>NC_134358.1:87586688-88186688 GCF_048569485.1 Anomaloglossus baeobatrachus
CACGCCACCGATCAGCGCCGCTCCTACACCGCTGGACGCCGCCGCTCCACCGATCAGTGCCGCCGCTCCTTCACCGCTGCTCCTCCACCGATCAGCGCCGTTTCTCCACCGCTGCACGCCGCCGCTCCTCCACCGATCAGCGCTGCTCCTCCACAGATGAACGCAGCTCCTCCACCGCTGCACGCTGCTCCACAGATCAGTACCGGTCCGCCACCGCTGCACGCTGCTTCTCCACCGTTCAACGCTACTCCACAGGTCAGCTCCGGTCCTCCACCGCTGCACACCGCCCCTCAAGGGATCAACGCTGATCTTCAGCTGTCGGTAAGGCTGGTTCTGTTCTAGGAGGCGGAGCTGTTAGGACAGAAGCTGGTGCTGCTTGTTCCTTCAGATCCTGGCGGTAGGGGGAAAAAATACAGCCCAGCCAAAATCGTGGGCTATGGAAAAATGGCGGCTGAACCCACCCACGGCTGGGAATTGGGCAGCCCACATAGGCGTTACCATTTGAGTAGTAACAAAGGGGTCGGGATCCGACTACTATCCCCTATGTCCATGAGGTGCTGTAAATTGAGGCTGCACTGTCGTGCTAGAACTTGGAATGTGACATGGCAGCCCCCATTGCCAGCTTTCAAAGATTATAAAAACTGAAAGACATCTTTATTTATTGCAAGATAACATTATAACTTCATGTTATCTTACAAGTAATCATTGTTTGGATTATAAAAATCCGCGACACCTTCCCTTTAAAAATGCTGACTAATCCCCTAGATGAATGCCTCAAGAGGTGTAGTTTCCAAAATGGGGTCACTTGGTGGGGTTTTCTACTGTAATGGCATGTCAGGAGCTCTTCAAATGTCACATTGCATTCGCAAGCTATTTTAGCCAAAATGGCACTCCTTCCCTTCTGAGCCATACCGTTCACCAAAACAATAGTTTGCCACCACATACAGTGTCAGTGTACTCAGGAGAAATAGCACAACACATTGTAGGGTGCATTTTTTTCCTGCTACCCTTGTAAAAATAAAACATTTAGGGTTAAAGCAACATTTTTCTGGGAAAAATGTGAATTTCTAATTTCATTTTTTTTATAGGTCAATGCTATAAAATTCTGTGAAGCATCCGGGGATTCGAGGTGCCCACTAAACATGTATACAGATTTCTTGAGGGGTCCAGTTTCCAGAATGGGGTAACTTGTAGGGGGGGGAATTCCACTGTTTAGGCATATCAGGGACTCTGTAAACCTAAGATTCTGTTCACTATCTATTCCAGCCAATTTTGAGTTCCAGATGTCAAAAACTGTTCCTTCCGTGCTTCTGTGCTCTACCGTGCATACAAACAATAGTTTTCCACCACATATGGGGTTTCTGAGTACTCAGCAGAAATTGCACAATACATTTTTGCATGAAATTTCTCTTCCTTTGTCAAACTAAACAATGTGGGGTTAAAACTAACATTTTAATTTTCTTAATTTTATTTATTTATTTTTTTTCTTCCAAATTTCTTTAATTCCTGTGAAGCACTTAAATGGTTTATAAACTTCTTGAATGTGGTTTTGAGTAGTTTGAGGGGTGCAGTTTTTAGAATGGTGTCACTTTTGGCTATTTTCGGTCATATAGGCCTTTCATAGCCACTTGAAATGTGATGTGGTCAATAAGAAAAATTGTTTTTGCAAATTTTGCTGGAAAAATTATACATTGCTGATAAATTTTTAACCCCTCTTACTTGTTAACATAAAATTACATTTAAAAATGATGCTTGCTGATGTAAAGTAAACATGGTATGTGTTATTTATTCACTATTTTGTGCGACATAACTCTCTAGTTTAAAGGGAACCTGTCATGAGAAATGTCCCCTAAAACCTCACAGATTCCCCCTCTGCAGCTCCTGGGCTGCATTCTATAAAGGTCCCTGTTATGATTGTGGCCACTTTCTGACCTAAAAAAAGTGTTTATAAAGTTGTACCTTTTTTGCTTCTGATTCTGTAAATCCGTCACGGGGGCGTGCTGCCTGATGGCCGTTAGTCTCCCCCCTGGTCCTGTATGCCGCCCCCATCGCTGATTACAATAATGCTGGACGCCGCCCCTTGCTCCATCCATCGCCGCGCATGCCCAGTGCCCATCTCTCGGGGATGAGCACTGTGCCTAGCGTCACCGCTGGTGACGTGCACGCAGGGTCAAGCGCGCTGCTGCAGACCCCCACGTCACCTCCTTGCCATCGGGGCAAGATGGGAAGGAGGTGACGTGGGGGTCTGCAGCAGCGCGCTTGCGCAGAACGAAGCAGGCCGAGGGGGAAAGCGCGGCCCCGCGATTATGGGCGGTTGCTTAGGAATAAACATCACAGCACCGCCCATAATCTTAACCCTGCGTGCACGTCACCAGCGGTGACGCTAGGCACAGTGCTCATCCCCGAGAGATGGGCACTGGGCATGCGCGGCGATGGATGGAGCAGGGGGCGGCGTCCAGCATTATTGTAATCAGCGATGGGGGCGGCATACAGGACCAGGGGGCAGACTAACGGCCATCAGGCAGCCCGCCCCCGTGACGGATTTACAGAATCAGAAGCAAAAAAGGTACAACTTTATAAACACTTTTTTTAGGTCAGAAAGTGGCCACAATCATAACAGGGACCTTTATAGAATGCAGCCCAGGAGCTGCAGAGGGGGAATCTGTGAGGTTTTAGGGGACATTTCTCATGACAGGTTCCCTTTAAGGGTGTAAAAAACTAAGTTTGAAAATTGCAAAATTTTCACAAATAAATGCAAAAAATATCATCCTAAGTATACCACTGTCATGAAGTACAGTAAGGCTGTTTTCACACTACGTTTTTTTAACATGCGTCATCAAAGTTTTTTTGCTGTAAAAGAGGATCCTGCTTTTACAGCAAAAAAAACGCATGCAAACGCATGGGTTATTTTGCAGGATCCTGTCACTTTAAGTTTATGGGCGGGCATTGGAGTCATGTGATCGGGAGTCAGTGGAACTGAACGTGATAGACTGGGAGCCGCCTCGTAACCAAGGTAAACATCGGGTAACTTGCTTGGATACCCGATATTTATCTTTGTTATGAGCGTCTGCAGCTGCTAGGAGCAGGGCTGCCTGCACACGTAACCAATGTAAACATTGGGTAACTAAGAGAAGCGCTTTCGTTGGTTACCCGATATTTATCTTGATTACGAGTGTCTGCAGCTCTCAGGCAGGGGAGAGAGAGGCGACGGAGAGGGAGGGGAGAGAGGGAGGTGGGGAGAGAGAGAGAGGGAGGGGGAGAGAGGGAGGGGGAGAGAGGGAGGGGGAGAGAGGGAGGGGGAGAGAGAGACTGATCACGCCAGGCTGGTTTCTGGGCATGCTCAGTAGAGCAAGCAGGATCCTGTCTATCAGCATGCCAGCGTTCACATACATTTGCATGCAGTATAGTCAGGATCCAGCAATTTGCAGTATTTGGACGCAGCTCAAAAACGCTACAAGTAGCGTTTTTGAAAAATGTTAAAAAAATGCAAGTCACTGGATCCTCACTATAACGCACGCAAACGCAGGTGAACGCATGTTGATGTGAGTCCATTGCAAATGCATTGAAATGAAAACGCATTTGCACTGGATCCGTTTTTGCGTTAAAAAAACGTTCATGACGGATGTTAAAAAAGCGTAGTGTGAAAGAAGCCTTAGTCACGAGAAAACAATCTCAGAATTACTGGGATCTATTGAAGAGTTCCAGAGTTATAAACTCCTTAATTGACGCTGGTCTGAAATGAAAAAAAAATTGGCCTGATTAGGAAGGTGAAAACAGGCGGCGAGGTAAAGGGGCAAGGAAATTCCCATACTAGAGGAAATCTGTATGTTGATGCATGTTTGTGAATAGTTGGGCTTCACAGAGACTATGAAAAGACTAGTGCCTGAGAGTGAGACATTGTTACATGGTAAATGAGTCAGTAGACCTTAGGAGTGCACAAGATTGCAATCCATGCTTTAGCATTCCAATGCTGTCAAAGGAGGTGACCAAGAAAGAGTGGCTATCAGATAGTGTGCTCTGACATATTTATGGTGAATCTGAGACTGTGGCAGAATAAATGGGATAGAAAGTGATGGAGAGTTTGAGAAGAAACTGCAGTGGGTCTCCAGAAATTAAGAGACCCAAAGTACAAGAGGGTTACCATGTAATAAGACCAGAGAATTCACGGTTTGGCGTATGTGTGTTATGGCTGTCTCTCTGATTTTGAGACTAGTGACAGAATCAGGACTAGAGTCTCACATTGTCAAATGAGACTCTACATATTAAATGTGTTTTCTTTCTTTGGTTGTGGCAAGGGTTAATGTCAGTTTTCCTTTCCAGCAGTTTCTGACTCCTGGTCAGGTGTTTCCAGTTTGGGACCACTCCCAGTCTCTTTATATACCTTCTGCTCCCAGCAGTGGGAGCTGGTTATTCTCTGATTTCATTTAGATGTTTGGCCTGGAAAAGAAGGAGCTCCTGGAGCCCTTGCTGTTGGTTGCAGTGTAGGCTGCAGTACTGGTGCTTAACTGCAGCCTAGTTGTCTTTCCTTCCCTTGGTGTGTTGTTTTAGTGCAGCGGTAGGACTAGTGATCCTTACCTTCCCACTTACTAGCCAGGGCTTACTGCATGGTCTCTCAGGGCTTCAGGTTCCTGTTCGGTGACAGGTGAGGAACTTATATAGGGACTGGCTAGTAGTGCAGTGTACAGCAGCAGGTAAATGGAGGAGGTGCCATCTTCCCTCTCACTAGCACTAGGGCCCAGTGTTATTAATGTGTCCCTTGTGTACTCCTTATTTGTATTTTAAAACCCCTGTCTGTTGAGTGTTTTACCTCACGCCGGACCTTCCCTAAGTCCGAGTTGTGACAATATGTGATTACATCCCTGTGCAAAGTTAGAGGAGTTGTCTGATACTTTTATATTGATGACTTATCCTTAGAATAGGCCATCAACACCAAATCTGTGGTGGCAGATTGTGGTGGCACCCACACCGATCAGCTTTTTCTTTTGCCAGCGGAGGCCAGATGTGATCGTTTTGGAGGGCTACAGAATAGGCCCATCAACTCCATAGTGGCTGCATTGGGGTACTGCAGATCCACACAGCAGGCACCGGGAATAACTGATAGCCAGGGGTGATAGGTGGCATGCCCCCACCAATCTGGTGTTGATAGAAGAATATGAACAGGCCATCAATATTAAAGTACCTGTCACGCTCCCGATACCTCAGCACCGCTCCTTACCCACTGACCCGGTCGCACCATCCCGGCACCGCTCCGTGACCACTGATCCTGTCCACGTGTCCACCGGTCACGGCTAAAGCCCCCGCTCGTGCTCTCCTGTGTTCTGTTCCTGGTCTCAGGAGTCTGACTCTGACTAATGCCTCTGTATAGGACCAGGCCGCGCCCACTCTCCTGGTCTTATAGGCCCAGCACACCTGAAGCAGGAAATGACATAGGGCTGTGCTGGGTATATAAGACTTGCCTTTCCATGTGGGCGGGGCCTGATCAACATGTCTTGAAGCCTTGTCTTGTGAGCTAGGTGCTCAGGTCCCCTTGTGCCGTGTCCTGGACTACTGTTTGTCTTTCCTTCCCGGCACCTGTACCAGTATACCGTACAGTCTTAGGAACTCCGTGACCCCAGTGACTTTGTTCTTCCCATCCCCTGTGGGACACGGCTCCCGTCCCGGCCACGCCAGTGCTCCAGCTGCCGTGTACCCTGCCCCCCGGTGGGGTTCTCGGTCTAGCGGATCCACCTCCTGGGTCTACCAGTCCTCCCGGTCCTGACAGTACCAGACAACCCCTCTAACATTAGAGCTGTTGACCATGGTCCTGTTTGTTCTAATCCAATAATTCTTCAGGGAACTAGAGTAAAATCTAGCTGTTTGTAACCAGGGAACCTGTTCCTGTTTTATGGTGCTTGTTTTTGAAGGTAGCACAAATTATGTGACACTATCCCTTTAAGAGGAATGAAGAAAGGGAATAAGGTTTGAACCAACATGGAATAGAACTCGAGATGCCAAGAGATTTGTAATTTGAAGGATAACTGTTCTAATGTATATTTCATGCTTCGTATAGCTTGTACATTCTCCAAAATTTTAATGATGTGATAGACGATATCTCTGGAGTATTTAATTTCCTATTGTGCCAAAAACATTAACTAAATGCTCATAAATAATTGTCTTTCTTGACACACAATAGTGCTGAAGAACAGTAATCTTTGCCAGCTATCATCTGCATATCAATAGAGCAACAAATGTGTCTGAGTCTGTCTCCAGCAAACATTTACAGCACTGGAAGGGACGCATTATGGTGGTTACTTGAGTTCAATCGCTAGAGGATAAATTCAATAATAATAAAACATTATAAGAGGTTTAAGAAAATCAAATAAAAAAATAAGGGTAAGGTAGGCATCAGAGCGTAGAGAAAAACATCCTTTTTATTGGGAAGGAGGCTGCTTTTTATTTTATTTTATTTATTTTGTTCCCCCTAGAAATATGAAATTGGTGTATGGCATTGTGCATAGATTGTGGGTACAAAACTGCTAGGGTGTATTAACCCGTTACCGACATATGATGTATAGTTATGTCATATCCCGTTTTTTTTTACTTTGATAGGGAGCCTCCCTCTTTTCTTGCAGATGCTGGCTGCAATGTTCACCCATCATCTGCCTCTGACAGCAATGTGTGGAGCAGAACTCCATCATTGGCTGTTAATCTGTTAAATGCCGCTGTGAATCAATGACAGTGGCATTTATAGCACGCCAGAAAGGGGGGAAGGCTCATCATTCCATAAGCCCATTTGCACCCACTTGACGCTCCCGCAGTCATCTGATGGGTTACCATTACGGCCAGGTGTCGGATGAAAACCCCATGCTGTCAAAAAAAAACAAAACATGCCTGTTATGACGGTACTCCTGGGAGCTCATAGGAGACTGTATTTTTTGCTAATGCTGTGGTCTGTATTGCTGTACATAGCACAAGTGATCAGATGATCGCAGGGTCAAGTCCACTAAGAGGACTAAGAAGTATAGTGAAAAGTGTAAACAAATGCTTTTAATAAAAAAAAAATAATAATTATATATACCGTATATACAGTATATATATATATATATATATATATATATTACAAACTAGTCCGAAAAAATGAAAATTGCATAAATACATGACACTTCAGCGAATTGGATATCACCACCTCTCCACAAAAACCAGTGAGGCCTTGGATAAAAGATTCATGCAAAATTAAAATTAATTTATTTTATTGAATAATTCATTTTTTTAAACAATTAAAACACAGAGAATTTCCTATGAGGGACCCCAAACAAATATGAATATACCACAATTAGATGTAATAATTTAAAGTAGCATTTCCTGTTTTCATTGATATATACAATAATTGACTGTATAATACAACATAATATAAGGAGATATTTATCCAACGGATATAAAATACATATATTGGATGACAAAATCAATAACAGACCAATAGGATATTGCAGTAATATTATATTAATAGGATATTCTTATAAATTTAAAGTGAAAAGGTCATAATACCATGATCACATATGCAAGGCAGTATGAAAAAATTATATAAGGCACATGCAAGATTGCTAAAAATTAAAGATATATCATTAATCAACTCAAAAATATTTCCAGAATCCGTCCTTTCCTCAATTCGCAAGCTACAAAAATGCTAGTGCATGCCCTCATAATCTCCCGCCTCTATTACTGCAACATCCTCCTCTGTGGCCTCCCTGCCAACACCGTCACACCTCTCCAGTCCATCCTTAACTCTGCTGTCAGACTGATCCACCTCTCTCCTCAATACCACCCCGCTTCTCCCCTCTGCATGTCCCTCCACTGGCTCCCAATCTTCCACTGCATCCAATTCAAACTACTAACACTGACCTACAAAGCTGTGCATAATCTGTCTCCTCCGTATATCTCTGAACTAATCTCCCACTACACTCCAACACGTCACCTCCGGTCCTCCCAAGATCTCCTTCTCTCCTCCTCTCTCATTCGCTCCTCACGCAACCGACTCCAAGACTTCTCCCGAGCATCCCCAGCCTTTTGGAACTCACTGCCTCAACACATCAGACTATCTGCTACCCTTGCAGGCTTTAAACGGAACCTGAAAACCCATCTGTTCAGAAATGCTTATAATCTACAATGATCTCACTGCTTCAACACCGTGCGGAGCCGACGCCCGACCACTGTGCGGAGCCGCCGCCTGACCACCGTGCGGAGCTGCCCGACCACCGCGCGGAGCCTCCGCCCGACCACCGTGCAGAGCCGCCGCCCAACCACCGTGCGGAGCCGCCGCCCGACCAACGTGCAGAGCCGCCGCCCAACTACTGTGCGGAGCCGCCGCCCGACCAACGTGCAGAGCCGCCACCCAACTACCGTGCGGAGCCGCCGCCCGATCTAGACCACACCTACTGTCTCCTCCCCACAATCCTATAGAATGTAAGCCCGCAAGGGTAGGGCCCTCTTCCCCTCTTCCCTCTGTACTAGTCTGTCTACTGTAACTTGTATATGTATTCTGTATGTAACCCCTTCTCATGTACAGCACCATGGAGTTAATGGTGCTCTATAAATAAATAATAATAATAATGAATCATATGCACAAGGCACAATGATAGTGTTAAATATTGCACATGCTGGATACGTAGACCCAGACACATAGTATATCAGTATACAGTATATATATATTGCACTTGAAAAGTAAAGGTGTGATAAAATTCACATTCCAGGGCAGTGATTAAGGTGCATATTTACAATAAGTATATGGTGCTATACCAGCATGACTGAAAATTACCCTAATGAAAAAAGTGTAATACACACATCACAGCACAAACCTATCACCTAATGCATAGAATCCACTGAAACATAGGTGCCTGCAATAAGATAGTAACTATAATAAAAAGAATGCTATTAATTTCCATGACAGAGTTCCATGCATTGAATTGAATTGCTCATGCATAACATGTAAAAATAGCATTCTTACGAAAATAGTATGATTAAATGCACGGAGCTGCTACTCAGGGGTCCCTCCACCCCAATGACCATTTTGCACCTAGCTTCTTCCAGGGGGCGTGTCAAAAAGGGGAAATTGCTGACCTTATATAGTATGCCATACCACATATAACATATAAATATATATATATGTATATATATATATATATATATATTAGCTGTACTACCCGGCTTCGCCAAGGTTAATAACTGCTGTTAACAAATGAATGTATTAACAAAAATGTATTGTGCGCACAAAAAACACAAAACAAATAGATATAAATGTAATTATTAAAAGGCAAAAACTAAGCTAATGGAAGCATTTCACGACATATTTCAACACCACAGATGTTCCACACAGATTTAACTAAATTGTCCAAATAAAGTGCCCTGTCTGCCTCTTTCCCTGTCTGCCTCTTTCCCCGTCTGCCTCTTTCTCCGTCTGCCTCTTTCCCCGTCTGTCTATCTCTTTCTTTGTATGTCTCTATCTCTCTGTTTCTTTCCCCATCTGTCTCTTTTCAGGTATGTCTCTTTCCCAGGTCTGTCTCTTTCCCCGTCTGTCTCCCCGTCTCTTTGTCTGTGTTTTTTCCTGTCTGTCTCTTTCCCTGTCTGCCTGTCTCTGTCTGTCTCTTTCCTTGTCTGTCTGTATTTCTCTGTCTCTTTCCCCATCTGTCTATATCAAGGTCTGTGTCTTTCCTCATCTATCTTTGTCTGTCTCTCTGGCTGTCTCCTCCTTCCCTGTCTGCCTGTCTCTGTCCCTGTCTGCATGTCTGTCTCTTTCTCCATCTGTCTCTTTCCAGGTCTGTTTCTTTCCAGGTCTGTCTCTGTCTGTCTCTTTCCCTATCTGTCTTTATCTCTCTGTCTCTTTCCCTTTCTGTCTCTGTCTGTCTCTCTCTGTCTCTCTCTGTCTCTCTCTGTCTCTGTCTGTCTCTCTCTATCCGTCTCCCCACCGACATCTTATTACCTCACATATAAGCTTCTTATACTATGAATGTCTTTTGTTCCTATAGCAACCAATAACAGCTCCTACTAATAACCTGTAGTTCCAGGCTCCATTTACTTTAATGGAGGCATGTTTTTTTGAGAGTAACTGTAAAGCGCGGGGTTACATTTTCCTGTCCAAACATAGTCTACAACGTTCTCTGGGTCACATGAGGTGACCCAGGGAAATCAAAATTTCGTGATTGTAAATGCGACGGTGCGGATACACTTTTCGTTTCACTTTTTCCCCGTTATGTAGATAGGGGCAAAATTGATTGGTAAATTGGAACATGCGGGGTTAAAGTTTCGCTTCACAACATAGCCTATGACGCTCTTGGGGTCCAGACGTGTGAGTGTGCAAAATTTTGTGGCTGTAGCTGCGACGGCGCAGATGCCAATCCGGAGATACATACATACATACATGCACACATTCAGCTTTATATATTAGATATCTATATATATATATATATATATATATATATATATATATATATATATATATATATATATATATAAAATCTTCCTCTTTCACCCATTAAAGTAGGGGAATAAATAAAAGCCAAAACATATTTCGTATAGCTACATTTGTAAAAGTCCGATGTCAACTATGAAATTAATAAACCTGATCGGGTAAATGGTATAATGAGAAGAAAATCTAAACACCAGAATTACATTTTCTTGAGATGCGATCAAAGCATTGTATTTAGCTCAAAATTGTATAAATAAAATGCTGGCTCAGGGCGCAAAAAAAAAAAGTCCTCACACAGCCACATGGACGAAAAATTTAAAGTGTTATGGGTCTCGAAAAATGGCGACACAGTCAAATTCATTTTTTTTTTACAACTTTTTTTTCAACACTTAAATAATTTAAAATAAAAACTTGGTGTTTGGTATCTCAATTATTAATATTACCTTGAGAATCATATTTCCAGGTAATTTTTACCAGATGGTGAATATGGTAAATAAATAAAAAAAAGTTAAAAGAAATTGTGTAATTTTTTTCTCAATTTCCCTGCACAATTTTTTTCTTACGGTACAGTGCATGATAAATGGATTGTTGTGAATGAAAAGTACAACTCGTTCTTCAAAAATAAGCCCTCATATGTCTATGACTATGTTAAAAAAAATAAAAATGTTATGGCTTTTGGAAGAAGTAGAGGAAACTAAAACACAAAACCAGAAAATAGCTATGTTGGGAAGGGGTTAAAGAGTATTCAACCATTATGGTGAGACGAGTAATTTGGTTAATTCGGCCCATAATCAGTATCATCCACATTATAATGGAAAATGCCCTCTGTGGATGATCTAATATCGGTGCTTTCGGCATCATGTGCCCATCTCAGTACAAGCAAATTTTTGGCGCCCAAATAAAAAAGAATTAGGTGATTATGACAGATTCCAACTATCAACATAATCTCTTAATAATTAAAATAAATTGCCTCTAAGGTATGGAATATATGCCTCTTATATTAAATGGGGACTGTACTTTGAAGAGACTTTGCCTATGTCAAAAGTACAGATGAAAGTAGGAAATTTTGCAATTTATCTAATCAAAGAAATCGTCTTAAGGCTGCTTTACACGCTGCGACATCGCTCAAGCGATCTCGTTGGGGTCACGGAATTTGTGACGCACATCCGGTCGCTTTAGTGATGCCGTTGCATGTGATACCTATGAGCGATTTTGCATCGTTGCAAAAACGTGCAAAATCGCTCATCGGTGACATGGGGGACCATTCTTTAATATCGTTACTGCAGCAGTAACAAAGTTGTTCCTCGTTCCTGCGGCAGCACCAATTGGTACGTGTGACACCGCAGGAAAGAGGAACCTCTCCTTACCTGCCTCCCGCCCGCAATGCGGAAGGAAGGAGGTGGGCGGGTTTGTTCGTCTCGCCCCTCCGCTTCTATTGAGCGGTGGTTCAGTGATGCAGCTGTGACATTGCTGTGACGCTGAACGAACCGCCCCCTTAGAAAGAAGGCGTTTCACCGGTCACAGCGACGTCGCAGGGCAGGTAAGTAGTGTGACGGGTCTGGGTGATGTTGTACGCCACGGGTAGCGATTTGCCCGTGTCGCACAACTGATGGGGGTGGGTACCCATGCTAGTGTGACGCCCTGGGCAAGCCAGGGGTCACAGGTCATAACACCACCACACCCTACACCCCAGTTAGGAACACCTAGGCTAACCAAAAATCCTTGATGCCTTCCTCCAGGAGCTGGTGTCCACACCAGGGGGTGGGTCAGGCGGTTGGCTCCGCCCACCGAGGAGTTCACATCTCTGGAGGCGGGAAAACCAGGCAGATAGAGTTTGGAGTTTGAAGTGTGAGGAGTATACAGTGAAGTGGTAAAGGAGGACAGTAAGAGTGGTGACAGAAAAGGAACAGTTAAGCAAGGCTGAAGTTAGTCCGGGTGTGTGCCCCGGACTGAGACAGCAAGGTCAGCAGACGGCGGTGATTGTCTGTAGTGGGACTGCTTGGAGGTTGCTGGAAGGACCGTGGACGGGTGGTGGCCCGGCGGTACCGGAGCGGTATACGAAGAGCAGTCAGCACCAGTGGCAGGGGCCTTTCGGATCCCGGCAAGGCTAGGAGTCGCCGTGAATTTGCCAAATCCGTCAGTGAAGGGGACGACTGTCTCCCAACAACCAAGTCCCGATTGAAGGCAACAGTCCAACCGTAACAGAGAGACACCGCCACCGCCAGGGCACCAGTTTCTCAGGGCCAGCGCCTGCGGGCAAAGTAGGGCTCCTCCGGCCCATATCCAAGCCGGGGAGCGGGTTACCGGTGGGAACCCATCGCAACCATCATCATCTTAGGTGCAGGAAAAAGGGACCGTCACCGTCAACTACTGGGGAAAGCAAGTGCAGCCGTCCGTGGGAACCGTCTTTCTAGCCGTGTGTTTTACCGACAACTGTGTCATTGTCTCAGGCTGAGTGAGTACCACAGTGCCGCAAGGCACAGAGCTGCCCCCGCGTCCCTGCACCCCACCAAGCCCTGCATCACCCACCGCATCACTGGGCCCCGGGACAACCAACCGCCCTACCCACGGAGGGGAGGACTAACATCTAGCTGCGCCATACCATCACTCCCGTGATCCCCATACAGAGCAGCGGTGGTGTCAACAAATCAACACAACCGTGGGTGGCGTCACGGACAATAAACAATCCCCACACCCAAAAACCCCCTTTCACTCACGGGCGAGGAGCGCCGCTAGAGTCCCCGGGATCCGGCCCATCGCTCGAGCCACCAAGCAGCAGCAGGCCGCAGCAGCCGCGGCAGCCGGACCCGAGCAGTGGGAGAGCGCGGCGTCCCCTCCTCTGCCCGCGACACTAGCGATATCGGTACCGATATCGCAGTGTGTAAAGTGGCCTTTACTTCCCCATTTATAAGACACGTCTTCCTCCACCATCATCCAAAAACACAGCTCAATCCCTCAAGATTGACAGGCAGATAACCGTGTCATATTACACAGCCCATTATACTCTATGGAAAAGGGAAGGGAAAGGCAGAGTGAAGAGCAGAGGAAACAAAGATGGTGCTGATCTTTCAACAAGTCTTTTACTTCACTCCAGAGCAGCTTAGAATAATATTATGCTGCTTGTCTCTGAGTGCTAAAAGAAGAGATAGAGAGCAGGAATCCTTCTCTGAGCACAATGCCGTATATGACAGAGATCAAACAGCCAGTCTCTGCCTACCAGCTCAGAGTAGATTGCAAATTAGAGTCAGCCAAGGGGAAAACTGCAGGACACAAGTCATACAAGGGACTGATATAGTGTTATTCCTCATGTACACATAACTTTGAAAGTAGGATTACTCATTAAAATGTATGTCATCGAGAGAAACTTGCACGGGTGAGTGTGTATAACACTACAATGCTGGCTGTCTAGAGTTATCAGGGGACGAATTTTTATCAGCAAAGTAATTCTGGCATACTGTTCCTTGTGGCCTAAGAGTAGGAGTCTCTGTCCCATAGCCCAGAAATTCCCCTGGCACATTACATTAGAAAATAAAGACTGTATATGTCTTCTTAAGGAACCTTGTGTGTATGACCCTGAAAACAAGCGAGGAGTGAGGAGAGGTACTGTAAGGCTACGTTCCCACTATCAGGATCAGTTGAGTTATGTATGCTGCCAAATTTTTGCGCCATCTCCACACCTTAGTTTGCTTTTTTCATTGCCTCTTTGACGCTGTATTTTTATCGCGTTTTTCACCCCACATTTTTTGCTCTCTTTGGTGCGTCATCCTTTAAATAAAGCTATTTTATTTTTGAAACTTCATGGTATGGACATCATTTGGCTCGGATTACATGTGTTTTTGGTGCTTTTCCACCCCATAATCACACCAAAAATGCATATGTGTCTCTTACCTGCTGATTTTCCGCATCTAATGCAAGTCTATGGGGGAAATCCACATAAAAAACTGAGCAGGAAAAATTGACACTCTGTGGCTTGAAAAAATGCACTACAGCATAAAAAAAGCACAATGGACTTGAGATTTCTTTTAATCCCATCCACTTTGCTTGTACTGTAAAACGCAGAGTTTTTGAGGCAGCAAATATATGCTACGTCCAGCACGCAAGTAACACTGATCGTGGGAACGTACCCTAAGTAAATGCCTTTTTGGGATCTTATCTTACTGGTGTTTGGGGTATGACCTTTGTTTAGGATGCCAAACGGCACAAGGCCAAATAATCTTTAGTTACTCTCATACTGACATACCACTGTAGAAGCCCGAATCACAAGCAGGAGGGGCATAGTACATCATATGTTATGAAGAAGGTAAAATGGTCGTTACCGTCACTTTCGGAATCCATCAAAGCTTTTTGGAAAGAATTACCACAAATTTTGCTATTGCTTCCACTAAACTTTATTTAGTGGATTGTGTGTTTTTTGGTAGTTTGTAGTGTATAGTATGAGCCTGCTAAATTCTTACTGAAGCATATAATTTTATACATTATTTCTTAAAATTGGTGTGTTGTAGGTGTAAAGGCTGCTTTACATGCGTCGATATCTTGTATGATCGCAATTCATTGCCCGTGTTGCACAAAGTCGTAACCCCCATCACACGTACTTACCTTCCAAACAACCTCGCTGTGGGCGCGAACATCCACTTCCTGAAGGGGGAGGGATGTGCGGCGTCACAGCGACGTCACACAGTGGCCACCCAAGAGAAGCGGAGGGGCGGAGATGAGCGGCCGGAACATGCCGCCCATCTCCTTCCACATTGCCGGCGGGACGCAGGTAAGCTCTGTTCGTCATTCCTGGGGTGTCACACGTAGCGATGTGTGCTGCCTCAGGAACGACGAACAACCGCTGCGCAGAAGGAGGAACGAGATTATGAAAATGAACGACGTGTCACCGAGCAATGATAAGGTGAGTATTTTTGCTCGTTAACAGTCGTTCGGACGTGTCACACGCTATGACATCTCTAACGATGCCGGATGTGCGTCACGAATTCCGTGACCCCGACGACATATCGTTAGATATATCGTAGCGTGTAACGCCGCCTTTAGGAGTTATCTCCATTCATGTCTATGAGATGTGTTATACAATCCTACTCATGATGCTGATTTTCACTAGTGATCATGATAATGAAATATTGGTGTTTTTGTTTTTTGTTTTTTAATATGCCAACTTATTTGTTATCTCTCGTCTCTCTTGTCTTATTTATATTGCAACTATATGCACAAATCTAGCTGTATGTTTACTGGTTTGTCTTTAGGAGGGTGTAGTACCATACCATACCAAGTGGCTGCTATGGGGCTCGTGAGTCGAGGGGCCCTGGTGCCACAATGTCAGTGACGGCACCTGGCCACCCCCGCCTGTTCAAATGTGTTGGCATCCAGAATGCCAATATGTCTGCTAATGCTCCCTCCTCCATCATTCTCCCTCGTGGTCTGAAATCTCAGCAAAGCGAGCACAATGAGGTAACTGCTGTGCATTCACTTGTTCTGAGATGAGCAGAGCTGTAGACCTCTCACCAGGGAGACCAGAGAAGTGGGGGAACAATGGGAGGTGAGCATTTATTTATTGTTTTAATCAGTGAGTACACAAATGGCCATAATACTATAAGGATTACTATGGAGTGTGCATTATTTTATATGAATGACTATGGGGTGTGTATTATTCAATATGGAGGACTACAGGGAAATGATTCTATATGAAGGACTATGGGGGTGCAAAATTGTATATGGATGACTGGGGATGCATTTTTCTATATGGAGGACTATGGGGTGCGCATTATTCTATATTGAGGATTATGGGGTGCATTATTCTATATAGGGGAGTATGAGGTGTGCATTATACTATATGGACAAATGAAGAGTGGTCGTGCACCACTGCCTGTCACCTGCGGTACCGCATATGCCCGGGGTATTTACTTGCCGGTAATTCAGTCCAGAGCGGGGTGCGTGTCACAAAACAAGATCCAAGGATGATGATAAGGTAAGAAAGAGGACCGCACTCCTTCGCTGTGCTGGAAACTTTATTTAAACAGGTGCAAGGTAAAAAGCTGGAGGCAACCTGTATGCCAGCTCCTGCTATGGACGACGGACGTTTTGCCTATTCATTAGGCTTCCACGGGTCCACATGTGGTAGTGGAACACCACCCCTTTTATAGGAGTGCATACAGGTTACATCAAACCACGTTAAAAACAATGGGGAATGACATAACATTAAAACTACATGACTCATGCATGCAAATACAAAACATCATGATATTTACATTAAAAAACCAAGACATGAGGTCCAGGAAAAAAAAAAAGTGGGAGTTCAATTATCCCAAAAATATTGCAAGATCAACACGGTCGTTGAAACCTAGGTCGCCCTGCACTCCATAGTTTATTATTAGTTTTGCCTCTATCTGTAATAATAATTTCTGTAAATCACCCCCCAGAGGAGGGAGGGTGACCCTCTTGAGGCCTGCGAAGCGTAAAATGTCCGGGTTACCATCATGGTGGTCCCGTATATGGGAAATCAATCTAGGTGACCCTTTCCGGATGCAATTGAATTATAGTGCTCCCTGAATCTAACGTACAAACACCTTATCGTTTTGCCTATGTAAAATTTGCCTCATGGGCAGAAAATCACATAGACAATGAACTTGGTTTTGCACGAAATAAATTCCTGGATCTTATGCATGTGTGCTTCAATCTGCAGGGACCGGCCAGTAATATGTAGGTTACAAAACCCACACCGTTACAGTTCCCACACCGGTAGTTCCCTGGTGGGCAACATTTATCCAGCCATGTCGATGGGCTGGTAATTCTGTTCTTTACTAGCATGTCCCGCAGATTGTTGCAACGTCTGAACGTGACCAAGGGTTTCGCCTCATCTCACTTTGGTCGGAGTCTTTCTCAAGAATGTGCCAATTTTTACACAACGTTGTCTTGATAACATTTTCCAGGGGTCCAAACTTAAAACTGAACATGAACCTCTTTATACTGTCACCTTTGTCCCTAAAACCAAATCTCCCATCGGGTTGATCACGTGTGGATCTCACTCTCTCGTACGCACTGCTGATTAATTTTTTGGGGTAACCCCTTTGTTGTAATCTTTCTTGGAGATCCAAAGACTGTTGTAAAAATGACTCCTCCGTGTTGTTGACCCTCCTCACTCTCAAAAACTGGCTATAAGGCAGGGCTATTTTGGTGTGGACTGGATGGGCACTCTGAAAGTGCAAGAGCGAATTTGTCGCTGTGGGCTTTCTGAACACTTTAGTGTGGCTCTCGCCATTATAAATAGAGACCTGCACATCTAAAAAATTGAGGGTATTGCCACCAAAGGAGGAAGTGAAGGACATATTCATTGTGTTGACGGTGTTCAGATGACACACAAAGTCAGAGAACAAGGCCTCCGTACCGTCCCACACAATGAAAATGTCGTCCACATACCTTATAAAATGGCAAATATATCTCAAATATGGATTGGTGTCCGAGAAAACATACCTGCGTTCGAAGGCCCCCAAAAATATGTTGGCCATGGCACAAGATACGGGGGTACCCATAGCGGTACCCCCGCACTGCAAGTACCATTGGTCCAAATACATAAAAGCGTTCTTTGCTAGAACAAATTCCAGGGCCTCCCCCACAAAATTACAAAAATGTTCACTCTTGCCACTCTGTGCAACCATCTCTTTAACCGCCTGTATACCCATATCCTGTGGGATACGGGTGTACAGGCTTTCCACATCAATGGATGTCAATTTTTAATTCACCTGCCACGTCATACCCTTGAGAAGTGTCAAAAAGTCACCGCTGTCTTTAACATAAGAAGGGATATGCTTCAGAATAGGTCTGAGCAGCCAATCCAGATAATGTGACAGGGGCTCCGTAAGTGAGCCAATTCCTGCCACTATCGGACGGCCAGGTGGATTATCCCTATTCTTATGTATCTTGGGTATGCAGTACCAGTGAGGTTTTTTTAGGGTGAGGAGAGATCAACTTGTCAGCCTGCGCACGTGAGATGAGACCCAAACTTACATATCTATCCAAGAAACGCACAAGCTGTTTCTTATACCCTTGGATAGGATTAGAGGACAAAGGACAGTTTTAAGTTTGGACCCCTGAAAAATGTTATCAGGACAACGTTGTGTAAAAATTGGCACATTCTTGAGAAAGACTCCGACCTAAGTGAGATGACTAAGGCGAAACCCTTAGTCACGTTCAGACGTTGCAACAATCTGCGGGACATGCTAGTAAAGAACAGAATTACCAGCCCATCGACATGGCTGGATAAATGTTGCCCACCAGGTAACTACCTGTGTGGGAACTGTAGGTTTTGTAACCTACATGTTACTGGCCGGTCCATGCAGATTGCAGCACACATGCATAAGATCCAGGAATTTATTTCGTGCAAAACCAAGTTTCGTGCAAAACCAAGTTCATTGTCTATGTGATTTTCTGCCCATGTGGCAGATTTTACATAGGCAAAACGATAAGGTGTTTGTACGTTAGATTCAGGGAGCACTACAATTCAATTGCATTCAGAAAAGGGTCACCTAGGTTGATTTCCCATATACAGGACCACCATGATGGTAAGGGTGGCTTTACACGATATTTGTCCCGATATCGCTAGCATGCGACCCGCCCCCATTGTTTGTGCGAAACGGGCATATCGCTGCCCGTCGCGCACAAAATCGCGCACCCTCGTCACACATACTTACCTGCATAGCGACGTCGCTGTGACCGGCGTACCGCCTCCTTTCTAAGGGGGCGGTCCGCTCGGCGTCACAGCGACGTCACTGAGCGGCCGCCCAATGAAAGCGGAGGGGCGGAGATGAGCGGGACGAACATCCCGCCCACCTCCTTCCTTCCTCATTATGGCCGGCGGCAGGTAGGAGATGTTCCTCGTTCCTACGGGGGTCACATAGAGCGATGTGCACTGCCGCAGGAACGAGGAACAACGGGAAAGCAATAGTATTGATAATTGGGAGCGCACCCCCATGTCAACGAGGAGCGATTTTGGACGTTTTTGCAACGATCCAAAATCACTTCTTGGAGTCACACACAACGAGATCGCAACAGCGGCCGGATGTGCGTCACAAAATCCGTGACCCCAACGAGATCGCTGTAGCAAAATCGTAGCGTGTAAAGCCCGCTTAACCTGGACATTTTACGCTTCGCAGGCCTCAAGAGGGTCACCCTCCCTCCTCAGGGGGGTGATTTACAGAAATTATTATTACAGATAGAGGCAAAACTAATAATAAACTATGGAGCGCAGGGCGACCTAGGTTTGAACGACCGTGTTGATCTTGTAATATTTTTGTGATAATTGAACTCCCATTTTTTTTTTTCCTGTACCTCGTGTCTTGGTTTTTTAATGTAAATATCATGATGTTTTGTATTTGCATGCATGATTCATGTAGTTTTAATGTTATGTCATTCCCCATTGTTTTTAACGTGCTTGTGATGTAACCTGTATGCACTCCTATAAAAGGGGTGGTGTTCCACTACCACATGTGGACCCGTGGAATCCTAATTAATAGGCGGAACGGCCGTCGTCCATAGCAGGAGCTGGCATACAGGTTGCCTCCAGCTTTTTACCTTGCACCTGTTTAAATAAAGTTTCCAGCACAGCGAAGGAGTGCGGTCCTCTTTCTTACCTTATCATCATTATACTATATGGAGTTCTATGGGGCGTGCATTATTTTATATGGAGGTCTATGGGCTGCACATTATATGGTATGGAAAATTATGGGGTGTGCATTATTTTATATGGACGACTATGGGATGCACATTATTCTAAAAGGAGAACTATGGGGGGGGGGGGGGTCATTATTCTATAAGGTGGACTATGGAGTATGCATTATTTTATATGGAGGACTATAGGGTGTGTATTGCACTTTATGAAGGACTATGGCTGCTTTATACTATATGGAGGACTATGGGGTGCATTACATTATATGAAGGACTACGGAGAGTGCATTCGTTTATATGAAGCACTATGGGGTGTGCATTATACTATTGAAGGATTTTGTGGTGCATTCTTTATGGATGACTATGAAGTGGGCATTATTTTATATAGAGGACTATGAGGTGTGCGTTATTTTATATGGAGGACTTTGGGGTGTGCATCACACAATATAGAGGACTATGGGGTATGCATTACTTTTTATGGAGGACTATGGGTTGTACATTATATTATATGGAGGTCTATAAAGTGTATTATGTTAAATGGATGACTGTTACATCTCGTGTCTCTCCTGAGGCAAGGACTGAGGCAGTCTCCCATTCCTTGCCTGCCACGAGCACTCCTGCTCAGCAGCGCTGAAAGTCTGCCAGACTGCAGGAGATACCTTCTCAGAGAGGCAGCAGAAGGGTGACACCTAGTGGTTCTCCTGTTACAAGGAGTGAAGCGGTCTCCCATTCCTGGCCTGCCGCAGACTCTCCTGCTCAGCAGCCCCGAAGGTCTGCGAGGCTGCGCAATGTGCAGAGGTTTACTGCTCAGGGAAGCAGTGAGATTCCCGTTATCTCTCCACATTGTGAGACCGAGGATCCCGCCTCTATTTCCCAGAGGCAGGAGGGTGAGCATGTGCAATGCGTGGTGGGTCCTGATTCGCTCACTGACGTCACACGGCTTGATGACAAGGCTGGTGACGTGGTGAATCCTGACTGGCCAGGCTGGGACGTCGTGGACCCTGATTGGGTCAAGTCCGTCATCTCCGCCTCGCGCCCGCCCTCGGGTGGAGCTGCACCTCCTTAAAAGCTCCCCCTGCCATCATGGCGGCACGCGACCGTCCTTCTATGTTTGGATGTCTGGCAGCGTGCTGCCACGCCACTGCTCAGGCATTACTGTCTCTCGTGGGCTTGGCCCTTGCTGCTCCGGCAGTACCTCGTTTGCAGGCCGTGTTCCTGCCTTGCTGCTCCGGCAGTACCCCCGTCAACAGGCCGTGTTCCTGTCCCAGGTGAGCTCCTCAAGTCTCCATTGGACTCACCTGGTTATTGAAAGCACACGTGCGTGGGCACCTCTGTGCTACCCTCGTGCCATATTCTCGTGACTTCCACTGGCACACGTGCGTGGGCACCTCTGTGCTTCCCCATGCAACAGGTACACCAAGCCGTGAGATCTGTGCCATACAACCCTCACGGGTTAGGGCAGATCGGTGTACATAGATCGTCTGTGACATTCCAGACGATCGCTAGCAGCAACCCGCTCACTCTTCACCCACCATAGCGGCGGTCCCTTACACCGCACAGTGGACCTTGACCGGCGGAAGCAGTCCATTTCCCATCTTGGCACGCTTTCCCGGGTCCCCCTCGTAACATAACGGTCGCGCCAAAGGTCTGGCTATGGCTGAAGAGCAGCAGCAGTTGCTGCGTTATGTGCAGCAGTTGGAGTCACGATTGGCAGCAGTGGAGCAGTCTTCCTCCGATAAGACTACTCTGACGACAGTCGCCACCCAGGCGGCTACCCAGGCTGTGCTATTGGGCGGAAGGTCTCCTCGCCTTGCGCTTCCAGAGCGCTTTAGCGGCAACAGCTCTGAGTGCCGTGGTTTTATAAACCAGGTTACCACCTACTTAGAGCTGTCCGCGACTCTTTACGCTACCGAGAAGGCGAAGGTAGCCTTCGTCCAGTCCCTGCTCACAGGGAGAGCGCTGAAGTGGTCCACGCCGTTGTGGGAGCGCGGAGATCGTGTGGTGAATAACTTAGCAGCTTATCTTGGGGCCATGAGAATGGTGTTCCTCGGGCCTCAAGTCACCCACGATTCCGCGCTGCGCCTCCTACGACTTCGGCAAGGGTCTGCTTCAGTCGGGGACTTTGCTGTACACTTTAGGACACTGGCCGCAGAGCTGGACTGGCCGGATAAGGTCCTTGTCCCTGTGTTTTGGGAGGGCCTGGCAGGGTTTGTCAAAGACGCACTGGCCACACGTGAGGTGCCTGCCACTTTAGAGTCCTTGATTCAGGTTGCCTCTCGCATAGACATCCGCCAGGCGGAGCGAAGGCTCGAGGTCTCTTCAGCACCCACGTCTTCTCGGCCTAAAAAGCGTCTGACTCCCGTCTTCCATCAGAAAGGTCCCCCAGCCAGTCCTGTAGGCGACTCCGTGGAGTCAATGGAGGTGTCCAAGGTGGTCTCCTCTGCCCCAGGTTCTCGGTCTTGTGTCATCTGCTTTTCCTGTGGGCAGAGGGGACACATAGCTACCCTATGTCCCAAACCGTCGGGAAAAGACAGCGTCTAGTTTCTATCAGAGGGGGGACTCTAGACGCTACTTCTCCCTCTAGGTTGACTATCAGCGCCCAGTTACAGTTCGGCACTACTCTCTTCTCTGCCCTGGCTTGCTTGGACTCAGGCGCTGAAGGCAATTTCATCTCGACCTCCCTGGCAACCCGATACTCAGTTCCCCTGGTTCTGTTGCCCAAGCCACTCAGGGTCCGGGTAGTCGACGGGTCCATACTACTCGATCCTATCACCCAGATCACCATCCCTCTCAGGATGGATGTACCACCGGGAGACCATGAGCAGGTGTCCTTCCTGGTGCTTCCAGGGGGGACGGATGAGATCCTACTGGGCCTTCCCTGGTTGAGACAGCATGCTCCTATACTCAACTGGGCAACAGGGGAGATCTCATCCTGGGCAGGATCCTGTAGAGAGCTCCTCGTGACTAACAAACCACCCGCTACCATTAGGTCGGTTGGGTCCTCAGGGAATACTGAGGGGCCGGGTTTACCGACACCTTATAAGGCCTACAGGGATGTCTTTTCCAAAAGGGCCGCAGATACTCTTCCTCCCCACCGGCCATATGATTGCCGAATAGACCTGAAGCCAGGCTCCGAGCCCCCTAGGGGCAGAGTGTATCCACTCTCTGCTCCAGAGACGGAGGCTATGTCCAAATATATTCAGGACAGCCTGGCGAAGGGGTTCATTCGCAAGTCTATTTCACCGGCTGGTGCAGGGTTCTTTTTTGTGCAGAAGAAGGAAGGGGATCTGCGCCCCTGTATCGATTACAGGGGATTAAATGCAATCACAATCAAGAACAAATACCCTTTGCCCCTCATTACTGAGCTATTTGATCGGTTCCGCGGGGCAAAGGTCTTCACAAAGCTGGATCTACGCGGGGCGTATAATCTAGTGCGAATCCGAAAGGGCGATGAGTGGAAGACCGCCTTTAACACTAGGGACGGTCACTACGAGTATCTAGTAATGCCCTTCGGACTCTGCAATGCCCCCGCCGTATTTCAAGACTTTGTGAATGACATTTTCCGGGATTTGTATCTTTCCGTGGTTGCATACCTGGATGACATTCTTATCTTCTCCCCCGATCTTACCACCCATCGGAGGGATGTCATCCGAGTACTTAAGAGGCTCCGCACCCATTCGTTATATGCTAAGCTGGAAAAGTGCGTTTTTGAACAGGAATCCTTGCCGTTCCTGGGGTACATAGTGTCCAGTCAGGGGTTATCAATGGATCCGGGGAAGTTGGAGACAGTGATGAACTGGCCTGAGCCCCGCTCGCTGAAGGCGATCCAGCGATTCTTGGGGTTTATCAATTATTATCACCAGTTCATTCCCAACTTCTCGACGGTGGCAGCACCCATCATTGCCCTTACCCGCAAGGGCGCTAATCCCAAAGCATGGACACGGGAAACGGTAGAGGCATTTCACACTCTCAAAACTCACTTCTCCAGAGCTCCCATCCTTCATCGTCCAGACATCTCCAAACCCTTCCTACTGGAGGTAGACGCCTCTTCGGTCGGTGCAGGTGCAGTCCTGTACCAGAAAAACGAACGAGGAAGGAAACATCCGTGTTTCTTTTTCTCCAAGACCTTTACTCAGGCCGACAGGAACTACTCCATAGGGGATAGGGAGTTACTGGCGATGAAACTAGCATTCCAGGAATGGCGGCATCTCCTGGAGGGTGCGAAGCATCCATTTGAGGTTTTTTCTGACCACAAAAACCTCACATACCTCCAGACAGCACAACGCCTGAACCCAAGGCAGGCCCGTTGGTCTTTATTCTTCTCCCAGTTCCGCTTTATTATCCGCCACCTGGCCGGTGAGAAGAACGTACGGGCCGATGCCTTGTCACGTTGTATGGTTGTGTTGGAGGAGGACGAGGAGGAGCCTCGTCTTATACTACCCCCGGACAGCTTGAGGATGGTCACTCCCACTTCTTTGGACCAGGTGCCACCTGGCAAAACCCTCGTTCCCCCTGAACTACGGAACGAGGTGCTATCGTGGGCCCATGCCTCCAAGGTCGGGGGTCACTTCGGGGTCAAAAGGACCAGAGATCTGGTGACCAGGCATTATTGGTGGCCGAGACTACCCCAGGACATACAGGAATATGTGGGAGCCTGTATGTCGTGTGCTCGGAATAAGCCGTCCCGGCAGAGACCGGCAGGTCTTCTTCACCCACTGCCAGTGCCGGATCGTCCCTGGGAAGTGGTGGGGATGGACTTCCTGGGAGATCTGCCCAAGTCAGCAGGGCACAGGGTCGTATGGGTCATCACAGACCACTTCTCTAAAATGGTCCACTTGGTGCCTCTCCCACGACTCCCGACGTCACGTGCTCTCGCCACCTTGTTCATTCGGCATGTATTTAGGTTGCATGGCATGCCTGACAAAGTGGTGAGCGACCGGGGTCCCCAGTTCGCGTCTCGCTTCTGGAGAGAGCTCTGTAAGCTCCTGCAGATAGAGCTGAACATCTCCTCCGCATACCATCCCGAGACCAATGGACTAGTGGAGAGGACTAATCAGACCTTGGTAACTTACCTCCGCCATTTTCTATCCGCGCACCACGACAACTGGGCTAACCTCCTTCCTTGGGCCGAATTTGCCATTAACAATTCGGTCCATGAATCCTCTGGCCAGACTCCGTTCCTACTCAATAACGGACAACATCCCAGAATCCCGGTTCCGATGCCCATTACGTCACCCGATACTAGAGTGGAGGATTGGGTCGACAAGGCCCGGGAGATCTGGGATGACACCCAAGAGGCTCTTAAAAGGGCTAAAGACCGGATGGTGACAACGGCTGATGTTCGCCGCCGCCCTGCACCATCCTTCGCCCCTGGTGACCTAGTATGGCTGTCCTCTAAGAATGTTAACCTACGGGTACAGGCAGCCAAATTCGCCCCTAGGTATCTGGGTCCGTTTAAAGTACTACAGCAGGTAAACCCAGTGGCATATCGACTCCAGCTCCCTCCACGCTGGGCTATAGCCAACACCTTTCACGTGTCCCTCCTGAAACCCGTACGACTTAATAAATTCTCGGGGTCCCTGCCGGCTCAAACCGACTCCCCGTCCGACGACCCTGAGGTGGCAAAACTTGTGGAGACAAAAGTCATACAGGGCAAGAGGTACTACCTCGTGGAGTGGGCTGGCCGTGGTCCGGAGCATAGATCCTGGGAGTTGGAGGATCATATCCGTGCCCCGGGTTTGATAGCGGCCTTCGAGCACGGACAGGGGGGGGGCCTAGACGGGGGGGTAATGTTACATCTCGTGGCTCTCCTGAGGCAAGGACTGAGGCAGTCTCCCATTCCTTGCCTGCCACGAGCACTCCTGCTCAGCAGCGCCGAAGGTCTGCCAGACTGCAGGAGATACCTTCTCAGAGAGGCAGCAGAAGGGTGACACCTAGTGGTTCTCCTGTTACAAGGAGTGAAGCGGTCTCCCATTCCTGGCCTGCCGCAGACTCTCCTGCTCAGCGGCCCCGAAGGTCTGCGAGGCTGCGCAATGTGCAGAGGTTTACTGCTCAGGGAAGCAGTGAGATTCCCGTTATCTCTCCACGTTGTGAGACCGAGGATCCCGCCTCTATTTCCCAGAGGCAGGAGGGTGAGCATGTGCAATGCGTGGTGGGTCCTGATTCGCTCACTGACGTCACACGGCTTGATGACAAGGCTGGTGACGTGGTGAATCCTGACTGGCCAGGCTGGGACGTCGTGGACCCTGATTGGGTCAAGTCCGTCATCTCTGCCTCGCGCCTGCCCTCGGGTGGAGCTGCACCTCCTTAAAAGCTCCCCCTGCCACCATGGCGGCGCGCGACCGTCCTTCTATGTTTGGATGTCTGGCAGCGTGCTGCCACGCCACTGCTCAGGCATTACTGTCTCTCGTGGGCTTGGCCCTTGCTGCTCCGGCAGTACCTCGTTTGCAGGCCGTGTTCCTGCCTTGCTGCTCCGGCAGTACCCCCGTCAACAGGCCGTGTTCCTGTCCCAGGTGAGCTCCTCAAGTCTCCATTGGACTCACCTGGTTATTGAAAGCACACGTGCGTGGGCACCTCTGTGCTACCCTCGTGCCATATTCTCGTGACTTCCACTGGCACACGTGTGTGGGCACCTCTGTGCTTCCCCGTGCAACAGGTACACCGAGCCGTGAGATCTGTGCCATACAACCCTCACGGGTTAGGGCAGATCGGTGTACATAGATCGTCTGTGACATTCCAGACGATCGCTAGCAGCAACCCGCTCACTCTTCACCCACCATAGCGGCGGTCCCTTACACCGCACAGTGGACCTTGACCGGCGGAAGCAGTCCATTTCCCATCTTGGCACGCTTCCCCGGGTCCCCCTCGTAACAGATGACTACGGGAGTACATTATTCTATAAGGAGAACTATGGCAGGTGCATTATATATGGAGGACTATGAGGTGCAATATGCTATATAGAGGACTATAGGGTGCTTTATATTATATGAAGGATTATGGAATGTGCATTATTCTATATGGAGAACTAAGAGGTGTGCGTTATACTTTATAGAGGACTATGGGGGTGCATTATATTATATGTAGTACTATGAGGTGTGCATTATTCTAAATGAAGGGCTAAGGGGTCTATTATACTTTATGGAAGGCTATGTGGAGGCCATTATATTATTTGAAGGGTTATGAGGGAACCTTTATACATTATGGGAGGCTATTTGAAAGCCTTTATACTGTATGCAAGCACTTATACTGTGTGAAGGTTTATGTGGGGTCCATCATACTGTGTGGAGGGCTGTGTGGCGGCCATTATACTATTTGGAGGGTTATTGAGCGCCATTATACAGTGTGAAGAGGTGCGGGGGCCATTATACTGTATATAACCCCATTATATGACAAGAAGGGCTGTGTGGGGGTCACAGTTCCGGGATCATAATGTGTTGGGGTTATCATGCTTTGCTGAGGTAGTTGAAGGGGGTACGGTAGAGTCATCACACTGAGTGTATGGAGGGTACTGTGGAGGAATTCATTTTGGGGGGTATCATACAATATTTGTGGGGCACTTTTAGAAGATTCAATAGTAGGAAAACTACTTTGTAAGGACTGAATAGTTTTGAAATATGCTTTTCTCTGACGCAGCCCAAAATTAGTTATTCGTTTTTGGGGGAAGGGGAGGCTGACTAAAGCCTGCTTTACATATTACAATTTCGCATAAGATATCGTATGCGATCGTACCCACCCCCATCGTATGTGTGGCACGTTCACTTTGTTAAACGTGCCGCACAAAGGATTAACCCCCGTCACATGTACTTACCCGTCCATATGACCTCGATGTGGGCGGCGAACGTCCACTTCCTGGAGTGGGAGGGACGTTCGGCATCACATCGACGTCACGCGGCAGCCGGCCAATAGAAGCGGAGGGGCGGAGCTGAGCGGGAGGTAAACATCCCACCCACCTTCTTCCTTCTGCATTGTGGGCTGGGAGTCGCAGGACGTAGGTAAGATCTGTTCATCGTTCCCGGGGTGTCATACACTGCGATGTGTGCTACCCCGGGTACGATGAACAATCTGACGTTCAATTCATGAGGAATGAACGACGTGCGTGCGATGAACGTTTTACCATTCATTCGCAATCGCACGTTGCTGTTACACACTACAATGTACCTTACAATGCCGGATGTGCGTCACTTACGACGCGACCCCGCCGACACATTGTAACATACATTGCAGCGTATAAAGCGGGCTTTAGAACTTCTGCTATGGGGCCCCATGATTTCTATGTATGCCTCTGAGAGGTTGTTGTTTATGCAGTTGACTATAACATTGAATCTTATCAGTTTGTTTATACAGTACACAGTTATATTATAACATTTTATATATTTTTTTTTGTAACAGGCGACATTTAATGGTTAAACTCCATCCACTGAAGCAAACTTTCCTCATCCCTGTTTTTAACCTCCTTACTTTTAGAAACATCAATTTGTAATGCAGAGTTTGATTAGCAACAATATTTAGTAAGCTAATGTTCACTGTCCACAGCAGGAGGCTCTCACAGCTTGGCTGATGAGAAATGAACTGCCTAAAGCAAGCTTTTAATGGCAACTAATTTCACATATTTGATACTCAGCTCACTCAACTAATGTGTATCTCAACCGTGACAAGACAATCACAGTTAGTTTTGAAAATCCTTTAATCTACGATGCAAAACAGCGTGCTGAAGGCAAAAGCGAAATAACCATTTTCCCCATTCCTTTGCCATAGCAGAATTTGATGCATATTTTAAGTTCAAACATACCTACAACCATGAAAATAATGTGGAGTTATCATGTGGCTAAATGTATTCATCAAATGAGATAAACTGAATTTGAAGGGAATATTTTTGTGTGATAAAAAAATATATTTCTTTGCTCTTTTGAAATATGTTAAGTGCATGGCAAGGGCTGATCAAAGTTAATTTTTCGCTTATAAACTCTCAGCATACTATGGATTTTACATGGTTTTTCCCTTGAGTACCAGAAAAAAACGACTATTATTGGAAATTTAAAAGAAAATTCAAATATACAGTTTTATTCAAGGAACATATTTTAAAAATACATTACCCCAATAATTATTTTTTCATATATTAGAAAAAGGAGCAACCAGATGTTATGTGTATGTTTGACTCACTTTGTTAGGCTGGGGCTACACGGGGCACTACTGCGATGCTCGCATGACACTCAGCTCGCGCTGGCAGCACAGCATGAGCGGAGTGTCATGCAAGTGTCCCTGCTACTGAGGTCCGACTGTGCGAGCAGATCTCAGCTGTGGGGTGAGGGCCGGCGCTGCGGAGGGGAGGGCCGGAGCTGAGGAGGGGTGGGAGAGATTTCTCTCCCTCTCTCCTCCGTAGCTAGCTATTGCGATTCTTGCTCTGCACCGGTGTACTGCGAGTGCAGTGCGATGTTTCTCTCACCCCATTCACTTGAATGGGTGCGAGAGAAAAGAGTCTCACATTACAATCACAGCATGCTGCGATTGTTTTCTCAGTAAGATTAGGGCTGAGAAAATAATCGCTCATGTGCGCTGATACACAGGCTAAAATTGGTCCGAGTGGAATGCGATGTTTTATCGCACTCCACTCGCACCGATTTTCTCGCCGTGTGGCTTAGGCCTTAGTGTGAGAATAACCACCAGGGGGTGCAGGTACACTAGAATGATGTCACCACCAGGAGGCGCAGGTACACTAGAATGATGTCACCACCAGGGGGCGCAGGTACACTAGAATGATGTCAAGTATCAAGGTGTAGTGAGGCGCAAGCCCACTAGGTGTCACCAATACCCAAGCGGGGACAGTCTAAAGAGTAGTCGATCAAGCCGAGAGTCAGGAGCCGGCAGGTCACGTCAGTACAGGGGAGCAAGAGAAGCCAAGG
Source organism: Anomaloglossus baeobatrachus (assembly GCF_048569485.1). Classification (NCBI taxonomy): domain Eukaryota; kingdom Metazoa; phylum Chordata; class Amphibia; order Anura; family Aromobatidae; genus Anomaloglossus; species Anomaloglossus baeobatrachus. Next base: position 87,616,683 of record NC_134358.1, read on the forward strand.
TTACGTACGTGGTCAATAAGTCAGGAAGTAGCATCAGGTAGAGAAGGGGAGCAGAGCCGTGGTGAAAGTATAAGCCAGGGTCGGTAGATGGGAGGACACAAAAGTGCAGAGGACCAAGTGGAGTCGGGGTCACAAAACAAGCTGGAGGATAGGGAGGCCGGGGGTAGAGACAAGGTAAGGGAAGCAAAGGAACAAGGGAAGGGAAAACTAGGTAACAGGACAAGATCAGAACAACTCATGGGAACCAGAAACGTACACTGCAGAGCAGGAATTATCACTGGCGGCATTCCAGGTAAAAACACTCCAAGATAAGGCAGAGTGATCCCCCAGAACGAGGCACGACTGAATAGGCCCTCCCACTAGGCACATACCCGAAGAATACAGACAACGAGAAAACACACAGACCACACTGGCCCAGCAGAGAGCAGAGCTACAAGAAAATCATGACAGTTAGCAACCAGGGGAAACATAATTCTATAGGCTTCAGGGTACGAACTATAAGGAGGCTAAAGCTCTCTAATTAGGTACATATGAAATGGGAGTGTAGGGCCTGTAATAAAATGAGTGAGCGCAGCAGAACAGATGGCTATATTGAGCAGACACAACAACATAATGGTAGAAAGTGTTTGAAAATAAAGACAAGTTGCCCTTTGTAACTGGAAAGGGGCACATGACTTTTAATGTTTGGGGCTGAAAAGACTTTTCTATTCACTTTATTTTGCGACAGAGAGGGCCAAAGTAACAAAAATCATATATGAATTTGTATTTTTTTTCCGTAACAGCCAATAGACAACATATACAATCGTGATTGGCTGGGTCATTCTTTTATTTGATTCACAGAAAAGGACATAAATTCGAAAAGAAGTAAAAAAAATCACCAAAAACAGCCATCAGCTGACAGGTCAAACAGCAAATGCGCTAGCAGGATGCACACGGCCCCTATGATAAAGGTGGGGGCAACACAGCTGCAGAATACCAATGAGATAACCCCTCACAACCCACCATATCATGGAGGGGTGGTTACTGGTATTAAAGCTGCACACAAATGGGGTTTGCATAGGGCACCAGTTACACAGATATGTGCAGTACACAGTGTCTGGCTTACAGCTTATTGATAACACCCATACTGCTATATCAGGTGGGCTGCCCAGCACCATATAACTGCCGCAACACACAGGACAGACACCTAGAGGGCCAGGCTGCATCCTGCAAAAATTCTGAAGTAAAAAAAGATATAAAATGACAATAAATGATAAAGTGAGGTATTGGTCCTTACTTTGGTGAAAACTCGTAACCCGGCGTCAAGGGTCCCCAAACTTAGGTAACATATGCAACTGTGATTGGCTAGACCATTCTATTATTTTCCTTCCCTGAATCCAATAGAGAGTTTCCTTGGCTGTGTGTTCGGGGTCATTGTTTTGCTGAAATGTTGTTTGTCATTTCATTCTCATCATCCTGGTAGATGACAGCAAATTTTTATCAATAATGTATCTGTACATTTGTTCATTTATCCTTCCTTCAATTATATGAAATTTGTAAGTGCCATATGCTGAAAAACAGCCCCACACCATGATGTTTTCACATCCAAATTTCACTGTTGGTATGGTGTTTTGGAGTGATATGCAGTGCCTTTTGGCCTCCAAACATGATTTGTATTATGGCATCTAAAGAGTTAAATTTTGGTCTAATCTGTCCAGACTATATTCTCCCAGTATTTCATAGATTGTCCAAATGTTGTTAAAGGGGTTATCCGGCTTCTTTTGACTTTTTTTTTATTTCCCTATTGGGCTACATTGGGGCAGGTAAGTAGATAAAGACCACTTACCTGCTCCGCTGTCAGACCCTCTCCCCCGACTCAGAGTGGTCATGCGACCACTCCTGCCGCGATTTTGCTGCTTCCGGTCATTTCATGTCAACATGGGCAGGACCATGTTGACATGCAAATCTGGAACAGCATGTCGCCTCCCTGTTGGGCGGCTACAGTGCGATGAGCCCCGCCCCCCTTCCCTGCACCCTCCCACACATTCACCCGCACCCTCCCACACATTCCCCCGCACCCTCCCACACATTCCCACACACCCCTTACTCTCCCCGCAACCTCCCCCTGCACTGCTGTGGGGTCCGTGACCTGGGGGAGGGGCCTGGCGGCGGCTGCAGTGGTGTCAGCGCCAGCACCGGGCCCCTGCTCAGGATCACACATTCAAATGTACCGTCATCACAGATCACAGATGCCGGTACATTTGAAAGCGCTGATGAGAAGCAGCGCAGCGCTGCTTCTCATCACTGTCCCGCTGTCTGTGCTCTCTTCAGCACAGCGGTGACGTCCCTACTGTGCTGATACAGCCAGAGCACAGACAGCGCGCGAACGTGCAGGAGCGGTGGGGACCGAGGACGGGTGAGTATGTACTCCCTACATGTGTTCCCTATGGGGGTGGGGGGGGGGTCGGTACAGAGCGCCGTGTGTGCGTGCGGTGCAGAGCCATATGTGTGTGTGTGCGGTGCAGAGCCCTGTGTGTGTGCGGTGCAGAGCCCTATGTGTGTGTGCGGTTCAGAGCCCTATGTGTGTGCGGTGCAGAGCCCTAAGTGCGTATGGGGTGCAGAGCCCTATGTGCGTGTGCGGTGCAGAGCCCTATGTGTGTGTGCGGTGCAGAGCCCTATGTGCAGAGCCCTATGTGCGTGTGGGGTGCAGAGCCCTATGTGCGTGTGAGGTGCAGAGTCTGATGTGCGTGTGCGGTGCAGAGTCTGATGTGCGTGTGCGGTGCAGAGCCCGATGTGCGTGTGCGGTGCAGAGCCCGATGTGCGTGTGCGGTGCAGAGACCGATGTGCGTGTGCGGTGCAGAGCCCGATGTGCGTGTGTGTGGTGCAGAGCCATGTGTGCGTGTGGTGTGCAGAGCCATATGTGCGTGTGCGGTGCAGAGCCCGATGTGGTGTGGGGTGCAGAGCCTGATGTGGTGTGGGGTGCAGAGCCCGATGTGGTGTGGGGTGCAGAGCCTGATGTGGTGTGGGGTGCAGAGCCCGATGTGGTGTGGGGTGCAAAGCCCAATGTGGTGTGGGGTGCAGAGCCCGATCCTTTTTTACACAAAAATGTTACTTTAGCCATAAAATTTAGCATTTTCACAAGGGTATCAGGAAAAATGCACCATAAAATTAATTGTGCAATTTCTCCTGAGTACACCGATATCTCATATGTGGGGGAAATCAATTGTTTTGGCGCACGGCAAGGCTCGGAAGAGAAGGAGCATCATTTGAATTTTTGAAAGCAAAATTATCTGGAATAATTAGCAGATGTTGCGTTTGGAGACCCCCTGAGGTTCCTAAACAATGGAGCTCCCCCACAAGTGACCCCATTTTGGAAACTAGACCCCTAATGGAATTTATCTAGATGTTTATTGAGAACTTTGAACCTCTGGGGGCTTCACAAAAGTTAATAACTTTGAGCAATGAAAATAAAAAAAAAAAAAAAATTACCACAAAATTGTTACTTCAACCAGGTAGCTTTTTTTTTCACAAGGGTATCAGGAAAAATTGCAACATAAAATGTATTGTGCATTTTCTCCTGAGTACACAGATACCTCATATGTGGTGGAAATCAAATGTTTGGGCGCACAGCAGGGTTCGGAAGGCAAGGTGCGACAATTGACTTTTCAAAAGCAAAATTGTCTGGAATCGTTAGTGGATGCCATGTTGTGTTTGGAGACCCCCTGAGGTGCCTAAACAATGGAGCTCCCCCACAAGTGACCCCATTTTGGAAACTAGACCCCTCATTGAATTTATCTAGATGTTTACTGAACACTTTGAACCCCTGGAGGCTTCACAAAAGTTAAGAACGTTCAGCCGTGAAAATATATATATTTTTTTTTTACCATGAAATTGTGATTTCAACCAGGTAGCTTTTTTTCCACAAGGGTATCAGGAAAAAATGCACCATACAATGTATTGTGCAATTTCTCCTGAGTACACAGATACCTCATATGTGGTGGAAAGTAATTGTCTGGGCACACAGCGGGGCTCAGAAGAGAAGGAGCGCCATTTCACAGCAAAATTGGTTGGAATTATTAGCGTACGCCATGTTGCGTTTGGAGACCCCCTGAGGTGCCTAAACAATGGAGCTCCCCCACAAGTGACCTCATTTTTGAAACTAAACCCCCATGGCATAAATCTACATGGGTAATGAGCACTTTGAACCCTCACGTGCTTCATACATTGAGGCATAAAAACAAAAAAGTACTTTTTTTTTCCACAAAATGTTATTTTAGGCTCCATTTTTTAATTTGTACAGGGGTAACAGGATAAAATTTGTTGGGCAATTTGTTCTGAGTACGCTGATACCTCATATGTGGCAGAAAAACACTGTTTGGGCGCACGGCAGAGCTCCAGAGGGAAGGAGCGTCATTTGACTTTTTAAATGGAAAATTAGCTGGAATCGTTAGCCGCACCATGTCGCGTTTGGAGATCCCCCTGATATGCCCAAACAGTGGAGCTCCCCCACATGTGACCCCATGTTGGAAACTAGACCCCCCCAATACAAAGAAATATTAGTTTGGCATAATAAAAAATACAGACGTCAGTAAAAAAAAAAAAAATATATGCACCTGCAACTGACACTAAGGCAAGTGCCACACGTGAGAGCAATGCACAAATCTCGCATCGCATCACCCGACACAGCCGCACACTCCTGTCTGGAAGAGAGCGACCATGCCGGACGATGCGGTGTGAGACTCGAGCATCGCTCTCATGTGTGGCACTGGGCTGACCCTTACAATATTCAGTAAAAAATACTGTAGTTGATGATTACTATAGTATAATTTTACTGGCCCTAAACTAAGTTTATTTGTATTTCTTTCTTAGTTTACAGAAAAAAAAATTAGGACGAACGCACAGATGTACTGCAAAAAGGGGGGGGGGGGACTAGGTGGGATGGAAAAAAGATGGATGGAGGATAGAAGAGGGCGCAACGGATGCAGGAGCGGCGGAGGATGGGTGAGGGGGCACGGCGGAGGATGGGTGAGGGGGCACGGCGGATGGAGGAGCGGTGGAGGATGGGTGAGGGCACAACGGATGCAGGAGTGGCGGAGGAAGGGGGGGCGAGGGGAAGGGTGGAAGGGGAGTGGGAGGTGAGATTGGGGATAGCTACCTTACAGAATGGATCTAGGCAGCAGGATTGCAGCAGATCCGGGAGGGGGGGAGGGGGCAGAGGATTAAGGGGATGAGAGAGAGCAGGCAGCAGATCAGGGAGGGGGCAGAGGCTGATGGGGGAGTGAGGTGGCAGATGCAAGGGCGCAGAGGCTGATTGGGGAGTGAGGTGGCAGATGCAGGGGCGCAGAGGCTGATTGGGGAGTGAGGTGGCAGATGCAGGGGCGCAGAGGCTGATGGGGGAGTGAGGTGGCAGATGCAGGGGCGCAGAGGCTAATGGGGGAGTGAGGTGGCTGATGCAGGGGCGCAGCGGCAGATGGGGAGAGAACTGTGGCTGATTGGGAGAGTGCGGCGGCAGATGGGGAGAGTGCGGCGGCAGATGCAGGGGCGGTGGAGCAGCTGATGGGGAGAGTGCGGCGGCTGATGCAGGAGCGGTGGAGCGGCTGATGGGGAGAGTGCGGCGGCTGATGGGGGGAGTGTGGCGGCTTATGCAGGGGCGGTGGAGCGGCTGATGGGGAGAGTGTGGCGGCTGATGCAGGGGCGGTGGAGCGGCTGATGGGGAGAGTGGAGCGGCAGATGTTGGGGAGACTGGAGCAGCAGATGCTGGGGAGTGCAGCGGCAGATGCTGGGGAGTGCAGCGGCAGATGCTGGGGAGTGCAGCGGCAGATGCTGGGGAGTGCAGTGGCAGATGCAGGGGAGAGTGGAGCGGCAGATGCAGGGGAGAGTGGAGCGGCAGATGCAGGGGAGAGTGGAGCGGCAGATGCAGGGGAGAGTGGAACGGCAGATGGGGAGAGAGCAGTGGCTGATGGGGAGAGGGGAGCGGCAGATGCAGGGGCGGTGGAGCGGCAGATGGGGAGAGAGCAGTGGCTGATGGGGAGAGGGGAGCGGCAGATGCTGGGGTGGTGGAGCGGCAGATGGGGCGAGAGCAGTGACTGATGGGGAGAGGGGAGCGGCAGATGCTGGGGCGGTGGAGCGGCAGATGCTGGGGCGGTGGAGCGGCAGATGGGGCGAGAGCAGTGACTGATGGGAAGAGGGGAGCGGCAGATGCTGGGGCGGTGGAGCAGCAGATGGGGCGAGAGCAGTGACTGATGGGGAGAGGAGAGCGGCAGATGCTGGGGCGGTGGAGCGGCAGATGGGGCGAGAGCAGTGACTGATGGGAAGAGGGGAGCGGCAGATGCTGGGGCGGTGGAGCAGCAGATGGGGCGAGAGCAGTGACTGATGGGGAGAGGGGAGCGGCAGATGCTGGGGCGGTGGAGCAGCAGATGGGGCGAGAGCAGTGACTGATGGGGAGAGGGGAGCGGCAGATGCTGGGGCGGTGGAGCAGCAGATGGGGCGAGAGCAGTGACTGATGGGGAGAGGGGAGCGGCAGATGCTGGGGCGGTGGAGCAGCAGATGGGGCGAGAGCAGTGACTGATGGGGAGAGGGGAGCGGCAGATGCTGGGGCGGTGGAGCAGCAGATGGGGCGAGAGCAGTGACTGATGGGGAGAGGGGAGCGACAGATGCTGGGGCGGTGGAGCGGCAGATGGGGCGAGAGCAGTGACTGATGGGGAGAGGGGAGCGGCAGATGCTGGGGCGGTGGAGCAGCAGATGGGGCGAGAGCAGTGACTGATGGGGAGAGGGGAGCGGCAGATGCTGGGGCGGTGGAGCAGCAGATGGGGCGAGAGCAGTGACTGATGGGGAGAGGGGAGCGGCAGATGCTGGGGCGGTGGAGCGGCTGATGGGGAGAGTGCAGCGGCCGCCGTGACGCTCTCCTCCCGCTGCGCCACTCCCTGCATCTGACGCCGCTTGCTCTTACTGCTGAGTAGCGGCGTCACATGCAGGGGCGCAGTGGGAGAGCAGGGGCGAAGCACATGGAGCAGGGCAGCGGTGGATCGGGGGCTGTGACTCACAGATGGGCGCCTGCAGGGATCGCTCTCCTCAGATTCCACGGAGGGAGAAGCTAAGGAGAGAGATCTCCTACAGCGAGCTCACCCGGTTCCAGAGGCACGGTGCTGCTTGGAGAAATCGGTCACAAGGCCGATCTCTCCAATCAGAGCTGGGGGCGGGTGCAGTAAAGCTCACTGAGCTCCAGCCAATGGCCAGTGCTGCAGCTGCACTGATATAGCTGGATCTCAATGCTTCAGCCATTTTCAATGGCTGAAACATAACACTGGCTGTGATTGGCTGAACGGCGTTCGTCAGCCAATCACAGCCTCCGTAGGTCCGGGAAGGAGACACCACCCCTCCTGAGGTCAGGTACAAGTCCTCTCCTTCCCGAATCTACAGTTTTTTAAAACCGATCGCGGTGCCCGGTGCTCCGGGGCTGCGATTTCGCCATGACGGATCTAGCCGTCATGGGTCTTTAAGTACCAGGGCACCATGACGGCTAGATCCGTCAAAGGTCGTGAAGGGGTTAAGCAAACCATAAATACACTTGAACATGCTTTTTGTTCAGCAATGGATTCTTATGTGTTGAGCGTACATACAGAACATGAAGGGTGATTGCATGACATTGTTGTCTTTGAAACAATTGTACCTGCTGATTTTAGGTCTTTCTGTAGCTCTCCACAGGTGTTTTTTGGCTCTTGGACAACTTTTCTAATAATTATTTTCACTTTTCTGTCTGATATTTCACAGGGAGCACAAGGTTGTGGCTGCATTATGGTAATACTGTGTTCTTTCTACTTCTGGATTATGACCCCAATAGTGTTCACTGGAGCCTTCAATAGTTTAGAAACTCTTCTGTAACCAATGTCATCAGTATGTTTTGCAACAATTAGGTTGAGAAGATCTTAGGACAGCTCACTGGTTTCACCCATTCTGAGATGTTTGTTGTGTGGCACCTTGGGGTAATGAGACACCTTTTATAGGACAACATCAGTTGAAGCAGCTGATAATATTTATCAGTAAATGGCAGGATTGCTTTATAATTACTAATAAATTTCAGCTGATGTCATGAACATCCATAGCTTTTTGCACCTTTCTTCATATGTTCAGTACTTTTCCCTTTGTAATTCCCTTTGTAATTTCTCATTATTACACATAACTTAATTTATGGACATCTATGGTTTAATTTCCTTGTTTGTGAGGATTAGATGGCTTCTTACAAATATCTAATGATAAATTCAGATCAATAGCACCTTTAGAAATATATTTACTTTGAAAATTGATGATATATTCAATCTATATTTATTTCCTTATTTACCGGCTGTATATCAGAGATTGCTATTCATGTTATATTCCTTTGATGGAACTCAAAAATGAGATGTGAATAGAGCTACAGGTATATTTATGGTTATTATCATGTTGCAGGGTTAACATTTTAGCTTCAGTCTTCTGTCCAATGGCCTCAATCATTCCATTATATTGTATTGATGCGATGTTCAAGTCCTAAGTAGAAAAGTGGCCCAAAATCATAATAATTCCACCACCATGCTTTGTTGTTGGTACCAGATTCTAGTGAAAAGCTTTCTTCTGGCACTATATCCAGAGCACATTGTTCCAGACACCTCACCCTTGTGTTTGCCTAGGTGTTCATGAGTGTTCATGTCATGGTGTTCTGGACAGCAAAAGTTTATTTCTTTCACTTTCCATTTAAATTTGAAGGGAATCTGTCAGCAGATTTTTTCTACATCATCTGAGAGCAGCATGATGCAGGCAAAGAGACTCTGAATCCAATGATGTGTCACTTAGATTACTGGCTGCACTTTTATTAAAATCAGAGGTTTTAAATATAGCAAAGCTGCTGAGCTGAGAGCTCTCCCACCCCTACCAGGCTCTCTATAGAGATTGTACATTGACAGTGAGGTCTCAATCAGAGGAGGGGGCGTCCCGTCCAGCATGGCACGTGCCAGTTAAGCTGGGGTCACACATAACGACGACGACAACGACGTCGCTGCAACGTCACCATATTCTGTGACGTAGCAGCGACCATAGATGATCGTTAGTAAGCTGTCAAACATGGTATAAAAAGCAGCGACGGAGCAGCGATCATAGCGACGTCGACGGTCGTTGTGTGGTTTCAGACGTAGCGTAGCGTCCCTGCTGCGGTGTCAAACAAAAGGATTATCAGCTTATCAGCATGGCGCAGCGGGATAGCAGCGTTCAAAAAATGACCTGGAGCATTTAGGAGCGAGCAGCGATTTCGCAGCAGGGGTCTGATCGTTGTTATGTGTCACACATAGCGACGTCGCTGTTGAGGTCGCTGCAACGTCACAGAATATGGTGACGTTGCAGCGACGTCGTTGTCGTCGTCGTTATGTGTGACACCAGCTTTAGACCTAGCAATGATAATCACCAAGTGATAAAGCCTTTAAGCAAACAACAGCAAAGAATCTTATTCGATCTGCCAGACTACATTCCCTTTAATGATGAAAGCATCTTTCTAAAAGCAGAATCATAGGCAACGACATCCCTTCTTATTATTATAAACTATATAAATAATCAAATTCTTATATATGTCACATAAACTAAACAATGAATTTATCTTTACTTGCTGTATGAACAGCAGACATTATGCTGTGGCCATTAGAAAATGCAAAATTTGGGCCATTTGAGAGCATATTAACAATTTGTTGTCCAATGCCAAAAAGAAAAAGATAATTGCTATATATTGTCGTTATATATTATTAACATTTTTATGAAATTAAGGGAGATAACAGTGAATATTATTATATAGTGGGTAGAGGGCCGTGTCGGAGATTTTACTTTGAAGTTCATTAGCTTTAGGTTATATAAATACTATATATAATGTAAGAGTAGCACATGATTGGGAAAAATAGAAAATCCATCATAAGTTAAAAAAAAACTCTTAGCTAAATACATCAATCTGCAAAATGAATGAAAAATAACCATATAAAAGAGCCTTTTACTTAAAGTGAATTCATATGTTCCTGTTCCCAGAGAATCTGTCATGTCCCACAATTTGGGAATTATTCAATGTTTCCATTGCTGTGTATTGTATTTCTGGTCCTAGGTAGAAGGTTTCACTTTCGTTGTATTATGTCCCTTCCTCCTCCCTGTAGCTCTGTGATGTCAGCATTCCCCGCCCTTCTTCTCCATGCAGTGTGCTATCATCCATCTTCATTCATTCATTGTTCCTTTGATCCATTGTTGGGTCCTATGGTCCTGAGGAAGGGGACTTAAATTCCAGAAACGCGGAGACCTACAAAATAAATGTATTAACATTAATCAACAATTCTTCGCATTCGTGGTAGCGCGGCATTATATCCAGCTCTTTCTACAGCACCTAAGCCTATCCACGTGGAGCTGCTGCAACCACCATCACATTTTTTGCTTACATAGGAGTTGTGCCTTCCAGAACTCTGCCAGGTGAATGTGTTTCATTTACATTTCTCACTTGCTAACCTGGTAAAGCCCTATTGCACTCTCCATTTATTACAGTTATCATCCATCTTCATACAATATGCTGTGTGCTCTCTGAGAAGATTCACTCTTTTTACTTGCTACTTTTATCATCAATACAAGATTTCAGTTAAAACATCTTTTCCTGGAGTCTTCGTAGAATAACATTGTGGACGAGTTATACCATCTGAGGAACCGATATGAACGTGAGTACAGGTCAATAGGAATAGCCCATGAAGAAAATGGCACGTTCAGGCGCCATCATGTCTTATATATCAATGAGTCAAAATAGAATTGTTAAAGAAGTAGAAACCTACATTCTGGAAATATGACACCATTCCCCTTTTATACAGTGCCTACAAGTAGTCTTCAACCCCCTGCAGATTTAGCAGGTTTGATAAAGCTGGGTTTACACACTGCAACATCGCAAAGGACATCGCTGTAACGTCACCGGTTTTGTGACGTTATAGCGACCTCCCCAAGTCTCTGTTGAGTCGCTGGTGAGCTGTCAAACAGGCAGACCTGGCCAACGACGCAACAGCGATCCGGACCTGCAGAGCGACCTAGCTGGTTGTTGGGGACGTTGTAAAGCTGCTATTTGAAAGGGAAGTCGCTGTAAAGTCCCCTTTACACACTGAAACTTTCTAGCGATGCATGCTGCACAGCGGGAAACAAAGGACCTAGGAATGGTCCTGAACGATTTGTAGCGATCACAACTTCACAGCAGGGGCCAGGTCGCTGATAGGTTTCACACACTGCAATGTCGCTGGGGAGGTCGCTGTAACGTCACAAAACTGGTGACGTTACAGCGATGTCGTTTGCGATGTTGCAGTGTGTAAAGCCACCTTAAGATGCAAATAAGTTAGAGCCTGCAAACTTCAAACAAGAGCAGGATTTATTAACAGATGCATAAATCTTGCAAACCAACAAGTTATGTTGCTCAGTTAAATTTTAAACATAAAAGTGTGGGTCAATTATTATTCAACCCCTAGGTTTAATTTTTTATGGAATAACCCTTGTTTGCAATTACAGCTAATAATCGTCTTTTATAAGACCTGATCAGGCCGGCACAGGTCTCTGGAGTTATCTTGGCCCACTCCTCCATGCAGATCTTCTCCAAGTTATCTAGGTTCTTTTTGTGTCTCATGTGGACTTTAATCTTGAGCTCCTTCCACAAGTTTTCAATTGGGTTAAGGTAAGGAGACTGACTAGGCCACTGCAACACCTTGATTTTTTCCCTCTTGAACCAGGCCTTGGTTTTCTTGGCTGTGTGCTTTGGGTCGTTGTCTTGTTGGAAGATGAAATGACGACCCATCTTAAGATCCTTGATGGAGGAGCGGAGGTTCTTGGCCAAAATCTCCAGGTAGGCCGTGCTATCCATCTTCCCATGGATGCGGACCAGATGGCCAGGCCCCTTGGCTGAGAAACAGCCCCACAGCATGATGTTGCCACCATTATGCTTGACTGTAGGAATGGTATTCTTGGGGTCGTATGCAGTGCCATCCAGTCTCCAAACATCACGTGTGTGGTTGGCACCAAAGATCTCGATCTTGGTCTCATCAGACCAGAGAACCTTGAACCAGTCTGTCTCAGAGTCCTACAAGTGATCATGAGCAAACTGTAGACGAGCCTTGAAATGACGCTTTGATAGTAAAGGTACCTTACGGGCTCGTCTGGAACGGAGACCATTGCGGTGGAGTACGTTACTTATAGTATTGACTGAAACCAATGTCCCCACTGCCATGAGATCTTCCCGGAGCTCCTTCCTTGTTGTCCTTGGGTTAGCCTTGACTCTTCGGACAAGCCTGGCCTCGGCACGGGAGGAAACTTTCAAAGGCTGTCCAGGCTGTGGATAGCTAACAGTAGTTCCATAAGCCTTCCACTTCCGGATGATGCTCCCAACAGTGGAGACAGATAGGCCCAACTCCTTGGAAAGGGTTTTGTACCCCTTGCCAGCCTTGTGACCCTCCATGATCTTGTCTCTGATGGCCTTGATATGCTCCTTTGTCTTTCCCATGTTGACCATGTATGAGTGCTGTTCACAAGTTTGGGTAGGGTCTTAATTAGTCAGAAAAGGCTGGAAAAAGAGATAATTAATCCAAACATGTGAAGCTCATTCTTCTTTGTGCCTGAAATACTTCTTAATACTTTAGGGGAACCAAGCAGAATTCTGGTGGTTTCAGGGGTTGAATAATAAATGACCCTCTGAATAAACTTTTCACAATTAAAAAAAAAAAAAAAAAAAAAGAAATAACATTCTTTTTTGCTGCATTTCACACTTCCAGGCTGATCTACAGTCCAAATGTCACAATGCCAAGTTAATTCAGAATGTGTAAACCTGCTAAATCTGCAGGGGGTTGAATACTACCTTGTAGGCACTGTATCCATTTACCCCAGACATGCTCACGTTAAGGGGTGATTTCCTGAGAACATTACCTGACCATATGCCCAATTAAATGGAAGATATTATCAGAAAACTACTTATTTTTTAAATCAGGTTTCTGTATTAGATGTAGTTTTGAAAATAAAATGGATTCTCTTCATAGTATGATCTTTATTAAAAAAAAAAAATAATTATATATATATACATATATATATATATATATATATATATATATATATATATATATATATATAGTAGATTATATATATATACAGTTAGGTCCAGAAATATTTGGACAGTGACACAAGTTTTGTTATTTTAGCTGTTTACAAAAACATGTTCAGAAATACAATTATATATATAATATGGGATGAAAGTGCACACTCCCAGCTGCAATATGAGAGTTTTCACATCCAAATCGGAGAAAGGGTTCAGGAATCATAGCTCTGTAATGCATAGCCTCCTCTTTTTCAAGGGACCAAAAGTAATTGGCCAAGGGACTCTAAGGGCTGCAATTAACTCTGAAGGCGTCTCCCTCGTTAACCTGTAATCAATGAAGTAGTTAAAAGGTCTGGGGTTGATTACAGGTGTGTGGTTTTGCATTTGGAAGCTGTTGCTGTGACCAGACAACATGCGGTCTAAGGAACTCTCAATTGAGGTGAAGCAGAACATCCTGAGGCTGAAAAAAAAGAAAAAATCCATCTGAGAGATAGCAGACATGCTTGGAGAAGCAAAATCAACAGTCGGGTACATTCTGAGAAAAAAGGAATTGACTGGTGAGCTTGGGAACTCAAAAAGGCCTGGGCGTCCACGGATGACAACAGTGGTGGATGATCGCCGCATACTTTCTTTGGTGAAGAAGAACCCGTTCACAACATCAACTGAAGTCCAGAACACTCTCAGTGAAGTAGGTGTATCTCTCTCTAAGTCAACAGTAAAGAGAAGACTCCATGAAAGTAAATACAAAGGGTTCACATCTAGATGCAAACCATTCATCAATTCCAAAAATAGACAGGCCAGAGTTAAATTTGCTGAAAAACACCTCATGAAGCCAGCTCAGTTCTGGAAAAGTATTCTATGGACAGATGAGACAAAAATCAACCTGTACCAGAATGATGGGAAGAAAAAAGTTTGGAGTAGAAAGGGAACGGCACATGATCCAAGGCACACCACATCCTCTGTAAAACATGGTGGAGGCAACGTGATGGCATGGGCATGCATGGCTTTCAATGGTTGTGTTTATTGATGACATAACAGCAGACAAGAGTAGCCGGATGAATTCTGAAGTGTACCGGGATATACTTTCAGCCCAGATTCAGCCAAATGCCGCAAAGTTGATCGGACGGCGCTTCATAGTACAGATGGACAATGACCCCAAGCATACAGCCAAAGCTACCCAGAAGTTCATGAGTGCAAAAAAGTGGAACATTCTGCAATGGCCAAGTCAATCACCAGATCTTAACCCAATTGAGCATGCATTTCACTTGCTCAAATCCAGACTTAAGACGGAAAGACCCACAAACAAGCAAGACCTGAAGGCTGCGGCTGTAAAGGCCTGGCAAAGCATTAAGAAGGAGGAAACCCAGCGTTTGGTGATGTCCATGGGTTCCAGACTTAAGGCAGTGATTGCCTCCAAAGGATTCGCAACAAAATATTGAAAATAAAAATATTTTGTTTGGGTTTGGTTTATTTGTCCAATTACTTTTGACCTCCTAAAATGTGGAGTGTTTGTAAAGAAATGTGTACAATTCCTACAATTTCTATCAGATATTTTTGTTCAAACCTTCAAATTAAACGTTACAATCTGCACTTGAATTCTGTTGTAGAGATTTCATTTCAAATCCAATGTGGTGGCATGCAGAGCCCAACTCGCGAAAATTGTGTCACTGTCCAAATATTTCTGGACCTAACTGTATATAGATATGTAAATATAAATATATATACGATCCACAATGAAGAGATGTAATAAGTACAGAAAAAAATAATCTTTCCTGTTCAGCGAATAACATCATGCCTTGTTTGCGTAAAGTATATAATCTTACTTCGTTGGTTTTAACACCTGATATGCTATCTGTGTTGGAAAAGGACTTAAACTATTGTATACCAGAATCATTTGACTTGACTGATTTTCATATTGATTTATTTAAGGGCTGTAGAAAACTGCATTTAAAAAAATTTTATAGTCAAAAGAAAAGCTTGCCCACTTCTGAAGTAACCGATTTACAATGTGAAATAGGTCCACTTGGCTTTTTTGGTACAAATAATGAATATACTGCTATTGAAAAAGATGCGTCTGTTCTTTTAAGTATAGCGGACCCCAGTCACATTGAACCCGGTTCTTCAGGTATTGTAAATACCCAAATAAATCCTACATCTAGTTCTTCATTTTTTAATAAAGGGATAAAATCTACCTTTTGCCCCCCACTAACCCCTGGGAACAGCATAGACTTATTTCAGGAGCTGGTAATAAAAGATATACAAGCTCTAAAATACCCCTCTCCTCCTCAGAACCTCACTCGGGGGGAAACCGCGGCACTAAAAATCCTGCAGTCACAAAAAGATATTATTATCCGCAGAGCGGACAAGGGGGGCGCCACTGTTCTATTAACAAAAGAAGCCTATTTGCAAGAAGCCAATAGGCAACTTCAGGATATAAGAGTATATCAGAAATTATCTAATGATCCCACTGGGTCTTTTGTTAAAAAACTTAGAAGCCTTTTACATAAATATGTCAGTTTAGGTACTATTTCTAAAAAAACTGCTGAAAAATTACTCCCTCTCTTTCCGAAAAAACCTCATTGGTATTATCTGCCAAAGATTCACAAGAACAGTGTCTCCCCCCCTGGCCGCCCTATTGTGGCAGGAATAGGTTCAGTGACAGAGCCCTTATCTCACTACCTAGAATGGCTACTTAAACCACTATTGACCCGCATCCCCTCATTCTTAAAAGATACGGGAGATCTAATTAAAATGCTTGATAATTTTCAATGGCAGAAAGGTTTCTCTCTTGCCGCTTTGGATATTGAGAGTCTGTACACCCGTATCCCGCAGGATCAGGGTGTACAGACCATTAAGAGAGTCTTGCTGAATTTTGACCAGAATCCAATCTTAGTAGACTTCATCACAGAAGCCTTAAGCTTTATTTTGCATCATAATGCATTTAAATTTGATGATCAGTGGTACTTGCAATGCGGGGGTACCGCAATGGGTACCCCCGCCGCATGTACTTTTGCAAATCTCTTCTTGGCAGCATTTGAGGAAGACTTTATCTACAGTCCTAAAAATCCATATCTGAAACATATAAAAAAATATGCCAGATACATGGATGATGGCTTCTTTGTATGGGACGGTTCTGCGCAGGATTTTGAAAATTTTGTGTCATATCTAAATAATGATAATTCCTACAACATGTACTTTACACATGTTTTTGGGGACCAAAAATTGGATTTTTTAGATGTCACACTCAGTATATCGGATGGTATTATTGACAGACAAGTATATAGAAAACCAACTGCAGTGAACACCTTGCTGCATTTTAATAGTGCGCACCCCTCCCATACAAAGAGAGCCCTTCCATATGGACAATTTTTGCGGCTAAAAAGAGTACACAATAATTCTGAAACCTTTCTGCATCAAGCATCAGACTTGAAAAAACGTCTATTAGAACGAGGATATCCCATATCAGTTATCAATTCTGCCTTCGAAAAATCCTTAAATTATGATCCAAATGATAAAAATAAGAATAAAGAATACAAAAATAAAAGTGGAAATAAGAATAAAAATGTAAATGCCATTTCGAAAAAAACAAAAATCGAAAGTTCAAATAGATGCGTTTTTAATTTTAAATTTAATTCTATGTATGATGCAATAAAATCAAGCATCAAAAAACACTGGCATTTAATTAATAAAGACAAGGATCTCTGTGAAATGACAAACGAGGGTCCTTTGATTTCATATAGGCGATGCAAAAACATAGGAGATGTTCTGATAAATAATCGTATTACTACACCCAAACTAGGTACGTGGTTAGACCGAAATAAAATCAAAGGAAACCATAGGTGCGGCGGCTGCCCCTTTTGTGAATATCATTGTACAGGAGACACTTTAAAAATTGGTACTGAGCTATTCAAAATAAAAGATCTTATCACATGTAAGTCCAATTATCTGGTATATGTTATTTTTTGCCCCTGTCAAAAATATTATATAGGTAAAACAATTCGGCCTTTATATGTTCGATTTAGGGAGCATTTTAAGTCTATAACCTCCGGGATAGGTTCTCCACGTTTAATTGCCCATATGCAGGAACATCATAGTGGTAATCCACGCCTTTTAAAATTTGCAGGCGTAATAAAAATTAATCCCTGTCCCACTGGAGGTGACATGCACCGTTCTTTACTTAGAAAGGAATCAAGATTGATTATAGACTTAAATGCTCTCGGTCCTCTTGGCCTGAACGACAAAAATGATTTGTCAGTGTTCCTATAATGCTGTTTTTTTTTTTTTTTGTTTTTTTTTTTTTTTCTCCTATAAGCCTGTTTTTTATAGTGTTTTTTGAGATGTCTCTGGTTAAACTATAATGAACACTATATTTAATTCTTTACTCTAACTATACCCATGTATGTTACGATTATTTATAATCCATTTTGGAATTGATATGTAATAAGTTTCTATGTGAATTTGATACATGTGCAGCTGGTATATGTTTTTAATTTGCACTTCATTCACACAAGGATGCTGCACCCAATTCACCTGTTATTTAAGGGTGGATGCAGCACCTTTGCATGCACTGGACCCGTAGAAGCAAGGTTACTTGCGAAACGGCTGCCGTTGTCCGACGTGGCACACCCTCATCCTCCCTCACTACCTGTACCCCTGATGTGATCGTGGAATAAAAAGAAAAATATTTTATTCGACCTTTGGAGTGCGACCTTTCATCTCTTCATTGTGGATCTTGTATCGCCTTTGCTTTGGGACACGCACCCAGGTCTCCACCTGCCTGAAAGCACAGCTTTGTCAGCCATACAGGGATCAGCGGTGCCCGGTATCCTCCACTCAGCTTTATAAATATATATACTCTCATATATTTATATATATATATATATATATATATATATATATATATATGTATATATATATATTGTACTTTTTACACTGAGAGTTATCTTGCTTTTCAGGAATAGTTTTCTTCAAGGATCCTTATCACAGATGATGAATTGCAATAGCAAAGAACACCTATATCCATGAGGGGTAACACAGGATCCACCAGTCAGAGCTGCCCCCCCTCCCCCTTAAAGGTCACAATGACCTCTGCACACACATATTAGGCACTTCAATACAAAAGGTAATAATGGAATCTGATCATTGCAGTTAATGTACATGTGTTGTTTCCTGAAACATTACAAAATTAAATAAAAAAAAGCCTCAGTGGCCAATGTGAAAATTGTAAGAGCTATAATCATTAGTAAAAAACAACACTGCCCCCCTCCCTAAAAAAACCAAAACAATTATTTAAACTATGCAATTTTCTGATTAAATCTATGTTGGCAGCAAAAGCTGAGGTATGAGCAATTATAATGGTCGTATTGATTATACTGTACAGATTATTTCACAGTTTCAGGGTCATAAAGGCAAATGCAAAAAATGTGTGGTAGTGGAAAGAGTTAAGAGGTAAGTTTAGTGAGCAGATTTACTTAGCATCAAATGAAAAAAGCTTTTAAATTTCACCATGGTAATATTCACATTGTAATATTGTTTAGATGGCTTGGGACCGGTGCAGTGTAGGTATGATGATGATGTATATGTGCGCTAAAACAAAGAGTCAGTGACTAGGAAAATGGGTGAGTCAAATGATTTGGATCTCCTGCTGCGAAGCCTTTCAGAGAGTAATTGCAATGTTTTTAGATTTAATACAGTCCTAAATCGATGTCAGGATTAAAGTGGTCCTGATTACAGTGATCAACATGATCAGGCCTTGAATCCCAATGACTTGTCTATCACAAGCTTTAAGAATGTACTAAATTCCTCTTCCCTTGTGAAAGTACAAACTTTCTGCTCTATGGGGAGCAAGGAGTCACAGATCTGGGTCTAAAATCTGCATTAGCTCGGAAACATGGAGCACTGTAATTTTTAGCAACAATGCTGTAAAGTGACATAGGTATAAATATAGATAGGTAGGTATCTAGATATTATTGATTATATTAAGAAACTACTTGCTAACCATGATATTGTGTTAGGGAGTGTAGGTTAAAAATAAGGAGGGCTCCAAATTTACAAGTCACTGCATCTGTGTTTGCATCATACTGATGGTATGATATACAGTGGAACCTTGGTTAATGAGAACAATCCGTTCTGGGAGTGTGCTTGTTAACCAAGTTACTCGTTCAGCAAAGCAAGGTTTCCCATAGGAAATCATTGCAATGCAGACAATTCGTTCCACAACTTGTTAAATGTCTTATCCTGGTCCCCTATTGTGCCATTCCACACACTTACAAACACGCACAAACACACACAAACATGCACAGACACGCACAAACACAGATTATGCTCACCTTACCTTCCGTTCCCTCGCCGGTCTCCTGGAACTTGCAGTTTGCCCGTACAAGACGTGCATCGGGTAACCAAGGCGACCGATGCCAGACCTTCTGCACTCAGCACGCTGACATCAAAGGCAGGAGCCGCTTGCCTTTGATTGGCCAGCGCGCTGCCTTTGAGTAGCGCCTGACAGATGAAGTTCCTCCCTCGAAGCGATGGTTGCTGGATACACATCCTGTGGAGGGAGGACCTTCCTCTGTCAGCCGCTACTGAAAGGCAGCGTGCTGGCCAATCAGAGGCAAGCTGCTCCTGCCTTTGACGTCAGCGCGCTGGGAGCTGAAGGTCCAGCATCGGTTGCCTTGGTTACCCAATACATGCATGCAAGTTCCAGGAAGGCGGCGAGGGAACGGAAGGTAAGGTGAGCATAATATGTGTGTGTGCGTGCTTGTGTGTTTGTGTGGACTGCAAGAGCGGGTTAGAGCGCGGTGGATGTACAGAACCGGAAGTGTGTGCGGTGAGTATTTTGTTCATACAGCAAGGCTTTCTCGTAAACCGAGTTACAAATTTACAGAAAGCTTTGCTCATTAGACGAAATACTCGCTAACTGGGTTACTCGTTAAACAAGGTTCCACTGTACTGTATAGCAGAAATGAATAGATCGGTCGGCAGAGGGTCGTGTATGAGCCAAATTTCCTGAAATGCACGGTTTCATGTGTGAATTCGAACATTATAACATTCACAGTCCATAAAAATAAAAACTTGCCCAGCACCATTTCCTACACTGCCTAAGCTTAATTTTTCGTTACAGAGTTGGTAGTGGTCAGTACCGGGGACATCACAGATCAGCGTTTCCCAGTGGAGGAAAGTTTGTACAGTAGAGTTGTTTTCCATCTCAAGAGTCACTGGGCACGCTTCTCCTATAGAGTGTAAGCTCTTATGGTCAGCGGGGGTATTTCTCACTTTATTCTCCCCCAAGTATATATTCCAAACATTTACAAGCTTTCCAGTTTTGAGATACATGCAAATTTATTCACTGCCAATCAAATTTTGGGAAAAAGTTGCAGAATTCAAAGTCCAAAAAATATTTTCCTCTCTAATGTACTGTATATATAATACATATATGATATATTATGTAATTGTATGATATATTAAAATATCATTTTAGAGCAAGATACACAGGGGGGTTTCTATAATTCAATTTGCCATATAATGTACTAAAAGACAAAAATAAATTAAGTCAGATGGAATGAAACAAAAAAAAAAATTCACCATTATTGTTTGGATTTCATTATTTTAGTATTTTTGTGCAGTAGCAATTACCTGCTTCTCCAGGGTTGATTATGGAAATGACAAACATGTCGTGTTTAGTTTTTATATATATATATATATATATATATATATATATATAATATTTATACACACACACACACACACATTTCAAGGGCCTAGAATAATTCTGAACTTTGTAAAAAAATAAGATTTGTGCAGTCATTTTTTAAGACTTTAATAACTTTATTTTATCATTGGATAAGGAAAAGAAAGACTATTCCAATTTATATATACAGTGCCTACAAGTAGTCTTCAACCCCCTGCAGATTTAGCAGGTTTACACATTCGGAATTAACTTGGCATTGTGACATTTGGACTGTAGATCAGCCTGGAAGTGTGAAATGCACTGCAGCAAAAAAGAATGTTATTTCTTTGTTTTTTTTTTTAAATTGTGAAAAGTTTATTCAGAGGGTCATTTATTATTCAACCCCTCAAACCACCAGAATTCTGTTTGGTTCCCCTAAAGTATTAAGAAGTATTTCAGGCACAAAGAACAATGAGCTTCACATATTTGGATTAATTATCTCTTTTTCCAGCCTAGGGGTTGAATAATAATTGACCCACACTTTTATGTTGAAAATTTATTAAAAATTTAACTGAGCAACATAACTTGTTGGTTTGCAAGATTTATGCATCTGGTAATAAATCCTGCTCTTGTTTGAAGTTTGCAGGCTCTAACTTATTTGCATCTTATCAAACCTGCTAAATCTGCAGGGGGTTGAATACTACTTGTAGGCACTGTATATATATATATATATATATATATATATATATATCTATATATATAATTGCCTTATTCTGTCTGTCTGTCTCTGTCTGTCTGTCTGTCTGTCATGCTCCAAAATTGTGTCACGGTGACAGTGTCCTTACGGTGACACAAAGCTGATTGGCCGCTGGGCTCGCCATGGCCCCGCCCCCCCACACGGATTGGTTGCTCGCCCAGGCTGCGCCCCCACACGGATTGGCCAGCCGCTCGCCCAGGCTCCGCCCCCCCCACAGATTGGCCTCTCGCCCCGGCACCCTGCAGGGATTGGCAACTCGGCCATGCCACGCCCCGCCCCCCTCACGCAATGCACGCTAGCTCTGGCCCCGCCCCCAGCACGCAGTCCCCGAACTGACACGGACGGAGAAACGACTCCCGGGTGAGTACTGTACCCGACCCCCCCGACCCCCCCCCCACCCACGGGAGCCCACATCAGCGTACGCCGCCAGCCCAGCCGACACTTACCCTCGCATTGCTGGCCTTGCCGTATGCTGGTGTGGGCTCCCGTGCGAGCAGGGGACGAGATACGCTGGTAACCATGGTTGCATAGTTACCAGCGCATCAAGGTCCTGCTTCGGCCGGACATCTACACGCACACACATAACAGCACACACACACACACACACATACACACACATCAGATCACACTCACTCTCACACACACCTCACACACACATTACATCGCATCTACACACTCACAGCATCCGCCGATATCACTTGCTTCTCGGCCTCGATACTGTGCTGTTGTGACCTTCCAGGACCTGACGGAGAATCACATGGCCAGAAGCATGTGGTATCTCCGGATGTTGTGACTGTGAGCGCGTATGTGCGATATTGTCAGTGTCTGTGTGAGTGTATGCGATCTGGTGTGTGTGAGTGTATGCGATCGGGTGTGTGTGAGTGTATGCGATCGGGTGTGTGTGAGTGTATGCGATCGGGTGTGTGTGAGTGTATGCGATCGGGTGTGTGTGAGTGTATGCGATCGGGTGTGTGAGTGTCGGCAGAGGAGCACGGCGTGCTGGAGGAGGCTGGGAGCAGAGAGGCTGATCTTGGGGAAGGCTGGGAGAGGGAGGCTGATGCTGGGAAAGACTGGGAAGGGAAGGCTGATGCTGGGGAAGGCTGATGCTGAGGGAGGCTGGGAGGGGAAGACGGAGGCTGGGAGGACAGAGGCTGATCGTGGGGAAGGCTGGGAGGGGGAGGCTGATGCTGGGGGAGTCTAGAAGGAGAGAGAGGCTGATGCTGAGAGAGGCTGGGAGGGGGAGACTGATGCTGGAGGAGGCTGGGAGGGGGAGGCTGATGCTGGGGGAGGCTGATGCTGGGGGAGCCTGGAAGGAGAGAGGCTGATGCTGGGGGAGGCTGGAAGGAGAGAGGCTGATGCTGAGAGAGGCTGGGAGGGGGAGGCTGATGCTGAGAGAGGCTGGGACGAGGGACGCTGGGAGGAGAGAGGCTGATGCTGGGGGAGGCTGATGCTGGGGGAGGCTGGAAAGAGAGAGGCTGATGCTAGGGGAGGCTGATGCTGGGGGAGGCTGGGAGGAAAGAGGCTAGGAGGAGAGAGGCTGATGCTGGGGGAGGCTAGAAGGAGAAAGGCTGATGCAGGGGCAGGCTGATGCTGGGGGAGGCTGGGAGGGGGAGGCTGATGCTGGGGGAGGCTAGAAGGAGAAAGGCTGATGCAGGGGCAGGCTGATGCTGGGGGAGGCTGGGAGGGGGAGGCTGATGCTGGGGGAGGCTTGGAGCATGATGGGGAGTGCGCAGCATTGGGGATGGAGCACGTTTGGGAGTGCGCAGCATGGGGGATGGAGCACGTTTGGGAGTGCGCAGCATGGGGGATGGAGCATGAAAGGGAGTGCGCAGCATGGCGGATGGAGCACGTTTGGGAGTGCGCAGCATGGCGGATGGAGCACTTTTGGGAGTGCGCAGCATGGGGGATGGAGCACGATCGGGAGTGCGCTGCATGGCGGATGGAGCACGTTTGGGAGTGCGCAGGATGGGAGATGGAGCACGATGGAAGGTGCGCAGCATAGGAGATGGAGCACGATGGGGAGTGCGCTGCATGGGGGATGGAGCACGATGGGAAGTGCACACCTCCCCCCAACACACACACGCGCGCGCACTGCACAACACACCACACACACACACTGGGAACCACAAACAACTTCCCTACACAGACACCCACACACAGACAACGCTGCACACACAAATATACGCACATACCGCACAACACACACATTGCACAAAACATACCTCCCCCCAAAACACACCACACACACACAAACCGCGCAACACACACAACGCTACAGACACACAGCGCTCCACAAACAACGCAACACACAAACAACACCGCTCTCACCCCACATCTCACCCAGACAACACCCAGAACATGTACAGCGCCCTACACAAACACTTGGTAACTACACACAACAATATATATATATATATATATATATATATATATATATAACAAAAATCATACATGAACTACACAATACGTAAGTTCTAGAATACCCGATGCGTAGAATCGGGCCACCTTCTAGTATATATATATATATATATATACAAGGCATTTTTTAGTTTTCCTTGCATTTCTTATTTGTCAAGGGAAATTTGCACTAGTAGTATGTAGTTAAAATCTTAGGGGTACTTTGCATGCTGCGACATCGCTAGCCGATGCTAGCGATGCCGAGCGCGATAGCACCCGCCCCTGTCGTACATGCGATATCTTGTGATAGCTGCTGTAGCGAACATTATCGCTACGGCAGCTTCACACGCACTTACCTGCCCTGCGATGTCGCTCTGGCCAGCGACCCGCCTCCTTCCTAAGGGGGGCGGGTCGTGCAGCGTCACAGCGACGTCACACGGCAGGCGGCCAATAGAAGCGGAGGGGCGGAGATGAGTGGGACGTAAACATCCCGCCCACCTCCTTCCTTCCGCATAGCCGGTGGAGGCAGGTAAGGAGATGTTCCTCGCTCTTGTGGCTTCACACACAGTGATGTGTGCTGCTGCAGGAACGAGGAACAACATCGTATCTCCTATTGGTGCGGCATTATGAAAAAGTCCGATGCTACACAGACCACCGAATTACGACGCTTTTGCGATCGTTTATCGGTGCATCTAGGCTTTACACGTTACGACATCATTACCAGTGCCGGATGTGCGTCACTTTCGATTTAACCCCTACGATATTGCAGTAGCGATGTCGCAATGTGCAAAGTAGCCCTTAGTCTCCTATGTTGCTAAAGGCCACCTGTCAACATTGGCTACACATTTAGGCCCTCTTCCCACATCAGTGAAAAACACACACGTTTTTCACTGACGTGATAAACGTGCGTATGTCCCTCCATGTGCCGTGATTTTGGCACACATGTGATCTCCGTGTGCTATCCGTGATAATACATGGAGATCAGGCACTTATACTCACCTGTCCATACCACTGCTGTCTGTGGTGCTGATATCTCCCGCGATACTGTGTCCAGCTGCCGCTGTCTCCCTTCTGCAGCTACTTCCGAGTCGGTTGGGCAGTGAATATGCATGAGCATATTTAGCTGGCCTGGAAGCAGAGACAGCAGCGGCTGAAGACAGCATCTGGAGAAGGTGAGCTTAAAAAGCTTTTTATTTTAAATGTATGTGATTTTTTTGGTGCGTGTTTCACGGATCACACAGCTGTGATCAGTGATGTTGGAGAAAAATGGACATGTTTCCATGCGGAACACACAGACACGCGTGTATGCCGCACAGAAACACGTCAGTGAGAAATTACTGATGTGTGTGCAGACCTATTGATTTGAATGGGTTCTGCGTATGTCCATGATTCTGGTACGTAAAAAAACTGTAACATACATACCAGAATCACTGACATGTGAAGGAGGCCTTATAGATGGATGTGTTAGAGCGTTACTGTCTGTCTCATGTAGACCATGCCCTTGTTTACAGGCCACTCCCCTCAATTTCCTTTACTGTCTTGTCTAAATTCCATTTTCTGGATTTTGAATTTCACATTTGGATGCTGGGGCTTTGATGATAGAACAGTCCAGCATTATGCATATAAAACCTTCTGAAATCCGTGGCGTCTGAACAGAACAGGGAGAAATTTCTGATTCCCAGACTTTCTCCATTTCCAATTCTTGGAAATTATAAAAATAGAAAAAAAATAATCCCAAATATAAGGTATGATATGTGTCATTAATGATATGTAACCGGTAAATAATGTTTGGTTACTTGAAAAGCTTCAAATTTCACCACATTACCATTCTGGCATAAAAGATATCGATAAAATCAATATCATGTTTGGCCTGCATCAGTTCACTTGTTACATTTTGGTAAGTAATCTCCTGGGCATATCAATGAAAAAATGAACCTAGAATACATAAGTGTAATAGCAAAAACCAAAATAAGATCCTCTTTATGGTGCTGGATTATGCCACCCATCATAGAAGGTCCTGGTGTTTGTTACACCTCCACATCCTTTCCATGACTCATTCTCCATCTGTATGGTTTCATAGTTTCTTTAGACCTCTTCTCATCAAGGACCTTGTTCGCCTGGTCTCTTTTTAGTACATCCATGATCCTAAACAATGTAAAGCTACAAAGCTCTTGACCAGGGTGACATAAACCCTGTGGAGCTACATTGTCTGGATCATCTCTTCCTGAACATGTAGATGGCTTTTCAGTACCAATTCATTGTTTACCTGTCTTTAGAATGATCAGACACTTAGAACACCGTGTAAAGTTTTGGCCTGGTGTATACGAAGGACATAGCAGAACTAGAATGGGTGCAGAGAAGAGCAATAAGAAGAGAGGTTATTAAACTTGGGGTTATTCAGTTTGGATCAACAAAGGCTTAGGGTGCTCTTATTACAATGCACAAATATATGTGGAGACAGTACAGAGATCTTTCTAATGATCTTTTTACATGTAGGCCTGCGACTGGGACAAGGGGACAACCTCTATGTTTACAGGAAAGAAGGTTTAATCATATTCACAGGTGCAGATTCTTTACTCTAAGAGTAGTGAGGCTATGAAGGCTCTGTGCCACATGATATTGTAATGGTTGATTTACTACTAAAATTAAAAAAAGGCCTGGATGCCCTTCTTGAAAAATATAATATTATGGCCACTAGATTCTATGATGGGGCATCGATTCAGGGAACTAGTCTGATTGCCGTACGTGAAGTCGGGGAGGAATTTCTTTCCCCTAATATGGAGCTTAGTGTGAGACCCATGGGGTTTCTGCTTTCCTCTAGATCAGAGATCACCAACCTTTCAAACTTGGAGAGCCACATTCAGCTCTGAGAAATGGTCTCAAGCTGCAGCTAGCTCCTGCCCCTCACATTACCGATATAATGACAACTAAGGTTTTTCCACAGAAACCACAACTAGGCAGTATACAGAGATCCAGGGGTTCCTGCCTCAAAAGTCACCATCTAAAGACCTAAACGTGGTGTTAAGGAGCCAAGTTGCCACATATCAAGGACCCATGAGCCACATGTAGCTCTTAAGATACAGGTTGGGGACCCCTGTTCTAGATCAACATGTTAGATATACTGTAGTTGGAACTCAATGCACTTGAGTCTACCTGCAACCTTAAAAACTATGACACTATGAAACTGTCACGGGGGTGTACGGATGAAACAGGGGCTCTTAGACTGATCTTAAGACTGGGGCCCATGCAATGTCCCTTATTTTGAAGGTAGACTTAATGGTAGCCAGGTTTGAGCCTCCAATGTGGCCCTGTCTCCTGTCCAAGCACTGATACTACTCCCCAACTTAGTAAACAAACCCCACAAATAATCACAGACAAGGGTAAACAAAAACTTGTGCACACTGCACTCAAACACAAAGGAGGGACAGTATTTGAACTAGGGAGCAATGCAAAAGGTAACTAGAGAACTCACAACCAAGCAGAACCGCAACTTGTAGTTCATCATACAACTGGATAACCACAGTAACCAGCAAGCAGAAAGCTATATCCGTCACCCAGCCCCATAATCAAGAAGCTTATTAAGGGTGAGGACAGCTGGTGGTTATCAGCAGCCTGAGCTCCCAGCAGATGATCACAAGCCAGCAGGAATTAACTCTTGCTGTACTGGAGAGCAGTGAAACCGGAACCAGCCGACGCCCATGACAAGCTGTGCAACTAAGGGATCGCAGGCTGTTTATCAGACTCTGCAATGTGAACAGAGTCTGACTGGGCCATGACACCCAACGAGTGAAACACTGAACACCTCACGGCAGAAACAATCTGTTAGAGGGTCATGCGGTTGCTGGCTTAAACAGTGTAGGGACCATGAACACCACAGCTCTGAACATGTGTACTGGACGTTCTTGGCGCTGCAGTGCAGGTCCCATTGCCTTCAGTGGAAGATGAGCTGCAATATCTCTAAAGCAACTCCTTTAATGCAGAGTACAACTTTAGTTTATATTAAACCATACTGAGGCAAGAAATAATTGTCCTTCCTGGAATCAGGGATATCTGAATCCCCATCCTTCTGCAGTAACTCCTGATCATAATGCTGCAGTGCTGATAGACACTATAGATCTAACATATAGTAAATCCAATGCCCATTGTACAGTTTTGTATGATACTTGGTTGATTTATATCTAATAATGTTCATGTAAATCTGATACAGCTGATGAGGCCCCCTTCTGTCAGCAAATACAATCATATCTTGAATAGGCATATAAAGTACTGACAACCTGTCCCTGTGTCAGTAAACATAGTGACAACCTTACCAAAAGTATTTCCCATAGCACCTATTACTTTAGCAATGAGTTATAGACAGAGAAGTGACGGCGTGTCATGTAGTGACAGGTGATGCAAACACATTGTCATTCATGGACAGTCTACTGTTCTGTGAGACTGAAAATCCAGAGCTGTCAGGATTGTGATTAGTTTTTGGTATTGCAATTGCTTCTGGATGAGTACTTTACTATCTGATTGTATGATCAACCAGTCAACAAAATATCATTGCCATTTTCCCTGCCAAAAACATGAAAACAGCACACTGCGCTTCAGTACATAGATATAATATCTAAAGAAAGGTAACTGATGACCCTCATGTATTTAACCCATATAGGACTTTTTTTTAATTTTGGAACTTGTGCTAAACTGACCCAACTGAATGAAAATATTAGCACTCCGTCCTCCAGGATAACTTTTTGTATCTTTATTCAAAATTTATTTGCATAAAACATTAGAAGTATCAGAGCACTAACACATTTCGAATTTATTTCCTTAATCATAGGCGCAGACAGGGGCATAACTACCGCGGTAGCAGCGGTCGTGATTGCGACCGGGCCCGGGAGGTTAGGGGCTCGCGGCCGCCCGGCAGATCAGCAGCCAGCTCCTTTCTGTGAGAGGAGCTGCGCTGTGCTGCCGCAGACTGCGCGGCGGCCGCTATATGACCCGGTCGCCACCGCTGACACCAGGCCCCCCTGCCTGGTATTAGCGGTGGCATCACCGCACTCCCGTCACTCACCACGCTCCCATCACCGTGCTCCCGTCACTCACCGCGCCCCCATCACCGCGCTCCCGTCACTCACTGTGCACCCGTCACCGCGCACCCGTCACCGCGCACTGCTTTGATATTGCATAGAGTGGCCGGCGCCGTTCTATGCATCATCAGTCTTCCCCCGTGCCTGCACGGTGACGTCACTCCTGTGCGACTGCTGTGTGTGGTGAGAGCACAGAGCACAGAAGGACGCCGACCGGAGCCATGGGGGAACGAGGACAGAAGTGAGGACGGGCAAGTAGAGGTGAGGACAGAACTGCGGTGAGAGGAGAAGAGAGGTGAGTACCTGTTTTTTTTTTTTTAATAAATCAGTGAGTACACGGGGAGGCTGGCTGCAGGACACATGGAGTCCTTGGGGGGGCCCTGGCTGTAGGACACATGGAGTCCTTGGAGGGGGCCTGGCTGCAGGACACATGGAGTCCTTGGAGGGGGCCTGGCTGCAGGACACATGGAGCCCTTGGGGGGGCCCTGGCTGCAGGACACATGGAGTCCTTGGAGCGGGCCTAGCTGCAGGACACGTGGAGTCCTTGGGGGGACCCCGGCTGCAGGACACATGGAGTCCTTGGAGGGGGCCTGGCTGCAGAACACATGGAGTCCTTGGAGGGGGCCTGGCTGCAGGACACATGGAGTCCTTGGGGGGGGATAGCTGCAGGACACATGGAGTCCTTGGGGTAGCCCTGGCTGCAGGACACATGGAGTCCTTGGGGGGGCCCTGGCTGCAGGACACATGGAGTCCTTGAAGGGGGCCTGGCTGCAGGACACGTGGAGTCCTTAGGGGGACCCTGGCTGCAGGACACATGGAGTCCTTGGAGGGGGCCTGGCTGCAGGACACATAGAGTCCTTGGAGGGGGCCTGGCTGCAGGACACATGGAGGCTCTGGGGGGGCATGGCTGCAGGACACATGGAGTCCTTGGGGGGCCCTGCCTGGCTGCAGGACACATGGAGTCCTTGGGGGGGGCCTGGCTGCAGGACACATGGAGTCCTTGGGGGGGCCCTGGCTGCAGGACACATGGAGTCCTTGGGGAGGGCCCTGGCTGCAGGACACATGGAGTCCTTGGGGGGGCCCTGGCTGCAGGACACATGGAGTCCTTGGGGGGCCTGGATGCAGGACACATGGAGGCCTTGGGGGGGCCTGGCTGCAGGACACATGGAGTCCTTGGGGGGGGCCTGGCTGCAGGACACATGGAGTCGTTGGGGGAGTCTGGCTGTAGGACACATGGAGGCCTTTTAGAGGGCCTGGCTGCAGGACACATGGAGGCTCTGAGGGGGCTGGCTACAGGACCCATGGAGGCTCTGGGGGGGCTGGCTGCAGGACACATGAAGGCCCTGGGGGGGCTGGCTGCAGGACACATGGAGGCCCTGGGGGGGCTGGCTGCAGGACACATGGAGTCCTTGAAGGGAGCCTGCAGCCCAAGGCCTCCATGTGTCCTGCAGCCAGTCCCCCCCCAAGGCATCCATGTTCTGCAGCCAGGCCCCCCCCCAAGAACTCCATGTGTCCTGCAGCCAGGCCCCATGGAGGCCCTGGGGGGAGGGGGGGCTGGCTGCATGACACATGGAGGCTTTGGGAGGGGGCCTGGCTGCAGGACACATGGAGGCCCTGGAGGGGCTGGCTGCAGGACACATGGAGGCCCTGGGGCGGCTGGCTGCAGGACACATGGAGTCCTTGGGGGGAGCCTGCAGCCCAAGGACTCCATGTGTCCTGCTGCCAGCCCCCCCAAGGCATCCATGTCCTGCAGCCAGGGCCCCCCAAGAACTCCATGTGTCCTGCAGCCAGGCCCCATGGAGGCCCTGGGGGAGGGGGGCTGGCTGCATGACACATGGGGGCCCTGGAGGGGGCTGGCTGCAGGACACATGGAGTCCTTGAGGGTGAGGCTGGCTGCATGACTCATGGAGGCCTGGGAAGGGGCTGGCTGCATATCACATAGAGACCCTGGGGGGGCTGGCTGCATGAAACATGGAGGTCTATGGAGCTGCATTATACATGGAGGTCTATGGGGCTGCATAATAAACATGAAGGACACCTTATACATGGGCTATATGGGTGCATTATACATGGAGGAGTATGGGGCTGCATAATACAATATGAAGGTTTATGGGGCTGCATTGTAATACATATAGGACTATGGGGGATACATTATAATATATGGAGGACTATAGAGGCTACTTTATACATGGAGGACTATGGGGGTGAATTATAAAACATGGAGGACTATGGTGCAGTATAATATATGGAGAACTATGGGTGAATTATAATACATGGAGGACTATGGGAAATGCATTATAATACATGGAGGACTATGGAGGTGCATTCTAATATATGAAGGGTTATTTGGGACCCTTTATACTATATGGAAGGCTATGTGGGCGCCATTATAGTATTTGGAGAACTACAGTATATACGAGGGGGGACAAAGATACAAGCAGGGGATGGGAATGTTTTGTGCTGAGGGAAAAAGGCTCTTTCCCTCAGCACCCAGCTTTCCCATGCTCTGCTATACATCTTATCTCAGCACCAAGCTTTCCCATGCTCTGCTATACATCTTCTCTCAGCACCCAGCTTTCCCATGCTCTGATATGGGAAAGCTGGGTGCCGAGGGAATGATGTATAGCAGAGCATGGGAAAGCAGTGTGCCAAGGACAAGATGGATATTAGAACATAGGACAGCTGTCAGAGAGATTTCAGATGATGGGAAATCTGGGTGCTGTGGGTAAGAGCCAAGTGTCAGCATCATTATCCTGTACCCCGAGTGTCAGTGTCATTATCCCGTACCCTAAGTGTCGGTGTACGTGGAGGGGGGGCTCCGGTCCAAATTTTGCACCAGGGCCCATCAAACTCTAGTTACGCCACTGGGCGCAGAGATAGGCTGGTCCGGGGGCCTAGGGCCATATAGCCCCTGGATCGCTCCGCCGGTATCTGCCCAGTGCCTTAGGACCACCTGCTTCTTCTTCGGAACTGCTCCTTTAATAATTTTTTAATTTGTGTGCCGACCCGGCTGCATCACAGCTAGCAGACACGGCACTGTGTGCAGCCATGTCTGCTAGTGGGACATAACGTATGATGCCCTGTACTGCACTGTGCCATGCACTGCCACCTTCCTACCAGAAAGGGGCTGGACTGGAGACAAGCCGGGGGAAGGTGAGCGAGGTGTGTGGCTTCTCCATGTAAAAATACCCCTAATATGTCTGTGTGTGCATGTATGATATTGTATATCTATGTATGTCTGTGTATATTTATATGTTTGTCTATATCCATTTTTGTGGAAATCTTCAAATATGTATATGCCTGTATGTGTATATATATTTGTACATGTCTTTGTATATATCTGTGTATATGTTTGTTTATGTGTGCATATCTGCGAACTTTAAGTCTGCATGTGTATGCATGACTGGAAGTGACTGCATAACTGTACATGTCTGTGTGTTTTCATACTATGCATGTACAGGTCTACGTAAGTGTGCATATCTGCATATTGTGCGTGTGCATGTCTTTGTGTTTTCGTAAAGTATGTGTACAGGTCTGTTTCAGTGTGAATGTCTATGTAATGTATGTGGAATTGTAAGATGTGTGTATGTACAGTACAAACCAAAGGTTTGGACACACCTTCTCATTCAAAGAGTTTTCTTTATTTTCAGGACTCTGAAAATTGTAGATTCACATTGAAGGCATCAAAACTATGAATTAAAACATGTGGAATGAAATACTTAACAAAAAAGTGTGAAACAACTGAAAATATGTCTTATATTCTAGGTTCTTCAAAGTAGCCACCTTTTGCTTTGATTACTGCTTTGCACACTCTTGGCATTCTCTTGATGAGCTTCAAGAGGTAGTCACCAGGAATGGTTTTCCAACAGTCTTGAAGGAGTTCCCAGAGATGCTTAGCACTTATTGGCCCTTTTGTCTTCACTCTGCGGTCCAGCTCACCCCAAACCATCTCGATTGGATTCAGGTCTGGTGACTGTGGAGACCAGGTCATCTGGTGTAGCACCCCATCACTCTCCTTCTTAGTCAAATAGCCCTTACACAGCCTGGAGGTGTGTTTGGGGTCATTGTCCTGTTGGAAAATAAATGATGGTTCAACTAAACGCAAACCGGATGGAATAGCATGCCGCTGCAAGATGCTGTGGTAGCCATGCTGGTTCTGTATGCCTTCAATTTTGAATAAATCCCCAACAGTGTCACCAGCAAAGCACCCCCACACCATCACACCCCCTCCTCCATGCTTCACGGTGGGAACCAGCCATGTAGAGTCCATCCGTTCACCTTTTCTACAAAGACACGGTGGTTGGATCCAAAGATCTCAAATTTCTACTCATCAGACCAAAGCACAGATTTCCACTGGTCTAATGTCCATTACTTGTGTTCTTTAGCCCAAACAAGTCTCTTCTGCTTGTTGCCTGTCCTTAGCAGTGGTTTCCTAGCAGCAATTTTACCATGAAGGCCTGCTGCACAAAGTCTCCTCTTAACAGTTGTTCTAGAGATGAGAAGGTGTGTCCAAACTTTTGGTCTGTACTGAATGTCTAGAGTGGGAGGCCAAACAAGGCACTTTTCCTGAGCGCAGTCAGCAGGGTGGTGCCATTGAGTTGCCTGATGCAGTGCTTTGAGGTATCTCCCATGTGGCTGCATTTTGTCCCCTGCCCCTCGTAGTGGGTTGGGCAGTTCTCTGAGCTGTCTGTCCAGCTGACAGCCGGCTTAGAGAAGGTGAAACACGCTGGCTCTCGGCAATCAATTGTACTCACCTCTTTCAAATTTGAGTTTTAATTTTTCATTAAAGGTGGTGTGTAAAAGACCCTCACTGTGTAACTTTTCTAGTGTTCAGTTTTCCTCAACACATCTTGCTGTTTGACGAATTAGACAAAACTATGAGAAAAATTTGCAATTTCCAATCCACATACTTTATTCCGACATCATGTTCTGTTCCGATATCTCTGCAAAAAGCTTGTTTTTTCTCATACATCATGTTTACGCGAAAATAAGACTTACCCTGAAAATAAGCCCTAGCAGGATTTTTCAGCCTTATTGGAATATGGTTATAATATAAGCCCTACTCCAAACATAAGCCCTAGTTACGTACCCTACTATTATTGTATCCTGAAATAGGGCTTGGGAAGCCCTTTCAGGATATTTAACTTGTTTTGGTGTGTGTTGCCCTGTTTTGATGCTATAATCCCCAGAAGTTTATAGTCACATGGCGGCTAGTTAATGGAAAATTGATATTCACCCCTTTCCCCGCCCACACCGATGCACCAGCATCAGTGATTGGAACATGTGTTAATATCAAATGAATATCCACCCCCTTACCCCACCCATAATCCCACCCACCCCTCGGCATCAGTGATTCCATAGTGACTGCCGTAATACTTCCTGAGGACTGCATCACAATCACAATGCTTGAACTCTTCTGACCAGACAGTGTCAGCTGAAGGTTTTACAATGTCCCTCACAGTCCCCTGCTCTGAAGATCATTGAAAATCTGTGGCTAGACCTCAAACTAGCAGTGCATGCAAGACAAGCCAGGAATCTCACAGAACTGGAAGATGAGCCAGGAATCTCATAGAACTGGAAGACTTGTCCAAGGAAGAATGAATGAAAATCCCTCAAACAAGAATAGAAAAACTCTTGGCTGCTACAAAAAGCATTTACAAGCTGTGATACTTGTCAAAGTGGGATCTACTAAGTACTAACCATGCAGGGTGCCAAAGCATCAGCACACTTTCCTTCCTTCTTTGTTAATTTGGAAATGTAAAAGATAAAAATATATATATTTTTTGCCTTAAATACAAAGAAAATGTGTAATGTTTAACTTTATACCTTTAGAGATCATTTCATCTTCAACATGCTTAACTGTTCACAATAACAGTAATTTTGACCAGGGGTGTGCAAACTTTTACATGCCACTATATGTAATGTAAAAAAATTGTTTAAAAGAACAGAGTCCTCAGTGGTTGATACCTTTTAATGGCTAACTGAAAAGATGGTAACACGGTACAAAGATATATTTTACTTGTATGTAATGTAAAGCATTTATGTATTCATACAAGTATAAACAGTATGTTTGGTTTTCACTAAAGCTTGCTATATGTATTTTTTAAAAAATAATGTTTTATGTGTATTTTCTTGCAATTATGTTTGCACAATTTTATTTTATATTCATTTTCTAAATTTGTTTATGAACAATGCCATGACATTTGTTAACCCCTTCACGACCGAGAACATACTGGTACATCCTAAATCATGAAGAGGTAATAGCCGCCGGATGCTGCGGTGAGCCAGCAGTGATATCTGCACATGTCTGCTGATTTGAACAGCAGACATGCATGGTTAACAGGCGCTAGGGGATCCGCAATCCACCCACGTCTGTTTTCCCTTAGATTGCGCAGTCAAAATGTGACAGCACAATTTAAATGGCCGTGAAATCGCCTTTCCCCGCCGTCATCAGAGGCCCTGACGCCATCATGGGGAGTCGATGGTTGTCATGGTAGCGACGGGTCAAGTGATGACCCCTGTGGCTATCATGATGTAGTTCTTGTTAGAGCTGACAGAGCCCTGTAACAAGAACGCTGCATTTCTGCTGATCAGAGCTGTGATCAACAGAAATAAATCAGTGATAACACTACTGATCCTTACATCCCTCTAGGGGAATAGTAAAATTTAAAAAAAAAAAAATAAAAAGTTTTAAAAAATTAAAAAAAAATAATAAAAAACTTAAAAGTTCAAATCACCCTCCATTCGCCCTATTGAAAATTAAAGGGTTAACCCCTTAACGACCCATGACGTACTGGGTACGTCATGGATCGTGTGCCGGTAAGCCCCGCCCCCTGCCACCGGCAGGCGGCCGCGATCCGCGCACATATCAGCTGTTATCAACAGCTGACATGTGTGCCTGCTAGCCGCGGGTGGAATCGCTTCCACCCGCGGCCATTAACCCCTTACATTTCGCTGCCAAAATCTGGCAGCGATATGTATATGAGCGCCGCCATGACAGTCACTTACCCCGCCCCCACCGAAAGTCACGTGACATGATCACGTAACTTTCGGTGGTTGCCATGGTAGCACAGGGTCATGTGATGACGCCTGTAGCTAACATGACTCACTTCCTCTCAATGCCGGAATACAGCCGGCATTGAAAGTAAAGCAGCAAATCTGCAGTTCTCAGCTCTGTAGCTGAGATCTGCAGATAGTGCAGAGTGATCGGATTGCTGATCGCTATAGCCCCCTAGGGAGACTAGTAAAATAAAAAAAAAAAAGTAAAAAAAAAAGTTTTAAAAAATTAAAATTAAAAAAACCTAAAAGTTCAAATCACCCCCCTTTCACCCCATTGAAAATTAAAGGGTTAAAAAAATACAAAATACACACATATTTGGTATCGCCACGTTCAGAAATGCCTGATCTATCAAAATATAAAATCAATGAATCTGATCAGTAAACGGCGTAGCGGCAAAACAATTCCAAACGCCAAAATTAAGTTTTTTGGTCGCCGCAAATTTTGCGCAAAATGCAATAACAGGCGATCAAAACGTAGCATCTGCGCAAAAATGGTACCGTTAAAAACGTCAGGTCGAGATGCAAAAAATAAGCCATCACTGAGCCTCAGATCCTGAAAAATGAGAATGCTACGGGTTTAACCCCTTAGATACAAGTAAACCTATACATGTTTGATGTCTACAAACTCGCACTGACCTGAGGCATCACATAGATATCACAATTTTACCATATAGTGAACACAGTGAATAAAATATCCCAAAAACTATTGTACGATCACACTTTTTTTTGCAATTTTTCCGCACTTGGAATTTTTTTTGCCGCTTTCCAGTACACTATATGGTAAAACTTATGGTTTCATGTAAAAGTACAACTCGTCCCGCAAAAACAAGCCCTCATATGGCAAGATTGATGGAAAAATAAAAAAGTTACGCCTCTCGGAAGAAGGGGAGCAAAAAACAAAAACGCAAAAACGGAAAGTGCCCGGGGGCTGAAGGGGTTAAAAAAAGAAAAAATAGACACTTTTGGTATCGCTGCGTTCAGAAATGCCCAATCTATCAAAATATAAAATTAATTAACCTGATCGGTAAGCGGCGTAACGGCAAATAAATTCCAAACGCCAAAATTATGCTTTTTGGTCATCGCAAATTTTGTGCAAAATGCAATAACAGGCGATCAAAACATACCCTTTGCGCAAAAATGGTACCGTTAAAAATGTCAGATCAAAGCACAAAAAATAAGCTTTTACTGAGCCCCATATCCTGAAAAATGAGAACGCTATGGGTCGCGGAAAATGGCACAAAAAGTGCGCCACTTGGACAGACTTCTGAATTTTTTTTAACCCCTTAGAGAAAAGTAAACCTATTTATGTTTGATGTCTACAAACTCGTACCAACCTGAGGCATCACACCGATACATCAGTTTTACCATATAGTGAATACGGTGGATAAAATATTCCAAAAACTATCGTGCAATTGCACTTTTTTTGCAATTTTTGCGCATTTGGAGGTTTTTTTGCCATTTTCCAGTACACGATATGATAGAACTTATAGTTTCATTTAAAAAAAAAAACCAAACAAGCTGTCATATGGCAAGATTTATCGAAAAATAAAAAAGTTACGGCTCTTGGAAGAAAGGGAGTAAAAAAACAAAAACGAAAAACAGGAAATCGCCCTGGGTGAAGGGGTTAATTCTTTACTACATGCAGTATATTACAATTAGTAGCCGGCATGGCTATTATGCCACCAGGACTGGCGATCAGCAGTACAAGGGGATTTCCTTAGTTTGAACCGCGCTGTGATCATGTTTGATTATATCTATCTCGTGTGATCTAAGCTAATGTTTAGCCGCGGTGATACAGATTTCATCACATATGTCCCTTTATTTGCTGTAATTGTTCCCTCTACTTAATTTTTATCATTCTCCTCTGAAATAGAGGCAGAGGTATAGGTGAAATATATCTTGGAAAGCGAAGACATCTGTGTTGCCGGTGCTATTTGTATACAGCTTTCTATGCATCTTTGCTAACTCATAAATGGCTCATAATTTGTGTTTTTATGCCGTACGCTTTAATAGTAGCGTCCTATCTGGCAACTCCAGAAATGAATCCCAGCTGCAGTGATTCTTCTTGAAACTAAAGTTTTTGTTTTCACAGGTGCAGAAAACCTTAACACGATTTTTAAACGTTCCGTGGACAGATGTCTGTTGCTTTATTTGGCACTTCTCCCTCTACCAAAGCAATTTGTATCAAGGAAATCTCAGTGCGTTGCCAGCGCAAACAATGTAGGAAATTCCTACACAAGAAAACGGTTTATCGTAATGCGTGCAGCAGATAGGTAGCTGAAGTTATCAACCAACACATCGTGTGATCACACAGCTGACATAGGTAAATACTCACACACAGTGCCAGTCAAAAGTTTGGACACACCTGTTCATACAATGGTTTTTGTTGTTCTTATTAGAATGTGCACATTGTAGATTTAGGCTATGTGCGCACGTTGCGTATTTGCATGCAGTTACGCTGCGATCTGCACCGCAGTGTAATTGCATGCGTCCTGCGTCCCCTGCACAATCTATGAAGATTATGCAGGAGACGTGCGCACGTGGCGTATTAGAGCGCAGCGCTTCGGCTGCTGCCTGAAGCACGCATTCTAAGAAGTGACATGTCACTTCTTTCCTGCGCTCTGCCTGCATCCCCCGCTCTGTCTATCGGAGGGGCTGTACTCAAAGCACATGGAATCGGCTTTTTTTTTTTCATTACGGTTTCTTTTTGCAGCGATTTAAAGCGCACGTGTGCTGTTCAAATCGCTGCAGAAATTTCTGCAGGGACAAACGCTACATGCGCACATAGCCTTAGACTGAAGGCAGCAAAAGCTTGAAGGTGCACATTTGAAGCAAAGAGTAAATATATAACAGGATCCAATTCAAACTGCTTGTTCTCACCCACAAAGCTCTCCACAATGCGGCCCCCCCCTACATCTCAACCTCCTCTCTGTCTATCACCCCACCCATTCTCTATGCTCTACAAATGACTTTCGACTAACATCCACACTAATTCGAACCTCCCACTCCCGGATCCAAGACTTCTTCCGAGCTGCACCAATCCTCTGGAACGCTCTACCCTCTGGAACGCTCTACCCTCTGGAACGCTCTGAAACTTAACCTTTCCAAAACTGAACTTCTTCTTTTTCCTCCATCCTCCAACCTTCCTAAACCTGACATCTCCCTCTATGTGTGTGGCACAACGATAAGTCCTAGGCCGCAAGCCCGCTGTCTGTGGGTTATACTTGACACCGATCTCTCCTTCACCACCCACATACAATCTCTTGCTCGCTCCTGCCGCTTGCACCTCAAGAACATCTCTAGAATCCACCCCTTTCTCACTATGGAAACGACAAAAACCCTCACCGTGGCCCTGATCCACTCTCGCCTTGACTACTGTAACTCTCTATTAATTGGTCTCCCCTAACTAGACTCTCTCCTTTACAGTCCATCCTTAATGCAGTAGCCAGGGTCACCTTATCTGGCTAACCGCTACTCGGATGCCTCTGCTCTGTGCCAGTCATTGCACTGGCTGCCCATATATCACAGGATCCAATTCAAACTGCTTGTTCTCACCCACAAAGCTCTCCACAGTGCGGCACCCCCCTACATCTCCACCCTCCTCTCTGTCTATCACCCCACCCGTTCTCTACGCTCTGCAAGCGACTTTCGACTAACATCCACACTAATTCGAACCTCCCACTCCCGAATCCAAGACTTCTTCCGAGCTGCACCAACCCTCTGGAACGCTCTACCCCAAGAAGTTAGGACAAATCCCAACTTATTCAGCTTCAGACGCACCCTAAAGACGCATCTTTTTAGGGCGGCCTATCACACTCCCTAATCAGATTCGATTCACATAGTCCCTCTACAACTTCTCACAACATAACTCCACATCAAACTCCATGGCACCCAAAGGCATCTCAAGGCTCTGGCCCACTGGTCCAGGAAACCATTATCTATCCCCCATTTCCGTGAGATGGCTGGATTGTCATTGTAAATAAACACTTGAACCTTGCCTCTCCCCCCCCCCATCTCATTGTAGATTGTAAGCTCTCACGAGCAGGGTTGTGTTTTTTCCTTTTTTTCCTCTAAATATTGTATTTCTATAACTGTTACTTGTTTGTATATGATCCTCCTGAATTGTAAAGTGCTGCAGAATATGTTGGCGCTATAGAAATAAAGATTATTATTATTATTATTATTACCCCAAGAAGTTATGACGAATCACAACTTACTCAGCTTCAGACGCACGCTAAAAACACATCTTTTTAGGGCACCCAAATGCATCTCAAAGCTCTGGCCAACTGGTCCAAGAAGCCATTATCTATCCCCCATTTCCTTGAGATGGCTGGATTGTCTTTTTAAATAAGCATTTGTACCTTGCCCCCCCCCCCACACACACACACACACACACATCTTATTGTAGATTGTAAGCTCTCATGGGCAGGGTTGTCTTTTTTACCTCTAAATATTGTATTTTTTAATATAACTGTTACTTGTTTGTATATGATCCTCCTGACTTGTAAAGCGCTGCGGAATTTGTTGGCGCTATAGAAATAAAGATTATTATTATTTATTTAAATAAACACGTGAAACAGCCCAGAATGTGCCAACCTTAGATTCACACCCTCGTTATTCTCTTAAGTAGCTTCATCATGTAGTCATCTGTAATGGCTTCCAATGAACATGTATGTCTCTTCAAGGGTTTTTTTTGTGTAAAGTATTTTCGACCATCTTGTGTGTTTTGCAGATGTGCAGCCAGTGTTATAATACAGTTTCACAACTGCTCTAAACCAGGTTATGGAAAGAACCACTCAAATATGTAAAGAGAAACAATACTCCATTATGTTTTAGAAATGCAGGTCAGTCATTCTGCAAAATTACTAGGACCTTGAAGGTATCCTTAAATGCTATCCTAAAAACATTATTTGTTACCTGTTACGTCCCCACCGGAGTCCGCTCTAGCGACTTCTACTTCAATCACCAGGCGACGCCATGTTCCTGCTATGGATAGTGCTGGTGATAGGAGAGGAGTTGGTGCCAGCAGCGCTGGTGGGCGCAGACTCCGCTCATCCACTGGGCTAGGTTTCCTTGGCATCGGCAGTACCACTGGCTGACTGTAGGTGGTTTGTGTCTTCCAGCTGAAGTTGCCATCATTCAGCTACAACCAATGGGAAGACACCACACGCTTCTTATTTCCCCTCCTGTCTGCTGAGCACTGCCAGAGATAGTTCTGAATTCCTGGTTCCTGTCCTGCCCTGTTCTGTTTAGTGATTCTGGTGTTTTGACTTCTGCTTGTTTTCTAACTACCCTCCTGCCTGCTGTTTATTTACCTCACTGCCCGATCCGGATTTGACCTCTGCTTTGTTTTCTGATCACGTCCTTGCCTGCCTGATTCTGTCCCTGTTCTGCAATTCCTGGTTTGACACCTGCCTGGCTACTACTCTCATCGGACTAGAGCCTACCACTGGTAGTGATCACCGGGGCCCTGTGTAATTCCAAATCCCTGTATAGGGGTTAAAGGGTTTCAGGTTTCTAGGGGTACTGCTTGGTGAGTGGCTTCCCTCTAGCCTGTCCATTACAGCCCATCTGAGTTTGTGGATCCAGGCAGGTGTTAAACTACCATGAAACTAGCTCTCATGAAGACCAGCCTAGTGAAAGACCAAGAATTATCTCTGCTGGAGATTATTATTCATCAGAGTTGCCAGACCCAGGGACAAGAAATTGACAGAATTTGAGATAACAGACTTCATAAAAAATGCACAGGCATTAAGTAGCAGACACATCTCGACCATCAACAGTACACAGAAGACTGCATGAAGCAGCCCTCTATGGCTGAAATGCTGCAAAGAAGACTTTACTGAGGACTACAATCAAGAAGAAGATACTTGTTTGGGCCAAGAAACAGAAGGATTGGAGAATAGATCATTAGTAGAGATGGGTGAATAGTGAAATATTTGGGTTCAGATTATGCTATCCGAATACTAAGTACTATTCAAGTATTTGTCACAAATAACAAATTTAATGCAAGTCAATTGGGAACCCGAGAATTTTTCTTGAAGATTTCCCAGAAAAATGCTTGGGTTCGCCATTGATTTGCATTAGGGTCATTATTTGTGATAAATACTGGAATAGTACTTGGTATTTGGATAGCATAATCAGAATACTTCACCATTCGCCGATCTCTAATCATTAGACATCTGTACTGTGGTCTAATGAGCCAAAATTTGAGAGCATTAGTAGCAACCGCTATGTCTTTGTAAAACGCACCTCTTGGACAAGTCTGGGTTTAGTGATTGCCGGGAGAACGTTACCGGCCTGATTCCTTTGTACAGGCTGTAAAGTTTGGTGGAGGAGGGATATTGCTATCCGGTTACTTTTCAGGGGCGTATTCCACTTAGTTCTAGTGATGTTGTGGTGATGCTTTGCTGGAGACACTATTGGAGATTTATTCCAGATTCAATGTACACTTAGTATGGCTACCATAGCATTCTGCAACAACACGCCATCCCATTTGGTTTTCCATTAATGGTACCATCGTTTGTGTTTCAACATGATGATGAGAAAGACAGGCTATGTAAACACTGTATATCAAAGATGAGTGGGGATGGAGGGTCACCTGACCTCAACCCAAGTGAGATAGATTAGCATGAGTTTTATTCCAGAGTTAATGCTAGGAAGCCTTACGTTCACAGTACTTGAGCACTTGTTTTAGCCTCATATGTATTTTGTTTTTCCAGGGGGTAAAAGGAGAAATTGGCCCTCAAAATTTTTTATGTATTTTCTCCAGAACGTGGAAAACCCCATATGGGGTTCAAAACTACTGTTTGGGCACATGGCAGTCCTCAGAGAAGAAGGAAGGCTAATTCACTTTTGGAACATGGACGTAATCATTAATGCTTGCATTGTTATTAGTGATGAGCAAGTGTGTCGCCCTGGGCAAGCCAGGGGACACAGGTCACAACACCACCACACCCCACACTCCAGGTAGGAACATCACAGCTAACCTACAAATCCTTGTTGCCTTCCTCCAGGAGTCTGTTGATGCACACCAGGGGGTGGGCCAGGCGGTTGGCTCCGCCCATCGAGGAGCTCACAGCTCTGGAGGCAGGAAGTACCAGGCAGATTAGCCCAGGGAGGGCAAGTGTGAGGAGCTGAAGTGAGAAAGTAAACAGCTAAGTGAAAGTAGAGAAGTGTAAAGGAGAAAAGCAAGTGAAGTGGCAGTAAGAAAGAAAGCCTGAAGGGTCCAGCTTTGTGGAGGGCCAGAACAGCAAGGTCAGCAACGGCGGTGACTGTCTGGAGGGGGACCGTTTGGAAGTTCCTGGAAGGACCCCGTTGGCTGTGTGCCCGGTGGTCTGGAGCAGTGTTCCGAAGGACAGTCAGCACCAGGGCAGGGGCCTCTCGGACCCCGGCAAGGCTAGGAGTCGCCAAATTTGCCGAATCCGTCAGTGAAGGGGACGTAGATCCCCCAACAACCAAGTCCCGATTGACGGCAACAGCCCGACCATTACCGGGGAGACACCGCCACCGCCAGGGCACCAGTTTCCCCAGGGCCAGCACCTGCGGGCAAAGTGTAGAGCTCCTCCGGCCCAGATTGCAGTCGGGGAGCGGGTAACCGGAGGGAATCCACCGCTACCATCAGACAACACAGGTGCAAGGAAGAGAGACGTCACCGTCACCTACCGGGAGTGCAGGTGCAGCCGTCTGTGGGACCGTCCTACCAGCCGTTGGTTTACCGTACAAGCTGTGTCCGTGTCTCAGGCTGAGTGAGTACCACAGTGCCGCAAGGCACAGCGCTGCCCCCGCGTCCCTGCGCCCACCAGGCCCCGCACCTCCTTCTCCACCACCGGGCCCCGGGATCACCAACCCCTACCCACGGAGGGGCAACACAACACCTGGCTGCTCCGCATCACCATCCCCGGGATCCCCATATTGAGCAGCGGTGGTGAAATCACCACAACCGTGGGTGGCGTCACGAACTATAACAACCCCCACACCCAACCACAAAACCCCCCTTTCACTCACGGGCGAGGAGTGTCGCTCGAGAAACCCCGGGATCCGGCCCACAGCTCGAGCCACCACTGAGCAGCTGCCGGACCCGAGCAGAAGGGGTGAGCATAGTGTGCCGACACCCTCCTCCCCGCCCGCGACGACTTGGCGTCACGAACAGGATCTTACCGCTCTGCCGTCTGGTAGAGGTGCGCCTTGTTACCGCCGGAGGTATCCGGCAGAAAAATTTCAGAAGCCGCCATCTTTGGCGCGAAAAGTTCCCGCTCGAGCGTCTTCTCGAGCAGTAGAGGCGCGAAGGCCAAAACCCCGCCCCGAGAGAGGAGGGGCCGGAAAGAGCTAAGGGGGACGAAATGGCGGCTGGCCGCATGTGAGCGCGGCTGTGGAAGCAGGGACGCCAGGACCCTGCGGCCATTTATTGGTTCCTGGAAGAGGCCGCTGCTAAAGATGCTGAGTCCGACCAACAACACCGTGGTCCCCGCGCCCGGCATGGCGGCGTGGGTGGAAGTCCGGACCGCCCAGCTAAGCAGCCGTTTGCAGGTCCGCATGCAGCTCC
Source organism: Anomaloglossus baeobatrachus (assembly GCF_048569485.1). Taxonomy (NCBI): domain Eukaryota; kingdom Metazoa; phylum Chordata; class Amphibia; order Anura; family Aromobatidae; genus Anomaloglossus; species Anomaloglossus baeobatrachus. The sequence goes on from NC_134358.1 coordinate 87,661,257, forward strand.
TCCTGGAGGAGTGGGAGGCCGACATGGTGGAAGTGGTGGCTGCTATGTGGAGATGCGAGGTGGAGGAAGATTTGGAGGAACGGGTAAGAGACCCACGTCCCTGTATTCCCGAGGGATCGGCCGCTGCGGCTGAGGGGCCCGGCCTACACCCGTTCACCCTGCTGCCTCTCCCGCTAACCGCGTTAGCTGCTGCTGCCCCGCCACTAGGCCCGCTACCACCACCACCGGTAGCGGTACCCTGCCAATCCGCCCCGGCGGACCGACCTGCAGCAGAAGCTCATGACCACCCTGAACTGCTTCTATGGAAGAAGCCGAAGGCTGAAGCCGTCAGCAAAGATGCACCGGAGGCACGGCGGGGATGCAGCTGCCAGGAGGCAGAGCAGGCCATGTCACAGCGGGGTCCCTCATTACTAAAGGTGTCGGTCGTAGCCGACACGGAGGGACTCTGGCTGGGCCCGTCCCCCGCACACGCTGAACCGGAGCAAACAGCAAGTGCTCCCGGCTGGGAGCGACGGCAACAGCAGCTGCGCAGAGAGATCGAAGCCCGAGAGGGGTATAGAGCGGATGTGCATGCCCGCATGTATATGGAAGAAGATTGCCTGCAGCGAGCTACCATTGGGGTCCAGAGCGGTGCACCATGTGAAGGTGGCACTAGAGACCCACGAGTGAGAATGGACTGTTGAGCCGCTTCCAGGGCAGCGGAGCACCGTTGTCCAGTCCCCGTTGGGACCACCACTGAGTTTTTGTTTGAAAAGTTTTGAAAGAATGATAAGAAAATGATAATTACCGAACAGTAACCAGATTTGCTTTGTGATTGAACCGGCAGGAGCCGGCACCGTTGTCCCTGTGGGGACCGTTTAAAGTTTTGCATGGGAACTATCCATGGACAAGCCCGTGAACTTGCAGGGCACCACAAACGTTAAGTGGCTTGTAAATATGTTGGTTACCGTTGCCATTTCCGCAATGCCGTCTCCGGAGAGGCAGGTTGGAGGGAGGGCCCTGAGCGGAGCAGGCTGGGGCCCAGCCACCAAAGGAATCGGTGGCTACCCTCTGGAGGGGAAGGACAGATCCCGCTCGGGTAACTTGTGCTGGACTGTGGGTCAAGGGGTGCTGCCTGGGCTTTAGGGGCAGCATCAGGGCCAGGTTGCTTGGGTGGGAGAGAGCGGAAACCGTAGCCGTAAACCGTTGCAACGTTTAAGAAATGTGCCTCCCGTTTTGGGAAGAATTTTGATTAAAAATGTATTTATGTTTTCTTAACCCTGTTATCCCCTTTTTACAGAAAAATAAAACCGGTGTAGGACGGCAGCCCGCGGACGGTCTGCATTTTGCTTAGGGGGAATGTGTCGCCCTGGGCAAGCCAGGGGACACAGGTCACAACACCACCACACCCCACACTCCAGGTAGGAACATCACAGCTAACCTACAAATCCTTGTTGCCTTCCTCCAGGAGTCTGTTGATGCACACCAGGGGGTGGGCCAGGCGGTTGGCTCCGCCCATCGAGGAGCTCACAGCTCTGGAGGCAGGAAGTACCAGGCAGATTAGCCCAGGGAGGGCAAGTGTGAGGAGCTGAAGTGAGAAAGTAAACAGCTAAGTGAAAGTAGAGAAGTGTAAAGGAGAAAAGCAAGTGAAGTGGCAGTAAGAAAGAAAGCCTGAAGGGTCCAGCTTTGTGGAGGGCCAGAACAGCAAGGTCAGCAACGGCGGTGACTGTCTGGAGGGGGACCGTTTGGAAGTTCCTGGAAGGACCCCGTTGGCTGTGTGCCCGGTGGTCTGGAGCAGTGTTCCGAAGGACAGTCAGCACCAGGGCAGGGGCCTCTCGGACCCCGGCAAGGCTAGGAGTCGCCAAATTTGCCGAATCCGTCAGTGAAGGGGACGTAGATCCCCCAACAACCAAGTCCCGATTGACGGCAACAGCCCGACCATTACCGGGGAGACACCGCCACCGCCAGGGCACCAGTTTCCCCAGGGCCAGCGCCTGCGGGCAAAGTGTAGAGCTCCTCCGGCCCAGATTCCAGTCGGGGAGCGGGTAACCGGAGGGAATCCACCGCTACCATCAGACAACACAGGTGCAAGGAAGAGAGACGTCACCGTCACCTACCGGGAGTGCAGGTGCAGCCGTCTGTGGGACCGTCCTACCAGCCGTTGGTTTACCGTACAAGCTGTGTCCATGTCTCAGGCTGAGTGAGTACCACAGTGCCGCAAGGCACAGCGCTGCCCCCGCGTCCCTGCGCCCACCAGGCCCCGCACCTCCTTCTCCACCACCGGGCCTCGGGATCACCAACCCCTACCCACGGAGGGGCAACACAACACCTGGCTGCTCCGCATCACCATCCCCGGGATCCCCATATTGAGCAGCGGTGGTGAAATCACCACAACCGTGGGTGGCGTCACGAACTATAACAACCCCCACACCCAACCACAAAACCCCCCTTTCACTCACGGGCGAGGAGTGTCGCTCGAGAAACCCCGGGATCCGGCCCACAGCTCGAGCCACCACTGAGCAGCTGCCGGACCCGAGCAGAAGGGGTGAGCGTAGTGTGCCGACACCCTCCTCCCCGCCCGCGACACAAGCACTAAACTGTGCAATTGTTCGCTACTTGAATCAAGCGGATCCAACGCACGAACAGGCTCGATTTAAGTAAAGAGTATAATGGAAGTCAATGGAAAACCTGAGTATTTTTCAGGCAGACCTTCCTAAGATGACTGGGAAATCACTGAAATAGATGAAAACAGCGCTGGACATGGAATGGGAACACCATAGGGAAGACACCTGAACATATCTCTGACTCCCAGGTCGCTGCTGGGAAGAAAATAAATAATTTTAAAATAGGATTTAGGTCCCCTCATTTTTGATAACCAACCTGAAAATAGCCTGCGGCTGCCCCAGAATTGGCGCATCCATTAATTATGGTGCTTCACCCTGTTTCTTCCCAAATGTTAACAGTAAAGCAATACATAAAAAAAGAATCCTGGACCATTTGGCCACTGATTAAATATTATGTTTATCGTTTGAGAATTTCAGAACGAGGTGCCAGAGGAATTGATGGGCGTCATGGGATATTATTCCATTGGATAACATCAGAACTTCGAGGATTTATTTTGAAGAAATAAATTGGTAAACAAGGGTATGTGGGGAGTGTTTATTCAAATAAACATATTTTTTTCCTGTGTCTTTTCTAACTCCATACTTGCCATGTAGTAATGGGGATGTCTGATAGATGCCTTTCCATTACTAACCCCTGAGTATTATCCTGATTGTGTCGCGGGTGGAGGGGCCGCGCTCGCCACGCTCGGGTCCGGGGCTTCTGCTGCTGCTGGTCGGTGGCTCGAGCGGTGGGCCGGACCCGGGGACTCGAGCAGCGCTCCTCACCCGTGAGTGAAAAGCGATGGTTTGTTTGGGGAGATGGTTCGTGACGCCACCCACGGGACGTGGTGATGATGGCACCACCGCTGCTGGTGACGGGGATCCTGGGAGAGATGGTAGGGAGATGCTAGGGTGTTGTCCCCTCCGTGGGTAGGGGTTGGTGATCCCGGGGCCCGGTGGTGTAACGGGGAGGCTGGATGGCTGGGGGTGCAGGGTTGCAGGGACAGCGCGGCACAGTGCCGGATGGCACTGGTGTACTAACTCAGACAATCAATGACAGAGTCTCTGGTAAACCAAACGGCTGGATGGACGGGTCCCACAGCCGGCTGCAGTGTTGTGCTCTCCCCGGAGGGCTGATGGTGGCTGTCTTTCCCTGCACCTGTTAGAATGTTCTGACTCCTGTGGTTGCCCACCGGTAGTCCGCTCCCCGGCGTATAGGTGCCGTAAGAGCCCGTTTTGCCTGCAGGCGCTGGCCCTTGGATCTTTAGCCTATGGCGGTGGCTGTATATCCTCTCAGTGTGGACTGTTGCCTTCTGTCGGGTCTTGGTTGTTGGGAAACCCCTGGGGTTCCTGTCACACTCAGATTTGACTGTTGTCGGCGGCTCCAAGCCTGGTTGGGGTCCGATGGCCCTGCCTGTGTGCTTAGCTTCACTCCGCTCCCTGGTTCGATACCGGTGGGCCAACGCCCGACCCCGGTCCTACAGCTCTGCAGAGTTCCGCTAACTCCTGCAGACGGCCACCACCGTCTGCCAACCTTGCTGTCAGTGCCTGGGCTCCTACCCAGGCAGACGCAGACGTTTTACTCCTCTCACTTTCACCTCCTAAACCAATCTGTCTGTTTTCCCGCCTACAAGCCTGTGAACTCCTCGGTGGGTGGGGCCAACTGCCTGGCTCCGCCCCACCTGGTGTGGACATCAGACCCTGGAGGGAGGTAACAAGGGTTTTTGTCTGACTGGTGTAACTGTCTAGGGAAGGGAGTGTGTATGTTGTTATGTCTGTGACTACCTGGCTAGTGCAGGGCGTCACAATTGCCATTACACCAAGGCAATTGGGAAGAGCTGGGCAAAGAGCCAGAACTGGTTCATCTAATATATGTGCCACTTCTAGGGCTGCTGGCGGCTGCGATTTTTAGGGAGGGAAGGGCCCAAAAACATGGATCTCTCCACCAATGATAATACCAAGCCCAAGTTGTCTGCTTTACCTTGGCTGGTCATTAAAACTAGGGTGGAGTCCAATTTTTTTTTTCATATTTATTTAAATAATTAAAAAACAAAAAAACATGGCATGGGATCCCTACTATTTTGCCCACAGTTGTCTGTTTTACTTGTGCTGGTTATTAAAAAAGTCTACCATCTATGGGTTCACTCATCTCTAATCATCAGAGCAAATATACATAGATACACCAAAGAATAGGCATCCCTTTTCTGAATCGTTTGCCATTTTTAGAAACTTTAAGCGCTTTAAATAGGTTCAAAAGCCCAACCGCTTGCGTAGCAAGTTGTTACATAGAAATGCTTACTTTTATTCATTTGAACACAGGTTTTTTTTAGATGATTTCATCGGTTAAATCCACCTGAAAAACGACAATTGGACATAGCCTTTTTGGTGAGACTTTAGGGTATGGGCACACGATTTCAGGTGAATTCCATAAAATGATCATAATGCACAGCAATGTCAAAAAGTTTCCGTGGTTTTTGCACACGTCTTTTTCAGGTGGATTCTGCTTAGAATCCACCAGAAAAAAATTGCTGCAAAATTGCAACAAAAAGTGAAGTAATGCACAGCAATGTAAAAATGACATTGCTGTGCACATGCTCAGTATTTTATTACTTCACCCAGGCATGGACACAGACATAAGAGGATCCCTGTACAAGGGCAATGTATGGGTCCTTTGCCGTCCAATATCTCATCATAATGTATTATTCCACTGTGGAGGTAGAAATCATCATAGTATCATGGTTTTTAAGGTTGAAGGGAGACTCTAAGGGGCACTTTGCACACTGCGACATCGCAGGTGCGATGTCGGTGGGGTCAAATTGAAAATGACGCACTTCCGGCATCGCATGCGACATCGCAGTGTGTAAAGGCTGGATGATACGATTAACGAGCGCAAAAGCGTCGTAATCGTATCATCGGTGCAGCGTCGGCGTAATCCATGATTACGCTGACGCGACGGTCCGATGTTGTTCCTCGCTCCTGCGGCAGCACACATCGCTGTGTGTGAAGTCGCAGGAGCGAGGAACGTCTCCTACCGGCCTCACTGCGGCTTCCGTAGGATATGCGGAAGGAAGGAGGTGGGCAGGATGTTTACATCCTGCTCATCTCCGCCCCTCCGCTCTGATTGGCCGCCTGCCGTGTGACGTCGCAGTGACGCCGCACGACCCGCCCCCTTAACAAGGAGGCGGGTCGCCGGCCACAGGGACGTCGCACGGCAGGTGAGTGTGTGTGTGAAGCTGGCGTAGCGATAACTTTCGCTACGCCAGCTATCACCACATATCGCTGCTGAGACGGGGGCGGGCACTATCGCACTCGGCATCGCAGCATCGGGCTGCGATGTCGTAGTGTGCAAAGCCCGCCTAAGTCCATCTAGTTCAACCCATAGCCTAACATGTTGATCCAGAGGAAGGCAAAAAAAACCCCAATGTGGCAAACAAGTTCCAATGGGGAAAAAATTTCCTTCCTGACTCCACATCCGGCAATCAGACTAGATCCCTGGATCAATGCCCTGTCATAAAATCTAATATACATAACTGGTAATATTAAATTTTTCAAGAAAGGCATCCAGGCTCTGCTTAAATGTTAGTAGTGAATCACTCATTACAACATCATGCGGCAGAGAGTTCCATAGTCTCACTGCTCGTACAGTAAAGAATCCTCGTCTGTGATTATGATTAAACCTTCTTTCCTCAAGACGTAGTGGATGCCCCCGTGTTCCAGTCGCAGGCCTAGGTGTAAAAAGATCTTTGGAAAGGTCTCTGTACTGTCCCCTCATATATTTATACATTGTGATTAGATCCCCCCTAAGCCTTCATTTTTCCAAACTAAATAACCCCAAGTTTAATAACCTGTCTTAGTATTGCAGCCCACCCATTCCTCTAATAATCTTGGTCGCTCTTCTCTGCACCCTCTCCAGTTCAGCTATGTCCTTCTTATATATCGGTGACCAGAATTGTACACAGTATTCTAAGTGCGGTCGCACTAGTGACTTGTACAGAGGTAGAACTATATTTTTTTCATGAACACTTATACCTCTTTTAATACATCCCATTATTTTATTAGCCCTGGCAGCAGTTGCCTGACACTGTCCACTAAAGTGAAGTTTACCATCCACCCATACACCCAAGTCTTTTTCTGTGTCTGTTTTACCCAGTGTTCTACAATTAAGTACATAATCATAAATGTTATTTCCTCTACCCAAGTGCATGACCTTACATTTATCTACATTAAACTTCAATTGCCACTTCTCAGCCCAATCCTCCAATTTACATAAATCTCCCTGTAATATAAAATTATCCTCCTCTGTATTGATTACCCTGCAGAGTTTAGTATCATCTGCAAATATTGAAATTCTACTCCGCATGCCCCCAACAAGGTCATTTATAAATATGTTGAAAAGAAGCGGGCCCAATACTGACCCCTGTGGTACCCCACTATGAACTGAGACCCAGTCCGAGTACGTACCATTAATAACCACCCTTTGTTTCCTATCACTGAGCCAGTTTTTAACCCAGTTACACATATTTTCCCCTATCCCCATTATTCTCATTTTATGTACCAACCTTTTGTGTGGCACCTTATCAAAAGCTTTTGAAAAGTCCATAAACACAACATCCACTGCATTTCCCTGGTCCAGGCTTGAACTTACCTCTTCATAGAAGATGATCAAATTAGTTTGACAGGATCGATCCCTCATAAACCCATGTTGATACTCTGTCATAAAGTTATTTTTCTTGAGATACTCCAGTATAGCATCTCTCAAGAAACCCTCAAGGATTTTACCAACCGTAGAGGTAAACTTACCGGCCTATAATTTCCCGGCTCAGTTTTTGTCCCCTTTTTGAATATTGGCACCACATTTGCTATGCGCCAGTCCTGCGGTACCGACCCTGTTATTAAGGAATCTGAGAAGATTAAAAATAATGGTCTATCTATCACAGAACTCAATTCCTGTAGTACTCTGGGGTGTATGCCATCCGGGCCCGGAGATTTGTCAACCTTAGTGATTTCGAGGCGGCGGTGTACGTTCAGCAGGTAATATTCAAGGGTGAATTTATGGTATCACTGGTCATGTCATCTGCCATGGCATTTTCTTGTATAAAATGGCCACCTTTATTTTTTGGGCCCGTATGTGGATGCACAGGTTGCACCAATATATATATATATATATATATATATATATATATATATATATATATATATATATATATATACCAAAAGTTTGGACACACCTCAAACAGTTTTCCTTATTTTCATGACTCTGAAAATTGTAGATTCACATTGAAGGCATCAAAACTATGAATTAAGACGTGGAATGAAATACTTAACAAAAAAACAACTGAAGATATACACAACTGATAGTCCTACTGAATAGACTGTTAGAATTTGTATTATGGCAAGAAAAAGCAGCTAAGTAAAGAAAAACAAGTGCCCATCATTACTTTAAGAAATGAAGGTCAGTCAGTCCAAAAAATTGGGAAAACTTTGAAAGTGTCCCCAAGTGCAGAGGCAAAAACCATTAAACGCTACAAAGAAACTAGCTCATATGAGGAAAGCCCCAAGAAAGGAAGACCGAGAGTCACCTCTGCTGCGAAGGTTAAGTTTATCCGAGTCATCAGCCTCAGAAATCGCAGGTTAACAGCAGCTCAGATTAGAGATCAAGTCAATGCCACACAGAGTTCTAGCAGCAGACACATCTCTAGAACAACTGTTAAGAGGAGACTTTGTGCAGCAGGGCTTCATGGTAAAATAGCTGCTCGGAAACCACTGTAAGGACAGGCAACAAGCAGAAGAGACTTGTTTGGGCTAAAGAACACAAGGAATGGACATTAGACCAGTGGAAATCTGTGCTTTAGTCTGATGAGTCTAAATTTGAGATCTTTGGATCCAACCACCGTGTCTTTGTAGAAAAGGTGAACGGATGGACTCTACATGGCTGGTCCCCACCGTGAAGCATGGAGGAGGAGGTGTGATGGTGTGGGGGTGCTTTGCTGGTGACACTGTTGGGGATTTATTCAAAATTGAAGGCATACTGAACCAGCATGGCTACCACAGCATCTTGCAGTGGCATGCTATTCCATCCGGTTTGCGTTTAGTTGGACCATCATTTATTTTACTACAGGACAACAACCCCAAACACACCTCCAGGCTGTGTAAGGGCTATTTGACTAAGAAGGAGAGTGATGGGGTGCTATGCAACATGACCTGGCCTCCACAGTCACCAGACCTGAACCCAATCGAGATGGTTTGGGGTAAGCTGGACCGCAGAGTGAAGGCAAAAGGGCCAACAAGTGCTAAGCATCTCTGGGAACTCCTTCAAGATGGTTGGAAGACCATTTCCGGTGACTACCTCTTGAAGCTCATCAAGAGAATGCCAAGAGTGTGCAAAGAAGTAATCAAAGTAAAAGGTGCCTACTTTGAAGAACCTAAAATATAAGGCATATTTTCAGTTGTTTCACACTTTTTTGTATTTCATTATTAAGTATTTCATTCCACATGTGTCAATTCATAGTTTTGATGCCTTCAATGTGAATCTACAATTTTCAACATCATGAAAATAAACTCTTTGAGTGAGAAGGTGTGTCCAAACTTTTATGTGGGTACTGTATGTAAATAGAATTGAGCTATGCAAAGATGCTTTTAATTCTAGAAACAAATAATATTCATATAGTTACCAGAATTAACCACTTAATGATCTCCAAGCATGTGAAGTAGCATCTATGCAATGCATAGTAGCTTTCATATTACTGGTTATTCATTGTACAACTAGTCACTTATTCTTCACTCCATACATTGAATGAGGTGGACTTTCTAAAAGTTGTGCATTTTTATGTCCTATAGACTAATTTCCAGCCATCAGGGCTGACTTATTTATTAAGGATTCTATGTTCCTCTTGTACTTGTGTTTCTTCCACATTCCCTGGTTCTCTCCCGCACACTAAAAACATACTACTGATTCATTTTCTGCCTATAAAGTAACTTTTTCTTTATGTGTCAGTGATAAGAAAAATAAATTGTGAGCTCCATTGTGGACACGATCTGACTTGAGTGATTTTTGTACATTGCTGTGATACAGGTTGGTGCTACATAACAAACCGGGATAAATATTACTAATTTAATGGGCTAAAGTGATAAGAACTACAATATTACAAGAACAGACAAAGAAGAAAGTGCAAAATAAATGGACATCTTTAATGGTAGCAGAGCTTAACGCTTATCATGGATATAGTCCCCCCGCCAGCTGTCATGGTTTACCGCGTTGACTATTTTTGTTTTATTTCTGTCAGAAAATGATGAAAAACAATTTATTACTTTGTTCCTCATTTCTTTGCTCTGGGCGCATCTTATTCTCCTTCACTGCTCTTACTTAGGAAATTATACATTCCCTCAGCAGGAAGCAATGCAGGAATACATTTTAAACCACATACGCCAATGTGGCTTCTATGTTTGGATTTATACATAAACTTAAAGAAAAAATCAATGGGATGGATAGAACATAAAATATTTTACCTGACAACTATTAAAAATATCAGTATATATATATATATATATATATATATATATATATATATATACGTGAACAGGACAGCAGAGACGGCAAAAACATTTCACAAAAAACAATGGCCACCAAGAAACTGTTTGACTCCTGGAACAAAAAATGTTCTGCATCAGACTCTGGTAGATCCAGGAAAAGTTCTCCTTCCACCACTCCACATACAACTTGGGCTGATGAAGACCTTTGTCAACACAATGGATCGTGATGGCGAGGGTCTTGCATACCTCAGAAACAAGTTTCCACAGAGCCAAGATCAAGGAAGATATTTTCATGGGGTCACAAATAAAAGAAATTATGAAAGACATTGATTTTGACACAAAACTACATGAGACTGAGTCACCGTTCGGGGAGTCATTCAAAAATAAGGTGGTGAAGTTCCTGGGCAACAATAAAGCACCAAACTATAGAGATCTTGTAATTGAGTTATTACAAAGCTACAAAGAATTAAGATGCACTATGTCTCTTAAGATACATTTCCTGGACTCCCACTTAAATTTATTCCTCGATAACTTTGGAGATGGCAGTGACGAGCACGGGTAGCGGTTTCATCAGGACATCAAGCTATTTAAAGGACGTTAGAAAACTGAAATGAAGCCCTAAAATGATTTCAGACTACTGTTGGGGACTAAATCTATTGATAAAAATCTAACAAAGTTTTTAAAAAAATAAAAAAAATAAAGTGAATAAAATAATTTGTAATAAGCAATGGCAATGTTCACAATTTAAGCACGTGACAAATTCTCTGCTTGATAGAAAAATTATGAACATAGATTTGGAATCAGGGGACAAATTACCATAATAAACAGCCTTCTTCATGCATTTCAGATTAAAAAAAATTAAAATGTAAGCCAGTGTTACTAATATAACGTTTGGAAATTGTTCTTGTAGTCAGTGAAAAACTGGTTAAAATCTTATTTTTCAAAGAGGGTGTTTTAAATTATGCTGAGCATTATATATGACATTTTCATTATCTTTGTTATAAATGATAACAAGTATAAAAGTAGAATACTATAACCATAACATCTGTTTTAGTTACTAAGACCTTAAAAACGAGTATTTTAGGTATATTATATATATATATATATATATATATATATATTATTATATTATATATATATATGTGTATATATATATATATATATATATATATATATATATATATTATATTTTAGTATATTAGGTGGAATTATTATGGTATAAAGATGAGTAAATTAATTAGATCAAAATCTCACCATTCACACAGTGAAGGAAGGTGGAGGCATAATATTTCAGGACTGTTTTTTAGTAGCTGGAAGTGGGGCTTTAGTCTAGGTAAATTTCGAATAGTTAAAAATATTAATTTATTTTACTCGTTTATATAGCACTTCAGGTAAAGGTAGCTGTAAGGACGGCCTGGCACAGGGGACAGGCTGGACAAGTTCAGGTAAAGGATACAAGCAGGATGGGTTCAGACATGAGATACATGGAGAAGACTGGGGTACTGACAAGATCAGACTAACAAGGAACCTAATTGCTTAGGCAACTCCCTACAAGGGAAGGTGCCTTAATTACCCAGTGCCTCACAGCTATAGGCTAGGGAACACTTTCAGTGTGCACATGCTGCCCCTTTAATAGGTGGGGAGTGCCCATGCACCCTAAGGACGTTGCCAGGAGATTGCACGATATGCACAGGCCCTGGAGCATTGAGACTGGAGAATTAGCAGGGGAATGAGCAGAGCAGCCATGGAGGTGAGTATGTTGGCATCCCTGCTGAGTGAAGAAAGTAAGACAGTGCAGAGATGCCAGCATTACATTCCCCCCCCATAAGCCCCCTCTTCAACAGGCTCAAAAGAAATTTGTTCAGGAGAAGAGGAGCTTGAACGCATGAATGTTTTCCTTGGGTTCCCATAACCTCTCTTCAAGACCAAATCCTTTCCAGTCAATCAGGAAAAGAGTTTTTCCTTTACCCTCCTTAATGGCCAGGATGTTCTTCACCTCAAAGATACCTTCAGAGCAGACAGGCATAGGCATGAAACAAAGTTCTTTGGAGAAGTGGCTCATGAAGACTGGCTTGAGGAGGAATGCATGGAAGCAGTTGGACACATGTAAAGAAGCAGAAAACTTCAATTTGGAGGACACTGTGTTGATCTGACTGCTGATCTCGAAAAGGACATATGAAACGTGTCATAAGATGGAACCTCGAGACGAATATTTTTAAAGGACAACCATATTTTATTCCCAGGATGGAAATGCAGAAAATCACTGCACCTCTTGTCAGTGTGATGCTTCATCGGAAGATTTCTTAAGAGCAGAATAAAGGGTGCTTTACACGAGACGAGCTATCCTGCGATGCATCGTTGGGGTCACGGTTTTCGTGACGCACATCCGACATCGTTCACGACGTCGTCTCGTGTGACACCTCCGAGCGACGCAGTATGGCTCACAAATCGTGAGTCGTGTACTCGTCGCTCAGTTTTAAAAAATTGTTTAATTAAAATGGCGCCGGTTGTTCATCGTACCTGAAGTAACACACATTGCTCCGTGTAACACCCCGGGAATTATGAACACAGCTCACCTGCATCCCGCGGCTCCCGGCGGCTATGCGGAAGGAAGGAGGTGGGCGGGATGTTTATGTCCCACTCATTTCCGCCCCTCCGTTTCTATTGGCTGGCGGCTGTTTGACCTTGCTGTGACGCCGAACGTCCTACCCCCTTTAGGAAGAGGATGTTCGCCGCCCACAGCGAGGTCGCTCAGCAGGTAAGTACGTGTGACGGGGGTTTCACGAGTTTGTGCGACACGGGCAGCGATTTGCCCGTGATGCACAAACGACGGGGGCGTGGCGATCGATCGTGAAATCGCACAATCGGTTGTCTCGTGTAAAGCAGGCATTAGTGTGTTTCCAAATTTTTGAGAAATTCCTAGTAAGAGCTGCAGGGATACCAGAAGTGGTAGACGCTAAAAAAGAAAACTTAGGCTATTTACCAGAGATTGAGAGATGAGAGAACCCCAGCAGTAAAGTTTGGGGGTCATAGTGGACACCAGGTGTCCAGTGCTCGAATATGGACTTTTAAAAGTTTGAGTTTGGAGTTTGAGTGCTGTTCATATGCCAATCCAGTTTGCTGAAAGGCTGCAGCGCAGCCAATAAACAAGCTTTACTGCATGGAGAAGATGTATGTACACTGCTGTAAACAAAATCAATATATAAAGAAGAAAAACTTACGTGGGGTCCCATCTATTTTTGATAACCAGCGCAGATAAAGCAGGTATCTAGGGGCTGCAGCTGCCAGCTGTCCACTTTACCTTAGCTGGTTATGAACAACTGAAGGGACACCATGCCGTTTATTTTATTATTTATTTAAATAATTTAAAAAAACAAAACAAAACAAATGGATCCCCTATTCTTTATTGCAGTCAAGGTAAAGCAGACAGACGGGAGCTGGTGTTTTAGGCTGGGAAGGCTCATGATTATTGGGCCCTTCCCAGCCTAAAATAGCAGCCTGCAGCCAGCCCAAAAGTGTAGTATTCATTAGATGTACCAATTCTGGCACTTTGCCTAGCTCTTGGTTCTTTCCAATTGCCCTTGTGCAGTGGCAATTGGGGAAATACTTTTGGGGTTGAGGACAGCTGTGAATTGACACCTGGCATCAAGGCAGCAGTGAGTAATAGATAGGCGTCTATCAGACACCGACATTACTATCAGGGGAAGTGTAGAGTTAAAAAACTCCTGGTGACGCAATGCAGCCAGCCAATCACAGTAATGCCGGTAGCCAAGATGGATACTGCATTATCATTCTTGGCAGACAATCCTCACATGTCTAACATGCAAGCAGAAAATAAATATAGCAACACACCATCCCATAGTAAAATTTTATTGTGGCATTACATTCAGTGTGGGAGAGAACATGGAACAAACAAGGCGACAGCTGTTTTGCTATGCACTTCAAAGGGTCCTACATCCTCGTATGTTTAATGGCTATAAAACAGCAGCAAAGTCTGCGGGGCAGGGGCCCAAGCTCGGTGCCTGAGCACAAGGATTTTTGATCGAGTGTCGAGCATGTTGAGCAGCCTGATGCTCAATCGAGTACTGGCCAATGCTGAGCACGTGCACTCATCACTAATTATCCCACCACATCACTGATTGTCAGCCATCTGTGTATACTGTGCGTAGACAGAAAGCTGTCAATCTATGGTGGTGCATGGTTAGACTACCAGGCAGAAGGTTTACAAGTCATCTACTAATAATTCCTTGATGAAAATGATTTTTATCAAAACAACAGCAAGCAGCCCAGTTAGTGACACATTGCTGGAATCAAGGTCTCTGTCTTTACATTATACTGCTCTCAGATTGAATAGCAAAAAAGTGGTGACCGATTCCCTTTAACCACTTTATTACCAAGGACGTACTGGTATGTCCTTGGTTGCTTCCCTCCGGTTAGTGCGGAATCTCGCGGCAAGTGTGCAATATTCCCGGATAAGCAGTCATGTTTGATCAACAGACATATGTGGATAACCGGCATGGGTGGATCGGTGCTCGGGTACTTTTGAACCCGTGCGAATCCAGACTTTTATAGTCCGGGCCTGCCCATCACTAACCTCTAACTTGATGTTCTCTCTTTGCTCCAGTCAGGCAGCTCTACTGTATGAAAACCCCATAAAGCTCCTCTATTACACAGTCGGATGATCAGATGAAGAAATCATGCACCACTATCAATCTTTCCATATTCGCCAATCTTTCTTGTTTAGTTTAATCTTTATTATAGGCAATAAATTCACAATAATGAAACACTAGGCAAATTAATGATCACATTAATGCCAACCATTTGGTCATATTTTGCTCCATGAAACTGGAGCTAGATGAGCACTGTTAGGGGTACTTTGCACGCTGCGACATCGCTAGCCGATGCTAGTGATGCCGAGCGCGATAGTACCCACCCCCGTCGCACATGCGATATCTTGTGATAGCTGGCGTAACGAACATTATCGTTACGGCAGCTTCACACGCACTTACCTGCCCTGCGACGTCGCTCTGGCCGGCGACCCGCCTCCTTCCTAAGGGGGCGGGTCGTGCGGCGTCACACCGACGTCACACGGCAGGTGGCCAATATAAGAGGAGGGGTGGAGATGAGTGGAACATAAACATCCTGCCCACCTCCTTCCTTCCGCATAGCCGGTGGAGGCAGGTAAGGAGATGTTCCTCCCTCCTGCGGCCTCACACACAGCCATGTGTGCTTCCGCAGGAACGAGGAACAACATCGTATCTCCTATTGGTGCGACATTATGAAAATGTCCGACGCTACACAGATCACCGATTTAGGACGCTTTTGCGATCGTTTATCGGCGCATCTAGGCTTTACACGTTGCGATGTCGTTACCGGCGCCGGATGTGCGTCACTTTCGATTTGTCCCAGACGATATCGCAGTAGCGATGTCGCAACGTGCAAAGTACCCCTTAAGGCTGCTTTACACGGTACGACCGATTGTGCAATTTCACAATCGATCGTACCCGCCCCGTCCTTTTTGCGTCACGGGCAAATCGCTGCCCGTGGCGCACAAAGTCGGTAACCCCCCGTCACACGTACTTACCTCCCGTCCGACCTCGCTGTGGGCGGCGAAGTCCACTTCCTGGAGTGGGAGGGACGTTCGGTGTCACAGCGACGTCACAGCGACGTCACACGGCCGCCGGCCAATAGAAGCGGAGGGGCGGAGATGAGCGGGATGTAAACATTCCGCCCACCTCCTTCCTTCCAGATAGCCGGCGAGAGCCGCGGGTCGCAGGTAAGCGATGTTCATCGTTCCCGGGGTGTCACACGGAGCGGCGTGTGCTACCCCGGGAACGATGAACAATTAAATTAAACAATATTATGAAACCTAACGAGCAGTACACGATTTGTGAGTGATACTGCGTTGCTAGGAGGTGTCACACAGGCCGGCATCGCAAGCGATGCCGGATGTGCGTCAGAAAGACCGTGACCCCGACAATCTATCGCACGTTAGATCTTCTGGTGTAAAGCAGCCTTTAGATTCACTATTGATTGGTGCTGTTTTTTGGGTTGAAAATCTCCTAATGTACAAAGACTTCAAGCAGCTCTTGGATATTTTATTTTGGGGGGGGGTGTTGACAAGTAAACTTAGCTGTTTTTTTAAAGCGGCACTTTCCCTGGATTTTCAACTTAAAGTAAACCAATCACCAGGGTTTTCTTATATAAGCTAAAGCCAGTGCTATACTGGCACTATTATGCTGATTCTATACATACCTTTAGTTGTCAGCTAGAATGTATGGTTTTTTAAATACAGGCAAGTAAAGTTACAGAAATGTACAGCTTTTTGATTTGCAGCAGCTGCTGAATAGCTAATATGTGGGTCGGGTTTTGCTTGCTATTCCCACCCCGTCTGCCTGCCTGACCTCTGTAGATGCTAGACTGTATGGGCTCCTTCCAGGTATGAGTCATTTCTGTCCCATACAGTCTAGCATCTACAGAGGGAAGCAGACAGGGGCAGGAATAGATAGCAAAACCCTACCCATATTAGCTATTCAGCAACTGCTGTCAATTAAACTGTAACTTTACTTGCCTGTATTTCAAAACTTAAACATTCAATCTCACAACTAAAGGTATGTATAGAATCAGCATGATAGCGCCAGTATAGCACTGGTGTCAAGCTGCCACCAGGGGGAGCCAGAGCTCTGCAGCAAAAGACACTACACGGAGCAACAAGAACCAGGAAGTAGATACACAATGTGTGTTCGTACACTGCCTCACAGCACAGCTGGGGAGCAGAGCTGCGGGGCGTGCGAGGAATGGTCAGGCGGGCCGGGTCAAACACAGTACGGGCAGAAGGAGGACCGGAGGAAAGAGCAGAAGCGGAGTCGAGGTCAGGTCGAGGTCAGTACCAGAGGAAGCAACCGAGTGGGGAGGTAGGAGAGGGGACAGAGGAATGGGGGGGCGACTAGGGGACGGAACACAGACAGGGCATGGGGGCACAGGCACAGACAGATCAGGATAACACTTACAGGACCAGCAATCACAGGCAAAGCAGCTCTAAGCTTATAGTCGGAGCTGGTTCGCTGGAGATGTCAGTTTTTAAAGCATCCAAGCTCTGGAAGTGAGGCCCGGGAGAAGGCTCTGCCCCCTTGCCATGTGGACGGGGAGGCGGAACCGTGACAACTGGCTTTAGTTTATATAGGAAATTCCTGGTGGTTGGTCCTCTTTAAACTGATCACTGGCTCTTAGGGGCACTTTGCACACTACGACATCGCAGCTGCGATGTTGGTGGGGTCAAAATGAAAATGACGCACATCCGGCATCGCAGTCGATATCGTAGTGTGTAAATCCTTTTTGATACGATTAAGGAGCGCAAAAACGTCCAAATCGTATCATCGGTGTAGCGTCGGTCATTTCCATAATTTCGGAAGGACCGATGTTACGATGTTGTTCCTCGTTCCTGCGGCAGCACACATCGCTGTGTGTGAAGCCGCAGGAGCGAGGAACATCTCCTACCTGCATCCTGCGTCTCACGCCGCTACGCGGAAGGACGGAGGTGGGCGGGATGTTTACGTCCCGCTCATCTCCGCCCCTCTGCTTCTATTGGCCGCCTGCCGTGTGACGTCGCTTAATAAGGAGGCGGGTCGCCGGCCAAAGCGACACCGCAGGGCAGGTGAGTGCATGTGAAGCTTCCGTAGCAATAATGTTCGCTACGGCAGCTATCACCATGATATCGCAGCTGCGACGGGGGCGGGGACTATCGCGCTCAGCATCGCAAGCATCGGCTTGCGATGTCGTAGTGTGCAAAGTGCCCCTTACTTGCTGCTGTTCTGTTGATTCTGGAATGATTTTTCTTTTATTACTGTTCCCATGTGTTCCAATGTTATGTCCTTATGTAATAAAGAAGCATATTTTCTTTTTAACAACAGTGCGTATACCGTTGAACTTCTTTGTGAGCGTTTCATTTTTTTTCCACTATAAAAGAAGTTCTGTCGTATACACCCAGTTTATTAAAAAAAAAAAATTGCTTTTTTATTATTAGGGCATTATTTTAGAATAAAGGGGCAAAGAAGAAAAAGAAAAACTGTTCCAGAATCAATGAAAGAATAGAAAGAGGTACTCAGTTTTAATTAAAATAATCCATCTTTAATACTGTAGTTACAATCTTGTACCTTCAGAATAAACAATCCTATACACACACACTTTATATATATAAATATGGAGCGGGTTTCATCATTCTATTGATGACAGATGTATTAATTTATGAGATTCGAAGCTCTACAAGGGTTTGTATGTCCATCTTTGGATATTTCGCTGTCGCGTACCTTTACATTCACAGACCTCAGCGAATATAAGCATGCCGATGACAGATTTCAGGAGCCGGAATATGCTAAGTTTGCCCTGTGCCGTCAGTGAGACAGATGTTTCATTTAATGCTTCTCACGATATAATGTTATGTATTGGGTTATATTTTCCGAGCAAGGGAAGAAAAAAAGAAGAGTGACTTGCTAGTGATATGGACGCTCGCCGCCAGCCAGATGGACAGAGACGCAGCATTGTTTATACGAAACAAGGAGTTGTGTTACAGCAAAGAAAGATCCTAGTCTAATTATTCATGACTACAAGGTAAACATTAGATGGTGAATAAGGAAGAAGTATCTGATCTTCACGAAGGTTCTTGTGATGAAGTGTTTACCAATGTAATACGACTGGAGACAAAAAAATCCCTCATTTCACTACTCTCTATTTGGGGTGACACTGAACACATCTTAAATTCGACAGCTGCCTTTCAACAGCACTTCTCCGAGAAGCATTTATATTAACAAGTACTTTTTACACTAGACTTAATGTGTCTCATTGTAACTTTTTTGCATTTTAGAAAAAACTGTTGAGCGTTTGAGTGTTTGCAATGTGCAATATATTCAGTGTAAAAACTATAAAAAAAGGCACAAATCCAGACACGACCCATAGCTATACGGGGCAGTATTTCTAGAAGCAACAAATTCTACTACTTATACACGCTATCATATTCTATTAGACTACGTTCACACATAACCACAAAGATGCAGCGTTTTTGGCCCCCCGTGGCAAAAACACATAAAAAAAAACCCGCGGCAAAAACGCATCAAAAAACGTATGCCTTCTTGACGCGTTTTTACCGCATTTTGCCCAATGCATTTTTTTAAGTCAAATCTATTGACTAGAAGAACTCAAAAAGAATTGACATGCTGCATCTTCAAAAACGCAGCCAAAATGCAGCCAAAAAAAGTCCAGTGTGGACAGCAAAATAGAAATCTCATAGACTTTGCTGGGGGAAGGAAATGCATGCATTTAGCTGCATCTTTGTGACCTCAAAAACGCACCAAAAAATGCAATAAAAGATGCAGTGTGTGAACATAAGAGCAACCCTCTAAATACTGTTAATGTCATGGGATCATATATTTTGTGAGAAAAGAGCAAGAAAGCACAATACAAGTGTTTGTTGTCATTGGGTGTCCCCTCTTAGGTGCTATTGTCAAAGGAGAAATTTGGGTAAGGGTATGTGCACACGTTGCTTTTTACCTGCTTTTTACCTGCTTTTTTGCTGCTTTTTCTTCTGCGCTGTTTAATGCCAAAATTGATGTGTTCTTCTATTCAAGCAAAGTCTATGGGAATTTGGGTTTCTTGTTCACACTATGTTGTTCAAAATGCTGCCTTTTTGTGGCAGAACTTTGGTCAAAAACTCAGCTTTGCAGGGCAAAACCCAAATGGCAAAAACAATTGACATGTTGCTTCTTTGAAAAGCTGAGTTTTTGACCAAAGTTCTGCCACAAAAAGGCAGCATTTTGAACAACATAGTGTGAACAAGAAACCCAAATTCCCATAGACTTTGCTTGAATAGAAGAACACATCCATTTTGGCATTAAACAGCGCAGAAGAAAAAGCAGCAAAAAAGCA
The DNA here is from genome assembly GCF_048569485.1 of Anomaloglossus baeobatrachus. NCBI lineage: Eukaryota > Metazoa > Chordata > Amphibia > Anura > Aromobatidae > Anomaloglossus > Anomaloglossus baeobatrachus. The sequence continues at coordinate 87,681,287 of NC_134358.1, forward strand.
GGTAAAAAGCAGGTAAAAAGCAACGTGCGCACATACCCTAAGACTGCTAATGCAGTCTTTGTTCAGGGCACCAGAGGCACGGGGCCAAATTAGGTATCTGCGCAGATATTATGAGACTCAATAATTAATGAAAACAGGACATGTTCTCTCATTGAGCTCAGGCTTACGTCTGAACTCGTGTATTCCATGGATCAGATATTAGCATTACATTTCAACCTTCAGGCATGTACAAAAGTATCAATCTGTTTTCTCTCACACATCGAAACAGTACCCCGGATAATACATTCTCACTTTGTGTGAAACTACTGATAAGCATGAATACCTTCTCTGTTCATTGTTTGTACATTTGTTCACTTGTCCTTGGTTAACCCTTTCTTGAATATACAGCTTAAAATCATATTATGGCGTCTGTGTGATTGCCATATGGACACACAGATAATTATGCTACTACATCTATATTTTGATTACTTACATACACAGATAATCTTATTACGTTTGAACAAACAACCTATAGCCCAGGCTACCTTAACACCATCATTGTGCTCTCAGTAAGGGACCTTTCATACTGCGTTCTTCTCCATATTCAGTGGTCCCGTTGGAGCTTACGTCCGAACCCCCCGCAAAATGTGATGCTGCGCGTCGGCAAGGCTATTGACTATAATGGTGCAGATGGAGTAACTGTGTGCTTTCTTGTGCATCATTTTTGGTCGTGTATGTTTAAGGGAGGAGGACACCCAGATGCAGTCTACTACGTCTGGGTGTCTACCTTCAATATGCATATTCCCAGGCTCGATAGAAAGTCTATTAGTACAGAAACTACAACGTGTGCATGTTCATATAGGAGCTGAACATTCCTTCTATCCACTGCGCTTTTAAGAGTTCTCTTGAACAGGAGCCCCATCAATCTGGAGGGCACAATACTAAAAAAAAGCAACTGCAAGGGATTTGTCTGGTGCTTTTTTTTATTATTTTGGTATGTGACTAAGGCTGCTTTCACACTGTAAAACCCATACAAAATACTCAAAAGACCATTTTTCAATAAATACAAAATCTTTATTAGAACATGATTAAAAACATAAACACACAGACAAGTTAAAAATAAAAGAAGGTGTGATAAAAAGGGTCTGTCACAATTAACAAAGCATAGTAATCAGCACAAAAATCAATACTGATACATGATATTCAATTTTTTACATTGGTTTCTATGTGTTAGATCAGGGGTGGGGAACCTCCGACCCACGGGCCCGCCATGACCTTTTATGCAGCCCCTGGGCAGATTCCCACGGGAGGCAGTGCTCGTGCTGTCACCGCAGTTTTGCACGCTGCCGGCCCTTTAAATCCACACATTGCTGCTTGTACGCACCAATGTGTTCTCCCGCCGGCCAGTGACAATGTGATCAGGACTTACTTTGTGGGCGGGTCCCACAGCAACCTCACAGCTTCCAGTGTGTTGTGCCTGCCCCCTGCCCTCCGGAGCTCTGTGCCCGCCTTCTCCTTCTGATACTGTGTGCCCGCCCCCTGCCCTCCGGAGCTCTGTGCCCGCCTTCTCCTTCTGATGCTGTGTGCCCGCCCCCTGCCCTCCAGAGCTCTGTGCCCACCTCCTTCTGATGCTTTGCGCCCGTCGCCTGCCCTCTGAAGCTCTGTGCCCACCTTCTCCTTCTGATGCTTTGTGCCCGCCCCCTGCCCTACAGAGCTTTGTGCCTGCCTTCTCCTTCTGATGCTGTGTGCCCGCCCCCTGCCCTCCGGAGCTCTGTGCTGCCTTCTCCTTCTGATACTGTGTGCCCGATCCCTGCCCTCCGGAGTTCTGTGCCCGCCTTCTCCTTCTGATACTGTGTGCCCGCCCCCTGCCCTCCGGAGATCTGTGCCTGCCTTCTCCTTCTGATGCTCTGTGCCCACCCCTGCCCTCCAGAGCACTGTGCCCGCCTTCTCCTTCTGATGCTTTGTGCCCGCCCTCTGCCCTCCAGAGTTCTGTGCCCGCCTTCTCCTTCTGATACTGTGTGCCCGCCCCCTTCCCTCCGGAGCTCTGTGCCTGCCTTCTCCTTCTGATGCTGTGTGCCCGCCCCCTGCCCTCTAGAGCTCTGTGCCCGCCTTCTCCTTCTGATGCTTTGTGCCCACCCCCTGCCCTCCGGAGCTCTGTGCCTGCCTTCTCCTTCTGATGCTTTGTGCCCGCCCCCTGCCCTCCGGAGCTCTGTGCCCGCCTTCTCCTTCAGATACTGTGTGCCCGCCCCCTGCCCTCCGGACCTCTGTGCCCGCCTTCTCCTTCTGATGCTGTGTGCCCGCCCCCTGCCCTCCAGAGCTCTGTGCCCACCTCCTTCTGATGCTTTGCGCCCGTCGCCTGCCCTCTGAAGCTCTGTGCCCACCTTCTCCTTCTGATGCTTTGTGCCCGCCCCCTGCCCTCCAGAGCTTTGTGCCTGCCTTCTCCTTCTGATGCTGTGTGCCCGCCCCCTGCCCTCCGGAGCTCTGTGCTGCCTTCTCCTTCTGATACTGTGTGCCCGATCCCTGCCCTCCGGAGTTCTGTGCCCGCCTTCTCCTTCTGATACTGTGTGCCCGCCCCCTGCCCTCCGGAGATCTGTGCCTGCCTTCTCCTTCTGATGCTCTGTGCCCACCCCTGCCCTCCAGAGCACTGTGCCCGCCTTCTCCTTCTGATGCTTTGTGCCCGCCCTCTGCCCTCCAGAGTTCTGTGCCCGCCTTCTCCTTCTGATACTGTGTGCCCGCCCCCTTCCCTCCGGAGCTCTGTGCCTGCCTTCTCCTTCTGATGCTGTGTGCCCGCCCCCTGCCCTCTAGAGCTCTGTGCCCGCCTTCTCCTTCTGATGCTTTGTGCCCACCCCCTGCCCTCCGGAGCTCTGTGCCTGCCTTCTCCTTCTGATGCTTTGTGCCCGCCCCCTGCCCTCCGGAGCTCTGTGCCCGCCTTCTCCTTCAGATACTGTGTGCCCGCCCCCTGCCCTCCGGAGCTCTGTGCCCACCTTCTCCTTCTGATGCTTTGTGCCCGCCCCCTGCCCTCCAGAGCTTTGTGCCTGCCTTCTCCTTCTGATGCTGTGTGCCCGCCCCCTGCCCTCCGGAGCTCTGTGCTGCCTTCTCCTTCTGATACTGTGTGCCCGATCCCTGCCCTCCGGAGTTCTGTGCCCGCCTTCTCCTTCTGATACTGTGTGCCCGCCCCCTGCCCTCCGGAGATCTGTGCCTGCCTTCTCCTTCTGATGCTCTGTGCCCACCCCTGCCCTCCAGAGCACTGTGCCCGCCTTCTCCTTCTGATGCTTTGTGCCCGCCCTCTGCCCTCCAGAGTTCTGTGCCCGCCTTCTCCTTCTGATACTGTGTGCCCGCCCCCTTCCCTCCGGAGCTCTGTGCCTGCCTTCTCCTTCTGATGCTGTGTGCCCGCCCCCTGCCCTCTAGAGCTCTGTGCCCGCCTTCTCCTTCTGATGCTTTGTGCCCACCCCCTGCCCTCCGGAGCTCTGTGCCTGCCTTCTCCTTCTGATGCTTTGTGCCCGCCCCCTGCCCTCCGGAGCTCTGTGCCCGCCTTCTCCTTCAGATACTGTGTGCCCGCCCCCTGCCCTCCGGAGCTCTGTGCCCGCCTTCTCCTTCTGATGCTGTGTGTCTGCCCCCTGCCCTCCAGAGCTCTGTGCCTTTCTTCTCCTTCTGATGCTTTGTGCCCGCCCCCTGCCCTCCGGAGCTCTGTGCCCGCCTTCTCCTTCAGATACTGTGTGCCCGCCCCCTGCCCTCCGGAGCTCTGTGCCCGCCTCCTCCTTCTGATGCTTTGTGCCCGCACCCTGCCCTCCGGAGCTCTGTGCCCGCCTTCTTTTTCTGATACTGTGTGCCTGCCCTCTGCCCTCCAGAACTCTGTGCTTGCCTTCTTCTGATACTGTATGCCCGCCCCCTGCCCTAAGGAGCTCTGTGCCCGCCTTCTCCTTCAGATACTGTGTGCCCGCCCCCTGCCCTCCGGAGCTCTGTGCCTGCCTTCTCCTTCTGATGCTGTGTGTCCGCCCCTTGCCCTCCAGAGCTCTGTGCCCACCTTCTCCTTCTGATGCTTTGTGCCCGCCCCCTGCCCTCTGAAGCTCTGTGCCCGCCTTCTCCTTCTGATGCTTTGTGCCCGCCCCCTGCCCTCTGAAGCTATGTGCCCGACTTCTCCTTCTGATGCTTTGTGCCCACCCCCTACCCTCCGGAGCCCTGTGCCCGCCTTCTTCTGATACTGTGTGCCCGCCCCCTGCCCTCCAGAACTCTGTGGTCGCCTTCTCCTTCTGATACTGTGTGCCCGACCCCTGCCCTCCGGAACTCTGTGCCCGCCTTCTCCTTCTGATACTGTGTGCCCGCCCCCTGCCCTCCGGAGCTCTGTGCCCACCTTCTCCTTCTGATGCTGTGTGTCTGCCCCTGCCCTCCGGAGCTCTGTGCCCGCCTTCTCCTTCTGATACTGTGTGCTCGCACCCTGCTCTCCGGAGCTCTGTGCCCACCTTCTCCTTTTGATGCTTTGTGTCCGGCGCCTGCACTCCGGTGATGTGAGTGCGATGCTGCTGTGAGTCCAGTGTCAGCCCTCTGCTGCTATGTGCCCTGCCCAGTGCTTTGTGCCTCCCCACCCCAGTTCTGTAACCCCTCTCCCCCCGAGTTGCATGAAACTCTCAGCGCAGTATGCCCCCCAATGTCCTGTGTGCACCCCCCAATCCTGTGTGCAGCCTCCCCAGTCCTATATGCAGCCCATCTCCCAATCCTGTGTGCAGCCCATCCCCCAGTCCTGTGTACAGCCCATCCCCCAGTCCTGTGTGCAGCCCATCCCCCAGTCCTGTGTGCAGCCCATCCCCCAATCCTGTGTGCAGCCCATCCCACAAACCTGTGTGCAGCCCATCCCCCAATTCTGTGTGCAGCCCATCCCCCAGGCCTGTGTGAAGCCCATCCCCCAGTCCTGTGTGCAGCCCATCCCCCAGTCCTGTGTGCAGCCCATCTCCCAGTCCTGTGTGCAGCCCATCCCCCAGTCCTGTGTGCAGCCTATCCCCCAGTCCTGTGTGCAGCCTATCTCCTAGTCCTGTGTGCAGGCCCCCCAGTCCTGTGAGCAGCCCCCCCCAGTCCTGTAAGCAGCCCCCCATGATGTCTGTGCTCCCTCCAGTGATGTCTGTGTCCTAGCCCCCCTTGTGGTGTCTGTGCCCCAACCCCTCTTGTGATGTGCATTCCCCCAGCCCCTCTTGTGATGTGCATGCCCTCAGCCCCTCTTGTGATGTGCATGCCCCCAGACCCTCATGTGATGTATATGCCCTCAGTTAATTAATTATTTAACCAAATATGCAGGGTCATTTAAACATTGATAATTTTGTGCGGCCCCCGAAGGTTGGTAGAAATTTCCAAATGGCCCCCGGCAGAAAAAAGGTTCCCCACCCCTGTGTTAGATCATAATACTGCCTTGAATAAGGAATGCTTGCAATACTCCATTTTATCCCCAGTATTTAAGTAAAAAAACTATTCAATTGCATAACAGGGGGAGTAAAAGAAAGCAAGCGGTCTGATATGTAAAAATGAATTGATTATATAAATGCTTTCATTATATTATACAACCAAGGCATTGATGGTATTAGTGGATTTTACATATAACCAACATGTGAAAAAAGACCCAGTTTAAAGGTATGTTGCTGGTATCAGAACAGACATGATCAGCATAAGGAAGATCCAGTTTTTAGAGGTACATTACCTATGTCAGGACAGACCCACACAGCACTCCAACGATCGTTTCTCGTCAGCTTCGTCAGGAAGTGATGTGAGGGAGTGTCAGACCGCTTTATATGGTTCCCACACAGCTGCAATTAATGATTAGACACAGCACTTTCTTACCTGACGCTGCTGAATACGGACGCAAGGTATCATCCCCCCGGTCACGGGGCGGGGCCACGTCACTAGGGGCGACTTAGTCGCCTCCAATGACACGGCTGCACCACGAGACCAGGAGGAGGAGAACCGCGTATGCCTGCCGCAGCATCAGTGCTCGTCCTGCTGTCAATTTAATGGAACCAGCGCCATGTTTTAGTGGACTATGTGTAAAGGTGCTTCCCTAATATGGCGGCTGCTGTAAATATAGAACCATAAGTTTATCTCAAAACATTATTTAGTGCATAGAATTAATTTTCCAATGTTATTAGCAACCTGGATCCATAAACATATAAACAATATCACATAATATATATTTTAGAATAGAGGCTATTTAATAATTCATTTAATGCATAAGACCATCTATATGTCTCCAAATAGGGATCACCAGTTTATCCAAGCAAGTTCTTTATTAAGCATGCCCATACTATTAATATAAATCACAATTGTGCGTAAGCAGTCCGTACTCCCTCATTAAAGACAAAATGGTGATACAAGGTAAACTCAGAACAAGAAAGAAAATTAATTCACATAATAAATGTATTGATATATCCAATTACATTATGAATAGAGGATCAATATGTCATTATTTCTGAATGAAAAAAGAGCTCAAAAGAGCATATGACCTAGGTCAGGAGTAGGGATTCATCACAGTGTTAACGAATAAGAGGGTACTTTATTTTAATACCTAATAGTCAAAATACAAAAAATTCCAAAAATTCCAATACGAGGAAAAACATGGGGACGTCCATATCATCAAAAGGCCATAGAAGACCCACCTATAGCAATATTGTAGAGAGAGGCGGCACAAGGGTGCCACCTCCCTTTGTGCATGGCAAAGGTAAATATAGATAAAATGCAATTATTGTCATGGTGGGGCCTGTTAGTTGGACTTAAAGAAGATCTTATGTCTTATAAAAGGAGGAACATATCCACATTAATGATAAGGTCATAGAAAGAATCACCTATAAACAATGTTACAGAGAGAGGTAGCACCCAAAGTGCCACCACCCTTTGCACATGGTCTAGGTAAAGTTAGATTTGGTGTAAATATCATCAGGAAAACACTTATTTATTAGATCTTTCAGGGATCCAACGTCCCATAACAGGAGAAACACAAAATGTCTGCATCACCAATAAGGTCATTAAAGACCCATCTATGACAATGTTACAGAGAGAGGTGGCACCAAAGGTGCCACATCCCTTTGTACATGGCATAGATAAAGTAGATTTATACAAATATTGTCCCGGTGGGGCCTAATCATAGGATTTCAAAAAAATCTAACATTCCATAGCAAGGAGAAAAATTCGAGTTGCCAAAAAGGTCATACAAGACCCACCTATGAACAATTTTGCAGAGAAGAGCAGCACAATAGTGCTGCTCCCCTTTGCACATAGCATATGTAGAATAGATATATTTAGCAAAATTAACATAGTAAAAAATGTACTTGTAGATTGAACAAGGAAAGAAGTATAGAATACTTACATTGACTAAGCATTCATTAGAGATAAGGTCCAGACAAACCCATCTATGGATGACAGAAGGACGGAGTAATATGTATCGATGTTGATCATCGTGATGATATTTGGGGGAGCGCAAATGGAAAACTAACGGGAAATTGGTGAATTCCCATTGGTCATTAAGGCCAAATTAATTCTTCTTATAAGAGTAATCCACTTGCACTCCAATTGTCCCAGTCTTCTCGTCACATCCCCCCTTCTGTTCCCCACATGTAGTCTATCAATACCTACAAAATGAAGATGTCCCTGACCAGGATGGCAAACATGGAAGTGTTTTGCTATGGGTTTGAGTTTGGCAATTTTTTCAGCTTGGTCTGCGGTAACCAATTCTGCTGTTTTTGTTTCCCTGATATGTTCTAAGATTCGGACGCGAAGCTCGCGTGTTGTCATTCCCACATATAATTTCTCACAGGGGCATTGTGCCAAATAAATTACATACAAAAAGAGATCAAGAAATACAGCCATACAAAACACCCAAGGGGAGCAAGGAACTTGCTTAACCAATGTGTGGTATATAGGTGGATTGGGCTGAATGGATATAGTGAGACCCACGGCTGAAATATGAGGCACCAAACAGATAGAAATAAATTCTAGAAAAACCGATTAAAGGTCAAACAAAAATTCATTTATTAATTACATAGGGTAGAGATATAAAGCGTAAAGCCACAAGGCAGGAAAACCAAGCAAAAATAGTGTCACATGTAGATATAAACATAATGTGGGGGCAAGGACTCCATGTCAACCATACAGTATTATGTGAGTAGGAAAGGAGGAGAAAAGCATGGTTCAAACAATCAGTATAGTGTGGGGGAAGGGGGTGAGATGCCAGTGCCCAAGGTAAAGCATCAAATGGCAGAAGCACATAGGCATCACATCACACAACCCACACTGTAACAAGGTTGTACATGTAAGGAAAAATGGTTAAATAATTTAAATGATCACTGGGGAGACCTGGCCCGTACATGTGACACCAACAAAATCCCAATGCGCACGTTTCGGCGTCACCTTCGAAGACAGAGACAGAGGACGAGCAGAAGAGGAAAGAGATAATATTTGCTAGTAGAACTCTATCATCTTGACCAGAGCTATGATGGAGTGGAGCTGACCATGACTGTATCCGAAACCTTACCAGATGGGAGATTGCTAAAAGGACGCTGTCGTGAAGTTGATAGGACGTTGTCAATGAGACAAGCCATAGTTACAAACAGTATTATTCATCTGTTGGAGAGGCCTCTCATCTGACCATCTCATCTGCGCCATCGCAGTGGTTAACCATGCACAGACCTCACATCAGTTTGACGACAGAATACTTGAGACTGAGGTAGGGCCTGTAAATAGTTTTTGGTAAGCACAGTAACCCTGTCAGGCCACAGTTACTGCACAATCACCATTTGGGACCATCGTTTCCACAACTACATAATCTAATTCTTTGCAATTGAGGCTTCTCTGTGGATCACAATGATCTCACATGTGGATGTTGCTAACACCTATCATGGACTTTAGGCCATAATCAAGCTCCTCCAGAAGGGAACTTGTGTTGAACAATATATCTGTTATTTATTTAAATTTTTATTCTCTTTACTAAGCTAGTAAGTTGTTTGGTCATTCAAGGTGAAGCTTGGGAATGATCCTCCATTAATGGGCACTATATTTATATTGGGGCAGAGGAATATTCAATTGGGGGTTAGAGTAAATTTATCTTAAGTTTGTAAACTGTTGTGCTATACCGCGGGTGGCTTGTATTTCACACCCATCCAATTGTTTTCATGTTTAAGGGTATCAATAGGTAGTTGGAGGTTGAAATATCCAGTCATGCCTGTAGGTAACATATAGTGTATATATTGTAGTTGACTCATGTTGTAAGGCGCCACGCTGTATAGCACAAGGGTCTCAGCCTCTTTCCTGAGTGTTTGTGGATTTTCCCTGCGTGTCTTCCCCTGTTTTGATTGCATTCATATTCAAATTGTAGTACAGTACTTTTGTTAGTTAATCTAGTTTTGGGGCCGTTTATTTCCCATTTATGACTTCGCTGTATCATAAAGAGCCCACCCCGGTGCACGACTTACAAGAGTTCAAAGATAGCAAACTTGTATAGTTTTTGTTTTATTTAATTGGTGAAAAAAATAAGAAGAATGCTGTTTAAAAAAATGTGCTTTTGGTGCCATTTTCCAAGGCCTGTAACATTTTAATATTTTGGTATCTGTGGCTCTGTGATGGTTTATTTCCATTACACTGTTTACCGAATGGATTATTTTACACTAGCTGTACTACCCGGCTCGCCCGGGTTAATAACTGTTGTTAACAAAATAGAATGTATTAACAAAAATTTATTCTGCACACAAAAACCACAAAGCAAATAGATAGAAATGTAATTATTAAAAGGCAAAAACTAAGCTAATAGAAGCATTTCACAACATATATTTCAACATCACAGATATTCCACACAGATTTAACTAAATTGGCCAAGTAATGTGCTCCGTCTGTCTCTTTCCCCGTCTGTCTCTTTCACCGTCTGTCTCTTTCCCTGTCTGCCTGTCTCTGTCTGTCTCTTTTTTTGTCTGTCTCTATCTCTCTGTTTCTTTCCCCATCTGTCTCTTTCTAGGTCTGTCTCTTTCCTAGGTCTGTCTCTTTCCCCATCTGTCTCCCCATATCTTTGTCTGTGTCTTTTCCTGTCTGTCTCTTTCCCTGTCTGCCTGTCTCTGTCTGTCTTTTTCCTTGTCTGTCTCTATTTCTCTGTCTCTTTCCACGTTTGTCTCTATCAAGGTCTGTGTCTTTCCCCATCTATCTTTGTCTGTCTCTCTGGCTGTCTCCTCCTTCCCTGTCTGCCTCTCTCTGTCCCTGTCTGCATGTCTGTCTGTCTCTTTCTCCATCTGTCTTTTTCCAGGTCTGTCTCTTTCCAGGTCTGTCTCTTTCCAGATCTGTCTCTTTCCAGGTCTGTCTCTTTCCAGGTCTGTCTCTTTCCAGGTCTGTCTCTGTCTGTCTCTTTCCAGGTCTGTCTCTGTCTGTCTCTTTCCCCGTCTGTCTCTGTCTGTCTCTTTCCCCGTCTGTCTCTTTCACATCTGTCTCTTTCACCATCTGTCTCTGTCTGTCTCTTTCACCTTTTGTCTCTGTCTGTATCTTTCCCTGTCTGTCTTTATCTCTCTGTCTCTTTCCCTGTCTGTCTCTCTGTCTGTCTCTCTCTCCGTCTCTCTGTCTGTCTCTCTCTATCTGTCTCCCCACCGACATCTTATTACATCTCATATAAGCTTCTTATACTATGAATGTCTTTTGTTCCTATAGCAACCAATCATAGCTCCTACTAATAACCTGTAGTTCCAGGCTCCATGTACTTAATGTAGGCATGTTTTTTGGAGAGTAACTGTAAAGTGCGGGGTTACATTTTCCGGTCAAAACATAGTGTACGACGTTCCCTGGGTCACATGAGGTGTCTGTGCAAAATTTCGTGATTGTAAATGCGACGGTGCGGATACACTTTTCGTTTCCCTTTTTCCCCATTATGTAGATAGGGACAAAATTGATTGGTAAATTGGAACGCGCGGGGTTGAAATTTCGGCTCACAACATAGCCTATGACGCTTTTGGGGTCCAGAAGTGTGAGTGTGGCTGTAGCTGCAACGGTGCAGATGCCAATCCCGGACATACACACATACACACACACACATACACATTCAGCTTTATATATTTGATTTAAATAGTTCATCATGACTGACACAGAGGTCATCACATGATAGAGCCATTGATGGGAGCGAGGAATGGCATGCTCCCGTCTGGTGCATGTTAATTCCCGCTGTCAGAGATTGATTTTTTATTTATTTAGATAGTTATTTTTCATTTAAACAGTGAAAAAGTAAGGAAAACAAATTTTGATTGTATCGCCAATTTCAAGACCCATAACACTTTCAGTTCTTGGGATATGGTGCTGTGTGAGGGCTTTGTTTTTTGCATCTTGAGCTGATGTTTTTAATAATAAAATTTTGTGTTAGATACAATGTTTTGTTTGCTTCTAATTGCATTATATTGAAGTGTTGTGCCGGCCAAAAAGAAGTTAATCTGGTGTTTTTAATTTTTCTTCATTACGCTCTGACCAATCGGATTAATTTATTTTACATTTTGATAGATCCGACTTTAACGAATGCAGCAAATATGTGTTTTTTTTTTTCCTTTTTTTCTTTATTTGTAATGGGGCAAAATGTGGGTGATTTTAACTTTTTTCTACATTTTTAAATACATTTTTTCCCACTTTTTACTGTATTTGTTGGGCCCCTTAGGGGACTTGAACATGCAATGATCCAATTGCTTGAACTATACATAGCAGTGCATCAGCCCCCCTTTTAAATTTATATTTGATAAAAAACTGAAAGTTTTTAGGAGTTTGTTCTTTAGTTTTTTTACTTATGTACTTCTAATTCATTTTCTTGGTGTTCTTTTTAGGGTAGCCTTTCACACTGTCTAGCCAATTAATTCACATAGTCCCTCCACGACCTCTCAGAAAATAACCCCACGTCAAACTCCACCGCACCCCAATGCATCTCAAGGCTCTGGCTGACTGATAAAGGCATCCTTTATCTATCCCCTATTTCCTTGAGATGGCTTGATTGTCATTGTAAATAAGCACTTGCACCTTGCCCCCCTCCCATCTCTTTGTAGATTGTAAGCTCTCTCAAGCAGGGTTGTCTTTTTTTTTTTCCTACTCTAATTATTGTATTTTCTATAACTGTTACTTATGTGTATATAACAGAGAGAAATTGTAGAATGGGGCTTTGTAAACCGCGCCAAAGATCACTGATGAAATCTTGGATTAATGTAAACTATTTATTCTTGCACAGGTCTACGCGTTTCAGGAGACTCTGCTCCCTTCCTCAGGACCAAACAGGCATAAGTTACATCAAATCTGTAGAAGTGTATGTCTGCCAGACATATATACACAATGAAATGACAAAGAACCTCCCACAAAAAGAAAAAAATCGGCGGGAAAAAGTCTGAAAGAGAGAAAAAAAAAAAGTGTGGTATAGTGAAAAAAAACCCTCAACACTATGAAGTAGCCGATTTTACTACTTACAATCAAGCTATCAGAGAATATCATGTTTTGATACAGGGAGCCACTGAATTAGGGGTCATAAATAATGAAGAGAGCAAATTCCTTGAAACAAAAAAACCCAAAATAGCTTTCTATTATCATCTACCCAAGATCCATAAATGTCCCCACAATCCCCCTGGCAGACCCATTATTTCTGGGATCGGGTCCCTCACTGAGAATTTGGCTACCTATATCGACCAAATCATGAGATCACATGTTGTCAACCTCAAAAGTTATTTGAGAGATTCCACCCAATTGATAAATATCATTAGAGATGTTAAATGGATGGACACTTTTTGTTTTGTTTCACTGGACATTGCCGCTTTATATACCAATATTTCACACGATTTGGGCATGGAATGTTTTAAGCAGTTCTTGGAGAGTGATGATCGGTTACCCTTTCCACAAAAAAATTTTCTTTTTGAAGGTATGAAATTTATATTGAGCAATAATTTCTTTACATTTCAGGAAACACTGTACCACCAATGCTGTGGCACAGCGATGGGCTCGAGGGTAGCACCAACTTTCGCTAACCTGGTCATGGGTCTTTTTGAGTTAAAACACATCTATTCCTCTAGTCTCATCAAGCATGTTGTTGTGTATAAAAGGTACATTGACGATCTGTTCCTTATATGGGATAATTCAGAGGATAATCTACAAGAATTCTTGGGACACATAGAAAATAATGATTGGGGCCTAAAATTTGTACCCACTATAGAGAAAGGATCCATTAATTTCCTAGACCTTACCATTTCACATAAGGAAGGGATGATTCACACAAAAACGTTTTTTAAGAAGGTCGATAGCAATAGCTATATTGATTTTACGAGTAATCATTATAATAAATGGCTTATAAATGTTCCCAATAATCAATTTCAAAGAATAAAAAAAACTGTAGCCTTGATAGAGATTATAGGGAACAGGCAAACATCCTGAAAGAAAGGTTTTTAAATAAAAAGTATCCCCCAACTTTAATCAAGAAGGCTTATCAGACGAACAAGGATCTTAAACAAAACGATCTCATTATACAAAAAAATGATCCTAATTCCAGAGACAACAGCACTGATCAGAGGAATTTTTCTTCCCATTTTCTAACTACCTTTAGTAGGGATGGTGATCTGATTAAAAACATAATCCGCAGACATTGGAGCATTCTTCAGAATGATCCTTTTCTGAGAGGGGTCCTACCAGCAACCCCCGGGATCATCTACCGCAGGGCCTCTACACTAGAAAACCTATTAGCCCCTAGCAGACTGAAGGAGGTTTTTTCCACTCCCATCTCCAATAAACCTATGGGAGTATATAAATGTGGTGCTAAGAAATGTCTATGCTGTAAGTCCATACAACACAATAGAGTAAGTTTTGGCCTGAATCCAGAGGGGGTTGAATTTACCATCAAAAGCCACCTCACCTGCCAATCAGACTATGTCATTTACCTAATTGAGTGCGAATGCGATAAAAGATATGTGGGCAGAACGGTGCAAGCTCTTCATAATCGGATTAATTCACATAGGCACAATATAAAGATTGGTTTTATGTTGCATGGTCTATCCAGACATATCACCGTGTGCCATAACAAAAAATCCAGATTAAGAGTGACTCCAATCGAACATATTCCTCCCTATGTCCCTAACCGTATAGAAGTCCTCAATAGAAAAGAGACCTTTTGGATCTATAAACTCGATACACTTAAACCTCGAGGTCTTAATGAGATCACTGATATTTTTCATTAGTAGCTCTTTTTAATTATATGTTTTATCCTTTCAGCATTATTTCTTTTATCATTCATTGGTAATCTTTGGAAATTTATTATAATTATTATTTAGCAATTATTGTTATGGATATGACATTATATTTATTTCCTTGCCCATATTACCAATGTTTTTATATATTTTTTATTGAAAATTTTTACTGCCAGGTTCTATTGTTGTTTCATGTTGTATATACATATATATATTTTTTTATATCTCTATTTTTTATTTTATATTTATTTTTTATATTTTTTTATATTTTTTTATATATATTTTTTATATATAAAAAGATTGAAATCTACCCTCTATTTTTAAAGACACATACATATAATTATTGTTGTTTTATACATATATATAACTTATTCTTAAAATATATATTTTTATATATATATATATACAGATCTCCCCACATCCACCTATGATAAACAAATTTTATTATTCATGTATATGCATACTTATAAAAATTTTCACTGATAACACTCATTTTCCTATTTCCACACACTTGTTCTTTATATATATATGCCGCTTCCCCCTCTTTTTCTCAAGCTGGTGAACTCATCTAACCCCGTCCCCGACATTTCACCTTTCTTACAGTACTTGCTCACTTCCAGCACTGACGCATGCGCTCTCGCCTGTTTCCCACGCTGCTGAACTTAATTCACCCCGTCCCCTGCCTTTCAGTTTTTTCACATTACCCGCTCACTGCCTTTACTGACGCATGCGGCCCCCATCCTTTTCCCACGCTCTTGAACCCATTTCACCCTGTCTTGTTTTTTCTGCAACACGCGTTTACTGCAATTGCAGGATCACTTTTATTAAATTTAACTATATGGCTACGGTTCCCCACAAGCCCTCCACATATATATATATGTATATATATATATATATATACATATATATATATATATATATATATATATATATATATATATACATATATATATATATATATATATATATATATATATGTATATATATATATATATATATATATATATATGTATATATATATATATATATATACATATATATATATATATATATATATATATATATATATATATATATGTATATACAGATTTGTTTTGTGATCATACACTGAGTTCTCCCTTGGCTGTGTGGACTAACCACACTTGTCCTCTAGTCATCTATAGAATCTAGAGTTTGTGAGTTCTATACCTTCTCACCTCAGTCTTACTGTCCTAAACATACACCTTTTTTATGTGTATATATATATATATATATATATATATATACATATTATTTTTGACCCAATAATGACACATTTTTTATTTAAGATTTTTATTATTTTTATTGCTATTTCCACATGATCGCATCACTGGTTTCATGAACACTTTTTGTTCTTCCTTCCCTTTTTTTCACTACACCACACTTTTTTTTTTTCTCTCTCTTTCAGACTTTTTCCCGCCGATTTTTTTCTTTTTGTGGGAGGTTCTTTGTCATTTCATTGTGTATATATGTCTGGCAGACATACACTTCTACAGATTTGATGTAACTTATGCCTGTTTGGTCCTGAGGAAGGGAGCAGAGTCTCCTGAAACGCGTAGACCTGTGCAAGAATAAATAGTTTACATTAATCCAAGATTTCATCAGTGATCTTTGGCGCGGTTTACAAAGCCCCATTCTACAATTTCTCTCTGTTATCAGCCACCTGGGGTACTGCTGCCTTTGATCCGGATTTATGCTGTTACAGGAGTTGTGCCTTTCACAACCATCTTTGGTGAGTAGGATCATCTCCTTTATCACCCCCTGTCTGTCAGGGTAAGACCCTATTGTGCTTTTTTGTCTGCAGGTTCTTTTTATCTACGTTCCCTGTTGGATCTGGCGTGACCAGTTCTCCTTCACCTGCGATCACAGCGGCAGAGGGTCCTTCAATCGTTGGGATGGATTATTTCAACAACCGATTGTCCACCAGAGAAAAACTAATTCTCCAAACAGTAGGTGTACCTGATACCCACAACACTGCTTTGGAACTTGATCTACCTAATGTTTATTCAGATGAAGACACTATGACTATGAAAAAACTGTTTTTACGGCTTGAAGATTTATTGAAAGAGGAATTACGCTTCGGGCTTGATGCCCGTTTTCTTCCATTTATATGGAAGAGAAACTGTGCCCTAGAGGCTTGAGAATTAAGCATGACTCTCCTTTTCCGTCCGATCCAGTTTTTACTTCAGAATGGGACAATAACTTATGGAATTGTATGCAGGGCACCTGTATGCAAGGTGTCGATTCGTATTGAGTTGATGATGCCCTACAATTTTTAAATTCACTTTTTTTCTCTATAAGGTTCCGTTTTCGAGATAAAAATGCTAACTCCGTTGTTTTCCACCAGGTGGCGAGATAGGTGGTTTCATTGCGTAGCGCATGGCTACTTTAGTACACCTAGACACCACTTCTATGCCTATAGCTGCCGCCGTTCTCAAGTTAATGGCGGTGGACAGGATATGGGTGGACACACTGTATAGATATATTTAAAGGGAATTTTGTTTTATGATACATCTGTATATTTCCCTTAGCAATTTATTTCTTTATTTTTGAAGCAGATCATGGCCAAATAATTCAGCCATCATCTGCTGGCATGCGAGCCCATACCAAAGTCAGTAACATGATATATGACATAACTGTATGTGATGTCATGAAGGGGTTAAATTATGGGGCAATTGATAGCTTTTTGTCACTAAAACAGTTTGCCCTTGGTAAGAAATCACATTTTGAATGTACATACAAGTGATCCTGTAAGTGGTGTGACCCCAATACCTTAGCCCACCTCTAGTAGCACCCCAATAGGTTAACTGAAAAGTTGTTGGTGCGTGCTCAGTGGATACATAATGCCTGTGATTTCAAATAGCAAAACACTGCATAGACAGATGAGATCACTCAGAGTAGCATTTTTGAGATTTCCGTCACATTGACATGACGAAACAAAGACAACGACCTGTCAGTCAACCATAGGATGGCGCTAGGTTAGGAATAGTGGCATAGTGTCACGGTCTGTTGTAGAGTTTAGTGTCATGTTCTGGGTCAGAGTCTCACTGTACCTTGTGAGACTCTGCAGATTAAATGGATTACCTTTTTTTGGGGAGGTTAGGGTTAATGTAAGCTTATGACACACCCACCAGGGCGGTGGGGCTACTTGGAACCAGGACGGTTCTCGGGTCTCGGGTCTCGGGAGGTCTTAGCGGCAGGGCCCGACTCGTGACCCTGGCGGTGTCATTTAAATGAGTGGGGGATATTTACATGGGATAATAGTTTGTGACGCCACCTGTGGTATGCGGCAACGTAGTTGCTGCCGCTGCTATTCAGTTTCCCTTGGGGTCAATGGTGATGCAGCTGAGTTGGTATAGCTCTCCACAGATAGAGCTGAGCCCCATGGCTGAAAATGGATTGGGGAGAAATGGCGGGGTGCAGGGCCGGAGGCGCAGACAATAACTGGGTAACACAGAAATGCAGTCACAAGGTCTTTACTCACAGTTAAGAGTTCCAAGTTATTACAGCCAGTCAAGTACTGCCCTCAGAGTGCTGAGTCCTGCTGTGATGGGCCCCAGCCGATCGGAGGCACAACCCGATGTACCCTTCTGTGTTCACTCCCTGGTCGTCTTCCTGCGCTGGCCTCCGCCTCCTGCCCCGCGCCTCACACACAGTGCCCTGAGCCAGTGTAAGCAGATCCTTTTAATGGGTTGCTTTTCTGCTTGTCCCTTGGACCTATGTGGTCACTTTTTCAGAGGTTGATGTGCGGATGTGGCTTCAGTACTTGTACTAACCTCCGCCTCTGGTTTGCTAGCTGAGCCTTGTAGTTCTCCACTAGTTGAGGGGCCGTTCTCCTTTGCGGTGAAGTCCCTCGACACCGATATACCGACTGTGGATAAGAGTCCACGGGCGTATGGCGCACTTCCCGTGAATCTGAGACCCCTTCTCTCCTGTTCCTGGTACGAGCTGCTCCAGCTTCAGAGCCAGGACCGCTTTCCTCCGCTTCAACTTCCTGACTGACTAAAATTCTACAGTCTGCTCCCACTAACTATACTCCACCTCCAGACTAGCTTCGGGCTGTGCTTTCCTAAGGCGACAGCTAAGGTGCAACTTGCCCGAACCACGGTCTAATGGTTTGTCGCTAAATTAAGAGTGTGTCTCTGTACATGTGCAATGACTTGTGACCGCATCCTTACCCGGGAATGGGATACCACACCTCTGGCTGAGGTGCAGTACCTCTGTGGCGACTTGAGCCTCAAGGACACCACACTTACTTTCTAGCAGTTCCTGACTCTTGGTCATGTGTTTCCAGTTTGGACCATGCCCATGTCCTATATATACCCTCTGCTTCTACCGTATTGGTTATTTTCATTCATTTGGAAGCTTGGTCAGGAGGAGAAAGTAGCTGGAGAAGCCCTCTTTGTAACTTGCTGTGTTGGCTGCAGCATTGGTGCAGGCTGCAGCAGCTCGTGGTGTGTTGGTTGTACGGTTTGGAAGTTACCCTGTAGTCTGTTTACTTCCCCCTTTTATGTTGTTTCCCCTTGTGCACTTTTAGTGGCTCTTTTGTGTGTGGTTGCTGTGTGTACAAGTTATCATTGTTACCCCTGTTAGTCTTTGTAGGTGGGGCTTTTTACTTCTATTCTTGTTCCTTCCCCCCAGGTGGTGGGTTGTGGAGAGGGGTCTTATCATCAGAAACAAGGACAAGAGATAGGGCCAGGTTGGGGGCCCGGACTTCCCTACCTTCAATGGTACCTCCGGGTGTGAAATTAAGCACAGGGGCCCCAGCCCTAGGACCAGCATAGGTTACCCCGTGTTCCCTGGGCACCCGTGGCACACAGGGGGAGATAAATTTTGACTTGGCAATGCAGTGTTCATTTGTACAATCTTCCATGCAGTGGCATAACGAGAAGCTCATGAGCCACAAAGGAATATCTCCAAAAGGGCAACCAACTATACCAGTTCTTTAGTAATGGTATTCCCATATGGGCCTTAGGGACCTTTTGGACCCTCCTTGTTTCCAGGAAATGGGTGCGAGTGCAAACCCTTCACTCACTATAGTTATCTCCCTGCAAGCCTAGAACTTCACAATTGTTGGCACTTACAAACTTTACAGAGCACTACTTAAAGCCGCTTTCATACAGGTCTGAGGAAGAAAATATATTTTTGGTATTCTTGGACATAATAATTTATTATGACTTGGTAAATCATTTTTGCTTTTTCTACCTTGTTATTTGTTGTGTGTATACACATTATAAACATTTATAACCTAGAAGTCCATGGCTGTTATGATAGAATTAAGGTTTCATGTAAGATTTAGACACGACTCGTTATTTCCAGAATGGTTTTATACATGGAGCCGTTTAGTGGATTGTTCCCAACTTGTCGCATCTTATACTTTACACATTTATCACTGTTCGGCATCGACCTCTTGTTTTAAAAGGTCACATATAGTACTGGGGCCATTACATGATACAGTCAGGTAAAAGAGATCTATTACCGAGGTCAGTGGAAGTGACTCCATGCCCTAAATCAAAGTGAGTCTCAGTGGCACAATTTGTATGACATTGATCAATGTTTGAGATTTGATGCCTGACAGGTTTAGGACAAAGAAAATCTGATTTACAATACTTTTACTCATGTTTCCTCTTAAACACAGAAACTAACTGATACAAAGCTGACTGGTTGGTCCTGCCATTTACATCTTGGCATTCAATTCATTTATATAATATATACAGTGGGGAAAATAAGTATTTGATACACTGGCAATTTTGCAAGTTTTCCCACCTACAAAGAATGGAGAGGGCTGTAATTTTTTATCATAGGTACATCTCAACTGTGACAGACAGAATCTCCCCAAAGATCCAGAAAATCACATTGTATGATTTTTAAATAATTAATTTACATTTTATTGCATGAAATAAGTATTTGATACAATAGAAAACCAGAACTTGATATTTGGGATAGAAAATGTTGTTTGCAATTACAGACATCAGTCATTTCCTTTAGTTCTTGACCAAGTTTGCACACAATGCAGCAGGGATTTTGGCCCACTCCTCCATATAGATCTTCTCCAGATCTTTCAGGTATCAGGCAGTCACTGGGGAAACATTGTTTCAGCTCACTCCAAAATTGTTTTATTTGGTTGAGGTCTGGAGACTGGCTAGGTCACTCCAGGACCTTGGAATACTTCTTACAGAGACACTCCTTAGTTGCTCTGCCTGTGTGTTTCGGGTCATTCTTATGCTGGAAGACCCAGGCATGATCCATCTTCAGTGCTCTTACTGAGGGAAGGAGGTTGTTGGCCAAAATCTCGTAATACATGACCTCATCCATCCTCTCTTTAATACGTGGCAGTTGCCTTGTCCACTTTGCAGAACAGCTCCCCCAAAGTATGATGTTTCCAGCCCCATGCTTTAGGGTTGGGATGGTGTTCTTGGGGTTGTATTCATCCTTCTTCTTTCTCCAAACGCTGCTAGTGGAGTTGATACCAAAAAGGTCTATTTTGGTCTCCTCTGACCACATGACCTTCTCCCATGTCTCTTTTGGATCATTCCAATGGTCATTGGCAAATTTCAAACGGGCCTGGACATGTGCTGATGTGAGCAGGTGGACCTTGCGTGCTCTGCAGGATTTTAATCCTTGATGGCGTAGTGTATTACTAATGGTAACAGTGCAGGTTTGGGTTGATCCCCATGAGACGAAATCTTGATGGAAATCCAGACCGAGTAAAACTGACAGTTATCTTGTGTTTCTTCCATTTTCTAATAATTGCGGCAATGGTTGTTGCCTTCTCACTATTTTGTTTTTCTTTTTAAACTGGTGCTGGACTACAATATTTTTTTTTACATCACCATTTGCTAGGAAAACAAGAAACTGGAGTTGACTATGCATCTAATGAAAGAGATTCTGCTTGCATTCCTCTCCTTTAGCAGTGAGTGGATCAATTTTTTATATCTATTACTGTTTCTGTATCACAAATGTGTGACACCCTGGCGCCACCAGGTGGTCACACAAAATAGGCCCCTGCACAACACCTTCCCTCACAGGGTTAAACCTTGCCAACCAAATCCTAGTCCCCCCCCATGGTAGGAAAGGCACACCAGTGGGCAAGACCAGGTGGATGGAGAAAACCCACCCTGGGATCTAGAGAACCCGGGGGTGGGAAAACAGTTAGTTCAGGTCAGTCAGTTGAGTGGAGTAGTGAGGAGGTGAAGCTCAAGTTCAGGAAGGAGAGGCGCCGGGGTTGGAGCCCCGATGAATTGCCTAGGTGGCAGACGGTGGTCCGTGTCTGTCAGGAGATGGGAAGACGGCAGCCGGAGATCTGAGGTGGACCGGGGCAGGGTTGGAGCCCGCCGGTACCGACACCGGAGACCCGACCCGGAAACCATGCACAGAGGGGGTACTTGGACACTGAAGCCAGAACCGGAACCAACGGCCTGGCTAATTAACCAATTGAGGGCAGGATTACAGGTCCTGTCCCAACAGAAGTCCCAAAAGCAGACAACCACCCACAGAGAGGGATAGGGCATCCGCCAGGGCCCGGTAGATCCCACGGGTCAGCGTCAGCGGGCACGGCTCCCAACAGAAGTACCGGGAGGGGACTCCCGTGTTCCACACCGGGAAGTCCACCACATCACAACACAGTGCAGAGGAAAGTGACACAGATCATCACCCCGGGTGAGGGACCAGAATACACCCGGCCGCGGCGGCCGGCCACCAGCACCTTGGTTAACCATTGGACTTGCCTGATTTATTTAATCGTGAGTAAACGGAGACTCCCTGGTCTGACCAGGCACGCCGGCCTCTGCCATCATCGTCCCCTGCACCGAGTCACCGGCCCCGGGGCAACCATCCCTACCCACGGAGGGGTTAACAACCAATTGCCATCCCATCGCCCCCAGGTACCCCAAAACAGCAGCGGTGGTGCCACACTTCACCACACACCATGGGTGGCGTCTCAGACAGTTTATGGCAAATCCCGTACAAATATGTCCCCTTTCATTTGGAGTGTCCGCATGACCCCAGGGTCCGGAGGATCCTTCAAGCCACACTGCGGATACGGATCCGAGCATCCCGGCTGCTACTGACATGGGGGCGGCACAAATGCTCAAAGGTTATCTCAATCAGCTTTATAGGCTGCTTGATCCTCACCAAATTTTATGGTTCATGTAGGCCATCAACTTTGTTTATTTCTGCACAATATTGCTTTTAGTTTTAAATTAGTTGATCAATTGTTTAACGACTTTAATTAGACCTGGGACAAACACACACTTCCCTATAAATTTAAATCTGGCTAAGTGGGAGCACGAAGTTCAGAATCCATTTTTCTCTAAGACCCGTATTTTAAACAGTTTCCTGGCAGTTAAACATGCGCTATATGATGCCGTGGGAAAACAATAGCGCTGCATAGTGTAACTCTGAATAACAATGTAATGGTATATTGGGGAAGTTTTAACCCCTAATCGTAGAGCATTCACGTTACTGGGATATGTTAAGAGAATAACACCTTGATTTGCATATAGATCTCGTGCTACCATCCTTCTCAATCTAAAAGTCTATTCGGGTCCAACAATGTAAGCAGATTCAGAAAAACTGGAGAGTTTGAAGATGATATTATGTTTCTTCATCAAAACAAGATGATGTTGTTTACACAAAGATTTATAAGCACAAGTGGTGTATAACATCTATGCATTATGGGATCGGACTGGCCCCTTCATTACGATAAAACATTAAAATGATAACTGGAGTTTTAGTCATCTGCAACTGCCCCTATTTGAATGTATACATCAGAGGCAGATATGCTGATGTAATAGTTTTTAACCTCCATCTTTGCTTTTGGTGCTACTTTCTTTCAAATTGACTCCCCATTCACACGTTCAGTGCTATCTGGCTACATAGGTCCCTCTCTTTCCCTCATCCATGAACAGTTCACATTCTCTATTTACATTCTTAAAACACTAAAAACCAACCAACTGCCACAAACAATGTAGGAAATGTTCTCACAAACCACTGAACCATATACTGACTCTCTCTCTTCTTCTTCTCCTAGAGGCTGCAAATATCTTTCCCAACCCTGGCCCACCTTTGTTCTGAGAAAATTAACTTCTTGTCTGCCACCCACCAACTATCACATTCATAGCTGTCTTCTCCTGTCTCCTTCAACTGCATACTCCAGAAAACACCCGATGTGTAACAAACTTCCCTACATTGACAACTTTATCATTTCAAAATCTACTTTTCAGGTAATTTCCCAGTAACCTTAGCATTCTGTACCACTCACTAGGCCAACCCTACCAATTTCTGGATCACTTTGCAAATTTGACTTACCCACTGAATCCAATGACATATCCACTCTCACCATCAGGGACTTTAACATGCTAATCCAATCTCCCCATCGACTTGCTGAACTGATTTAGGACTGGCAACCAGCAGGTGTCAGATCGTCAATCACACACAATGAGGCAAAGGCTTTCAGAGCCTTGCTTGGTGACAACGAGGGCAGCAAAAATGCCGCTTATCTCCAAGAAAAACACGAAGGACAGGCTAACATTCTATAGAAAATACAGGAACCGGACTGTCACGAACCACCAGGGAGGGTCACTCAGAAATCCCCCGTGCTGGCCACCAATGTCACGATTGGGGGGTAACAAGTGGGGGTCACCCCTCCTTTATACCTCCCGACCGACAGACAGAGCACGTGACGCGCTCTCTAGCGCCCCTCTTATAGTCAGGCCAATTATGGAATTGCCCGACAATAAGCAAGGAGGCCGCTATACTACTTATGCCGATTATTGAAGGGTCCCCGGTGAGAGTAGGGTATATATTCCCCCGACCTCCGCGGGCGGAATATATAAAATCTCCCTGAATCTCACTGGCCTCCCCACAATAATCCTTGGCACAACTCGCTGCCACCAATCGCTTCACGGTAACTATTAGCCGAACACACAGACGTGGGATTCAAGATCGAGATAACAGAACAGCCCAAGATTAATTATATAATTTAATCGGCCTAAGCCACACTAGAAACTACAATATATACAATAGGGGATCTACAGAATATACATAGGTCAGAGTACAGTTACAATTAAAGCATGGTTTGCAAACAGGCATACACAGTTCCAGCAGTTACCTTGTGCGTCTGGCCACAGGGGGGCGCTGTGGACCAAGTTTCCAGGATCTCCCTCACAGGTCTTCCCTGACCAGACCCCCGAGCAAAAGAACACTGGAAAATGGCCAAATTGGGGTTATCAACCTGGGCAAATCCAGGTCCCCTCCTACCTTAGTGACCTCAGAGGGAGCACTGCTCCACCCCTGGCTGGAGTTATGGATAATATCCACAACAGGGGATATGGGCCATAACTTTGCCTGGGAGCGTCGTAGGCGGACGCCAATGCTCTCATTGTGACAGTTATGAATTTAGCTACAGAACGAGAGGACTCATGACTTGTCTACTAGTTCCCCATTGGCTGATATCACGCCTGGGGTACTTCCCAAGCTCCCACGCCCATAAAAAAGGTGTGCCAGCATCATCCGCATGCGGAAACACCATTTTTATGGTTGCCATTTTTATCGGAAATATGGCTTGCGAGATATGAACCATATTTTACTGGAGTCGTTCTGTCTGGATACTTCCATACCCTTATAATGAGATACAAACTCTTGTTACAGGGTCACGGCAGTGAGGCATCCTGTCTCCACTGTTCCCAGGTCATCTAATCTCCATATCACAGGAGATGGCCATGGGATGTGTTGCTAGGATGTGACACCTTCCCAGATGTTGGACATTGAGAACAAGAAGGGAGGGGCACTGCCATGGAGTGATGAGAGCGATTATGACTGGAAATCATAATTCCTCTTCATATCCCAGGATTTTCCTCACACCTCCCCCCTTTTGAGGGCGCTAGGGGGCAGCACACTCCGGTGTTCCCCCATGCGCCCGTCCGCGACCTCTCCTTGTCGGGACAGCCCATCTGCGTTACCGTGGTCAGGGCCCTTTTGTGGCAAATGGGGAAGTTGTATTGCTGGAGCGCAAGGCTCCATCGCAACAACCGTCCATTCGTCCCAGAGACGGTGTGCAACCAGCTGAGGGGATTGTGGTCCGTCTCCACGATGAAGTGGCGCCCGTATAGATATGGTTGCAGACGCTGCAGGGCCCACACTATGGCCAGGCATTCCTTTTCCATCGTGGAATAGGCCACCTCCCTCGGTAACAGCTTCCTGCTCAGGTACAAGACTGGGTGCTCTTGGCTCACAGAGTCCACATGGCTGAGCACCGCACCGAGGCCGAAGTCACTGGCGTCGGTCTGTACTACAAACGGCCGCGTGAAGTCGGCTGCCTGTAGCACGGGCGGGCTGGACAGGGCGTCCTTTAGGGCCCGGAAGGCTGTCTCACAGTCCATTGTCCAATCGACAGCTTCTTCTTGGTGAGGTCCGTCAAGGGCTTTGCCAGGCTACTATAGCATGGAACAAACCTCCTATAGTACCCAGCGGTCCCCAAGAAGGACATCACCTGCTTCTTGGTCCTGGGGGTGGGCCAGGATGCGATTTCCTCCACTTTCTCAGGCTCGGGCTTCAGTGTTCTCCCACCTACCCGGTGACCGAGGTACTGGACCTCGCTCATGGCCAGCTGACACTTTCCCGGCTTGATGGTCAAACCTGCCTGGTGGATCCGCCTGAGCACCTGTGCTAGATGCTCTAGGTGGTCCTCCCAGGTGGGACTGAAGACGGCAATGTCATCCAGGTACGCGGCCGCGTACCCTTCAAGTCCCGTGAGCAGGGTGTTGACCATCCGCTGGAAAGTGGCAGGGGCATTCCTCATCCCGAATGGCATCACCGTGGATTCGTACAGTCCAAATGGGGTAATAAAGGCAGAGCGTTTCCTGGCCTTGCGAGTCAGGGTCCCCGGCTCAGATCCATGATGGTCAGGTACTGAGCCCCGGCCAACTGATCGAGCAGGTCATCGATGCGTGGCATTGGGTACGCATCGGTGACCGTGACAGCATTGAGCCCCCTGTAGTCCACGCAGAACCGAGTGGTTTGGTCCTTCTTAGGGACGAGGACTACAGGCGAGGCCCAAGCGCTGTTGGATGCCTGGATCACCCCCAGCTTCAGCATCTCGTCAATCTCCTGGCGCATGTGTTGCTGCACCTCCAGGGAGACCCGATATGCTGAACGCCAGATCGGGGGATGATCCCCAGTGTCCACGTGATGGACAGCCAAGTCAGTCCTTCCGGGCTGGTTGGTAAACAACCCCCGGAAGGGGTGTAGGGTGGCCCACAGCTGGGACCGTTGGTCCTCCAAGAGCTGGTGGCCAACCTCCACATCCTCAATGGATCCGCCTGCCCTAACCTGGGCTAGCATATCCAAGAGGGTTTCCGCTTCTCCTCCTCCTCGGGCAGGTTGCACACAGGGAGTGCACATGCCTCCCGCTCATGATGTGCCTTCATCATGTTCACATGGAAGGGCTTCCGCCTTCCACGGGCAGGGTCCAGGGTGACCAGGTACGTTACAGGGTTGAGCTGCTGGTACACGAGGTATGGGCCTTCCCAGGCTGCCTGAAGCTTGTCCTGTGGTACGGGGACCAGTACCCACACCTTTTGACCCACTTGGTAGGTCCTCTCATAAGTGTTCTGGTCGTACCAACGCTTCTGATCGGCCTGGGCTTGAGCCATATTGTCGTGTACCAGTTTCGTCAAGGCCTGCATTTTGTCCCGGAAGCGCATGACATACTCGATAACCGACACTCCAGGGGTGGCCAAATCCCCTTCCCAAGCCTCTTTCACCAGAGCCAGGGGGCCCCGCACACGTCGTCCGTGCAGGAGCTCAAACGGTGAGAATCCTGTTGAGGCCTGTGGAACCTCCCGGTAAGCAAATAACAGGTGTGGGAGATACCGCTCCCAGTCACGCCCGTGGGAGTCGACCAACATCTTAAGCATCTGCTTTAAGGTGCCATTGAACCGCTCGCACAGGCCATTAGTCTGTGGATGGTACGGGCTGGCCACCAGATGTCGCACCTGGACTTGCTTACAGAGGGCCTCCATCAGCTGGGACATGAATTGGGTCCCCCGGTCAGTGAGCATTTCCTGGGGAAAACCCACTCGGGAGAAAATCTCCAGCAATGCGGTGGCCACCTTGTCAGCCCGAATGGACGACAAGGCCACTGCTTCTGGGTACCGGGTGGCATAGTCCACTACCGTCAGTATGAAGCGTTTCCCGGAGCTACTGGGGATGGCCAGCGGGCCGACCAGATCCACAGCCACCCTCCTGAAAGGCTCATCGATGATGGGCAGAGATACCAGTGGGGCTTTGGGGTGTGGCCCCGCCTTCCCCACTCTCTGACAGGTTTCACACGAACGGCAGTAGGCAGCCACATCGGCCCCCATTTTTGGCCAGTAGAAATGCTGGTTTAACCTGGCCTTGGTCTTAGCGATCCCTAGGTGTCCGGCCATCGGAATCTCATGTGCGATCCGCAACAACTCCTTCCGGAACGGATAGGGTACCACCAACTGTCGGTCCCTGGGCCACGCCTCCGGTGAACCCTGCTGGACCGTGACCCGGTACAGCCGTCCTTGGTCCCAGACCACTCGCTCCGGGTCCGAGTCCGAGGGAGGCTGTGCCGCCTGCTCCTTAAGAGCTTTCAGGCTGTCGTCAGCTTCTAACGCTGCCTGAAACCCCTGACTAGATGTGGCCAGAATCGACGAGACTGTCACATCTTCGGTCAGTACCCCGGGACCTGTGTCCTGGCCTCCACCTGACTCGGCTGCCACTTGGTCAGAAGGGGAAGAGCTATCGGACCTCCGGGAGGCCCCTTGGCTTCCAGCACTCCCACTGCGGGTGACAGCGGCCACAGCCGCTGCGACCGTGGGTCGTACCTGCTCCTCCTCCGTTCCTGACCAAGTCGCCGGTTCAGGCAGACCTACCTGGCTTCCTGACACCCCGGTTGTGGGGGAACCATGTACCGAGATCTTACCTGGGAGCAGGTAAGATGTGGCCAGAATCGACGAGACTGTCACATCTTCGGTCAGTACCCCGGGACCTGTGTCCTGGCCTCCACCTGACTCGGCTGCCACTTGGTCAGAAGGGGAAGAGCTATCGGACCTCCGGGAGGCCCCTTGGCTTCCAGCACTCCCACTGCGGGTGACAGCGGCCACAGCCGCTGCGACCGTGGGTCGTACCTGCTCCTCCTCCGTTCCTGACCAAGTCGCCGGTTCAGGCAGACCTACCTGGCTTCCTGACACCCCCGGTTGTGGGGGAACCATGTACCGAGATCTTACCTGGGAGCACTTCCGCTCCTGGACCGGCCCCAATCTCACCGGCCTGTTCCCCCCCTGCAGCAACAGAGCCCCGCTGTGAAATCTCTGGGGACCCCACATTTGCTGTGGTAGCCCCCACCCCACACACTGGTCCTCCCCCTGCAGAACCCTGCTCTCTGCTTATCCCTGCAGAGGGCAACAGATCCCAGCTCACTGGCTGATCACTTGTAGAGGCATTGTCCCACCTTCCTCTGACCCCCTCCCCTCCTGTCACAGCTGCAGCTGTGTGTGTGTCTATGGTGTCTGTGCAAGCAGAAGAATCAGAGTTCACTCCCTCCTCCCTTACATCATTCATAGATAACACATTAACATTGTCCGGAGGCATGTCAGTACTGGCTGAAGGTTCAGCCCTTGGGGGGGGCCCAAACTGGGAGGTTATCTGCCCCAAATCTGTCCCAAGTAGCACGTTTGCGGGGATCTGATCAGTTACCCCCACCTCCCTCACCCCTCGTCCTGCGCCCCAGTCCAAATAAAGGCCAGCAACAGGCAGCACAGGGTCAATGCCTCCAATCCCGGAGACAGCGAGGGTTTTTCCAGGTACCAAGTCTTGGGGGGACACCATCTCAGGCCGCACCAGAGTCACCTCCGAGGAGCTGTCTCGCAGTCCTATGGTCACAGACCGGTCGACGGTGACAGGTTGGAAGCTGTCCAGGGACCTACCACCAACCCCACCCACACAATACACCTTGGGAGGCCCTTGGGACAGGGACGGAGCCGGGGCCTTGGGACGCTGAGGGCACATGGCCTTGAAGTGTCCAGGTTGGTTGCACTGGTGGCACCGTCTTGGTTCTGCCACGGGCCTGGAGAGGGGAGTTGAGGGGGACACCCCCTGCGGTCTAGGGGCAGGTGGGGCAGTCGCAGAATTCATCTTACCCCCTCTCCAGGTGCTGCTGGTGGCCGCTCTCCTGGCCTCAGGGGCCCGGTTGTTGGTGTAGTCATCGGCCAGGGCAGCTGTAGCCGTGGACCCCTTTGGCTTCTGGTCTCGGATGAACTGGCGGAGATCCTCAGGGCAGTTCCACAAGAGTTGCTCCGTGATGACCAAGTCCAGGATCTCCGGTCCGGTGGAAAGCTGCAGGCCTTGGGTCCAGTGGTCGGCAGCTCGGGCAAGTGCCCGCCAGTGGTCAGCCCAGGAGTCCTTTGGTCCCTTCTGCAGGGTCCGGAACTTCTTGCGGTAGGACTCCGGAGTGAGGTTGTACTGTTGGATCAGGGCCCGCTTGATGGTGTCGTAGCCCTGATCTGCCTCAGTAGGCAAGTCCCCAAGGATTTCCAGGGCCTTACCCCTTAAACGGGGGGTCAGGTATTTGGCCCACTGGTCCTTGTCCAGATGGTGCTGCAAGCAAGTCCGTTCAAAAGCAGTCAGGAAAGAGTCCAAGTCTCCATCCTTCTCCAGCACGGGAAAGTCCTCAACACGGACCTTTGGAAGTTTGGTGTCTTGAAGGTCACGTGTGGCTGATGAGGGCTGGAGCTTGGCTAGATGCAGCTGGTGGTCACGGTCTGCCTGTCGCTCTCGCTCTTCACGCGCTGCCTGCCGCTCCGCAGCCTCAGCCTCACACGCTGCCCTGCGCTCTGCAGCTTCACGTTCTGCCCTGCGCTCTCGCTCCGCAGCCTCACGCGCTGCCTGCCGCTCCGCAGCCTCAGCCTCACACGCTGCCCTGCGCTTTGCCATGAGTTCCTTGTAGCCCTCCCGGTCTCCAGCCTGGAGGAGGGCCATAGCCATTTGAAGAAGGCTATCCGAGCCTGCCAGGCTCGGTGGAATGGCACGTGGTGATCTGCGGCATGCTGCAGAGCTAGGCGATTCACTGTCCCTTTCAGAGCGGAGGACTGGCATCTGGCTCGTTGAGGACCCTTGGGTGTGCTCCTCATCTTGCCCATGAGTGCCAGGTTGTGCGATGTCCTCTGCAGAGCTGTTCTCTGGCGTCGGGCTCCTGGAGGGCTCGTGGACAACCTCCTCATCGTCTCTGGCCTGAGCATCGGCCATTCCTTTGGCTTTGCTCCTGGTGCTCTCAGCCATTGTTGCAGACTTTGGTCACTGACACAGAACTGACACCTGATGCCTCCACACACCTTACAGTATCTGCACTCTGACACTCTAGTGTTGAGCTGGTCTGAAGACCCCAGCAGCCACAGCTGCTGCAGGCAGTCTTTAGTGTCTGGGAGTATGGGTCTCACACTCACACACACTATTATCTCGATCCCACCGCTTGCCACCAATATGTCACGAACCACCAGGGAGGGTCACTCAGAAATCCCCCGTGCTGGCCACCAATGTCACAATCGGGGGGTAACAAGTGGGGGTCACCCCTCCTTTATACCTCCCGACCGACAGACAGAGCACGTGACGCGCTCTCTAGCGCCCCTCTTATAGTTAGGCCAATTATGGAATTGCCCGACAATAAGCAAGGAGGCCGCTATACTACTTATGCCGATTATTGAAGGGTCCCCGGTGAGAGTAGGGTATATATACCCCCGACCTCCGCGGGCGGAATATATAAAATCTCCATGAATCTCACTGGCCTCCCCACAATAATCCTTGGCACAACTCGCTGCCACCAACCGCTTCACGGTAACTATTAGCCGAACACACAGACGTGGGATTCAAGATCGAGATAACAGAACAGTCCAAGATTAATTATATAATTTAATCGGCCTAAGCCACACTAGAAACTACAATATATACAATAGGGGATCTACAGAATATACATAGGTCAGAGTACAGTTACAATTAAAGCATGGTTTGCAAACAGGCATACACAGTTCCAGCAGTTACCTTGTGCGTCTGGCCACAGGGAGGTGCCGTGGACCAGGTTTCCAGGATCTCCCTCACAGGTCTTCCCTGACCAGACCCCCGAGCAAAAGAACACTGGAAAATGGCCAAATTGGGGTTATCAACCTGGGCAAATCCAGGTCCCCTCCTACCTTAGTGACCTCAGAGGGAGCACTGCTCCACCCCTGGCTGGAGTTATGGATAATATCCACAACAGGGGATATGGGCCATAACTTTGCCTGGGAGCGTCGTAGGCGGACGCCAACGCTCTCATTGTGACAGTTATGAAATTAGCTACAGAACGAGAGGACTCATGACTTGTCTACTAGTTCCCCATTGGCTGATATCACGCCTGGGGTACTTCCCAAGCTCCCACTCCCATAAAAAAGGTGTGCCAGCATCATCCGCATGCGGAAACACCATTTTTATCGGAAATATGGCTTGCGAGATATGAACTATATTTTACTGGAGTCGTTCTGTCTGGATACTTCCATAGCCTTATAATGAGATACAAACTCTTGTTACAGGGTCACGGCAGGGAGGCATCCTGTCTCCACTGTTCCCAGGTTATCTAATCTCCATATCACAGGAGATGGCCATGGGATGTGTTGCTAGGATGTGACACCTTCCCAGATGTTGGACATTGAGAACAAGAAGGGAGGGGCACTGCCATGGAGTGATGAGAGCGATTATGACTGGAAATCATAATTCCTCTTCATATCCCAGGATTTTCCTCACAAAAATGCCGCTTATCTCCAAGAAAAACACGAAGGACAGGCTAACATTCTACAGAAAATACAGGAACCGGACTGTCACGAACCACCAGGGAGGGTCACTCAGAAATCCTGATTTAGGACTGGCAACCAGCAGGTGTCAGATCGTCAATCACACACAATGAGGCAAAGGCTTTCAGAGCCTTGCTTGGTGACAACGAGGGCAGCAAAAATGCCGCTTATCTCCAAGAAAAACACGAAGGACAGGCTAACATTCTACAGAAAATACAGGAACCGGACTAAAAAGGACTGGACAGAATTTATTTTATCTCATGAAGCTCCTTTAGACTGTTTGGGACATCTGGAAAAAAATATTTTTTGGAGAAGAAGTGAGTGCTACCATGAGTCCTGTGTCTTGGAAACAGTAAATGATAACAAATGTAAAACATTTTGAATCAGAGGCGGACATATCATTGGTGCAGAGTGTACAGCCGCACATGGGCCCAAGAGGTTTGGGTGGGTCTATTTCTACCTCAAAAGCAGATGGGAATTGGGCATTTTGATGAGTTACTGGATTGAAAAGGGGCCATGTACTCTTCTTGCACAGGGGCCCTCTTCTATCTGTGTCTGCCAATGTCCTGAACCATTCATGTGTGGTTTCTTTTCCTAGGAACACTGCCATAAATTTAGAATGGTATTGTGATGGTGTCACTTATTTAGCTTCCTTCTTAAGGTTACAGGAATACTTTTGCTTAAAAAGGTTTATTTAAACAGCACAAAAAACACTCTGCAGTAACATAACATAGAGCCTCTTCCAGCTTAAAGAAACCCACCCATGGTTTTCAGACAATTTTACCTGCACAACGCCCGTTCAGATTCAGATACACTTTTCCTCAGAAGTATCCTAGTGGAGGTATCTCAGCCTCAGGATCCTTAACAAAAGGACTCAATTTAACACCTGGTTTTATGACTCACTACATGGACACACTTCACACCTCCAGCAGAAGAACCTCAGAAGTGATCTGAACAGACCACTTCCAACTCATCTGCATTTCTAAGAAAAATCTTAATTTGATTTCCTTGGCTTATCTTTAGGAGGCATCATCTTCCCATGTCCTGTTGTAAGATTCATTTATTGTAAATGTTATGATTTGGTCTCAGTAATTCATTTGTAATTTGCCTGAAGAAGGAGCCTTTCACTCCTAAAATATTTTTGTCATTCTTGGGACATAGTATTTCAATTAAAAAAAAAGAAAATAAGAAATAGCACTGTAAATATTGTCTTAGCATAAACTTAATGTATTTTACAATAAAAACTTATCAAATGCTGATAATTGTACTTCAGTATCAATAGATCTACAAACACTGATGCGGCAGACTATGTGAGAAGCAAACTTTGTGTCAGTCTGAAAATTTTTGGCCATCACTGTACGGTCAGTCAATCCCTTTAAATATGAGGGTCCTGAACTTATGATACGTAACTCTTGAGAGTCTCAAATGTTCAGTGTTTTGAGAATGTTTTTAAACCCCCAATTATAAAATTAAAAAAAAAAATGCTTAAGTGGCTCCAGATTTTATCTACTCCAAATTAGGTCCTGTCCAATCAGACGGCTGTAAAAGTATGTGTCACGCTCCCGATGCCTCAGCACCGCTCCTTACCCACTGACCCGGTTGCACTATCCCGGCACCGCTCCGTGACCACTGATCCTGTCCACGTGTCCACCGGTCACGGCTACCGCCCCCGTTCGTGCTCTCCTGTGTTCTGTTCCTGGTCTCAGGAGTCTGACTCTGACTAATGCCTCTGTATAGGACCAGGCCGTGCCCACTCTCCTGGTCTTATAGGCCCAGCACACCTGAAGCAGGAAATGACATAGGGCTGTGCTGGGTATATAAGACTTGCCTTTCCATGTGGGTGGGGCCTGATCAACGTGTCTTGAAGCCTTGTCTTGTGAGCTAGGTGCTCAGGTCCCCTGGTGCCGTGTCCTGTAGACTTCTTGTCTTTGGTACCTGTGCCTGTTTCCTTCCTAAAGAACTCTGTGACCCTGGTGACCTGGTTATACCTGTTCCTGCCACGCCAGTGCTTCGGCTGCCGTGTACCCTGCCCTCCGGTGGGGTGCTCGGTCCAGTGGATCCACCTCCTGGGCCTACCAGTCCTCCCGGCCCTGACAGTTTGATCAGGCCATGGATCCCGCTGGAGCGCAAACATCAGAGCTGGCTGAGCTGCGTCAGGAACTGGCGCAACAGCGCGAAACTCTGAACCGGATGCTGAAATTCCTAACGTCTGTGGACCACCGGTTGTATACACTGCAGACCGCCACCTCGTCTCAGTCCACGCCGCAACCAGTCTCCAGGTCTGAACCAGGTTCCTCCGCGGCCTCGCAACTTCGCCTTGCTGCTCCTTCTCGCTATGCAGGGGATCCCAAATCCTGCCGAGGCTTCCTGAACCAGTGCTCCTTGCACTTCCAGTTGCTCCCGCACTTGTTCGCCTCAGACCAGGCCAATGTGGCATTCCTGATGTCATACCTGGAAGGTGAAGCCCTGGCCTGGATTAACCCCCTGTGGGAGAATGAGGACCCGATGACCACCGATGTCCAGGAGTTCCTACGAGCCTTCCGGGGCACCTTCGACGAACCCGGACGAACTACCGCAGTGACCTCTACGCTCCTCCGGCTACGCCAAGGGACCCAAACAGTCGGCCAGTATGCCATACAGTTCCGCATGCTCGCTTCGGAGCTGGGCTGGAACAATGAGGCCTTAACGGCGGCCTTTCGGGAAGGTCTCTCTGGCCGCATCAAAGACGAACTAGCCGGCCATGACGTTCCACGAACCTTGGACACTTTGATTTCCCTGGCCACTCGGATTGACCTCCTTTTTCAGGAGCGTGCCCAGGAGGTAGTCCGGGAGAAGCGACCACCTCGCCACATCTTGCCCCCACAGAGGTCTGCCGCTCCCTCGTCCCTGCCTTTCCGTGACTTATCGCCAGAACCCATGCAAGTGGACCGTCTGACCCAAGCTAAGCAATGCCGTGCAGAACGGCTCGCCCGGGGCCTGTGCTTCTATTGCGGAGACGGTTCACATATGCTCCGTTCTTGCCCGGAGAAACCAGGTAGACCCCAGGTCCAAGGGATGGTGGGAACCGCCACCCTTGCCACCGAAATCCCTTTGGTTCCAGTTAAACAGACTGTCCGGGTGACGACAGAGGGGACCCGGTTTTCAGCTGAGGCCCACATCGATTCTGGGGCAGCAGGCAACTTTATCCACCAGGCCACGGTAGACAAATACCAGGTCCCTGTCACCCCGCTGAAGAAGCCTCTCTGGTTCGCCTCAGTGGACGGCAAACCGCTCTACAAACCTGTCCGGTTTACCACCGAGCCCGTGAACCTCCAGGTTGGCACTTCGTATACGGAGACCATCGCCTTCTATGTCATCCCGAGGATGGCTCCTGAGCTCCTGCTGGGTCTGCCCTGGCTTCAAATCCATGACTCTGCCATTAGTTGGCGCTCTGGCGCTATTTCCCGCTGGGGACCCTTGTGTCATGACCACTGCCTACAGCCTGTTCCTCGGTCCCTGTCACCTGAACCATTGGAACCACACACCCCTGAAGAAGAGACGATGCTATCCAGTGTCGTTCCATCGTCCCCAGTCTCTGAGACCTTGATTCCACCATCTTCTGGAGATGAGACTTTGACTCCACTGGCTGCCCAGGATGAGACATTGTCTGATACCCGGTCCGAGACGCCCGATCCGGTCGTCCAAGATTCCAGTCCTGCTTCTGACTGTCCTTCCCTTTCCGTTGCCTCCCTTGCCGCTGACATGGGTTCCCCGATATGGGACATAGTGGCCATGAAAACGGTCCGGGGTAAGCAGTCCTTCCTGGTCGATTGGGTGGATTGTGGTCCTGAGGCCCGGTCCTGGTTGTCCCGGAAGTACGTTGCTGCCCCTCTTCGGTGTGCCTTCCTGTCTCGGCGGAGGAGAGGGGGGCTACTGTCACGCTCCCGATGCCTCAGCACCGCTCCTTACCCACTGACCCGGTCGCACTATCCCGGCACTGCTCCGTGACCACTGATCCTGTCCACGTGTCCACCGGTCACGGCTACCACCCCCGTTCGTGCTCTCCTGTGTTCTGTTCCTGGTCTCAGGAGTCTGACTCTGACTAATGCCTCTGTATAGGACCAGGCCACGCCCACTCTCCTGGTCTTATAGGCCCAGCACACCTGAAGCAGGAAATGACATAGAGCTGTGCTGGGTATATAAGACTTGCCTTTCCATGTGGGCAGGGCCTGATCAATGTGTCTTGAAGCCTTGTCTTGTGAGCTAGGTGCTCAGGTCCCCTGGTGCCGTGTCCTGTAGACTTCTTGTCTTTGGTACCTGTGCCTGTTTCCTTCACTGTCCTAAAGAACTCTCTGGGTGACCTGGTTATACCTGTTCCTGCCATGCCTATGCATGGACAACTTTCAAAATTAATTGTACGTCTATTATGACATGTATTATCAAAGAAAGTACATCAGCCTCATCTAGTCTTATACATATATTTCATAATATATGCAGATTGTGACATGCAATGACTACTGGGGTTCCACCAGGAATAAGGGAACCCATAGCGAGTGCCACAACAAACTGTCATTCTATCCGGGTGTAGGAAGCAAAGAGGGTTGCATTCAGATCTCCATGCGTCTGATGCACAACAAAAAACACGAAAAGGGGTCTCAAAAACAATGGGAGGCCCTGGAACTAATGAGCGGGGTAGGTGGGCACCTCCTAACCTCACCTGCAACTATCCCTTCTCTCCTCACCAGTCCCTATATAGTCTCCACAATTGTCGGCGAACAGGAACCTGGGACCCTAGGAAGACCCTATAGTAACCCTGACTAGTGAGGGGCAGGTGGGGTTCACTAGACCTCACCGCTGCACTAACAACACACCAGGGAAGTGAAGACAAACAGGTGGAAAATTAACAAACAAAAGAATATAGCCTGAGCACAGGAACTTGACTTGCAGAATCTTCCTCAAAGGCCATCAGGACACAAATGACTTTGTATCTTCAGCAGGGAATGCTGGGATACACCCCTATTTAACCCTCCGTCACATACAATATCGGTTCTAACGAGTTCACATACAATGTGACTGTCAGGCGCAGGCTAGAAAAATACCTATAATATCTAATGTTTGCAATTTCAGTGCTCTAAAGTGATCAGTGACCTTCATAGGGATGTAATAAAAGAGACTACACATAATCAAGTGCAAAAAAAAAACCTATTTACTTAACATAAAACTAATAACTCTGAAATACAAACATTTCAAAACTCCCGCCAAATAGTCCCCAGTTCGACTCTGTCAAAAAACTCTACAAAGAAAATTTATGGAAACAAACTTAATTTTAAGGTACCTTAAGTACTATTAAACACATATTCAATCAGAATTAGATCCTGAAGTTTCCTCAGAAAAATTACACTTGCAGAGCATGTGATGAATAAAAACATAAAATACCAACCTTATTGAGTTTGACATGTTCACATACAATGAGCCTGAGAGATTAGCGCAGTTATATCTGTCCTCCTGAAGCTCTGCAATCCAACTGTGGTATGAGGTTTCACAGAACTGCTTGAGACAGGAGACTACCTGGAGGGAGGGGATTTCCTCACAATCTGGTGAGGAAGGAGAAATGAAAGTAAAAGAGATGTGCCTGTCAGGCCTATTGTATGTGACGGAGGGTTAAAGTTGAAGAGCTTGACTATTTAGTAAGTGCAGCTGATCACTCAGCAAGGAACTGCTTTGGAAAAGCTGCAATAGCAAAACTGGCACTTAGGCAAATCAGTGCCAAGAGAAATTAAACCAATTTAAATGAAGAGAGCCAGATGATAGGCTCCAGTCCAAAGGCTGTACTGGTCTCAACGTGCAGGGAGACAATCATGACACAAACAGGGGACATCAGGAACACAATACAAAAATGAGCCCTAGTGCTAGTAAGAGGTGACTTGAGTCACCTCCTACACTCACCTGAGGCTGATTCATAACATCCCTATACGAGTTTTTCCCTTCGTTGTCGATCATGTACAGTTAGGTCCAGACAAGAGTAGCCGGATGAATTCTGAAGTGTACCGGGATATACTTTCAGCCCAGATTCAGCCAAATGCCGCAAAGTTGATCGGATGGCGCTTCATAGTACAGATGGACAATGACCCCAAGCATACAGCCAAAGCTACCCAGGAGTTCATGAGTGCAAAAAAGTGGAACATTCTGCAATGGCCAAGTCAATCACCAGATCTTAACCCAATTGAGCATGCATTTCACTTGCTCAAATCCAGACGTAAGACGGAAAGACCCACAAACAAGCAAGACCTGAAGGCTGCGGCTGTAAAGGCCTGGCAAAGCATTAAGAAAGAGGAAACCCAGCGTTTGGTGATGTCCATGGGTTCCAGACTTAAGGCAGTGATTGCCTCCAAAGGATTCGCAACAAAATATTGAAAATAAAAATATTTTGTTTGGGTTTGGTTTATTTGTCCAATTACTTTTGACCTCCTAAAATGTGGAGTGTTTGTAAAGAAATGTGTACAATTCCTACAATTTCTATCAGATATTTTTGTTCAAACCTTCAAATTAAACGTTACAATCTGCACTTGAATTCTGTTGTAGAGGTTTCATTTCAAATCCAATGTGGTGGCATGCAGAGCCCAACTCGTGAAAATTGTGTCACTGTCCAAATATTTCTGGACCTAACTGTACCTAGGCCCTGATTTTGCCTGAACTCACCCTGGCTAGTGAGAAGACCGGTGAGAGTACTAGTCTCACCCCTTCAATAATTCAACACAGGGGCAGGAAGGAAGACAGGGGAAATAGACACAAAAGGAAAACACGCCAAGCAACTCCAATGCAGCTAACACCACAGCTGCAATTGTCACAAAACGTCAGCTTTTTCCAGTGACTGGCTTCTTCCAAAGTGATCAGCATAAGAATGATAAGATTCTACAGCTGGCATCAGAATTAAGATACTTGGCTATTTATAGTGAAGGGAAGTGGTCACAAAGAGCTGCACCTAAGATTAAGGCTCCAAAGGACAGCCAGATAGGAAAAAATCCTTAACTCCTACAGCAGCAAAAGAAAACAGATACCTTTAAACACAAGCTGCAGCCCTGTGCACAATAAGATGCTGTGACCTTCTGGTACCAGACTCAGCAGAGGTCTTCCCAGAGCAGGATACCCCCATGACAGATTGAATGCTAAAAATCTGATGACAGATCTATTTTAATGCTATATATACTCTCCTACACTTTGTATTTTTTCCATTGTTTTACAGGAGTGTTCAAAGTAAAATATTTCACATATTGTGTATTATGTTCTATTTAAGAAAAAAAACTAACTACGAATTTCAGAGCTACATGTTCGACCCTTCCATACATGTCTACTACTTCCATATCAGAGAACATTACCATTAATAGAACACGTTAGAACAGACGGCTGTCCTGTGAAGAGCCGCGTGCACATGGCACATCCAACGTCTGCCTTTAAGGCATAAAATGTCAGCTTGTAAATAATGATCTTTTTGTGACATGCATTTGATCATTTGTTAAATGCTGCCATATAAAATATGGAATTTTATGTGTAAAGCTACAAATCCCCAATCTGCCTCGAAAGGTCATTTAAAGCCTAAAAGAACTTGACATTTTCTCTTTAAACATCTGACTCCTTGGCCCAGAATTAACAAAGGCTCAGTGTAAATGACCTTCACAGTTCACACAAAAGAAATTCCTGTAGAATATATAAAACACAAAGATATTAGTCCACAGAAGCGTAAAAGAAAAATATTCTCAGCTTTTCTATTGCCTTTTTTTAACATATGATCATTTCCTTTAGAATTCCGTTCACTATATTGTTATTTTAATAAAAAACTTCACATAACTCAATTAATTATTAGCTGTAATAATCATTCCTGCTACAGAATATGGAGAGTGCTCAGTGCTCACATAATATAGAAAGTGGCTACAAGGAAACGTGCGTTGAACACATTGATTATCCACGTTCTATAAAAGAATTATGTACTAAAAATGACCTATTGTTTAATCCCTTTGTGATCTTGTAATTTTTCATTTTTTCATTTTTGCTTTTTCTTCTCCTTCTTCCAAGAGCCATAACTATTGAACTTTTCCATCCCCAAAGCCATATGAGGGCTCTTTTTGGAGACACGTGTTGTACTTTTGAATTACATCATTAATTGTATCATGTGACACACTGGAAAGCGGGAAAAAT
This sequence comes from Anomaloglossus baeobatrachus, assembly GCF_048569485.1. Taxonomy (NCBI): domain Eukaryota; kingdom Metazoa; phylum Chordata; class Amphibia; order Anura; family Aromobatidae; genus Anomaloglossus; species Anomaloglossus baeobatrachus. The sequence goes on from NC_134358.1 coordinate 87,721,494, forward strand.
TATCATTGTGTTGAAATTACAAAAGAAGTAAAATTCATGCTCAATATATGGTAAATATAACATAGCAATTTGATTCTCCGTGTCAGTATGAGCGCGTTGATACCAAACATGTATAGTTTTTTTATTATTTCAGTAGTTAAAAAAAAAATCGGAAATTTATAAGTAAAAAAAAATGCATTTGTCACAATTTTCCGTTACCCGTAACGTTTTTATTTTTCAGGATTTGGCGCGATACGATGTCTTCTTCATTGTAACCTCAGCTGATGTTTTTACTGATACCATTTTTGATTAGATACAATGCTTTCATCACCTCTTATTACATTTTATTGCAATGTTGCGGCGACCAAAAACGTAATTCTAGCATTTTGATTATTTTTCTCATTACGTCATTTACTGATCGGATTAATTTATTTTATATTTTGATAGATCAAACTTTGAAGAACGCAGCAATACTAAATATCTATTTTTTATTGTTATTATTGTTATTATTATTATTTTATTTTTAATGGGGCCAAAAGGGGGTGAATTTAACTTTTTATAACATATTTAATAAAAAAAAATTACGCTTTTTAATAGACCACTTAAGGGACTTGAAGCTAAGATCGTCCGATTGCTTTTGCTGTACAGAACAGGACATCAGCACCAACACCGCTCTATATGGCAGAAATCATGATCTCCTGTGAATGTCAACTCACAGCTCACAGGAGGATTGTATTGACAGACACAGGGGTTATCAGCTGACCCCTGAATGTCATATCAACTCCCAGCAATCATGTCATGGGCATGTCGATTGGGAGCAGAGAACGATATGTCCTCCTGTCGACGAATCTCCGCTCCACCCGCAGCTGTTAGAGGCACATGATGGTTGAATAAATCAGCCATCATTTATAAGGAAAGATGTAGGATTGGTGTGTGAGCCCACAGCAGAGGCAGGGACATGACCTTTGACATACCAGTTAGTCAAAAGTAGTGAAAAGGTTTTACTTAAATTAAGTTTTTATCTTAAATATATTTTCAAGAATATTATTTATTTTTTCACATTTTTCATGTCATTATATTTGTTTTACAAAAGTCCTGAATTCCAGCAGTTTTCACTTTGGCTAGTGAGTCTAATGATAGGCCAAAATTTCCTATTCTGTACAGATCACTTTTCATCAGTCTGATCATTACTAATAAGATTAGATTGAAATGTAACATCCCCTTATAGATAACAAACATTTTTGATAGGTCTCATCACAGCTCACCTCCTCCTCCTTCACTACACAGTGTCCTCTGCACTAGTCATTGACCATGCCCACAAACTGTCCCATAGAAATCAGTATTTCCAGACTCTAAAGCAAATCTCTAAATGCTGCTAATAGAATCTTAAGAAATATGGCTGCTTCCATAACCATGCACAAAAAAATAAAAGATTAGAAAAACAATTTGCGTACCTGGTTATTATAAATAACAATGATTGAGTGACAATCTATAAAAATATATATTCAGAGAAATTACTTACATCATCATCCCCATCCCTTCATCTTTATTGACACCGACAGGGTCATGGAACTGGGCCAGGCCACTGTGACATCCCAAACCAACACTACCGGCCCAGTGACGAGTAAAACCCCAGTCCCCGTGGGCGCATCACATACACACAGCACTCAAAACATACAGGAGAGACAATACGTGTAATGGGGAGTAACGAAAAAGGGGAGGAAGTAACGCACAACAAGGGAACACTCACACCACTCAGAAGTGCAGCATAAATCACCATAAACAGGAGCAACAACAAGACCGGGTTTGCATGAGCTAACATCGGCATTAAAAAGGAAAAAGGCGTGCTAGGTATAGGAATGATTGATTGCTCTCAGTGAGAGAAACAAAATTATACTCTTGCAGTTGAGATACCTTTTAATGGCTAACTAAAATAAAATGTTATAGAGAAAGCTTTGAGACTTCTCAGGTTTCTTCATCAGGCATGGTAACAAAATACCTTAAGAAACACAAATATATACACAAACAGAGCAGAGGCATGGTCTAATAAAAGGACATTTAAATAAGCAAACACTGAGTTTAGAGAGTGAATCCTTAATTAGCTTTGATTAGTGGTTTGAAAGTTTTAGTGTCCCAATATACATGCAGGATCAGAGTTCTGGTGCCCTCACAGTCTCTGGAGCAGACCTCAGATTTTGTAGTGTGTCATAAATCCTCCTGACAGGTTGAGTCCTGTGTGGACAGAATCAAACATTATAATGAATTTGTGTTCCCAGATCCTTCGATGGCTCTGTGATCTGAAGTTGCCGTTTAATATGACAACTTTCATGTGATTTATGTTGAGTCTTGAAGCACAGAAATATTTGGCCACAGGTAAATGGGTTTTTTGTCTGTAATTGTGTGGCGATGAGCCCTCATCCTTGCTCTCAGTCTCTGTCCTGTTTCTCTAACATAAAAACCCCCAATAGCACATATAGTGCACATGATTAAGTACACCACATTGGAGGTGGAACAAGTGAATGTCCGAGGAATCTTATAGTTCTTCTGTGTATTAGGTATCTGTATCCGGTCTCCAGTGTGAACAGAGTCTGACGCCAAAGTGCCAGCAGTTGTGCGCAGAGCTGAACATCTGTTTTGCTTCTATTTTAGCACTAAGGTTCAGATACGGCTTTAAAGAAGGCAATTAAGTAATTTTATTATAAAGGTTAATATGAAATACAAACTTAAAGGAAAAGTATGATATTGCGTACACTTTTGTATATTCAACATACAAAGGTTAAGTACAGTTAAATACTTACATCACCAAGGAGCTTTGGAACATCATCTGTCTGGAGGTCAGAGAAGCATGACATAGACAGAACTCCTGGACATCACTGCCCGGACGTCTCACGGAGCAGGAAACATAAGCTTCTGTCTGTGCTATATTTCATCTGATCTTAAATAGAGGTTTGCACAATAATTACAAACCTTAGAGTTAATGTGTTGTAGTCTTAAGGCCCAGTCACACACAACGACTTACTAGCGATCCCGAAAACGAGGCGACCTGATAGGGATCACAGGTAAGTCGCTGGGGGGGGGGGGGTCGCAGGTGAGATGTCACACAGTCAGATCTTACCAGCGATGCAGGAACAATACAGGTTGCAGTAGCGACCTGTATAACGATCTCAGCAGTCACTGTGACCCTGTCACACAGTGTCAAACACAGCGATGTGTCCTGCCCAGCAGGACATCGCCTTTGAAGAAAATGGCCTGGACCATTCTGCAATGACTAGCGATCTCACGGCAGAGGCCTGATCGCTGGTAGGTTCACACATAACAAGATCGCTAACGGGATCACTACTGCGTCACGGAAACCGTGACTCAGCTGCGATCTCGCTAGCGATCTCGTTATGTGTGACGGTACCTTTATTGATCCATGCCCTTTGATGGCCAATCTTTAGGCATAGATGAACCAGAGATATACCACACAACAGACAATGGGGTAATAAACCCACAGATATTCAAATCTCCCAAGAATACACATCAGGTATTTAAGCTAAGTAAATGGATATATTGTCTGTCTGTGTATATAGCAAACACATAAAACATCAGATTGTTGAACTAAAGTAAATCATAAGGTTTCTGTTACAATGGTATATTGTCTGTCTGTATATATACAACAAACACACAGAAACCCTTAAGCATACACAAGATTTTGTAACCATGTACACTTTGTCTGTCTGATTAAACAATATGTTATAGTTTAACATAATGTATAAACTCAAAAATAGCCATTTTTATATTTGCAATACAACATCACATGACACTATATTCTCTGTTATCTACAATATCTATCTAGCTCATATCTATCTATCTATCTCATATCTATCTATCTATCTTTTCTATCTATCTATCTATCTATCTCATATCTATCTATCCATCCATCTATCTCTATTTTATTGGGATAATTTATCTACAAGGCATGTGCACTCTTTCCCTATGTGCCAACTAGATAATGTTATATCTAATATGTTTATAATTAAAAGTGATTTCAATGCTGAAGATAATAAATGAAGGAATAAATTAACATTTTAATGCTTGACGCAATGATTTCAATTATTGTCAAAGGGCACAAGTCAAGGATATTAAAAAATAATCTTTCCACCTTTATAACTTTGCACATGCCACCATTTGTAGCTTTCATGGACAGGAAGCAATAAATTGCTCTATTCCCTAAGTTGATTCTTTGATTGCTTTGCTGTTATCTTAGGGACTAGTCTTAATCAAATAAACACTTTGCTCATTGTATTGATAGCTGCAGAAATGAAGTTTCAGCTGCAGTATGTGGGGATTTTGATTAAATTAAAACGCAGGTGAACTTTGGGGAATTTATTAAGTGACCATATTTTGTTTAAATATTTTTCAGATTGAGGGTCCCTGGGGCTATTAAGAAAGACAAACTAAAGTCCAAAAGAAGTCACACAACCGCAACGTCTTAACTGAACCCGCGATCACATAGAACCTAACAGTAACCTAAGCTCATCTCAAGAGAATGTGGCGTGAGCTGCACTCCAACTATCCGCAGAAGACCCACTGTAAGAAGAGTGCGGAGGATACAGAGAGCGTGTAAATAAGAAGATTTCAACCCGAGGTTGAACAGAAAAAAATAAAGAAAATTTATATTTAAAAAATTTATGTTTTAATTGTTTATTGACCATTGTCATCGATCAGTGCTCTATGCCGCTAATCGTATTATAGCTCAGTACATGATAGTATACTCTACTGAAAGCAATGGATTTGATCAAGAAACCTCTCCAGACCTGTGAAACCGATGGTTGGGTTGGCATGTAGTGGAGGCATATGGAACGTATTCTTTTTCAGATGAGATAATGTTTAAGGAGCTATTGGGAGCCTTGTTAGTCATGGCAGAGCCTGCTGTTCAGCTACCGCACAGCCCGTTGTTCTTCCTCTGCAGCCCAACCGCCACTTTAGTGGAATACAATAATAAGCATATTTTTTCTTCATGTGTCACAAGCACTGACACTGTCACAGGTTCTTTCAACTAAACTTCTCTACTGGTGAACTTCAAAAACAGTCTTTTATCTCACCTGAGGTGAGCATATTCTTGTTCCCCGAAGGGGTTACCATTGGCAACGGATAATGCATATATTTTGCCGGTTGACCACTTCCATGGTACTTGGGCTCCCATTGGGGTCCCTAAGCTTCTCATCCTCTCCTCCAGCTTCATTGTTCACAGCAGAATCAATAGTCTTTCCGGTCAGTCAGGACCTACTCTTTCTCTCAAGAGCCCACTTACCTTCCGCTGACTGAGGGGGTTCTTTAGGCGTCTGCCAGGGAATGGCCACCACCCTTTCCACACTGCGGGTCCAACACCCAGATTCGACCGAAAAGGTCACACCAAATTAAAATTATTGGGGTTTTCCTCCACCATGTCTTTCACAGACGCAGTTACTCTCCCTCTGGGACTCTCCTCACCCTAACTGACTTTCTAACCATTATTTTTCAAACAAAGCTCCTCCCCTTCACTAACTCCCTCTAGCCCGGGAGTACCAAGGAGGCAGCCTACACATTGTGGCCACCTAGTGGCCGTTTAACATATTGCACCATAACTTAAACAATAAACAATGCATTTCTTACACAGTGGATTTGCAGGTCTGGGGGGGCCAAGTCTTACACCCCCTTATAATTTCGCCTCAATTTTGTATAAGGAAAAAAATAAAAATTGACAAATACCATTTTGTATTTTAATAGCTATTTTAAAAGATACTATTTAAAAGGAACATCAGCTTATTGATTTCAGTCATGTATGATTGAGTTTGAAACGCTGCTGTATTTCAGAAAAAAAACATTAAAACATACTTTAAAAGAAGACTAATGCTGCACAGGTGACTAGTGGAAAAGGCTGGATCTCAGCAGATTCTCCAGGCCCACTGCCAATGATTGACAGGTTTCTCAGTATACATGCATTCGGGGAGAAACCCATCAATCAAGCCGAGAGGTCAAGAAGAAGAAGAAGCCGCTAAGGTCTGGTCTTCTTGACTAGTCACCCGTGCGGCTTGGTCACCGGCAGCTTTCAAAGTATGTTTTACGATGAAACGCTGAAGCCTATTGGAATCAAACATATATGTCTAAAATCATCTAAACAGTGCCTGATACATTTTGCCAGTGGTTGGGACAACATGTATCCGCTGTCAGGTTCCCTTTAATAGTTTGAATTTTTTTTCTGAGATTGCACAGCCATTATCCAATTTCCCATCACTAGAATCCATTCTTGGAGTATTTTTTTTATAACAGGAGAGGATCCTGGCAATTATACTTCTCCTGATCGTAGATCTCCTGCTGAGAAAGAACTTCCACAAGTATATGGCATTTTGCAGAGTACAGTGAAACCTTGGATTCCGAGCATAATTGGTTCCGGGAGTGCGCTCTTAAACCAAGTTACTCTTATATCAAAGCGAATTTTCCCACAGGAAATAATTGAAACACAGACAATTCGTTCCACAATCCAAAAATATTTACTGTATTAAACAAACTTATTACAGTAATATAAAATGTACTGTATATAATTATTACAGTACATTAATACAAAATACTGTACAGTAAGAAACAACAAAAAAATCAAACTGCACATCAGCTTACAATAGAATTGTTGGTGTGCGGGAAACATACTATAGAGAAAAAATGATGTATAAATATGACAACCTTTATTCTAGTACAATACACAAAAAAGCACCCCCCAAATCTATCCTAGTAGGAATTAGAGTTGCGCGTGGTTCGTGGTTCTCCAGTTCGCGGTTCGAGTGATTTTGGGGGCTAGATCGAACTAGAACGCGAGCTTTTTGCTCGATAGTACTAGTTACGTTCGAGAACGGTTCTAGCAGCAAAAAGCCAAGCTAATTACTAGCTGGCTTTCCGCTGTAATAGTGTAAGTCACTCTGTGTCTCACACTATTATGAAATTTCAGTGTATAGTGTGCGGGAACAGCGGGTTCAGATCACTGCTGCTGGGATAAAGGCGATCGCCATTTTTTTTTTCTGTTCTTCCTTCCCTCCCTAAGCGCGCATGTAGTGGGACAGGCCAGCATGTCCGCTAATCCCAGACACACACACAGCTAAGTGGACTTTTAGCCAGAGAAGCAACGGCATGTGTGATAGGATGTCCATGTCACATGTCCCTGCATTATAAAAATGGGTATCTGCCCGTCCGGACGCCATTATCTGCCTTCTGCGTCTGGGTGTCAGTCACCGCAGGTGCAGCTCCTGTCTCCGATACTGCTGTGTACGCTCTACACACAGCGCTATACAGAAAAGGGATAGAAGTTTCTTTCAGCCCTTCTAAGGGCTAATTACAGCAGGCTCAGAGCCATAGGTGACAGTCAGGTCTGTGGAAAGAGTTTTTAACAGCTACAGATAAGAGCGTCTGCGTAGCTAAGGTCAGGGAGTTCCTTGCTGCATTTCACCATTAGGAGGGATAGAAAGTGAGGCTTCCTTTCCTCTACACTGACCCACAACCCGGCCACTGTACCCTCCTGCTCTTTGCACACTCAAGCTCATTGTTACTAAGCCATTATACTAGCAAACACTGAGGAAACTTAGTGGCATCCTAAAAGTGGCTGTTGGACTTCCATTAGTGTCCCACTAGTGCAAATCTATTTGCAGCACCTCTGCATTGCAGACTCAAGCTCATTGTTACAAAGCCATTAGAATACCAAACACTGAGGAAACTTAGTGGCATCCTAAAAGTGGCTGTTGGACTTCATTAGTGTCCCACTGGTGCAAATCTATTTGCAGCACCTCTGCATTGCACACTGAAGCTCATTGTTACAAAGCCATTATAATACCAAACACTGAGGAAACTTAGTGGCATCCTAAAAGTGGCTGTTGGACTTCCATTAGTGTCCCACTAGTGCAAATCTATTTGCAGCACCTCTGCATTGCACACTCAAACTTATTTTTACTAAGCTATTATACTAGCAAACTGTTCTGCCATTTTAAGGGCCATAGTTTCATTGTCAGTGATAGTTATTGTTGTTTATTCTGCTGTCAATAAAGGTAGACCACCGCTGCAATCTACACCACCTCTCAATTTTTACTACCACATTTTAAGTGGACATTCTTGTCGCTAGCAAAATTAGTGGCAAAATGACAGATGCTGGTGGAAAGGGGAACAGGTGTGTTGGAAAAGGAAAAAAAGGTTGTGTCCGTGGGGAAGGTGGCAAAGCTCCATTAACATCTGCTGAAGATAGACCATCATCCAGCAAAAGTAAGATGTCTACTACTTACCGTGGACAATCCGATGTGCTCCCTTTTTTACCGACACGAACAACTGGAACAAAGGTTGATGATGGCCAAAAAAAGAAAATGCTTGAATGGATCTCAAGTGGTCCAACAAGTGCCCTCTCCTCCACCTCAACTACCGCATCCAAAAAACACCAGTCCTCTGAGTTGTCATCCCAATCACACTTGCTTTCTCCCAGCTCTCAAGTCTCCATCCGCCCTGCACAGTATGGTGGAACAGAGATGGATGAGTCTGCAGAGCTGTTCAGTCACACTATAGCCTGGGAATCAGAGGTCTGCTCCCAAGCTACAGTGAGTACAGACCAGGAAATGGTCTGCAGTGATGCCCAGAACCTTTGTGACTCAGATTCAGGCTGTGATGACCAAGTTTCTAAGCATAATGTTGACCCGTATTCACAAACTGAAACACCTGTTGTAATAGACAATGAGGAACATACTGATGACGATGGGACGCAGATACCAGATTGAGATGACAACTTAATTATTCGTTCAGGTCAGGAAGAGGCTCGGTCTGAGGGGGAGGGGAGTGCAAACACAACGCTTGATGAGGAACTTCTAGATCCCACCTACTGTCAACCCACAGTCAGGTACTCGAGGAGGTCAACAGAGGCGGTGGAGGAGGATGCTACTGATGACGAAGTTACCTTGCGCCTTCCTGGACAGAGTCGGAGCACTGGTAGCACGTCTACAACTGCATCATCAACCACCACTCTGCCTCTGAGCACTAGTCGGGGGGGCTCAGCAGGTCGCATGCCCTCTAAGCCTTGCCTAGCCTGGTCCTTTTTTGACATAGCAAAATTTATCGTGATTCTGTTAGTAGAGGGTAAAACCTCCGCAGTTTGACAACTTCTTCCATGAATCGTCACATGAATAAATATCATATGTCCCAGTGGGAAGCTCACTGTGCTGCAATGTGGCCTAGCGGAGCGGACCATCCACCGCCTGCCCCTTCCAGTGCATCCGCGCGCTCTTCATCTTCTAGGACTGTGGGGACAGCTGTCACACCTGGTTTTCCACGCACAACTTCCACCACTGTAACCGCAACAGGCAGTTTGCTTGGTAGGTCGTTAGTTGGTTTGGAAGGGGAAACAAGTACGTGTGTACAGCTCTCTCAGACATCGATAGCACCAACGTTGGATGAAGGCAACATCATGTCTACGCCTGCACTTTCCTCACAAACCTGCTTTTTTCCAGGGATACCGTACTCACCACCGTCTCCATACAGCAGCCAGATCTCTGTCCCTCAGATGTGGACAAATTAAAGGCCATTTCCTGCGACCCATGACAAAGCTAAGAGGTTGACTTTATCCCTCTGTAAGCTCTTGGCTACCGAAATGCTGCCTTTCTGCCTGGTGGACACACAGGATTTTAGAGACCTTATGTCTGTCGCTGTGCCCCAGTACCAGATGCCCAATCGCCACTACTTCTCTAAGAAAGGTGTGCCTGCGCTACACCAGCATAACGCACACAACATCACCGCTTCCTTGAGAAACTCTGTGTGTGAACGGGTGCATTTCACCACCGATACTTGGACCAGTAAGCATGGACAGGGACGTTACATGTTGCTGACTGGGCACTGGGTAACTATGGTGATAGATGGTGAAGGGTCTGCTGCACAAGTCTTGCCGTCCCCATGACTTGTGTTTCAATCCTCTGTCTGTCCAAGTTCCTCCACTGCTTCTGCCTCCTCAACCTCGTCTGGGTCCTCCACCTCCGTCCCAAGCCTGCCTGGTCAGGCCACCAGCGTTGTAACTGCGCAGAAGGAATCACACACCCCTCATTACTATGCTGGCAGCAGAGCGCAACGGCATCAGGCGGTCTTTGTCTTGAAATGTCTTGGAACTAAGAGTCACACAGCGGCTGAGTTGTGGGCAGCTCTGGAGACTGAGTTTGGTAAATGGTTGTCTCCACTCAACCTGAAGCCTGGTAAGGCCGTGTGCGACAATGCTGCAAACCTGGGTGCAGCCCCTCGCCTGGGCAAGGTGACACACTTGCCTTGTATGGCTCACGTGTTGAACCTTGTTGTCCAGCAATTTTTAACACACTATCCCGGCCTAAATGGCCTTCTGAACGGGGCACGAAAACTGTCTGCTCACTTCCGCCATTCAACCGCCGCAGCTGAGCGACTTGCATCGATCCAGAAGTCTTTCGGCCTGCCGGTTCATCACCTGAAATGCGATGTGCCGACACGTTGGAATTCGACTCTCCACATGTTACAGCGACTGTGGCAGTACCGCCGAGCCCTGGTGCAATACGTCATGACGTATAGCCTGGGCCAACGAGATGCAGAGTTGAAGCAGATCACCCTGATAGAGTGGTCTCAGATCAAGGACCTGCACAGTTTCGACATAGCGACGAATATGTTTAGCGCTGACAATGCCATTATCAGCATGACAATTCCAGTCATTTACATGCTGGAGCACACGCTAAACACTATTCGGACTCAGGGGGTGGGACAACAAGAAGGGAAGGAACTACAGGAGGATTCATATGCGCAAGAGACAACAACATCACCAAGGTCCAGACGTTCATCATCACCAAGGCGGCAGGCATGGGACCATGGGGGACAGGGATCAACAAGGGCGCATGGTAGCAGGCGAAATGTTGAGGAAGGTGCAGGAGAACATGAAGAAATGGAGGATGAACTGTCCATGGACATGGATGACTCAGCGGATGAGGGAGACCTTGGTCAAGTTTCAGTTGAAAGAGGTTGGGGGGAGATGTCAGAGGAAGAAAGAACGGTTAGCACCTCTATGCCACAAACACAGCGTGGACTTGGTCCGCATGACTGCGCCAGACACGAGCGCCTTCTTGCTGCAGTACCTCCAACATGACCCTTGTATTGTCAAAATTAGAAGTGATGACTACTGGCTTGCCACACTATTAGATCCCCGGTACAAGTCCAAATTTTGTGACATAATTCCAGCCATAGAAAGGGACGCACGTATGCAGGAGTATCAGCAAAAGCTGTTACTCGATCTTAACTCGGCTTTTCCACGAAACACCCATGGTGCACGGAGTGAATCTCCCAGGAGTATCTCCAAATGAACATCGATGCCATGACTTTGCAACTGTAGCCTTGCTCATTTTGGGCTTCAAATCTTGAAAAATTGGCAGAGCTCTTGTCGTGGGCGGAGGAGGGGACGCCGCGCTCTCCCACTGCTGCTCGGGTCCGGCTGCCGCTGCTGCTGCTGCTCGGTGGCTCGAGCGATGGGCCGGATCCCGGGGACTCGAGCGGCGCTCCTCGCCCGTGAGTGAATGGGGATTGGTTTTTGGGATAGTTTCTTTTCCGTGACGCCACCCACGGTTGTGGTGATTGTATGGACACCACCGCTGCTCTGTATGGGGATCCCGGGAGCGGTGACAGGGAGCAGCAAAGTTGTTAGTTCTCCCCTCTGTGGGTAGGGGGTGGTTGTCCCGGGGCCCAGTGATGAGGTGGGTGATGAGGGATGGCGGGGCCAGTGCAGGGCTTGGTGGGGTGCAGGGACGCGGGGGCAGCGCTGTGCCTTGCGGCACTGTGGTACTCACTCAGCCTGAGACAGAGACACAGTTCTCGGTAAAACACACGGCTGGAAAGACGGTTCCCACGGACGGCTGCACTTGCTTTTCCCCAGTAGTTGACGGTGACGGTCCCTTTTCCTGCACCTAAGATGATAATGGTTGCGATGGGTTCCCACCGGTAACCCGCTCCCCGGCTTGGATATGGGCCGGAGGAGCCCTACTTTGCCTGCAGGCGCTGGCCCTGAGAAACTGGTGCCCTGGCGGTGGCGGTGTCTCTCTGTTACGGTTGGACTGTTGCCTTCAATCGGGACTTGGTTGTTGGGAGACAGTCGTCCCCTTCACTGACGGATTTGGCAAATTATGGCGACTCCTAGCCTTGCCGGGATCCGAAAGGCCCCTGCCCTGGTGCTGACTGCTCTTCGTATACCGCTCCAAACCGCCGGGCCACCACCTGTCCGCGGTCCTTCCAGCAACCTCCAAGCAGTCACCTCTGCGGACTATCACCGCCGTCTGCTGACCTTGCTGTCTCAGTCCGGGGCACACACCCGGACCAACTTCAGGCTTTACTACTCTCCTTAGCTCCTCTACTACTTCACTCTTTACTCCTTCTACTTCCTCCTCCTAAACTGCACTCAAGCTCTGCCTGAGCTCCACTGCCTGTGTTTTCCTGCCTCCAGGACTGTGAACTCCTCGGTGGGCGGAGCCAACCGCCTGGCCCACCCCCTGGTGTGGACACCAGCCCCTGGAGGAAGGCAACAAGGATTTTTGGTTAGCCTAGTTGTTCCTAACTGGGGTGTAGGGTGTGGTGGTGTTGTGACCTGTGACCCATGGCTTGCCCAGGGCGTCACACTCTCCATATACGCCTTGGAGATCTTGTCATGTCCAGCTGCCAGCGTTGTCTCTGAACATGTCTTCAGTGCTGCTGGGTGTGTGCTGACAGATAAGCGCGCGCGTCTGTTCAGTGACAATGTGGACAGACTAACGTTCTTCAAAATGAACAAGTCATGGATCCACAAGGAATTTACTACCCCTGTGTCATCCTGGGGAGAGTAAATGCTTGTGTATTTTGAATGTGGTTGATGCAAATCTACCTGTGAAGTGTACAACTGGGGCACAAGTGCTGCCACTGAAGGGGTGGGTGTGTGTGGGGCCCAATTTTTGGAAAAAAGGGAGACTCTGCTTGGAGTAACCCTTGCTTGCAGTGTTTTTTAAAAGGACCCAAGATGAACAAGTCATGGTTCAGCAAAGGCTTTGCTACCTACCCCGGTGCAATCCTGGGGACGGTTAAGGATGGCGTATTTTTGAATGTGCTTGATGCAAATCTACCTGTGAAGAGTACAACTGGGGCACAAGTGCTGCCACTGAAGGGGTGGGTGTCTGTGTGGCCCAATTTTTGGAAAAAAGGGAGACTCCGCTTGGAGTAACCCTTGCTTGCAGTGTTTTTAAAAAGGAGCCAAGATGAACAAGTCATGGTTCAGCAAAGGCTTTGCTACCTACCCCGGTGCAATCCTGGGGACGGTTAAGGATGGCGTATTTTTGAATGTGCTTGATGCAAATCTACCTGTGAAGTGTACAACTGGGGCACAAGTGCTGCCACTGAAGGGGTGGGTGTCTGTGTGGCCCAATTTTTGGAAAAAAGGGAGACTCTGCTTGGAGTAACCCTTGCTTGCTGTGTTTCTAAAAATGATGCAACATGAACAGATCTGGGATCAGTAAAGACTTTGCTACCTACCCCGGTGTCATCCTGGGGACAGTTAAGGATGGCGTATTTTTGAATGTGCTTGATGCAAATCTACCTGTGAAGTGTACAACTGGGGCACAAGTGCTGCCACTGAAGGGGTGGGTGTCTGTGTGGCCCAATTTTTGGAAAAAAGGGAGACTCTGCTTGGAGTAACCCTTGCTTGCTGTGTTTTTAAAAAGGAGCCAAGATGAACAAGTCATGTTTCAGCAAAGACTTTGCTACCTACCCCGGTGCCATCCTGGGGACAGTTAAGGATGGCGTATTTTTGAATGTGCTTGATGCAAATCTACCTGTGAAGTGTACAACTGGGGCATAAGTACTGCCACTGAAGGGTTGGGTGTCTGTGTGGCCCAATTTTTGGAAAAAAAGGGAGACTCCGTTTGGAGTCACCTTGCTGTGTTTTAGATGATTTTAGAAGGGCATGCCATGCCTATATCTGTGTCTCGTCCTCTTTTTCCTCGTAACGCTGTTTTGTTTGTGCATGAGAATTTGTTCTTGTCACTTTCCCATGTGTTTGTGTTGTGTTTGTGATTGCCTCCCATTGTTTCCTATGCGGTTCGAGCGGTTCGCCGAACCGGTTCGCCGAACCGAACTCGAATAAGACCTCCGTTCGGCGAACCGAACTCAAGCTGAACCACGACCGGTTCGCTCATCTCTAGTAGGAATACTGCACAGGCAATTACAGTACAAGCAGTGGTCTGTACTGGTTAGCAGAAAGAAAATACAATACTGTCTCTACAAATGCAAATTGATAGACATGTGTCACGCTCCCCGGGTCCTCTGCTCCGCTTCCCGGCTCACCTGCCACGCTCCCCGCTCTCCAGCCTCCATCGCCCGCGCTTCCCAGGCCTCCTGGTCCTCGCTCCCGGCACCCGTCGGCTTCCCAGCCCCAGCCCGGCTCTGCTGCGTCCTCCTCTCAGCTTCCTGCCCTGGCTTCTGGCACCCGGGCCGCGCGCATGCGCATTAGGGCGCGCGCGCGGTCACTGACCCTTTCTTAAAGGGCCAGTGTCCACTGACAGGAAATGAAGCACACAGGTACGGGGTATAAAGGGGTGCAATGTCCAAGGGGGCGGGGCCTGATCTTCGTGTTTCCCAAGCTAGGAGTCAGGTCTCCTTGTGTTCCTGTGAGATACTTACCTCTCTCTCTTCTAGAGCCGATCCTGCATTGCCATCCGGTCCTGCCGTATCCCGAACCCCGAACGCTGCCTATCTGCCATCCTGACAGTCCGCACCTTCTCTGTTCCCTGCGGTGACCTGTCATCTCGCTCCAACGGTTCCGGACCCCGCCTGACATCATCCCGGCTTCCGAACCTGAGCTCCGTCACCCGGACCACCATCAGTGACCCCGTGGTTCCAGGGACTTCTCCATTGTGCTCTTGTGCGCGGACTGTTCTGCTACCTATAGTGCTCCGGCTACCGGACTCCTTTCCCTCATCGGGGAGTTCGGCCCAGTGGATCCACCTTCTGGGTCTGCCCATCCACCTGGCCCTAACAGTAAGATCAGGCCCCGGATCCCGCCGAAGCACTAGCGGCCTTGCATGAGGAACTCCAACGCCAGCGTGAAGTCCAGACCCGCATGCTGAACTTTATGACTTCCGTGGACGCCCGCTTGAACACGCTACAAGCATCGGTCACATCTTCAGCACCTCCGGCCTCCACTAGTCAATCCACGGCTCCCGCTCCCGTGGCAGCCTCCTCGGATGCTTCCAGACTTCGTTTGGCCTCACCACCCCGGTACGCCGGAGATCCCAAGACCTGCAGGGGGTTTATAAACCAATGCTCCCTCCATTTCACGCAGCTGCCGCATTTGTTTGCCTCCGACCAAGCCAAGGTCGCCTTCATAATGTCTCACCTAGAGGGCGAGGCACTGGCGTGGATGAACCCCTTGTGGGAGAAGGAGGACCCTATGACCAAGAACCTCCAGGAGTTCCTGCAGGCTTTTCGCGGCACCTTTGACGAGCCCGGACGCGCCTCCGCGTCTGCTTCATCTCTTCTCCGGTTACGTCAGGGAACTCTGACGGTGGGTCAATACGCCATCCGTTTCCGCACCTTGGCTTCGGAACTCGGGTGGAATAACGAGGCCCTAACCGCCGCCTTCTGGGAAGGACTCTCGGGTCGAATCAAAGATGAGCTGGCTGGTCGTGACGTACCGTCCACCCTGGACGCCCTGATTACCCTAGCGACTCGAGTGGACATTCGCTTTCAGGAGCGGTCCAAAGAGGTGTCCCGTGAGAGACGCCCGGTACGGCATTCCTCTCCTCCGCAGAAGTCCGCCGTACTCCAGTCAACGGCATCTGGTGTCTCCGTCCATGAGCCCATGCAGGTCGACCGTGTGCGACAGTCTGAACAACGTCGAGCAGAGCGGCTCGCCAAGGGTCTCTGCTTCTACTGCGGAGAGGGCACACACCTGCTACGCTCCTGTCCAGAGAGGCCGGGAAACTCCAAAGCCTAGGGTCGGTAGGAGAGGCCACCCTAGGTGCTGGGACTCTCTCAGACCCGGTTACATGGACTGTGCAAGTGACAACGGGAGAGACGCGGTTCACGGCTGAGGCGTACCTCGATTCTGGGGCAGCAGGCAATTTCATCCAGCAGGCCACGGTGGACAAGTACCAGGTGCCTGTTACTCCGCTCGACAAACCCCTCGTGATTGCCTCTGTGGATGGGAGACCCCTCTCTGACACCATCTCCTGGATCACCAGGCCGGTTGAATTGCGTATCGGTGCTCTGCACACCGAGAACATCGCTCTCTACGTCCTCCCACACATGTCACATCAAATCCTGCTGGGCCTTCCTTGGTTACGGACACACGAACCTTCAGTCAGCTGGGGCACTGGTGAAATCACTCGATGGGGCTCTTCTTGCCATGAGAACTGTCTGAAGACCATACAACCCATCCGGCGACCTCCGGTTCCAGAGTCCCTACCGGGACTACCCTCAGCCTATTGGTCCTTCGCGGACGTCTTTGATAAGAAGGAGTCAGAGGTACTTCCGCCACATCGTCCTTACGATTGTGCCATTGACCTGCTCCCGGGAACTACACCACCTCGAGGACGGATATATCCACTGTCTCCAGCCGAAACAAGGGCCATGTCTTCTTACATCACAGAGAGCCTGGCAAGGGGATTCATTCGGAGATCCTCCTCTCCTGCTGGAGCAGGCTTCTTCTTCGTAAAGAAGAAAGAGGGCGACTTACGCCCATGCATAGACTACCGGGGATTGAATCAAATCACCGTAAAAAACAAGTATCCCCTGCTGCTCATCCCCGAATTGTTTGATCGGCTCAGAGGAGCTCGCGTGTTCACCAAGTTGGATCTTCGGGGTGCCTACAACCTGGTCCGTATCCGCTCGGGGGACGAATGGAAGACCGTGTTTAACACTCGCGATGGGCACTATGAATACTGCGTGATGCCCTTCGGCCTGTGTAACGCACCAGCAGTCTTCCAAGAATTAGTGAACGACGTGTTCCGGGACCTTCTCTACGTCTGTGTGGTGGTATATCTGGATGACATCCTTGTCTTCTCTCCGGACCTTCAGACCCACCGAGAGAACGTGCAACTGGTTCTACAAAGACTGAGAGAGAATCGTCTGTACGCCAAGTACGAGAAGTGTGTCATCGAACAGTCTTCTCTCCCCTTCCTGGGTTACCTCATCACCGATACCGGACTGCAGATGGATCCAAAGAAGGTCTCTTCCATTCTCAACTGGCCTCCTCCTTCTGGACTGAAGGCAATCCAACGCTTTCTGGGATTCGCCAACTATTACCGCCAGTTCATCCCTCATTTCTCTGCTCTGACTGCTCCTCTCTCCGCCTTGACCAAGAAGGGGGCTAATCCAAAAGACTGGTCACCTGCGGCCGAAGCCGCGTTTGGCTCCCTAAAGCGGGCCTTTGCCTCCTCTCCTGTACTCCACCGTCCGGAGTTAAACCGCCAGTTCACCTTGGAGGTGGATGCCTCCTCCTCGGGAGCCGGAGCAGTGCTCATGCAGAAGTCCTCCTCCGGGAAGATGGTGACTTGCTGTTTCTTCTCCAAGAGCTTCTCAGCGCCTGAACGCAATTACACCATCGGTGACCGAGAACTATTGGCAGTCAAACTGGCTCTGGAGGAATGGCGTTATCTTCTGGAAGGAGCAGTGCACCCCGTTATAATTTACACGGACCACAAGAACCTGGAATACCTGCGGTCTGCTCAGCGACTGAACCCACGGCAAGCCAGGTGGTCCTTATTCTTTGCCCGGTTCGATTTCCAGCTCCATTTCCGACCCGCGAACAAGAACGTACGCGCTGATGCCTTGTCTAGGTCTTTCATGCCCATGGAGCAGGAAGAGGAGACATCCCAACCCATCATCTGTCCAAGTAAGATTATTCTGGTGGCTCCTGTCACCCTGGCCCAGATACCGCCCGGGAAGACCTATGTCTCTGAGACTGACAGGCAAAAAGTGTTACACTGGGGCCATGCCTCGAAAACAGCCGGTCATGCTGGCCAGAAAAGAACTTGGAGTGCGATTGTACGTCATTATTGGTGGCCATCCCTTCGCACGGACGTCGCCTCTTTTGTCTCTGCCTGCTCCTCTTGTGCCAGGAACAAGACGCCCAAACACCTGCCATATGGCCGTCTTCTGCCTCTACCTATACCCTCAGTTCCCTGGCAACACATTGCGATGGACTTTATTACGGACTTGCCATTGTCCTCCGGACACACAGTCATATGGGTCGTGGTGGATCGGTTCTCTAAAATGGCCCATTTCGTCCCTATGGCTGGACTGCCCTTTGCCCAGGAACTCGCGGACGCCTATATACATCACATCTTCCGCTTGCATGGCTTTCCATCACACATTGTGTCCGACAGAGGAACTCAGTTTACCTCCCGCTTCTGGAGGGCTCTCTGCAAGCATCTGGGAGTAACCCTGGACTTTTCTTCAGCCTACCATCCTCAGTCGAACGGCCAAGTGGAACGGGTCAATCAGATTTTGACCTCTTTCTTACGTCACTACGTCAACGCCCATCATGACGATTGGTCCACGCTTCTTCCTTGGGCTGAATTCTCCCATAATCACCACGTCAGTGAGTCCTCCTCCAGTTCTCCCTTCCATGTCGTCTACGGACTTCAGCCTTCGGTCCCATTGCCTGTATCCTCTTCCTCGGATGTCCCTGCTGCTGATGCGGTAGTCCGTGACTTTATAACCATTTGGGACTCAGTTAAGGCGTCCCTTGCACGTGCATCCCTGCGGATGAAGAGACACGCAGACAAGAGACGTCTGGATCCTCCGTGTTTCTCCCCCGGAGATCTCGTCTGGCTTGCTTCCAAGTACGTCCGATTGAAGTTACCATCTTACAAGCTGGGTCCTCGCTACATCGGACCGTTTAAAGTCCTCGGCAAGATCAATGAGGTCTCCTACAAACTGCAGCTCCCGGCCACGATGAGGATACCCAACTCCTTCCACGTCTCTCTGCTCAAGCCGGTTGTCCTTGGTCCCTTCTCCGCTGCTGCCAGTCCGGCTCCTCCTCCTATTGCTGATGACGACATCTATGCGGTAAGGGATATCGTGGCCATGAAGACCGTACGGGGTCGACAGTTCTTTCTGGTGGACTGGGCAGGGTATGGTCCTGAGGATAGGTCCTGGGAGCCCAGAGAGAATGTGGGTACTCCTCTGATCCGTGCCTTCCTGTCCCGGTTGCGGGGAGGGGGGCGTGGGGGGGGTACTGTCACACTCCCCGGGTCCTCTGCTCCGCTTCCCGGCTCACCTGCCACGCTCCCCGCTCTCCAGCCTCCATCGCCCGCGCTTCCCAGGCCTCCTGGTCCTCGCTCCCGGCACCCGTCGGCTTCCCAGCCCCAGCCCGGCTCTGCTGCGTCCTCCTCTCAGCTTCCTGCCCTGGCTTCTGGCACCCGGGCCGCGCGCATGCGCATTAGGGCGCGCGCGCGGTCACTGACCCTTTCTTAAAGGGCCAGTGTCCACTGACAGGAAATGAAGCACACAGGTACGGGGTATAAAGGGGTGCAATGTCCAAGGGGGCGGGGCCTGATCTTCGTGTTTCCCAAGCTAGGAGTCAGGTCTCCTTGTGTTCCTGTGAGATACTTACCTCTCTCTCTTCTAGAGCCGATCCTGCATGGCCATCCGGTCCTGCCGTATCCCGAACCCCGAACGCTGCCTATCTGCCATCCTGACAGTCCGCACCTTCTCTGTTCCCTGCGGTGACCCGTCATCTCGCTCCAACGGTTCCGGACCCCGCCTGACATCATCCCGGCTTCCGAACCTGAGCTCCGTCACCCGGACCACCATCAGTGACCCCGTGGTTCCAGGGACTTCTCCATTGTGCTCTTGTGCGCGG
This sequence comes from Anomaloglossus baeobatrachus, assembly GCF_048569485.1. Taxonomy (NCBI): domain Eukaryota; kingdom Metazoa; phylum Chordata; class Amphibia; order Anura; family Aromobatidae; genus Anomaloglossus; species Anomaloglossus baeobatrachus. The sequence goes on from NC_134358.1 coordinate 87,741,337, forward strand.
ACTGTTCTGCTACCTATAGTGCTCCGGCTACCGGACTCCTTTCCCTCATCGGGGAGTTCGGCCCAGTGGATCCACCTTCTGGGTCTGCCCATCCACCTGGCCCTAACAACATGCTATATAGTATATACTGTACTGTACAATGGTATACAGTATACAGTAAACAGTACAAATTTACAGAAAGTTACCTCCAGAGTGGGTCAGAACGTGGTGAAAGGACAGAATCGGAAGTGTGCACTGTGAATATTTGCTCTTATTGCAAAGCATTGCTCTTAAACTATGTTACAAATTTTAAAAAAAATGTGATTGTCTTACAAAACGCTCTCAAACCAAGTTACTCTTAATCCAAGGTTCCACTGTATTTCTCTCCTTTATTACACCAGGAGTTAAAAACAGTATAATGATTTTACTGAAGAGAAGCATGACATTTATCAACACTAAGGATCTGTTCACACTTTGCATTTTAGCTGCGTTTTTTTTTTCTTCAATTTTTTTTCATTGGTTTTATAGAAATAAATTCAAATAAAAAGCTACTTTTTACAATACCAGAAAAACCTATGAGATTCCAGATATTCCATGCACACGATTGCTTTTTTTTTCCATGTAAAAACTGAAATGACAAAGGAGGATGGGGCAAATGGTGCCTTATTCGGAGGTACCAAAAAGGGTTTGAAAAGGTGCAAAAACTTGGTGTAGTTGTGTTATAGACACAACCACTAAAATTACGTGATATGGATTGCTGCTGCAGAACCCAGGAAGATAGCGATGGAGGAGATGGAAGAAAAGGGTTAATCCGCGCTTCCAGAAAAAGATCACTGAAGATCCATGTGGATTAAAACATGTGATTTTATTGTTTTACACGTTTCGGAGCTGTATAACCCCTTCTTCAGGAACAAAATCAATACTGTACATCATTGATTTTGTTCCGGAAGAAGGGTTTATACTGCTATGAAATACGTAGAACAATAAAATCATATGTTTTAATCCCCATGAAGTGATCTTCTTCTGGCTGCACAGATTAACCCTTTTCTTCCATCTCCTCCATCATTTTTTTTCCTGACAGCAATGGAAAACTGCTACGGTTTTTCTGCATTCTAGAAATAAGCAGCATGTCAATTCTCTCAGGGGGTTTTGCATCTTTTTTCATCAATTATAAGCAATGAGAGTGCAAAAATGCCGTTGCGCTTTTGTTGCTTTTGTGGTGAATGAAACTAACTTTATTTAAACCTGTACCATAGACAAATGATGCAGCAAAAATTCATGAAAAAACAGCAAAAAAGCAGCAAAAAAAGCAGAATAAACAAGCAAAAAAGAAGCAAAAAAAAACCAGCAAGAAAGCATCAAAAAAGCAGACAAAAAACAAGTAAAAAAACAGCAAAAAAAAACAAACAAAAAATGCTGCTTTTTTACTGCCAAGAGAACAGGTTTTTCTGCAAAAGAAATCCGTAGCAAAAATGCAGCAAAAACCCAACGTGTGTACAAAGTCTAATTATTAATCATCTTCAAGGCTAAACTTCTACAATTGATCACCATCCTCTTATTATCTACAAACCTACACCTCAAAAATATTTGAAACGATAACATTTTATTTCAATGACTTGCTTACTATGCATTAACATCAATCTTCAGGGGTTTATTTCACAAGAGGCAAAGACCAAAAAATATTTAAAAATTGTGCAAAAAATTTAAATATTCGACTACTGTGCAAAGAAACAATGTAAGATGCCCAATTAACCAGTGTATACCATATATTTCTACACTTCCCTATACAAATGCAGTAAGTCATACCAATACATAGACCAAGCTGTAATACTATCAACAACCCGAATTTCATATGTACACACATACTTGTACACACACGAAGAAATTTACTATAGAGCATAATCTTACTATACGGAAATTACATTAGGACACTAAAGTCTTTTGGCAGACAATGTAAGTTTAAGTCTTACCCAATAAATATAGGTGCCTTTAAAGTAAAACATCTACCAATTAAAACAATGTGCACTTGTGATTATGTGCCTCTGCCGCCCGTCATGAGTTTTGAACAACTAATGCATTTAACAGAAACATGCTGGGTCCGTGAAAGAAATAATTAGTTGCCATCTTTGGATAATAGAGTATTTTAAAATCAATTAACCTTAATGGGCAGACTTCTCTAATTTTCTCCTTATTTCACTGTTTGACACAACGTGTTGTTGAATTGACGCCTCACTGACAAATAGTAGCCCAGAATCTCGCACAAAACGTAATCTTCTCCAGGAGGATGAAAATAGCATTTTGTGGGGAATTGTTTGTAATTATTTCAAGGGACTTCATTTAAAGAGCAGAAACTTCAGTTTTTTTGCGCAGTTTAATGTTGGTTTTCCGTTTGGTGTCCAGCGGGGTAATAAAATGGAGAATCAATGGCTATACTGGTCTCCTGCTTTAGTCATGGGTTTTAACTGAGCAAGGCAACAAATTTGAGTTTGTAGGGTAAGTCCCGAAGCTCTGATTATAGTGGAATTACAGTGGAATCGTGATTTTTATTTTTGGACTGTGATGGCTATGATTTATCTATATTCAAAAAGGTTACCAGCAAATCCTGACAGATCACATAGAATTTAAAGGGAACCAACCAGCAGGATTTTCATATATAAAGTAAAACCAGTGCTATACTGGTACTAGGATGCTGAACGTAACCATGCCTTTTGTTCTGAAATTGGATGTTTTATTTCAGAAATATGTGCAACTAAAGTTCCAGCAATGCACTGTTATTTGATTGACAGGTGCAGCAGGAAGGAAATATGTGGGTGGGGTCTTGTTATCTATTCCCGCCCCTGTCTGCCTGTCTGACCTTCCTTCCTCTGTCACCGTCATTGACAGTATCCTTTGTAAGTATTGTGCGGCTCGTATTCTTCTGGTAGCGGTCTGTGATAGGCTGACATTGAGGGTGATCTCCACTTCTGTTGTTTCCGTACACGCTCCCACAGTCACAATGAGTGCAGAGGCTGTGAGGGCACATGAGCCGCCCTCTCATCGCACATACAAAAAGTCCAATTGTTGGAATATGTTTATTGGAATGACTCCATTCCTGTCTGTGAGTGTTTACTTGCTAGGTTTGTTAGGTTTGTATGCTGTTAATAAAGTTATTATATATATATAAAAAAAAAAAACCTCCAGAAGATCTCACAGGAAGAGGATGTGACTGAACTCTGATCCTTGCGTCCATGAGAAAGGAGGCTGCTTGCAGATGCTGCAGATAGAGACACACAGCAATTATTTCCTGGTCAAAAGTGCTGGAAGAGACAGTATTCAAATTTTCTCTCCAGGACAGGAGACAAACTCTAGCGCAGCGCCACCTATTGGAAGTAGCGATCCTAAAAGTTAAAGGTGGATTTTTAACAATCCTTTCAATATAACTTAGGATATATATGCCAGATCAGAATCCCAATTTGCAGACACGGTGTTTCGGGGGGCTTGCCCCTCGTCAGTGCAAAGTATGGGGTGTCTGATCTGGCTATGAGAAGCTTTGTGGGACCACGGGGGAACACTATTCTCCTTATGGAGACTTTGCAAGCCAGTCTGACTGAATGCTAGTAAGGGGCCTTATAGCTGCCATGCCCCTAAGAGACAGTAAGCACAAATAGGGTCTTATCCTAAAACACTATCAGCAAAGGTGCTGTAAGGGTAGACTCACCTTGTGTGGTTGTGAGAGTCACAACCACTGTAATGGCGTAAATACGGCTGCAGCAGAGCCCACATGGAGATACAGTTCAAATATGGAGAGAAAAGGGTTAATAAACTGCGCTGCCGTAGAAAGGAGGATCCATGTAGAAGGAATGATTTTATTTGTCTACGTGTTTCAAAGCCTCATGGGTTCTTCCTCAGGACAAATCATATACCAAAATATATATGATTTGTCCTGAGGAAGAAGCCATAAGTCTTTGAAACGCATAGCAAATAAATTAATTCCTTCTACATGGATCCTCCTTTCTACGGCAGCGCAGTTTATTAACCGTTTTCTCTCCATATTAGAAATTATTTCCTGCAATCTATTAAGCTTACTGTGTTTGTTCCTGATTGTTCCTGAATAAAACAACTGTTATTGTTGCACGCTTGGAGAGCTTCGTCAATAACCCGCTGCCAACACCAATGCAAGAAGACAGAGTGTTCACAAAGATGGTGCCGATGATAGTGCTATGCGCAGGCGTCGACTCCATTTTAGTGAAAAGTTTTCTGCAATACTTACAAATGGTACTGCGCATGTGCCGGACTTAACATCTACGATGAACATCTATGATGGCAGCAGGGGGAGGAAGGCCAGGGAGGCAGACAGCGGCAGGAATAGATAGGAAGACCAGACCCACATATTCCCTTCCTGTTGCACCGGTCAATCAAATTGCTGGAACTTTACTTGCACATATTTCTGAAATAAAACATCCAATCTCTGAACAAAGGCTATGCATACATTCAGCATCCTCGCACGACTATAGCACTGGCTTTACTTTCTATATGAAAATCCTGCTGGTTGGTTCCCTTTAATGAAGTTCCTTGGTTCTACCTCAAGGTTCCTGTATTCTTGACCATAAGGCCCCTTTCACACGTCAGTGATTCTGGGACGTTTGTGCTTTTTTTTAAACGTACCAGAATCACTGACATATGCAGACCCATTATAATCAATGGGTCTGCTCACACGTCAGTGATTTTTCACTGCACGTGTCTCCGTGCGGCGTACCCGCGTGTGCATGATTGCTGCACGGAGACATGTCCATTTTTTTCTGGCATCACTGATGTCCCACGGACCACGCAGTGGTGTGGTCCGTGAAACACGTGCCAGAAAATAACGTGCATTTAAAATAATAAACATTTTAACTCACCCGGCGTCCAGCGATGTCCTCTGCAGCCCGTTCTGCCTGCTGCTTCTAAGCCGGCTGATTACTGTCGCGCATATTCATTATGCGCGACACAGCCGACCCGGAAGCAGCTCCTGCAGGGGTTACCGCCGGCCGGATGCTGCGTCGCGGGAGCGATCAGCACCATGGACAGCGGGAGCGGGTGCAGGTGAGTGAATCTCTAAGTGCAATCACGGGCCACGGAGAACGAAGCCCGGATTGCACTTAGACAACCCACGTGTGCCGTGATTTTCGGCACACGCAGGGACATGTGCGTGTTTTACATGCCAGTGAAAAACGTCTGTGTTTTTCACTGACGTGTGAAACGGGCCTAAAGGATGACAAAAACTCTAAAATGCCAGACTAGAAGCTAGTCCACTCTTTCATATGAGTCACTGCCATGATGGAGAATATCTTTATATGTCAGACATGTGCAACACAGACTAGATCCTAAATTAAAATACATTAATTAACTTGTCAGTAAATTTTTAATAAGGGAAAAAAATTAAAATTACTAAATAAAAGTTATACAAATGCAGAAAGAACAGGTAGAATAAAATCATAGTCAACCAATATCCATTATTATGCTCCAAGTATGTGGAATGTCAAATCTTCCCAATGTTCTCCTGTTCTACCATTCCAGAAATGATAGTCTTTCTATAAAATTATTTGCAAAAATATGAGCCAACAGGTTTGAAAAATATACTGTAAGTTGAAATTGATGGGTTATTCTCTACATCCCTAATGGCTAAAATGGAGAAATGTTTGAAAAGATAAAAAACTTTTCAAAAATCCTCTCTATTCTTAATAATGGAGTAATTTTTCATTTTTTTTATTTATTTATTTATTTTAACCCCTTCACCACCTGGCAGTTTTCCGTTTTTCTTTTTTTCCTCCCATTCTTCCAAGAACTAGAACTTTTTATTTTTCAGTCAACATGGCCATATATGGGCTTGTTTTTTGTGCTTTTGAATTAAACCATTAGTTTTATGACATAGTGTACTGGAATTGCGGTGAAATTGCAAAAAAAAAAAGTGCAATTCCTCAATCGTTTTTTGTTGTTTACTTTCCATATTCACTATAGGGTAAAACTGACCTGGCAATATGATTCCCCAGGTCAGTACAAGTTTGTTGATACCAAACATGTATAGTTTTTTTTTAAATTTAGTTGGTGAAAAAAAAACCAGAAAATTGTCTCGACAAAAAATGGCGCTTTTGACGCTATTTTCAGAGAACTATAACATTTTTATTTTGAAGGATCTGCGTATCACCCTGTACAAAAGGCTAGTAAGATGTAGTACAGCGTATTCCCCACTAGGTGGCAGCAGAGTAGTGAAGGAAAGTCAAAGTTACACTGTAACAGAAAGGCAGCTGAAGGACAGCAGAGTAACTCCAGCAGGCAGCTAACAGGGGCAATAGAGTAGTCAAACAGTCATGGTCTAGCCCGGAAGTCAAGTCAGTGCAGAGGGAGGATCAAAATCAAGTCAGAAAACACAACCGAGTCAGAAGCCGAGAGATCAGTAATGCAGAGGGAAACACAAACAACAGACAGGAGCGAGAAGTCAGAGACTGGGAGAGATGGATGAATGGGGGAGGGTACAGGTCAGGGCACGACAACAAGGAGTCAGATAAACTAGGAAATCTCACTAGAGCAAGTCACAGGCTGCAGAGCAAAACTATAACCAGCACAGGAATGCAGGTTCAGAGACCATATATACCATCTCCTCAAACCAGAATGAGGCTGATGGGAGTTAACCCCTGACATGATCATGCGTGGTCTGTGAAACTCTGGAGCGGAGAATACCGGTCCTGGATCATTACACTGGGGCTGTGAAATGGCTTATTTTAGTTCTCTGAACTGTTGTTTTTACTAATACCATTTTTGTACCCCTCTTATTGCATTTTATTGCAAGGTTGCAGTGGCCAAAAAAAAATAAAAAAATTGAATTCCGCTGTATTGATTTTTTTTCCTTCTATGGAGAGAGGTGATTGAAATAAAGTAATAATTTTAACCTAATTGGATCAAGCTGGACAAACCCACCTCCCTTTCCAATTTATCACCGTTTTGCAATGGCGTCCTGCTCCAGACTCTTCAAAATCTAAAGTTGGAAACAAAAAGCAGGTGATATATTGAATGTCACCAATTTTCTAGGTAACCATAGATGTCCATAAATTAAGCAATATGACACAGAGAAAAAGTATTGAACACATGAAGAAAGAGAGGAGCAAAGAGTCACGGAAAGTATCAGTTGGTTCAACTTAAGGCCAATAAAAAGGTGTTTCATTACCAAGGTTCCACCAAAGAAACATTGCATGATGGGTACCATGATCTGTCTCAAGACCTTTGCAAAACATACTGATGGCATGGGTTACTGAAGAAGTTCTAAACTATTGAAGGTTCTAGTGAGCACTGTAGGGAGCATAATCCTGAATTGGAAAGAACATCATTTCACCATAAACTGGCCACAACCAGGAGCTCCCAGCAAGATTTCAGACAGATGAGTGAAAATAATTATTAGAAGAATTGTCCAAGAGCCAAAGACCACCTGTGGGGAGCTACAGAAAGACCTGGAATCAGCAGGTACTATTATTTCAGTAAGCGTGTTCAATACTTTTTTCTTGTGTCATTTCTCATTATTACACATAACTTAATTTATGGACATCTATGGTTGGATTTCTTTGCTGTGTGGATTGGATGAGTTGTTACTGACATCTGGTGAGAAATTCATGGCAATAGCACCTTAGAAATATATGTACTTAGAAAATTGGTGATGTGTTCAATATTTATTTTGCCTGCTGTACGTGAGCTAATGATTCCCTTTTCCACCTTGAAATGTAGTGGTACATGGCTTCCATTCAGGTGAAAGAGTGGTCATTTATTACAAAAGACTGCCAAGGCAGAAGACACTTTTAGAGAGCAATTCTCTGCCTTTAATTATCAGGGAGTAAAATCTGTTGTAGCTTGATGTAAAGGCTACAAATATTAATTCGAACCTACTGTAATTACCTTGACATATTCCTAAAATGTCTACAGTTTCTAGACTCCATACAAGTAAGGGTTGCAGTGGGGCTAGAAGGAAGGTCATCATGCAGTACGCACGGCCCCTCATCCAACCATTATCCAGCAGGCTAATTTGGTGGTTTAGCTGGCTGGCTAATCAGAGGGACTGGCCATCCAGTTAAATAAGATAAATCTGCAGTCTTAATGTCAGCACTGTCACTTATTAATGGAATATTTCTTAACCTGGTGCATTCCTTCCTGGAATATTATTATAGATCTGACTAGCTTTCTGACTTTGCTATTAGATTAACCATTTTTATCTAGCAAATATTTTCATAGAATCATAAAATGGTAGAGTTGGAAGGGACCTCAAGGGCCATCAGGTCCAACCCCCTGCGAGTGCAGGCTTTCCTAAATCATCCCAGCTATATGTTTATCCAGTTTCCACTTGAAGATTTCCATTGAGGAAGAGCTCACCACCTCCCATGGCCGCCTGTTCCACTCCCTGACTGCCCTCACTGTCAGAAACTTTTTCCTAATGTCTAATCTGAATCTCCTTCCTTTAACTTTCATCTAAATGCTTCTTGTACTTCCTTGTGCTAATGAGAATAGGGTAGTTCCCTCTGCACTGTGACTACCTTTCAGATATTTGTAGACCGCTGTTAAGTCTCCTCTCAGCTTTCTCTTTTTCAAACTAAACATCCCTAGTTCTTTTAGCCGTGATTCATAGGACATGGTTTGCAGACCTTCTATAGAATCAATGGTTGTACAATCCATTATGAAAGTTTAAAATCAATCTCCATTCACCTAACCTGACTTGACAGATCCTCAGTGTCCCTCTTCCCTCCTGCTGAGATCCTACACTGCTCAGTACAAGCTGCAGCTGTTGGTCAGGCTGGGTGGTTGAGCTTCAACACACTAAAGCGGGCTTTACACGCTACGATTTCACTACAGCGATCTCATTGGGATCACGGAATTTGTGACGCACATCCGGCCGCTGTAGCGATATCGTTTTGTGTGACTCCTGGGAGCGATTTTGGATCGTTGCAAAAATGTCCAAAATCGCTCCTCGTTGACATGGAGGTCCATTCTCAATTCTCGCTGCTGTTGCTGGGGCGAAGTTGTTCCTCGTCCCTGCGGCAGCACACATCGCTACGTGTGACACCGCAGGAACGAGGAACATCTCCTTACCTGCCCCCGGCCACAATGCGGAAGGAAGGAGAAGGGCGGGATGTTTGTTCCGCTCATCTCCGCCCCTCCGCTTTCATTGGGCGGCTGCTTAGTGATGTAGCTGTGACGCCGAACGGACCGGCCCCTTAGAAAGGAGGCGGTACGCCGGTCACAGCGACGTCGCAGGGCAGGTAAGTACGTGTGACGGGGGTGCGCGATTTTGTGCGCGATGGGCAGCGATATGCCCCTCTCGCAAAAATGATGGGGGCGGGTCTCATGCTAGCGATATCGGGACCGATATCGTAGCGTGTAAAGCCACCCTAAGACTCATGAATTATTTCATTCTATAGCTAGACTAATAAGATGCTCATTTTTATATCAAGATCTCATACAACCATTGTGACATAATTTTCAAAGTAAATACCTTAAACTCATCAGGTCTAAGAGATCTATTTAATAATGTATACAGTTTGAATTGTAAAGTTTGGTAACAAATTGTTAAAGTATGGAAGGAGTTAATGGCTTCAAGCCTGCCGAAAAGTTCTTAGGCTGCGTGATTTCACTTTTGGAAAAAAAAAACTTGTTCAGGGGCTTAGCAGGGTGGATGCTGGGAGTGTCTTTACTTATTATGCTGCTAGGTCTTCTACTATTTGCTATTCTGTAACAAATGCCTAAATTTATGCATATTATACCCATATTTCTGAAGACTATAAAAGAAATGATTCTCATTAAAATCATTTGGAGAGCTTTGGATATCACATGCCTGTATATTTCTTTAATTCTCACTGGCGAAATAAAATGAATCCCAGAAACTTATAATTGAAGTGAGAATTACTTCAAACATAAATATACTACAGTTAGCATCACTTGGTGCTGTCCATGACGACGACTCATTGCGGTAAGAATCTTTCCGTGGCTTCTCTCATCTGGACTGCATTCTGATTATTTTTGGGACTTGGAGATTCTTTGATAAGACGTCCTGACTCCTGATATCTGTAGAGGGGTTAAAACCAGGGATACATTTGATTCCGCATTCCAAGATTACTGGGACACTGGGATCTCCATACACTATATACAGATGAGCAATCATTAGAGTAAAGAATGGACAAAGAACTCATAAATTTTGTGAAAATAAACAAGGTAATAAAAAATAAAAACCCTGGAAAGAGAATATGATGGACATTGCACAGTAGCCGATCACTACAATTAACCATGGATCTTGTGTATAATTCACATATCCTTTCTTTCCCCTGTGGTAACATTCGTACTTGTGTTGCATTTTACAGAATGAAAAAGTGGCTGCACTGTTGTGTTTGTCAAAGAATCGCACCATTTGTTTTGCCTCTCTGGGAATTATTAATATGTATTGCTTTGTTCGCCGAGCCCCCAACATATGACAAGAAGTTATTTTGTCATCCACACCTGACACCTCCAACTAGGACTGAAGTTTTCAAAACCCCGTAGCATTTTACAAAGACATTGAATGTATGCTGTTTTGACCTTTACATTTCTATAATTTGATTACTTGACAGATGCTTTTGTGCCCATAACTACCTCAGCAATAATTTGGAGAAAAATGGTCTCCAGCTGAGTCTTTTTATATTCTCCCTCACTAAATTCCTTGTCAGAAAGCGAAAGTCTCGCAAACAATGCTGTGTAAGAAAAAAAAAAGTTTAGAAGCTGATCGATCAAAATAACATATTTAAAAGGTTAACACATAGTACATCACAGTCCAGGTATGTCGGACTGGGGGATTTAACATAAGATGTGGAAGAAAAAATGTTATATATATATATATATATATATAAAAACAAAAATCTGGAAAGCACATAATTCCAAACACATATATAGCACCGTTAGGTGACAATGTCAACTTAAATTATGGTAAGCTTAGGGACCATTCCATGATGAGTATACAAACAAAGGAGGAAGGAGTGTATGGTCATAAAAAAAATCTGAAATTTTATTACACCATTAATTAAAAAACTTACATTACATTACAAAAACAAGTAGTAATAGACTGCAGAAAGGAAAGCTGTTATGATCCATGGAAGATCACAATAGATTATTGGCAAAAGGTGACAAGAGCATTGGCAACTAATCGGGCCACCATCCCCTTACTAACCATCAACACTAGAAGTAGCTGAGGGGTGAACTAACATCCTATGCACCGCGAACCCAGCCGGAGAACTAGCTATCCTAAAGGAAGGAAGGATGAATAACTCTCTGCCTCAGCAATCGACCGCAAAAGGTATAGCAAGCCCCCCACATTCAAAGACTACAGTGATATAGGAAAATACAATACACAGATGGATGATAGGATTAGCAAAGGTGAGGCCTCACTGACTGAATAGGAAAGGATAGGAAAGGGGCTGATGGTGGCCAGAGAAAAACCCTACAAAAACCCAAATACCTGATAGTACAAAAAGGTCCTCAGATCGCATGATCTGCACTCCGTCCTATATCAGGCGCTCTTGTCAAACCAATGAACAGAAAACAGGAACAATTACAAATTCAAGAAGCAACAAACACATGGACTTGTAGGAGCAAAACTCCAAACATAGTTGCAGGGAGCTTCCCAGCAAAGCAACAGAGATGGAAGATTCCTGCATGCAAATAAACTGAAAACAACCACAATTATTGACAACCCAGATAAGAACAAAAGAACAAAAACAACATAAGAAAGAACCAAGCACTTATCTGGGGTAGATGTGGTCAGAAGCAAGATGAAAAGGCTGGAGAGCTACAGGACAATGATAACTGGCTGAGCCTGCCAGGATGCCAGAGTTTAAATAGGGAGAGAGTTAGCAATGGAAACGCCCATTGCTCCAGCACACCTGGACTCTGTCCAAACCATTCCTTGCCACAAGAGGGAGCCTCACAGCAGCAAAAACATAACTGACAATCACAACAGAAAGCGCAATTGGGTCTTAAACGATAAACACTTTAGGAAGAAAGAGAAGTGTACTCACCTATAATGGTTGTGCCAGTCACAACCACTATATTAGCCAAAAATCCGGAGGATAGCTGCAGCTCCCCAATATAACTGATATGTGTTCTGAAGAAAGGGATATATGCTGCGCTCACACCACGTATTTTAGTTATAAATTTATGTCTCTTTATTCTTTGTAGACACAGGTCAATGCGTTTCGAGGGACGCAGCCCTCTTCATCAGCACAGTAGACCAAAGAACATAAATATAGTCTATATATATTTCTATATATAAACTATATTTTTATATATATATATATATACAGTTAGGTCCAGAAATATTTGGACAGTGACACAATTTTCGCGAGTTGGGCTCTGCATGCCACCACATTGGATTTTAAATGAAACCTCTACAACAGAATTCAAGTGCAGATTGTAACGTTTAATTTGAAGGTTTGAACAAAAATATCTGATAGAAATTGTAGGAATTGTACACATTTCTTTACAAACACTCCACATTTTAGGAGGTCAAAAGTAATTGGACAAATAAACCAAACCCAAACAAAATATTTTTATTTTCAATATTTTGTTGCGAATCCTTTGGAGGCAATCACTGCCTTAAGTCTGGAACCCATGGACATCACCAAACGCTGGGTTTCCTCCTTCTTAATGCTTTGCCAGGCCTTTACAGCCGCAGCCTTCAGGTCTTGCTTGTTTGTGGGTCTTTCCGTCTTAAGTCTGGATTTGAGCAACTGAAATGCATGCTCAATTGGGTTAAGATCTGGTTATTGACTTGGCCATTGCAGAATGTTCCACTTTTTTGCACTCATGAACTCCTGGGTAGCTTTGGCTGTATGCTTGGGGTCATTGTCCATCTGTACTATGAAGCGCCGTCCGATCAACTTTGCGGCATTTGGCTGAATCTGGGCTGAAAGTATATCCCGGTACACTTCAGAATTCATCCGGCTACTCTTGTCTGCTGTTATGTCATCAATAAACACAAGTGACCCAGTGCCATTGAAAGCCATGCATGCCCATGCCATCATGTTGCCTCCACCATGTTTTACAGAGGATGTGGTGTGCCTTGGATCATGTGCCGTTCCCTTTCTTCTCCAAACTTTTTTCTTCCCATCATTCTGGTACAGGTTGATCTTTGTCTCATCTGTCCATAGAATACTTTTCCAGAACTGAGCTGGCTTCATGAGGTGTTTTTCAGCAAATTTAACTTTGGCCTGTCTATTTTTGGAATTGATGAATGGTTTGCATCTAGATGTGAACCCTTTGTATTTACTTTCATGGAGTCTTCTCTTTACTGTTGACTTAGAGACAGATACACCTACTTCACTGAGAGTGTTCTGGACTTCAGTTGATGTTGTGAACGGGTTCTTCTTCACCAAAGAAAGTATGCGGCGATCATCCACCACTGTTGTCATCCGTGGACGCCCAGGCCTTTTTGAGTTCCCAAGCTCACCAGTCAATTCCTTTTTTCTCAGAATGTACCCGACTGTTGATTTTGCTACTCCAAGCATGTCTGCTATCTCTCTGATGGATTTTTTCTTTTTTTTCAGCCTCAGGATGTTCTGCTTCACCTCAATTGAGAGTTTCTTAGACCTCATGTTGTCTGGTCACAGCAACAGCTTCCAAATGCAAAACCACACACCTGTAATCAACCCCAGACCTTTTAACTACTTCATTGATTACAGGCTAACGAGAGAGACGCCTTCAGAGTTAATTACAGCCCTTAGAGTCCCTTGTCCAATTACTTTTGGTCCCTTGAAAAAGAGGAGGCTATGCATTACAGAGCTATGATTCCTAAACCCTTTCTCCGATTTGAATGTGAAAACTCTCATATTGCAGCTGGGAGTGTGCACTTTCAGCCCATATTATATATATAATTGTATTTCTGAACATGTTTTTGTAAACAGCTAAAATAACAAAACTTGTGTCACTGTCCAAATATTTCTGGACCTAACTGTATATATATATATATATATATATATATTTGATATGTAAACTATATTTATGTCCTTTGGTCTGCAGTCCTGATGAAGAGGGCTACGTCCCTCGAAATGCGTTGACCTGTGCCTACAAAGAATAAAGAGACATAAATTTATAACTATAATACGTGGTGTGAGCGCGGCATATATCCCTTTCTCCAGAACACACATTACACTGGGGAACAATTTGAAAAAAAATTTCTGTTGAGTTAGGTTTTTGAGCGGATTTATACTAAAATTGGCATGCTGATTTCAAAAATGTAGTCAGTTTTTTTCTATCACGTCAAGTTTTTCCTCCTCAACTTACCTGCCATAGAAGCACAATTGCACTGATTTCTGTAATAAGACTTGTTATCTGAGTACAATTCGACTCATATACTTAGTGTTAAAAACATATTTGTCATGCCTATTTCATTTTTTGTTCATATTTGTACTATTAAAAAAAAAAAAAAAACACTTTAGGTACAGTAGTTTACATATTTTTGAGAAGACAAAAATCCTATAGTTCAAAAACTTGACGTGATAGAGAAAAACTGAGATCATTTCTGGATTCAGCATCCAAAAATTAATTAAGAACAGTTGTCTGACCTAACTCCTAAAAAATTGCGTTCCCCAGTGTTATCGATTACAATAACAAGAACATACAAAAGCAAATGGGAAGATGAATATGGTTAATGGGCTTCACTCCACATGTACCAAGCAGTCAATAAAGGTATAACAATCATATTATAGCACTGTCATATTTATATTTGTATCAAACCTAATGCATAGAAAATTCTCACAAGGTGTGACGTGAAAAGTACATATGGTTCTTATCGTGAAAAGTTCCTAAGGTTATGGATCTGGTGGTTCTCCTGAGGGAGAAGTCTGACCACTTCGAAACACGTTGATAAATACACCACCCCCTATCTGGACAAAGTGCATTGGTCTCGGTTACTTCCCAGCTGAGCAGTCATCACCACGCCTCTTTTCTGGTTCTCCTGAATCACTTAGCGGATTATCACTCCTTGTACAGTGGTGGTCAGTACCTTGGCCATCACTAATCAGTGGTTCCCATTGGAGCACAGTTTTCCATTTTCTGAGGTATAACAAACTTTCCAGTATGAGATTCACACTAATTTATTTGCTGCAAATCAAATTTTGGGGCACAATTTGTCAAAGTTACAAAAGATCAACTAATTACCAAAGATCAACTTATCTCTAGACAGTACCATAAATAAGATTATTAGATCCTTCATCCCAACCTCCAACCAGAATCCATTTTTAAAATATTCCTGTATTGTATCTACAGTAAATACAAATTCTTGGCAGCTTGTGCCTGTATATAAGGGTAATGTTAATATAGATGTGATACTTAATATAGCGTGACTCATTTCTGCATAAGCGTAGGTGACATGGTGTGATGTGGAGCTCAGACATATGAGCAAGAGATCTGTATGTAATTCATTGAATACAAAAAGCAATATATAAAAGAAATGTGTAAATTATATTCCATATCCACATGAAATTACATGACAATCTCACCCATTGGCATTTACAGCTCTTTTCACCCTGTAACATTATGCTGCACTCAGAAAAAACAAAGTAGATTTCCATTTCATTTAATAATTTCATAGGGAAAGACAAATAGAAGATTACATCCATAGAAAAGAACCTCAATCAGATTCACCAGCCGCTATGTATAATACAACTTGTGAAAAAAAAAAAAAGAGCAATTGCACCTTCATAAAAATGTCTGGAATTTTCTTTCAAGACAAAACAATCACTGATCTCGGGGGGACCAGCCAGAGAAAACACTGCCAGCAGCCAGCGAAGGCGCTCAACACAGTGAAATCCTAGGTGCATTGCCCCCTGGGAAGTATGCAAATCAAAAAGGTCCGTGGAGCCTCTGTTAGGAGTCTCGACACTGAAGAAAAACCAGATATCCCTCCGGGAAGGACCTAGCCAAGGAGTGGCTCTTTTTAGGAGACCACCATAACCACCATATTAAGTGGCCCTTTTAGTTAATATCCAGCTCTTGACGAGATTAAAGATATGACAAGGGAAATACCAAGGCCAGGTATCCATCCACAGACAGCTGTTTCGGGGTATTGCCCTCATCAGTGTGGAGTAGGATTCTGGCTGGGTGGGAGCAATGCCTAGTAGACCAGCAAGACAAAACAATCACTGATCTCGGGGAGACCAGCCTGAGAAAACACTGCCAGCAGCCAACAAAGGCGCTCAACACAGTGAAATCTTGGGAAGTATGCAAATCAAAAAGGTCCGTGGAGCCTCTGTTAGGAGTCTCGACACGGGAAAAAAAAAGCAATTGCACCTTCATAAAAATGTCTGGAAATGTCTTTAAATTTCAATCTTCCTTTTTAAAATTCTTATCCTGCTGTGATGGTCGTGAATATATTACTATTTACCACTGGCTACAGAATACACATTTTCCAAAATTCATCACAATACAGAGAAAACTTGCATGAACTCGTACTATGACTAAAAAAAAATTCTGCAACAATTGTGAAGGTGGGATAATATCTTGATTTGATGAAGACTAAATTGTTTTTCTAGAAAGAGAACCTTACAAAATTCTTTAATATTTAACAACCTGTAATATAGAAAAAATGTTTTAAGCAAAAATACATATGGTAGATGTTGTCCGGTAAAAAAAAAAAGTTATCACCAATCTTTAAGATAGGTGATAACTGGTTGATCAGTGAGGGTCCGTCCTCTGGGACTCGCACTGATCGGTAGAATGGGCCACTTTTATCCCCTTTAAAATACAGTAATGGTGGGCATACCCGACTGCTGCTCCACTCAGTCCTTGTGGCACTCCGAAGTGCTGCTCTCAGCTTTATCTGGCAATTCAATAGAGAAAGAGTGGAGAGACAGTTTGGAATCCATTTTTCCCCTTGATTTTGTAATGGGAAAAAAAGTTCCCCATCAGGTATACGAATGTCACAATCTGCCAATTGGTGAGTGTCCAAGTAATTGGACACCCACTGATTAGCAAGTTATAATAACCTATCCTGCTTTTCTTTAACTGGAAAACACCTTTATTCCTTAACTGACATCAGCCGTACAAGTCGGTAGCATGGAACGGGCTCCCAGAGTGAGCTTTCCTCTTACACGGCAGGTAATGACCATGCTTAGGCCAGAACTTGCTTCTAACAATCACCGGTGGCTCAAAACACAGTCTGCCATTCTTAACTTACTAAATGCCACTTTCAAATTCTGATAGTGGCATTAATAGCATGACCAACATGGAGGTGCGTTTTTCTATGCTCTCATCTGTTCATCTGTGCGCCCTTGACGTGATGACAGGGTGCCGATGAGTTGCTATGACAGCCAGGTGTGTGTTGAGAAACTTTGTACTTGTCTTTACAGAGTTCCTTCAAAACCAGCCTGTTGCCAGGCTTCAAAGGAAACTGTGATTGTTACCGATGATACCACTCTTCACAGTCGCTGAGTCTAGTGCAGAACAGTGTGACTCGGAACATCTGAAGAGCTTTAAAGGGAACCTGTCACCAGATTTGGTGACTATAAGCTACGGGCACCACCAGTAAGCTCTTATATACAGCATTCTAGAATCCTGTATATAAGTGCCCAGGACAATGTGAATAACGTAAAAAACATCTTTTATTATAGACACCTGGGGGAGCTGGGTCCAACGAGCGTCATTTGCTTTGGTCAGGCGCCTTCTCGCTTCCTTCCATTGCCATCCTCCTTTCCAGCTCTGTGTGGATGACACATTCTATGTCATCCACACAGAGGTCTCCATTACGTTGCTGCACACACGCACTTCTCTCTGCCCTGTGGAGGATAAAAAAAAGCATTTTAGTGCACAGCCATGGGCGGTCTTTGACCTTTCTCTGCGCCTACTTATTACAATACTTTGCTCTGCCATCAGCAGGGCTGAGAAAAGTGAGCATGCGTAGGAGTGCAATGGAGGTCTCTGTGTGGATGACGTATGAGGCATCATACACACAGAACTGGGAAGGAGGATGGCTATGGAAAGAAGAGAGGAGGTGTCAGACAGAAACCAGCAACACCCTGCTGACTGGCATGGGAAGAGATGCAGGGACCAATTGCAGCAGTCTCCACTGTCTGATCGCTGTCATCGGTCAGGCAATCTAACTAACCGTTCACAGCATGTATTCAGCGGAAGGTGCTGAAATATCAGCACTTGCCTGCATGATCACTGCCAGAGCTCAGCTTAGCTGACAGTCGAGCACCTGCGGTAACAGCCAAACCGGAGCCAGCACCGCCCCTAGCTGATAAACCCTTCATTTGCCAAAATTGCGACATTTAGAAGGATGTGAGTGGGAGGGGGCACACCCTCATTGGCACCCTCGCAACAAAATCACAGGAAGCCGATGTTTGTCATGGCACTCAGAGGTCAAACAATGCCCTCCTGGTTTGCCAGGTATGGTGGCCAGTTAGACCCAGCCATAGGCTTTCTATCAGTGTAATCTGACAGTTCTCATGCATTGAAATACATGTCCATTGCAATGCATGAGACCAGTGATCAAAATAAAAGATAAAGGGGCTAAGTAAAAAAATTGCAAAAATTATAAAAAACAGCCCACACAAAATAAAGAACAAAAAATATTACACCAATAAATTTGAATATTTATGTAAAAAAAGAAAAAAATTAATAACGTACACATATTTGTGTAAAATATAAATCTGTCATATTATTTAACTTGTACAGTCATGGCCAAATGTTTTGAGAATGACACCAAAATTATATTTTCACATGATCTGTTGCCCTCTGGTTTTTAATTGTGTTTGTCTGATGTTTATATCACATACAGAAATATAATTGCAATCATATTATGAGTACCAAAAGGTTATATTGACAGTTAGAATGAGTTAATGCAGCAAGTCAATATTTGCAGTGTTGACCCTTCTTCTTCAGGACCTCTGCAATTCTCCCTGGCATGCTCTCAATCAACTTCTGGACCAAATCCTGACTGATAGCTGTCCATTCTTGCATAAGCAATGCTTGCATTTTGCCAGAATTTGTTGGTTATTGTTTGTCCACCCGTCTCGATTGCCCACAAGTTCTCAATGGGATTAAGATCTGGGGAGTTTCCAGGCCAAGGACCCAAAATCTCTATGTTTTGTTCCATGAGCCATTTAGTGATCACCTTTGCTTTATGGCAAGGTGCTCCATCATGCTGGAAAAGGCATTGTTGGGCGCCAAACTGCTCTTGGACATTTGGGAAAAGTTGCTCTTGGAGGACATTCTGGTACCATTCTTTATTCATGGCTGTGTTTTTAGGCAAGACTGTGAGTGAGCCGATTCCCTTGGCTGAGAAGCAACCCCACACATGAATCGTTTCAGGATGCTTAACAGTTGGCATGAGACAAGACTGGTGGTAGCGCTCACCTCTTCTTCTCCTAATAAGCTGTTTTCCAGATGTCCCAAACAATCGAAAAGGGGATTCATCTGAGAAAATGACTTTACCCCAGTCCTCAGCAGTCCACTCCCTGTACCTTTTGCAGAATATCAGTCGGTCCCTGATGTTTTTTTCTGGAGAGAAGTGGCTTCTTTGCTGCCCTCCTTGAAACCAGGCCTTGCTCAAAGAGTCTCCGCCTCACAGTGCGTGCAGAAGCACTCACACCAGCCTGCTGCCATTGCTGAGCTAGCTCGGCACTGCTGGTAGTCCGATCCCGCAGCTGAAACAGTTTTAAGATACGGTCCTGGCGTTTGCTGGTCCTTCTTGGGCGGCCTGGAGCCTTTTTGGCAACAATGGAAGCTCTCTCATTGAAGTTCTTGATGATGCGATAGATTGTTGACTGAGGTGCAATCTTTGTAGCTGCGATACTCTTCCCTGTTAGGCCATTTTTGTGCAGAGCAATGATGGCTGCACATGTTTCTTTAGAGATAACCATGGTTAAAGGAGTTGTCCGACATTAGCTTAACAAAAATGTTTGAGTTTATCTGTGCTGTATTGTCATATAAATCACACCTACATTGTTATTTTTTGTTTTCTAACTTTTGTTCCTCTTGAATTATCCCTTTATTCTCTGCAGCTCTTTGTTTACATTCAGATCCAGCAAACATGACCACTTCCTGTGCAAAACCTCAGTCAGAGCTGTCACCACCCACCCCAGTGTCCAGCCTCGCCCTCTGCCCGCCCCCTGCACACACATTCCCTGTTAGTATTCTTCCCCAGCACCTGACCTGGTATCACTACAGCATTGCAAATAACAGCCCCACATCGGGCTCTGCACCGCACACGCACACATATGGTTCTGCACCACACACGTATGCTCTGCACCGCACACATATGGCTCTGTACACGCACACATGGCTCTGCACACGCACACATATGGCTCTGCACACGCACACATATGGCTCTGCACATGCACACACATGGCTCTGCACACGCACATATATGGCTCTGCACCCCCCCCCCATAGGGAACACATGTAGGGAGTACATACTCACCCGTCCTCGGTCCCCGCCGCTCCTGCACGTTCGCCAGCTGTCTGTGCTCTGGACATATCAGCACAGTAGTGACGTCACCGCTGTGCTGAAGAGAGCACAGACAGCCGGAGGGACAGTGATGAGAAGCAGCGCTGCGCTGCTTCTCATCAGCACATTCAAATGTACCGGCATCTGTGATCTGTGATCTGTGATGCCGGTACATTTGAATGTGCGATCCTGGGCAGGGGGCCTGGTGCTGGCGCTGACACCACGGCAGCCGCCGCCATGGCCCTGCCCATGTTGACATGAAATGACCGGAAGAAGCAAAATCGCGGCAGGAGCGGTCACATGACCGCTCTGAGCCGGGGGAGAGGGGCTGACAGCAGGGCAGGTAAGTGGTCTCTATCTACTTACCTGCCCCAATGTAGCCCAATAGGGAAATAAAAATAAAAAGTCAAAGAAGCCGGATAACCCCTTTAACTGAAGAGAAACAATGATACCAAGCACCAGCCTCCTTTTAAAGTGTCCAGTGGTGTCATTCTTACTTAATCATGACTGATTGATCGCCAGCCCTGTCCTCATCAACACCCACACCTGTATTAATGGAACAATCACTAAAACAATGTTAGCTGCTCCTTTTAAGGCAGGAATGCAATGATGTTGAAATGTGTTTTGGGGGGTTAAAGTTCATTTTATTTGCCAATATTGACTTTAGAAGTAATTGCTGTTAAGCTTATCACTCTTTATGACATTCTGGAGTATATGCAAATTGCCATTAGAAAAACTTAAGCAGTAGACTTTGTAAAAATTAATATTTGTAGCATTCTCAAAACTTTTGGCCATGACTGTACAGTGGACACTGTAAAAAAAAAAACCTCATCAAAATGTAAAATATAACCTCAAAATGTAACCTCAATCAATGTAAAAAAAAAATCATCAAAACTCCAAAATAAAAGTGGAGTAAAACAAAGACAAATTTAAATATTAATAATATTGCAGTAATCGTACTAATCTTAAGAAAAAAACTGTGTTATCACTTTTACCACATGGCATAAAAAAACAACTCCTGAATTGCTGGTTTTTGTTCATGCTGCATCCCAAAAATCTGAATAGAAAGCGATCAAAAAATATTGTGCCCAAAAATGTTACCAAGAGAAACATCAACACTTCCCACAAAAAAACAAGCCCTCACATGGCTCTGTCAGAAGGAGTATAGAAAAAGTATAGCTCTCAAAATATGGTGATACAACTGTAAGAAAAAAAACAAAACATTTTTTTAGTGTGTAATAGTTGCCAAACATTAAAAAAACTATATAAATCTAAATATAAATGCTGCTATAAATAAAGCCCTCTAATCACTTAGGCCTGTGCCTACGGGAGATAATACCTGCGGATTTTGCTGAGGAAAACTTGCGGATTTTCAAGATTTTACAGATAAATCCGCAGGTTTGCGCAAATACAGACACTCCCCATGTTATCCTGTGGGATTTGGGGAGTGCTGTTTCAATGCTGCGGATTTTGCACCTGCGGATTTCCTGCCTTTCTCCTATGGAGATACAGGGGGGGAAATCCACAGGAATAACGCTCGAATTCTGCACTTTTTCCACAGATTTTCTGCAACAATTCCACATGAAATCCGCAATAACGGATAGCTGCTGATTCTGGGGAGCTGCTGGGTGACCCTGCGGAAATACCTGCAGAAAAGTCTGCAGGTCCATTTTCTCGTGGGCACAGGGCCTATATCGCATGGTGAATGGCATAAATGTGGCTCCCTGTGCCTAGTCGCCACAAATAATATCATACAATTACATGTGTATTGCCATCTGTTTAACCCCTTCACCCCCGGCCACTAAAACACCCTAATGACCGGGCCATTTTTTGCAATTCTGACCAGTGTCACTTTGACAGGTTATAACTCTGGAACGCTTCAACGGATCCTGGCGATTCTGAGATTGTTTTTTCGTGACATATTGTACTTCATGTCAGTTGTAAATTTAGGCCGAAACTTTTTGCGTTTATTTGTGAAAATTTAGGAAATTGTGCGAAAATTTTGAAACTTTCGCAATTTTCAAACTTTGAAAATTTATGCCCATAAATCTGAGAGATATGTCACACAAAATAGTTACGAAATAACATTTCCCACTTGTCTACTTTACATCAGCGCAATTTTCGAAAGAATTTTTTTTTTCATTAGGAAGTTAGAAGGGGTCAAAGTTCATCAGCAATTTCTAATTTTTCCAACAAAATTTACAAAATAATTTTTTTAGGGACCACATCACATTTGAAGTGACTTTGAGAGGCCGAGGTGACAGAAAATACCCAAAAGTGACCCCATTCTAAAAACTGCACCCCTCACACTGCTCAAAACCACATCCAAGAAGTTTATTAACCCTTTAGGTGCTTCACAGGAACCAAAGCAATGTGGAAGGAAAAAATGAAAATTTTACTTTTTAACACAAAAATGTTACTTTAGCCATAAAATTTTCATTTTTACAAGGGAGAAAGGAGAAAGTGCACCCTACAATTTATTGTGCATTTTCTGCTGAGTACACTGATACACCATATGGGGTAAAAATCAATTGTTTGGGTGCACGACAGAGGTCGAAAGGCAAGGAGCGCCATTTGAATTTTTGAACGCAAAATTAGCTGCACTCATTAGCGGACGCCATGTCGGGTTTGAAGACCCCCTGAGGTGCCTAAACAATGGAGCTCCCCCACAAGTGACCCCATTTTGGAAACTAGAGCCCTCAAATAATTTTTCTAGATGTTTAGTGAGCACTTTGAACACCTGGGGGCTTCACAAAAGTTTATAAAGTTGAGCTGTGAAAAGATTTTTTTTTTTTTTACCACAAAACTGTTGCTTCAACTAAGTAGCTTTTTTTCACAAGGGTATCAGGAAAAAATGCACCATGAAACGTATTGTGAAATTTCTCCTGAGTACGCAGATACCTCAGATGTGGTGGAAAGTAATTGTTGGGCGCATGGCGTGGCTCAGAAGAGAAGGGCACCATTTGACAGCAAAATTGGTTGGAATCATTAGCGGACGCCATGTCACGTTTTTAGACCCCCCCTATGGTGCCTAAACAGTGGAGCTCCCCCACAAGTGACCCCATTTTGGAAACTAGACCCCTCAAGGAATTTATCTAGATGTTTAGTGAGCCCCTTGTACCCCCAGGGGCTCCACTGAAAGTTGATAACGTTGAACCGTGAAAATTATTTATTTTTTTTTAAATTTTTGCAGCAACAAGGTAGCTTTTTTTTTTCTTTTTACAATGGTATCAGGAAAAAATGCACCATAAAACGTATTGTGCAATTTTTCCCGAGTACGCAGATACCTCATATGTGGTGGAAATCAATTGTTTGGGTGCATGGCGGGGCTCAGAAGACAAGGAACGCCATTTGACTTTTCAAACACACAGACGCAGTGCACTGATCGGCCGCTGCAGGAGACACAGTCAGATGGGATACAAAAAGCACTGGGGATACGGAAAAAAAAAAAGTCACGCCAAAAATTGAGCAGGGATGCTGATCCGTGCTCAGCGGGACGCACGGACAGATGCGATACTTTTTTTTCCGTATCCCCGACGCTTTTTGTATCGCATCAGTCCGTGCGTCCCGCCGAGTGCTGATCAGGGATGCACAAAATGGATCGGCATCCCTGCTCAATTTTTGGCGTAACAAAAAGCATCGGGGATACGGAAAAAAAAGTCACGCCAAAAATTGAGCAGGGATGCCGATCCGTTATGTGCATCCCTGATCAGTGCTCGGCGGGACGCACGGACTGATGCGATACAAAAAGCGTCGGGGATACGGAAAAAAAAAGTATCGCATCAGTCCGTGCGTCCCGCCGAGCGCTGATCAGGGATGCAACATAACGGATCGGCATCCCTGCTCAATTTTTGGCGTGACTTTTTTTTCCGTATCCCCGATGCTTTTTGTCACGCCAAAAATTGAGCAGGGATGCCGATCCGTTATGTGCATCCCTGATCAGCGCTCGGCGGGACGCACGGACTGATGCGATACAAAAAGCGTCGGGGATACGGGAAAAAAAAGTCCCGCCGAAAACTGACCACGGATGCAGATACGTTATCTGCATCCCTGATCAGCACTCGGCGGGACGCACGGACGCATGAGGTGTAAAAATGGACAGGGGATAGAAGAAAAAAAAGAAAAAAAAAAGTTATACTCACAGTACCGAGAGGATTAGCAGGAGGAACAGCTTTACAGGAGCAGCAGGCAGGAAGTTGGACAGCTCAGCAGAAGACCCAGGAAGAAGGACCCAGCGATGGAGGCAGATGTGATCGGCCGGTGAAAACAGGTAAGAGGACGTTGGGGGGACAGCAGAGGGGGAGGGGGACAGCAGAGGGGGAGGGGGAGAGCGGAGGGGGAGAGCAGAGGAGGAGGAAGATACCGGAGGAGCTGCAGAATAGAGATCACGGGGGAGGCCGGCAGATTGGGATGTCGGGGGGCAGATCGGGATGTCGGGGGGGCAGATCAGGATGTCGGGGGGGGCAGATCGGGATGTCGGGGGGGCAGATCGCAGGGGGGCACAGGCAGGGGCCATTACGGGAGCGCGCAGGAGCAATCACAAGAGCGCGCAGGGGCTGCAAGGAGAGCAGAGGAGGAGGGAGATACCGGAAGAGCTGCAGAATAGAGATCACGGGGGAGGCCGGCAGATTGGGATGGCGGGGGGCAGATCAGGATGTCGGGGGGGGGCGATCGGGATGTCGGGGGGGCAGATCGGGATGTCGGGGGGACAGATCGGGATGTCGGGGGGGCAGATCGGGATGTCGGGGGGGCAGATCGCAGAGGGGCACGGGCAGGGGCCATTACGGGAGCGCGCAGGAGCAATCACAAGAGCGCGCAGGGGCTGCAAGGTGAGCACAATACTCACCGCTCCTGCTCCGTGACGTGACAGCAGCAGCAGCGGTGGCGTGGTACCACTAGTACCAGCCAGTGCTGCACGCTGCAGACATGTTGGGGGAGGGTCCCCAGACCAGCACAGGCCTGGGGAGGGCAGCCACCAGCAAATCAAACCGCCCCACTGCACACTGATTGGAGCGATTGCGCGTCATAGCACGATCGCTCCAATCAGTGCTGCAGGGGATGGGGGCGGCATGTTTGAGATCCACCTATGATCTGCTGTACCTGCTACAGCACATCATAGCCGGATCTCACAGTATCGCACTATTTCCGGCATTATTTTTACCGAAATCAGTGTGAATGTTGTGGTTGGTGGTTCAGATTTGAACAGCCAATCACAACGATCGTCGATGGGGGGTTGCGATGCCACCCCCCCTGGGGTCAAGCAAAGGTCCCCTGCTGTAAGAAACAGCAGGGGACATCATTTGAAAGCCGTTGCTATGGCCACGGCAATCAAATGAACTTTAGGCAGTAAAATTACGTCCCTGGTCGTTAAGTCACGTTAAAATAGGACGTAATTTTACTGCCCGCGGTCGTGAAGGGGTTAACATATATTGTAAGCCTTAGTGAGAATTTGGTTTTCTCTGCTACTCACAACAGAAATTACATTTGCCCACACTCGGGGTTGTCCCTTGAGAGAAAACCAACTCTGGAAGTATGAGCCCTAGAAAGAAAAAGGGGAGGAGCTTAGTTGTGAGGTAAATTTTAGTCAGTGGCAATTAGTCTGAGCTGGTGTGACATGAAATAAGGAGTGTACCTGAGGAGAGGTCCTGTCCTGAGGTGATTTTTTTTAGAAACCTCTAGAGGGGCCAGCTACACCTGTTAGGGTATCAGTCCCTAGGTCATCGGTGCCTTCAAGGCCGGTGACAAAACTGAGAGACTGCAGCCTTTTTACAAGGGGTAGTGAAGTGATATGTGCCTGGGAGCACAGTGGCACGTGTGAGTCTGGAAGCTTCTAGAAGACACAGAGAGTCTTCCTTCAGGATTCCAGTCACCTGCTCGCCAGAAGGGATCAAAAGTCCAGATTGTTCTTGTCTTTGGAATCTCAGGATACCAAGATACCTATTCCCAGGTAGGGAAATAGTAGCAGATGAAGTACATTACCATCACACAGCAGAGAAGCCCAAACTCTGATGAATTACCAAATGTGTGTAATTTCAAATTGTGGTCACATAGGGGAAGTTTCTGCACTTATGGTACTTAATGTCTTTGTATATAGAGTACACCAACTAGGAAGCTAGGAAAGTCTTGGAAACTGTGTTCCAAAAGTCAAATAACACTTCTTCCCTCCTGAGTCTTGCTATGTGGCCTACTGGAACTTGATAGTCACATATGGGTAATAATCATGCAATCATTTTTATCTATTTCTCCTTGTGAAAATGTAAAATCAGGGGCTAAAACAACATTTTAATGGCAAAAATTTAGGGTTTTTTTCTTCATTGCCCAATATTTTGTGAAACATATGTGGTGTCAACATGCTCTCTGCACCTCTGGAGGATTTAATTGGGAGGTTCAACTGTTCTGACACCTCAGAGGCTCTGCCAATGTGACATGGCATCCTCAAATCGCAACAGTCAAATATACACTCCGATATAGCATTCCTTCAGTTCTGAGCTTTGCTCTGTGCCTGAAAAGCAGTTTCCGACCACATATGGGATATTGCCTTAAGGGTTCTTTACACGCTGCGACATCACTAGCGATTGCTAGCAATGTTGCAAGCGATAGCACCCGCCCCCGTCATTCGTGCGATATGTGGTGATCGCTGTCGTAACGAATAATATTGCTACGGCAGCGTCACACGCACATACCTGCTTAGCGATGTCGCTGGAGACACCGAACAATCTCTTCTTTAAGGGGGCGGTTAGTTCGGCATCACAGCGACGTCACTAAACGGCCGCCCAATAGCAGAGGAGTGGCGTAGATGAGCAGCCGGAACAGCCCGCCCACCTCCTTCCTTCCTCATTGTCGGTGGACGCAGGTAAGGAGATGTTCATTGTTCCTGCGGTGTCACACATAGCGATGTGTGATGCCGTAGGAACGACGAACAACCAGCGGCATGCACCACCAACGATATTATGAAAAGGAGTGACGTGTCAACGATCAACAATTTTTGCCGTTTTTGCGATCGTTAATCGTTGCTCCTAGCTGTCACACGCTGCGATGTCGCTAATGACGCTGGATATGCGTCACTAACACCATGACCCCGACGATATATCGTTTGCTATGTCGCAGCGTGTAAAGCATCCTTTACTCAGGAGGAATTGCATAATAAATTTTGTAGTCTATTTTCTCCTGTTATCCTTGTAAAAATTAAAAGTTTGGCCATTCAGCATCATTTTTGTTGAAAACAACGTATTTCATTTTCACGGCCTAATATTATACAATTCTGTGAAGAAACAATGAGTTCAATGCTCACCACACCCCAGGATAACCTCCAGGATAAACTCTTTGAGGGTAATGGTGTCACTTTTGGGGACTTTCTCCTGTATTGGAACCTTTGCAGTAACCTCTAGTGGACAGAGGGACGTGTCCTTAATAGTGATGAGCGAGTATGCTTGTTACTACTCGGTACTCGCACGAGTATCACTGTACTCGGGCTACTCGGCGGGGACCGAGTAATCTCGCGATACTCGTGCTGTACTCGTGGTCTTCATCCCTGCATGTTGGCGCTCTTTTGAGAGCCAGCCCTCATGCAGGGATTGGCTGGCAGACCACTGCAATGCCACAGCCCTGTTAGTTGTGGAATTGCAGTGATTGGCCGGCCTGCACAGCGTGACCGAGCCTTTATATCGGCGGGCGCGCTGTGCTCTGCACACAGCCATTTAGACAGTCAGTGCAGGGAGAGTGTTGCTGCTTCAGGGAAAGGTTTGCGGCCCTTTATAGCTATTTCCGTAGCAGGGCTGCAAACAGTGTGACCAGAAGTCCTTCTCAGGACTATTATAGTTGTATACAGGCAGGCAGGGTATAGCCAGGTCGGAGTACAGTAGCAGAGTCCTTCTTAGGACTATTGTTGCTGTATACAGGCAGGGTATAGCCAGGTCGGAATATAGGCTAGTGACCAGAAGAGTCCTTGTCAGGACTATTGTAGCAGTATACAGGCAGGCAGGCAGGCAGGCAGGGTATATAGCCATTCCTAGTGGTGACCGTATACCAGCCTTCATCATATCTGGGGCTGGTGTACACAGTCTAAAACAGTCCAGATAGTGTCAGACTTCTCAGTAATTGTCGCTCCTAAAAACCTGTTAGGTTCTTAGTGCGTCCGTGCTTGCATTTAAAAACCGCACGTGGGTGCCTGTCGGTGGCAGCGTACAGGTTCACTTGTGTGAGTTTTGCACAAACTTTGATATAACGCACAAGTCTAGTGAATACACGTCAGCACAGCATTGCAAAATGCGCAAGGGCGTTGGCAACGAACAAGGAAGTAGACGTGATGGTGGTGCAGGCAGAGGCCGAGGTCGTGGGCAAGCTCTAATTTCACCACAACAAAGGGCCACAACTAGTCGCTCGCACGTCCTGTCCCAAATTCTTGGGGACCGCAGCAGTACACCGCTCTTGAACCAAGACCAGTGTCAACAGGTTGTTAGTTGGATAGCGGATAATGCTTCCAGTCAGATTGGCACCACCACAAACACTCTGTCTTCCACACGGTCAAGTGTCAGTAGCCGTGATACTGCACCGCACATTTCAGAACCTGATCCTCCTTCCTACCACAAGGCTGAGTACACGTCCTCGGACATTACTGATCCAACACTTGGACACTCGGAAGAGCTGTTCACGTTTCCATTCGCACATTCTGGCCTCTCGCCAGCTCATGTTGAAGTGGGTCATGAGGAGATCGTATGTACAGATGCCCAAATATTTGAGCAGCCACGTTCTCACGAAGTTGGCAACGCGTCTCAACAAGGGGTGGACGATGATGAGACACATTAGTCAGGAAGTCAGGAGGAGGAGCAGGGTGCGGAAGAGGAAGACGACGTGGTGTATGATCCAGTAACTGACCCAACCTGGCAGGAGGATATGCAGAGCGAGGACAGCAGTGCACAGGGGGAGGGAGGTGTAGCATCCCAACAGGCAGTAAGAAGCAGGGTGGTGGCTCCAGGCAGAAGTCAGGCAACCGTTCCCCGGAACAACAACACGACACAAGGTGCCTGTACAAATGTTAGGTCTTCCCGAGTCTGGCAGTTTTTTAAGTTGGCTCCAGATGATTCTAAAAAGGCCATTTGCAACACCTGCCGTGCCAGCATCAGCAGGGGTACCAAAACTAGCAGCCTGACCACCACCAACAAGATCAGGCACATGTCAGCCAAGCACCCGACTTTGTGGGAAGTACAACAGAGTCGAGGAGCAGTGCTTGCTGATGTCACTGCTACGTCTTCGCTTGTTGTGCATGCAAGCCAATCCCCTGTCCATGCTGCCTGCGAACAAGCCTCCTCCAGTCCTGCACCTGCAGTTGCCTACGCAGAAATAACACCATCATCAAGCACGTCCTTGTCCCAGCGCAGTGTTCAGTTATCCATTCAGCAAACCTTTGAACGCAGGCGCAAATACACTGCCAACGCCCCACATGCCACAGTTCTAAATGCTAACATTTCGCGACTGCTTGCGCTGGAAATGTTGCCTTTTAGGCTGGTGGAGACAGAAGCATTCCGCGACCTGATGGCGGCAGCTGTCCCACGTTACTCGGTCCCCAGCCGCCACTATTTCTCCCGGTGTGCCGTCCCCGCGTTGCATAACCACGTGTCACAAAACATCACACGTGCCCTGAACAACGCTGTTTCACCCAAAGTTCACCTAACCACAGACACGTGGACAAGTGCTTGTGGGCAAGGTCGCTACATCTCGTTGACGGCACACTGGGTTAATATTGTGGAAGCTGGGACCCAGTCTGAGCGAGGGACGGAACACGTCCTTCCCACACCAAGGTTTGCAGGCCCTACCTCAGTCAGGGTTTCACCCACACTCTACAGCTCCAGAATGTCATGCTCTTCAGCCTCCTCCTCCTCCTGCGCATCCTCATCCACTTTACCCGCCACACCAGTCCCAAGCTGGAAGCACTGCAGCACTGCCTCGGCGAAGCGGCAACAGGCTGTGCTGAAGCTAATCTGCATAGGTGACAAACCCCACAATGCAGAAGAGGTGTGGACAGCTCTGAAACAGCAGGCAGATCACTGGCTCACACCTCTGAACCTAAAGCCAGGAAAGGTCGTGTGTGACAATGGCCGGAACCTGGTGGCGGCTTTGAGGCGAGGCCAGCTGACACATGTTCCATGCGTGGCCCATGTGCTCAACCTCGTGGTTCAGCGGTTTCTAAAGTCATACCCAGAGCTGTCTGATCTGCTGGTAAAAGTTCGCCGCCTGTCTGCACATTTTCGAAAGTCACCTACTGCTTCAGCCGGCCTTGCCGGCTTTCAGCGCCGTTTGCATCTTCCGGCTCACAGACTGGTGTGTGATGTCCCCACGCATTGGAATTCAACTCTGCACATGTTGGTCAAGATATGTGAGCAGAAGAGGGCAGTTGTTGAGTACCTGCATCACCTAAGCCGTCGGGAAATGGGTCAAACTCCACACATAACACCTGAGGAGTGGAGATGGATGTCCGACCTATGTACCATCCTCCAAAACTTTGAGGACTCCACCAAGATGGTGAGTGGTGATGACGCCATTATTAGCGTCACCATACCGCTTCTCTGCCTTCTAAAACGGTCTCTGCTCAAAAACAAACATGATGCATTGCAGGCGGAGCGCGATGAGTTGGAGCAAGAAACAGTAGTGGGTGTGGGTGATAACACACAGCCCAGCCTCGTCTCATCACAACGTGCAGTGGAGGACTATGACGAGGAGGAGGATGAAGACATGGAGCAACTCTCCGGCCAAATTGAGGATATGACATGCACACCAGTCATATCCTCGGTTCAGCGTGGCTGGCCAGAGGACAGGGTAGATGAGGAGAAGGAGGAGGAGGAGGAGGACAGCATGTTCAGTCATCGTGTTGGTCAGGATACTGAAGTACTGGCTGTTAAGAGTCTGGTGCACATGGCTGACTTTATGGTAAGCTGCCTGTCTCGTGACCCTCGCGTTAAGAACATCTTGGCCGACAATCATTACTGGTTGGTAACACTGTTAGACCCACGCTACAAGGAGAACTTTATGTCTCTTATTCCCGAGGCGGAGAGGTCAGCCAAAA
This sequence comes from Anomaloglossus baeobatrachus, assembly GCF_048569485.1. Classification (NCBI taxonomy): domain Eukaryota; kingdom Metazoa; phylum Chordata; class Amphibia; order Anura; family Aromobatidae; genus Anomaloglossus; species Anomaloglossus baeobatrachus. Next base: position 87,772,838 of record NC_134358.1, read on the forward strand.
TGCAGCAGTTCCGGAAGGCCATAGTCACGGAAGTAGGCAAAGCATTCCCCTCACAAAACGCTAGCGGCATAGGTCAGGAATCAGTGGACAACCAAGGCGTACAGCCGAGAGAGGCACAAGTCCAATCCGCCAGAGGTAGGGGAACAGTCTTTAAGATGTGGGACAGTTTTCTCAGCCCCTCACGTACCACAGCCCCTGAGGTGCGGGGTAGTGCCACAAGAAATCCTAAGTTTGCCCAGATGTTCAAGGAGTACCTTGCAGATCGAACAACTGTACTCCGACATTCCTCTGTGCCTTACAATTATTGGGTATCCAAGGTGGACACGTGGCATGAATTGGCTCTCTACGCCTTGGAAGTCCTGGCCTGCCCTGCCGCTAGCGTTTTGTCAGAGCGTGTTTTTAGTGCCGCAGGTGGAATCATTACAGATAAAAGCACCCGCCTGTCAACTGAAAATGCTGACAGGCTGACTCTGATCAAGATGAACAAGGGTTGGATTGGGCCAGACTTCACCACACCACCAGCAAATGAGAGCTGAATTTAAAGTTTGTAATGGGAATTTGCCATGTACCTCCACTCACCCATGGGTACACACTTCTGGACTTTGGATAATCGCTGGACTGCTCCTCCTTCTCCTCATGCGCCACCATGATGACCGTTACAATAGTTAGGCCTTTGTTTCAGGTATACCCCCAGTGGTAAATTTTTTCGCCCATTCTTTCAGAATGGACATTACAACGACAGGAGACCCGCTCCTTTGCAATGGGAACAATGTTTTGAGGCCCTCATGCACGTCTCTATCCAGGGACAATGTGGAGCCTCCCAATTTTTGGCTGCCCTGCCTAAGGGCTATACTACAATAGACCCACTTCCTTACAATGGGCACTTCAGGTTTACAGGCCCTCATGCACGTCTCTATCCAGGGACAACGTGGAGCCTCCCAATTTTTGGCTGCCCTGGCAAAGGGCTATACTACAATAGACCCACTTCCTTACAATGGGCACTTCAGGTTTACAGGCCCTCATGCACGTCTCTATCCAGGGACAACGTGGAGCCTCCCAATTTTTGGCTGCCCTGCCAAAGGGCTATACTACAATACACCCACTTCCTGACAATGGACACTTCAGGTTTACAGGCCCTCATGCACATCTCTATCCAGGGACAATGTGGAGCCTCCCAATTTTTGGCTGCCCTGCCTAAGGGCTATACTACAATAGACCCACTTCCTGACAATGTACACTTCAGGTTTACAGGCCCTCATGCACGTCTCTATCCAGGGACAATGTGGAGCCTCCCAATTTTTGGCTGCCCTGCCTAAGGGCTATACTACAATAGACCCACTTCCTGACAATGGACACTTCAGGTTTACAGGCCCTCATGCACGTCTCTATCCAGGGACAATGTGGAGCCTCCCAATTTTTGGCTGCCCTGCCTAAGAGCTATACTACAATTGACCCACTTCCTGACAATGAACACTTCAGGTTTACTGGCCCTCATGCACGTCTCTATCCAGGGACAATGTGGAGCCTCCCAATTTTTAGCTGCCCTGCCTAAGGGCTATACTACAATAGACCCACTTCCTGACAATGAACACTTCAGGTTTACAGGCCCTCATGCACGTCTCTATCCAGGGACAATGTGGAGCCTCCCAATTTTTGGCTGCCCTGCGAAAGGGCTATACTACAATAGACCCACTTCCTTACAATGGGCACTTCAGGTTTACAGGCCCTCATGCACGTCTCTATCCAGGGACAACGTGGAGCCTCCCAATTTTTGGCTGCCCTGCCAAAGGGCTATACTACAATAGACCGACTTCCTTACAATGGGCACTTCAGGTTTACAGGCCCTCATGCACGTCTCTATCCAGGGACAATGTGGAGCCTCCCAATTTTTGGCTGCCCTGCCAAAGGGCTATACTACAATAGACCCACTTCCTTACAATGGGCACTTCAGGTTTACAGGCCCTCATGCACGTCTGTATGCAGGGGCATTGGTGAACCTCACAATTTTGGACTGCCCTGGCAAAGGAAAATACTACAAAGACTCACTTCCTCAAAATGGGCACATTAGACTCAAGAGGCCTTCATGTACGTCTCTTCTCAGGGACATCGGAGTGCCACACAATGTTTTACGTAAAATCTTTCATGTATTAATCTCAAAAAGTAACATACACCAGCTCTATCTCACTATTGGGTATGTGCCCTTAACATTTCCGCCATGAAAATTCATTTTGGTGTCATTTTGAAGGTTTTCTGGTGAGTCCGTAAAAATGGCGTAAAACGCGGACAAAATTGTTCACAGCTGTTACTTTTGAGTGATAAATGCTTCAAGGGGTCTTCCCCATGCTGTTGCCATGTCATTTGAGCACTCTTCTGAGACGTTTGTGACATTTTTAGGGTTTCTACATGCTGCCGGGGGTCATTTCATAAAAATACTCGGGTCTCCCATAGGATAACATTGGGCTCGGTGCTCGGGCCGAGTACACGAGTATCTTGGGATGCTCGGACCGAGCCTCGAGCACCCGAGCTTTTTAGTACTCGCTCATCACTAGTCCTTAATAAGGACAGCAGAGATGGTAGCACCTAGGCATTTGCTTCCATAATTACTGCCCTAACTGACTACTTCCCCTGACCACCAATCAATCACTGGGTTTTTTTTTTTTAACCAGGGAAGGCCCAAAACAACGGGAGTAGGCAAACCCTGCAAAACATAACAGGAAAGGTGCTCAAACATTAGAACGTCACAAATCTCTCCACGATGAAAGATAAACTTGACAGTGCAATAACTAACTGGTTTAATGTCCTAAAAATTCAAAGTTTGAAAATGATAATGGTGACATATATAATATATATATACAAATATTACATATATAATTGCCTTATTCTGTCTGTCTGTCTGACTTGCTCCAAAATGACGTCATTATAGTGACAACCGTCGCCACAGCGCATGCGCTAAATAGCCTGCGACCAACGGCTCAGCTAAGGCTCCCTGCACAGCTAACCAGGGTACACATCGGGTTTCTAAGCAAAGCGCTTTGCTTAGTTACCCGATATTTACCCTGGCTACGTGTGCAAGCAGCCAGCGCTAAGCGGTGTACGCTGGTAACCAAGGTAAATATTGGGTAACCAAGCAAAGCGCCTTGCTTAGTTACCCGATATTTACCCTGGCTATGTGTGCAGGGAGCCTAACTGAACAGCCCGAACTACGGGCCGACAGGACGACGGGCGACACTTCAACGCTCGACTCTGCCCCCCCGCACTCCGCATGTATACACTGACAAAACACACACACACACACTTGGATAGTCACATGTCCCCAGTCATGCAGTCCCCGACACTGACGTCCTCAGCGCCATGGGCCCGCTCGGCTCCACCCACCCCGCACTCCGAGAGAGGTAACCGCAAATCCCCTGAGTGACTGCAGTGAGCTGCGCGATCAGCGGTGCCGTCACTCAGGTGACCCGCGGCCACAGCTGCAGTCCTCCACCCGAGAGCTGTGTCCGCGGGTCACCTGAATGAGTGCACAGCTGATCGCGCGGCTCACTTCAGTTGCTGCGTGGAGCTGATAGAGAGCGGTTGTGTTCTATTTCTATAGGGTGGGGGAGAGGGGGAGTTAGATCAGGGCTTGGACAGAAGCCAGAGTCATTCTGGGGGCTCAGACCTCACTGCCATCAAGCATACCTTTGAGATAAGGGACAGCACAGGGTCTCTAGTCTGAGGGCCAGCTTGGACCCCTGTGCAGCCATTTCATACCACGTGACAGAGCGGGCACGTGATGGTCTCAGGACCGCATTTCTTTTAAATGGGCCAGAACTTAGTACCAAACGCTGCTGCTGAAGACAGATGCTGCTATTTAATGGGTCCTGAGCCTTCTCCACACATGAAGAGCACTTCCCACAACTTGAAAAAAACTTTCTTTTGCGAGAAGATGTCAAATATCTTTCTGGATGTTTTACATCCCAGATCCTGAGTAAAGACCGCTTTACACGCTACGACATCGCTAAAGCGATCTCGTTGGGGTCACGGATTTTGTGACACACATCCGGACGCTTTAGCGATGTCGTGAAGTGTGACACCTATTAGCGATTTTGAATCATTGCAAAAACATTCAAAATCGCTAATCGGTGACATCTCCCCATAAGCTCAATTATCGTTGCTGTTGCAGTAACAATGTAGTTCGTCATTCCTGCGGCAGCACACATCGCTACATGTGACACCGCAGGAACGAGGAACCTTGTCTTACCTGCATCCTGCCCGCAATGAGGAAGGAAGGAGATGGGCGGAATGTTACGTCCCGCTCATCTCCGCCCCTCCACTTTGACTGGGCGGCCGCTTAGTGACATCGCTGTGACGCCGAACTAACCACCCCCTTAGAAAGGAGGCGGTTCGCCGGTCACAGCGACGTCGCTAGGCAGGTAAGTACGTGTGACGGGTCCGCGCGATGTTGTGCGCCACGGGCAGCGATATGCCCGTGTCGCACAACCGATGGAGGTGGGTACGCAAGCTAGCGATATCGGTAACGATATCGCAGCGTGTAAAGCGGCCTTTACTGTCTGTGTTAGGGTATAATCACAAGAAGAGGATTTATTTCAGTAATTTATGTAACTGACCTATTATTCTGAAAGGGGTTTGCAAAAATCTATCGATGTCCTGCAGAAATAACGTCATTCACAAGAATGGAAAGTTTTACAAGTATTCTGCTGTGTGTGAATACGGCTGCCTTCACTACTCATCCCTAAAGGCTTAGCTGAGCTCCTGGAACAAACTAGTTCAGATAGCTTTTCTTCAAATTACTGAACTTTTTACCCGACGTAAAGATTACAGTTCTCAAAACTTTGTCCAGACACTGAGCCAGCAGGGAATACTAGAGGATTGCAGCTCTGAAGCTCTCAGAATTGTGCATACAGGCTGTGACTTAGTACCAGTAAAGCAATGCCTTTACAAAGTGGATTGGCTTTTTATGAAGATTATTTCTATGTGTAAAATGTTTTTTTATAAGTAAACAGACTTTAAGCATTATATAGAAAAATCACAAGTATTCGGCACTTGAATGCTAAAGCTCGGTTCTTTCTCATAAATTGCACATTGTTAAAATATCATGTATTTTCATTTTTTTTTTCTCCTTTCTGACAAAACCTTGCAGAAAAATGGAAATGACTGCAAAGGTTACTCATCCCCGCCAAGATAAGAAAGCTGATTAGAAAGCACTTAAAGCGGAGTCTCTTGTGGATGCTAATCAGAAAAGAATAATTCTGTGTGATACTAAGACATTTGTGTTAATGAATGTACGGCATATAATGCGGCTACTTCTCTGCTGATTTTATTCAACTACTTTATGCACAGACGTCAATAAAACTATTGTCCTGCTGCTATCACATTGTAAGGAGACTGTGCCTCCATATTGTAAAGATTCGATATCCATGGATTCCTTAACCATGTCACGGCCAAGGCTATTTATGCTTAAACCTTCAAGGCAAAATTCAATCTTTGGTAATTATACTTTTTAGTATTTGAATGTTTTTTTTAAATGTAAAAATTGCTAGAAAAAGAATAATTATCCTTCACGCTCACCAGTACAAAAAGGATAATGTGACCAATTTTCGTTTGTGTTTTTTCATTACTTTCTCACCTTCTTCCAAGAGTCATAACTTTTTTATTTTTCTGAACACTTCATCGTATAAGAGTATTTTTCTAGATTTGAATCACATAATTCACATTACCAAATAATGTACTGAAAAATGGAAGGGGGGGAATCCATTTGGGGTGAGATGTTAAAAAAAACCCCTTGCAATTCTGCCATTGTTTTTGGGTTGTGTTTTTCCGGTGTTCAATCTGCAGTAAAAATGATTTTGGCAATATATAATTATATAATATAACTCTCCAACTCAGTATGATAGTACTGTAGAGATTTGATGTAGCTTATGCCTGTTGGTCCTGAGGAAGGGAGCAGAGCCTCCTGAAACGCGTAGACCTGTGCAAAAATAAAAAGTTTACATTAATCCAATATTTCATCAGTGATCTTTGGCACGGTTTACAAAGCCCCGTTCCACAATCTCTCTCTGTTATCAGCCACCTGGGGTACTGATGCCGTTGATCCAGATTTATGCTGTTACAGGAGTTGTGCCTTTCACAACCCTTCTTGGTGAGTAGGATTATCCTTTCTGTCACCCCCTGTCTGTCAGGGTAAGACCCTATTGCGCTTCTTTTTCAACAGGTTTTTTATCTACAACTCAGTATGATTACAGAGATACCAAAAGTTACCGATTGTTTTCATTTTATAAGACGCATTGGATTATAAGACGCACCTCAAATTTAGAGGAGGAAAATAGGAAAAAAATATTTTTAATGTTAAAATGAAGGTCCGTCTTACAATCCTAGTGCATCTTCTAATATCTCATCAGGTGGGAGTGGCGGTGGCGGAGCGGTTCAGGAAGGTACACAGGAGGCAGGGTCGATTATGCTGTGGGCTTAGAAGAGGGGGTCTCACGGGTCAGTAGACAGAGGGTCGGTGATACTCCGGGCTTGAGGGTGTTGTGGCGGCAGGCTCCAGTGATCTAACAGCTGGCTGTGAGCTCTACTGAATCAAGATTGACTTCAAGAAAATGGCGCGGGAGGCGGCGCGTGCTCAGAAAGGCCTCTGCGGCAATTTTCTTGAAGTCCTTAGCATAAATCTGCGCATGCTTCACCTCCACGGCTATTTTCTTGTAGTCCATCGCGTCAACTGTGGGCACTTCAATGGCGCCCGCCTCATCACCAATCCTCCATCCTGTGACCATCCTAAGCCACTCTACTGCAGTGGCATCCCCTCCTCTGAGTCCTCAGTATCACCGACCCTGCCTCCTGTGACCCTGTGCCACCACTGCTGCGCTGGTAAACCATATACGGATTATAGGACGCACCCCCATTTTACCCCCAGTTTTGGAATGGAAAATGTGCATCTTATAATCTGGAAAATACGGTACATAGTTTTTGTTTACGAGGCGAAAAGACATTTTAAAACTTAGTAAAGGAAAAAAAAATATCTGTGTCAGCGTTTTTTGAGACCTGTAACTTTTTTCTTACTATTATTCCCTTACTGGAGCTCCATGAGGGCTTGTTTTTGTGTTAAAATAAGTTCACATGTCCAGTAATCACTTGTTAGAATACATCCAGCAGCAATCTGTTCTGCAAACACAACATTTTTTGTCCATTTTGAAAAAATTTTTTTTTTTTTTTGCAGGATCCATTTTTTTTAACATGGAAGTCGATGAAAACGGATGCATTGTTGTTTATTTTCCATTTGAAACTGATCCAGTAAACAAAAAACTGATTCTTTACAAATGAAATAAAAACGTATGGCTAAATAGCAATCAATTAATGGAGGCATTTTCCGTAGACTACCATGTTAAAAAAACGGATCCTGAAAACATCAATATTTTGAAAACGAACAAGAAAGTTGTGTTTGCTGAACATTTTATCCAACAGATTGCTGCTGGATCCGTTTTAACGGATGATTACTTCACATGTGAGTATGGCCTTACTGTGTATAGTTTATATTGGTACTACTTAGAGCAGTTTTCCCAAACACAAGTCATAAAGAGCCACCAGTACATCATGTTTTCAAAATATCATTAATATTACACAGGTACTAAGCTGGGTCACCTGTGCAATATTAAATAAGATCTGTTGGTGGCTCTTGAGGACTGGAGTTTGGAAACTCTGACTTAGAGGTAACACTTGCATTTTCTAGGGAGGTGCTGACATTTATTTTAATTGTTTTTAATGTTTTACTTTCGGGTTAAATAATCTTTTTATATTGACAGACTAGATGTAGCACCCTGCCTGGAATAGTAACTGTCTGTTTCTCTCACAGTCTCTGACTGTCTCCCTCTCTGTCTGTCTCTCTCTCTCTCTGTATGTCTGTCTCTTTCACTGTCTGTCTTTTTCCCTGTCTGTCTCTTTCCCAATCTGTCTCTTTCCCTGTCTGTCTCTTTCCCTGACTGTCTCTTTGTCTGTGTCTGTCTCTTTGTCTGTGTCTGTCTCTTCGTCTGAGTCTGTCTGTTTCTTTGTCTCTCTGTCTCTTTGTCTCTTTGTCTGTCTGTAGCTGTCTGTCTTTGTCTGTCTCCTTCCCTGTCTGTGTCTGTCTCTTTCACTGTCTGTCTCTGTCTCTTTCCTTGTCTGTGTCTGTCTCTTTCCCTGTCTATGTCGGTCTCTTTCCCTGTCTGTGTCTGTCTCTTTCCCTGTCTGTGTCGGTCTGGTTCCCTGTCGGTCTCTTTCTCTGTCTATATCAGTCTCTTTCCCTGTATGTGTCGGTTTGTTTCCCTGTCTGTGTCTGTCTCTTTCCTTGTCTGTCTATCTGTGTCTGTCTGTCTGTCTCTGTCTGTGTTTGTCTGTCTCTGTCTGTGTCTCTGTCTGTCTGTCTGTCTCTGTCTCTTTCCTTGGCTGCATTGTGACATGCCAACATTCCATTTAAGGGTGTGGCTGTGCATTCTTCTGAAGTTTTTTTGGCGAATAACTGTAAAACAGTTAAAATTTCCCCTCAAAACATAGTCTATGACGTTCCCTGAGTAAAATGGAGTATCTGTGCAAAATTTTGTGATTGTACATGTGACGATGCAAATTTCTTTAGAGGACATACACATGCATACATACATACATACATACATACATACATACATACATATGTGGCACCCCTGACCTGGTCAGGCACTACTGAGTACTGCACCCATGCTGGGTCAGTACAAAACAGGTAATCCCAAAGGCTGACTAGGGTGTGGACACACAGACACTTAGTAACCAGGACACACACACAGCTTAGAGGGGACCCCTGGGCAGACCCAGGGAGGGGGCGTAGCCCTCGCATCCCAGCTAGTGGTGGGTAGTGGGACTGCAGACAGGGAGTTGTGCAGTGGCAGCAGGAGGAGGAGTGGAGCAGCCGCATCTGAACGGTAGAGCAGAGGAGCAGGACCCTGTCAGACCCTGCACCTGTAGTGGCTGCTGGCGGGGGAGAGCGGCTACCCAGTGGTGCTGCCTTAAATCCACCTAGTGAAGAGGTGGCTGAGTAAGGAGACTACGGGTAGGCCAAGCCCGCATGGGGAAACAGGTCCCTAAAGCAGGAACTTATCTACTCGGTGTGCTAAATTGCTGGTGAGGGTGCTGGATGTACCTCACCGAACCACACAGAGTCCGCGCCATCAGCAGCAACGAGGAGGCCCATAAGGAGGATTGAGCCTGGAGCCATCTTAACCTTGGTCCACGCTGCCAGCAAACGGGCCAGAAAGGGGAGAACAGCAGTTGCGACTTCCCTGGGTGATTCCCGCAGTACTACAAGTAAGGAGTCACCCCAAACAAGAAGGGCTAGGAAGGCGAATGTAACGCCTACCTGGATCAACAGACTCAGATGGGATGTAATGGACAGGCTAGAGGGAAGCCACTCACCAAGTAGGACCCCCAGAACCCTGAAACTCTTTAACCCCTATACAGGGATTTGGAATTACACAGGGCCCTGTAGATCACTACCTGTGGAAGGCTACAGTCTGATGAGAGTAGTCGTCAGGCAGGGTCAAACCAGGAATAGCAGAACAGGGACAGAATCGGCAGGCAAAGACGTAATCAGAAAACGTAGCAGAGGTCAAATCCGGATCGGGCAGCGAGGTACAAAAACAGCAGGCAGGAGGGTAGTCAGAAAACATGCAGAAGTCAGCACACAGGAATCACTAAACAGAATAGGGCGGACCAGGAGCCAGAAAAGCAGAACTATCTCTGGCAGAGGTCAGCAGGCAGGAGGGGAACTAAGAAGGGTGTGGTGTCTTCCCATTGGCTGTAGCTGAACGCTGGCAACTTCAGCTGGAAGACACACGCCACCCACAGTCAGCCAATAGTACTGCAGATCCCAAGATAACCCAGCCCAGTGGAAGATCGGAGCCTGCGCCCACCGATGCCGCTGGCATCGACTCCTCTCCCATCACCAGCACCATCCACGGCAGGAACACGGCGTCGCCTGGTGATCGGAGCAGAAGTCACTGGAGCGGACTCTGGTGGTGACGTAACAGCGAGTCAGCAGTCACCCCTACATCAGCCGGAGGGTTACCTTGTTCCACCTGGTTCATCATAGCATCGCCCGGGTTGACTCACAGCTACCATCTGAAAGTGAGTAAAAACCCTGAAAGACATTGCTGCCTGTGTGTGAGTTCTTCTGCGACCTGTGGTACTACACACTTACACTGGGCCCTGCCTCACTCTCAGGAGGCCCACTACAACTGACTGCATCTACCATCAGCCCCAGGCCCTCCCTAAACTGCAGTGGCGGTCACCCCCTGACCACAGTTACCGAGAGTGGTGTCACGATTCCCATTGAAGTTAACCTGACCTACCTGTGGGCAGAAGATTTCTAGCACGTGAAGTCCCTGAAGACCCTGAGGCGAACTGAAGGTAATGGGGCTCCACACATACATATATACATACACTCAGCTTTATATATTAGATGGGTTGATGATGCAGACAGAGTTGATACCAAATATGTTTATTTTTTTTCAATTGGAATAATGGAAGATCAGAATTTTTTTTTTTTCTTTTTACACATATAATACAGCTGGCACCTGACCTGTGTGGAACTATGTCAGCTTCGAAACTACTCTGTCCTCTATCTACAATCATACGTAACAATATGTCTTATGTTTAAGGCTACGTTCCCACAATGAGTTTGTGGTGCGTTTTTGATGTTGCAGATTTTCTATAACATTTCTGCACCTATTATATAAATTATTGTAGGTTATTCATATTATTCCATTACGTTTATGTGTGCGCTTTTTTTTTAGTGCATTTTTATTGCCTTTTTGAGGCTGCACTTTTTTTTCTTTTTGGTATGTCATGCTTGAAATAAAGCTGCTTTGTTTTTGATACTTTCTGGTATTTGGCTTTGACACAAGTTTATTGATATAGTTAGGGGTAAATTACAGGACTATTTGATGCATTTCTACAAGGGGAAGGTGCTAAAAATGAATGTGCGCTTTTTACCTGCGGATTTGCCGCATCTAACACAATCCTATGGGGAAAATCTAATATATAAAGCTGAGTGTACGTGTGTGTGTATGTCCGCTAAAGGAATCCGCACCGTCGCATTTACAATCACAAAATTTTGCACAGACACTGCATATGACTCAGGGAACGTCATAGACTTTGTTTTGACGGGAAAATTTAACCCTGCACTTTACAGTTACTCTCCAAAAACCCTGCCTCCATTAAAGTCAATGGAACTGCGAGCTGCAGGTCATTAATAGGAGCTGTGATTGGTTGCTATAGGAACGAAAGCATTCATAGTATAAGAAACTTATGTGTGAGGTAATATGATGTCGGTGGGGAGACGGATAGAGAGAAAGAGACAGACAGAGAAAGACAGAGGCAGACAGACAGTCAAAGAGACAGAGGCAGGCAGACAGGGAAAGAGACAGGAAATGAGACAGGAAAAGAGACTGGAGAAGAGACAGTGAAAGAGACAGATGGGGAAAGAGACAGACGGGGAAAGAGACAGACCTGGAAAGAGACAGACCTGGAAAGAGACAGACCGGGAAAGAGACAGACCTAGAATGAGACAGGCAGTGAAAGAGACTGACAGACAGATACAGAGAGACAAACAGACAGTGATAGAGAGACAGACAGACACACAGAGAGAGATGGACAGACACAGAGATAGAGACAGACAGAGAGACTGATACACATACAGACAGAGATAGACACAGACAGACAGGCATGGATAGAGACAGAGACAGACATGGATAGAGACAGACATGGATAGAGACAGACATGGATAGAGACAGACATGGGTAGAGACAGACATGGAAAGAGACAGATATGGAAAGAGACAGACAGGGAAAGAGACAGACAGAGAGAGAGAGACAGACAGAGACTGGAAGAGAGACAGTTACTATCCCAGACAACGCCCAGGTACTACAGCTAGTCTGCACATAAAACTCAGCATACCTACGAGAGAAATTGACATGTTGCAGATTTGAAACAAGCACCATAGGTCAGTTTATGATGAGTAAAAAAGAAGCAGAGTGAGCAGGAAATTTATATAAATCCCATCCACTTTGCTGGAACTGTAAAAGCTTATCATGGACACACAGCCTACAGGGATATTTCCATCCTTGAAATTTATTTAAATTTGAAAGATTACACCATACATGTGTGGGACATGGAGATAAGAGACAATCTTTTCATTAAAACTCTATCTAGGCATGGTGGCCTCACCAGACAGGATGGGGGTTATATATCATAAAGGATATGTCATACAGGGTTTATTCCAAGATGTAAATGTATTAAGATTACAGTTGCATGCAAAAGTTTGGGCACCCTTGGTTAAAATGACAGTTATTGTGAATAGTTAAGCAAGTTGAAGATCAAATGATCTCTAAAAGGCATAAAGTTGAATGTGACAAACTTCCTTTGCATTTTAGGCCCCCCAAAAGTATTTTAATCTTTTACATTTTTAAATTTAAAAAAAAAGGAAAACGGGCCAATGCAAAAGTTTGGGCACCCTGCATGGTTAGCTCCTAGTAGAACCAACTTTGGCAAGCTTGTAAACGCTTTATGTAGCAGCCAAGATTCATTCACTTCTTGTTTGAGGGATTTTCATCCATTCTTCCTTGGAAAAGTCTTCCAGTTCTGTGAGATTCCTGGATAGTGTTGCATGCACTGCTCTTTTGAGGCTTAAGGTCCAGTCACACTAAAGCAACTTACTAGCGATCCCAACAACGATAGGGATCGCTGGTAAGTTGCTAGGAGGTTGCTGGTGAGATGTCACACTGCGACGCTCCAGCGATCCCACCAGCAACCTGACCTGGCAGGGATCGCTGGAGCGTCGCTACACGAGTTGCTGGTGAGCTCACCAGCAACCAGTGACCAGCCCCCAGCACCGCGTGGAAGATGCTGCGCTTGGTAACTAAGGTAAATATCGGGTAACCAACCCGATATTTACCTTGGTTACCAGCGCACGGAGCTACACGTGCAGAGAGCAGGGAGCAGCGCACACTGAGCGCTGGCTCCCTGCTCTCCTAGTTACAGCACACATCGGGTTAATTACCCGATGTGTGCTGCAGCTAAATGTGCACAGAGCAGGGAGCAGCGCACAATGCTTAGCGCTGGCTCCCTGCTCTCCTAGCTACAGCACACATCGGGTTAATTAACCCGATTTCTGCTTTCTGTTTCCTCCTATCCAAATAATCTCTGGAGGCAGAGATATTTTCCAGGCAGCATCCATCCCATAGCCTGGAAGAGCTCATTCACATAAAGTGATAAAAGTTGATTTATCCACAACAAAGCATCTGATATGAGGCATACAGGTATGACTTTTTTTCTGAATTCTATAACCTGTATGCCCATATTAATAGTTTAAAAGGGTCAAAGTGGTGAAAGATTTCTTTTAACTCACTGAAACTGAACATCTGTGGGTTCGCCCATCTGTACTCTTTAGCAATCACATGAACAGTGCTCAAAGAAATTTTGCTTGGTCTTCTAGACCTTATCTTTACCTCCTCTGTTTCGGTTAACTACCATTTCCTAATTACATTTCAAAATGCAAGGGCAACTTGAAAATGCTTTGCAATCTTCTTATGGACGTCTCCTGCTTTGTGGGCCTTCATCATTTTTATTTTCAGAGTGCTAGGCAGCTGCTTAAAAGAACCCATGGCTGACGTTTTTTGGCACAAGGTTAGAGGAGGCTGGGTTTTTATAAATATGTGAAATTTGCATCACCTGGTCCTTCCTAATGAAGATAGTGAACAAGCCATAACTCTAACAGGGTAATTAACGTTTGAAACCTTGGTCAAAGTTATCTGAGCACACAAATCTCCAAAGATGTCCAAACAATTGCAACGGCCTTTTGCTTTTTGTAATTTTTAAAATGTAAAATGAAATATTTTTTTTTGCTAAAAATATTAAGGAAATGTGAGATCTTTAAACTTTAGGTCTTTTAGAGATCACTGCATCTTCAACTTGCTTAAATACTCACAATAACAGTGATTCTGCCTAGGTGTGCCTAAACGTCTATACATGATACAGTGTTCCCAAACAATAAAATATTAATTAGTTCCAAGAAGAACATTACACTGAGTTTTATGTGCAGATTTTCCTCAAAGAATTGCATTAGTTAAGCAAAATGTACAGGTAAAGGTTTGTCAAAGTCATAAGTTCAGTTATGAGTTACATAGCTCAAAGGCTGGGGTCTGCACCCCCACTGTCACCAGGTAATTGAAGCGGGTTATCTGACGAAGAACAGACATGGAGTCTGTATACAGAGTAATTAACAGGTAGGCTTAAGCCCCCGTCACATTTAGCGACTTACCAGCGATCCCGAAAACGATGCGACCTGATAAGGATCACTGTTAAGTCGCTGGGAGGTCGCTGGTGAGATGTCACACAGTCAGACCTTACCAATGATTCAGTAACGATACAGGTCGCAGTAGCAACCTGTATAACAATCTCTGCTGTCACTGGGACCTTGTCACACAGTGTCAAACATTGGGATGTGTCCTGCCCAGCAGGACATCACCTTTGAAGAAAATGGTCCTAACAATTCAGCAACGACTAGTGATCTCACAGCAGGGGCCTGATTGCTGGTAGGTGTCACACATAACGAGATTGCTGCTGTGTCACGAAACCGGTGACGCAGCAACGATCTCATTAGTGATCTCGTTAGCGATTTCGTTGTGTGTGACGGGGCCTTAACTTTTTGGGCCAGCAGATGTATCCTGTATGCCTCCACTGGAACGTCAATGCTTTCAACTTGTGCAGCTGCTCTGTTTGTACGGCATAGACAGGGCAAGGTAAAACAATATTTAAATGTTTTTTTGTATGATAATTCTAGTTTTGCAGAATTTATGCATATACCTATGATCGGGCAGCATATTTGCATCTGTGGGTAAAATTGCAAATGTATTGATTAGAGATGAGCGAACCGGCAGTGGTTCGGCTCGAGGTCGGTTCGCCGAACCGAGGTCTCGTTCGAGTTCGGTTCGGCAAACAGGTTCGGCGAACCACTCAAACCGCATAGGAAACAATGGGAGGCAATTTACAAACACATAAAAACACCTAGAAAACACCCTCAAAGGTGTCCAAAAGGTGACAAACAACTCACAACACAACACAAACACATGGGAAAGTGACAAGAACAAATTCTCATGCATAAACAAAACAGCGTTACAAGGAAAAGAGGATGAGACACAGATATAAGCAAGGCATGCCCTTCTAAAATCATACAAAACACAGCAAGGGTTACTCCAAGTGGAGTCTCCCTTTTTTTCCAAAAATTGGGCCACACAGACACCCACCCCTTCAGTGGCAGCACTTGTGCCCCAGTTGTACACTTCACAGGTAGATTTGCATCAAGCACATTCAAAAATACGCCATCCTTAACCGTCCCCAGGATGACACCGGGGTAGGTAGCAAAGTCTTTGCTGAACCATGACTTGTTCATCTTGGCTCCTTTTAAAAAACACAGCAAGCAAGGGTTGCTCCAAGCGGAGTCTCCCTTTTTTCCAAAAAATGGGCCACACAGACACCCCTTTAGTGGCAGCACTTGTGCCCCAGTCGTACACTTCACAGTTAGATTTGCATCAAGCACATTCAAAAATACGCCATACTTAACCGTCCCCAGGATGACACCGGGTTAGGTAGCTAAGTCTTTCCTGATCCCAGCTCTGTTCATCTTGGATCATTTTTAAAAACAATGTAAGCAAGGGTTACTCCAAGCGGAGTCTCCCTTTTTTTCCAAAAATTGGGCCACACACACACCCACCCCTTCAGTGGCAGCACTTGTGCCCCAGTTGTACACTTCACAGGTAGATTTGCATCAAGCACATTCAAAAATACGCCATCCTTAACCGTCCCCAGGATGACACCGGGGTAGGTAGCAAAGTCTTTGCTGACCTATGACTTGTTCATCTTTGCTCCTTTTAAAAAACACAGCAAGCAAGGGTTACTCCAAGCGGAGTCTCCCTTTTTTCCAAAAATTGGGCCACACAGATACCCCTTTAGTGGCAGCACTTGTGCCCCAGTCGTACACTTCACAGGTAGATTTGCATCAAGCACATTCAAAATCCACAAGCATTTACTCTCCCCAGGATGACACAGGGGTAGTAAATAACTTGTGGATCCATGACTTATCTGTCAGCAGACACCCAGCAGCACTGAAGACACGTTCAGAGACAACGCTGGCAGCTGGACACGACAGAATCTCCAAGGCGTAAGTGCAGAGCTCTGGCCATTTTTGAAGATTTGAAGCCTAAAATGAGCAAGGCTCCATTTGCAAAGTCATGGCATCGATGTTCATTTGGAGATACTCCTGTATCATCCTCTCCAGCCGTTGACTATGTGTCAGACTTGCTGTCTCTGGTGGCCTTGCAAAGGATGGTCTAAAAAAATTATGAAAAGATTCAATAAAATTGATGTTACCAGCACCAGATACGGTGCTGCTGGTACGGGTAGACTGTTGAAGATGACGAGACCGCCCCATGTTTGTCAAGTTACAACTGGGAGATTCACTCCCTGCACCACGGTTGTTTGGTGGAAAAGCCAAGCTAAGATCGAGTAACATCTTTTGCTGATACTCCTGCATACGTGCGTCCCGGCTGGCATTATGTCACAAAATTTGGACTTGCACTGGGGATCTAATAGTGTGGCAAGCCAGTAGTCATCATCACTTCTAATTTTGACAGTACGAGGGTCATGTTGGAGGTAGTGCAGCAAGAAGGCGCTCATGTGTCTTGCGCAGCCATGCGGACCAATTCCACGCTGTGTTTATGGCATAGAGGTGCTAACCGTTCTTTCTTCCTCTGACATCTCCACCCAACCTCTTTCAACTGAAATTTGACCAAGGTCTCCCTCATCCGCTGAGTCTTTCATATCCATGGACAGTTCGTCCTCCATTTCTTCATGTTCTCCTGCACCTTCCTCAACATTTCGCCTGCTACCATGCGCCCTTGTTGATCCCTGTCCCCCATGGTCCCATGCCTGCCGCGTTGATGATGATGAACGTCTGGACCTTGGTGATGTTGTTGTGTCTTGCGCATATGAATCCTCCTGTAGTTCCTCCCCTTCCTGTTGTCCCACCCCCTGACTCCAAATAGTATTTAGCGTGTGCTCCAGCATGTAAATGACTGGAATTGTGATGCTGATAATGGCATTGTCAGCGCTAAACATATTCATCGCCATGTCGAAACTGTGCAGAAGGGTGCATAGGTCCTTGATCTGAGACCACTCCATCAGGGTGATCTGCCCCACCTCTGCATCTCGTTGGCCCAGGCTATATGTCATGACGTTTTGCACCAGGGCTTGACGGTGCTGCCACAGTCGCTGTAACATGTGGAAAGTCGAATTCCAGCGTGCCGGCACATTGCATTTCAGGCGATGAACCGGCAGGCCAAAAGACTTCTGGAGCGATGCAAGTCGCTCAGCAGCGGTGGTTGAACAGCGGAAGTGAGCAGACAGTTTTCGTGCCCTGTTCAGAAGGTCATCTAGGCCGGGATAGTGTGTTAAAAATTGCTGGACAACAAGGTTCAATATGTGAGCCATACAAGGCACGTGTGTCACCTTGCCCAGGCGAAGGGCCGCACCCAGGTTTGCAGCATTGTCACACACGGCCTTACCAGGCTGCAGATTGAGTGGATACAACCATTTATTAAACTCAGTCTCCAGAGCTGCCCACAACTCAGCCGCTGTGTGACTCTTATTTCCAAGACATTTCAAGCTAAAGACCGCCTGATGCCGTTGCGCTCTGCTGCCAGCATAGTAATGAGGGGTGCGTGATTCCTTCTGCGCAGATAGAAGGCGGAGGTGGAGGACCCAGACGAGGTGGAGGAGGCAGAAGCAGTGGCGAAACTTGGACAGACAGAGGATTGACACACAAGTTGTGGGGATGGCAAGACTTGTGCAGCAGACCCTTCACCATCTATCACCATAGTTACCCAGTGCCCAGTCAGCGACATGCAACGTCCCCGTCCATGCTTACTGGTCCAAGTATCGGTGGTGAAATGCACCCGTTCACACACAGAGTTTCTCAAGGAAGCGGTGATGTTGTGTGCGACTTGCTGGTGTAGCGCAGGCACACCTTTCTTAGAGAAGTAGTGGCGACTGGGCATCTGGTACTGGGGCACAGCGACAGACATAAGGTCTCTAAAATCCTGTGTGTCCACCAGGCGGAAAGGAAGCATTTCGGTAGCCAAGAGCTTAGAGAGGGATAAAGTCAACCTCTTAGCTTTGTCATGGGTCGCAGGAAATGGCCTTTTTTTTGTCCACATCTGAGATCTGGCTGCTGTGTGTAGACGGTGGTGAGTAGGGTGTCCCTGAAAAAATGCAGGTTTGTGAGGAAAGTGCAGGCATAGACATGATGTTGCCTTCATCCAACGTTGATGCTATCGATGTCTGAGAGAGCTGTACACAGGCACTTGTTTCCCCTTCCAAACCAACTGACGACCTACCAAGCAAACTGCCTGTTGCGGTTACAGTGGTGGAAGTTGTGCGTGGAAAACCAGGTGTGACAGCTGTCCCCACAGACCTAGAAGATGAAGAGCGCGCGGATGCACTTGAAGGGGCAGGCGGTGGATGGTTCGCTCCGCTAGACCGCACTGCACCACGGTGAGCTTCCCACTGGGACATATGATATTTATTCATGTGATGATTCATGGAAGAAGTTGTCAAACTCCTGAGGTTTTTCCCTCTACTAACAGAATCACGACAAATTTTACATATCACATGATTTGGGCGATCTTTTGCTATGTCAAAAAAGGTCCAGGCTAGGCAAGGCTTAGAGGGCATGCGACCTGCTGAGCCCCCCCGACTAGTGCTCAGAGGCAGAGTGGTGGCTGAGGATGCAGTTGTAGACGTGCTACCAGTACTACTCCTCTGTCCAGGAAGGCGCAAGGTAACTTCGTCGTCAGTAGCATCCTCCTCCACCTCCTCTGTTGACCTCCTCGAGTGCCTAACTGTGGGTTGACAGTAGGTGGGATCTAGAACTTCCTCATCAAGCGTTGTGTTTGCACTCCCCTCACCCTCAGACCGAGCCTCTTCCTGACGTGAACCAATATTTAAGTTGTCATTCCAATCTGGTATCCGCGTCTCATCATCATCAGTATGTTCCTCATTGTCTATAACAACAGGTGTTACGGTTTGTGAATAAGGGTCAACATTATGCTCAGAAACTTGGTCCTCACGGCCTGAATCAGAGTCACAAAGGTTCTGGGCATCACTGCAGACCATTTCCTGGTCTGTACTCACTGTAGCTTGGGAGCAGACCTCTGATTCCCAGGCTATAGTGTGACTGAACAGCTCTGCAGACTCAGCCATCTCAGTTCCACCATACTGTGCAGGGCGGATGGAGACTTCAGAGCTGGGAGAAACAAAGTGTGATTGGGATGACAACTCAGAGGACTGGTGTTTTTTGGATGCGGTAGTTGTGGTGGCGGAGAGGGCACTTGTTGGACCACTTGAGATCCATTCAAGCATTTTCTTTTTTTGGCCATCATCAACCTTTGTTCCAGTTGTTCGTGTCCGTAAAAAAGGGAGCACATCGGATTGTCCACGGTAAGTAGTAGACATCTTACTTTTGCTGGAAGATGGTCTATCTTCAGCAGATGTTAATGGAGCTTTGCCACCTTCCCCACGGACAAACCCTTTTTTTCCTTTTCCAACACGTCTCTTCCCCTTTCCACCAGCATCTGTCATTTTGCCACTCATTTTGATTGCGACAAGATTGTCCACTTAAAATGTGGTAGTAAAAATTGAGAGGTGGTGTAGATTGCAGCGGTGGTCTAACTTTATTAACAGCAGAATAAACAACAATAACTATCCCTGACAATGCAACTACGGCCCTTAAACTGGCAGCATAGTTTGCTAGTATAATGGCTTAGTAACAATGAGTTTGAGTGTGCAATGCAGAGGTGCCCCAAATAGCTTTGCATCAGTGGGACAATAATGAAGTCCAACAGCCACTTTTAGAATGCCACTAAGTTTCCTCAGTGTTTGCTAGTATAATGTCTTAGTAACAATGAGTTTGAGTGTGCAATGCAGTGGTGCTGCAAATAGCTTTGCACCAGTGGGACAATAATGAAGTCCAACAGCCACTTTTAGGATGCCACTAAGTTTACTCAGTGTTTGCTAGTATAATGGCTTAGTAAAAATGAGTTTGAGTGTGCAATGCAGAGATGGTGCAAATAGATTTGCACTAGTGGGACACTAATGGAAGTCCAACAGCCACTTTTAGGATGCCACTAAGTTTACTCAGTGTTTGCTAGTATAATGGCTTAGTAACAATGAGCTTGAGTGTCCAATGCAGTGGTGCTGCAAATAGCTTTGCACCAGTGGGACACTAATGGAAGTCCAACAGCCACTTTAAGGATGCCACTATGTTTACTCAGTGTTTGCTAGTATAATGGCTTAGTAACAATGAGCTCGAGTGTGCAAAGGGCAGGAGGGTACAGTGGCAGGGTTGTGGGTCTGTGTAGAGGAAATGAAGCCTCACTTTATATCCCTCCTAATGGGGAAATGCAGCAAGGAAGTCCCTGACCTTAGCTACACAGACGCTCTTATCTGTAGCTGTTAAAATCTGTTTCCACGGACCTGACTGTTACCTATGGCTCTGAGCCTGCTGTTATTAGCCCTTACAAGGGCTAAAAGAAACTTCTATTCCTATTCTGTATAGCGCTGTGTGTAGAGCGTACACAGCAGTATCGGAGACAGGAGCTACGCCAGCGGTGATTGACACCCAGACGCAGAAGGCAGATAATGGCGTCCTGACGGGCAGATACCCGTTTTTATAATGCAGGGACATGTGACATGGACATCCTATCACACATGCCGTTGCTTCTCTGGCTAAAAGTCCACTTAGCTGTGTGTGTCTGGGATTGGCTGACATGCTGGCCCACCTCACTACACGCGCGCGCTTAGGGAAGGAAGACAAGGGAAAAAAAAAAAATGGCGATCGCCATTATACAAACAGCAGTAGTGATCTGAATGCGCTGTTCCCGCACACTATACGCTGAAATTTCATAATAGTGTGAGTCACAGAGTGAATTACACTATTACAGCGGAAAGCCAGCTAGTAATTAGCTTGGCTTTTTGCTGCTAGAACCGTTCTCGAACTTAACTAGAACTATCGAGCTTTAGCAAAAAGCTCGAGTTTTAGTTCGATCGAGAACAGCCCCCAAAATCACTCGAACCGCGCACTGGAGAACCACGATCCACAAACCGCGCTCAACTCTAGTATTGATAGCTGGCAAGCTACAAGGGTGCAATATCTCCCTGAATTATGAATATACAGTATAATATTCATGTGTGGTATATGTAGAATACTTGAAGGATGCTTGGAAAGATGACAGTTAGATTGTTTCTCTAGGAGGTACCTAGGTGAAAATAGGATCACCAGCAGAAAAGAGGGCTAAAGCTGGATTACAATCTAATCATCCATTCCTTTCTTATCTCAGCTGAGAAATAAGGGAGGGGTCTAGTGAGACGTCTTATAACATCTCATCTACTGAATATAAGACCCCCAAAGAAGTAATGGTATGGCAGATATATCCATGTTCACATTGCGTTTTCCTCCACCAAAAGCTATCACTGATTCCGTTTGATAGACATTTCAGTACTGTATCCCTTCTATTTTAGACTGTTCTGCCTGTATTTTTTATTATTGCATCTAAATTAAACTTTTTAAGCACTTTATTCTTTTTGAATATTAATCAGAGGGAGTATTGATGAAGAAGTGAGGACACTTTGAAAGTATTGGAAGAAGATATCAAGTGCTCAGGGAAGTTGGGTAGTATGTATTCTAGTGTGTGTACTTGTACAGGCGTCTGTCTTCCTGGCTTATCAAAATGGTGAGTGGTGAAATTGCAAAGTGTGGTATGTATGTGAGAACTGACTGTGGGATGCGCTCAGCTCATTGTCAGCGTATCGGCGGGTGGACGAGTGAGTGTGGGAAGCAGAGTCCCCCTTAAATTAGTATCCGAGGAACGTGTGTCCTGAGCGAGTGGTGTTTGTGACAAATTGGTGGCAGCAATAGGGGTGTTCTTGACAAAGCCACCAGTAATTATCAAAACCAAAACAGCTTTATTTAAAACATGACATACCAAATAGTGAAAAAAAAAATGCAATGTCAAAAACGCAATAAGAATTTTGTAAAAATAAAATGTACTCACAAGAGTAAAAAAAAAGGCAAGTAACCTAATTTACCTAATAAGTGCAGAAATGCTCAAGAAATTCTGCTACATCAAAAACTCACCAAATACTTAATGTGAAAACAGAGCCTAATACACATAAGAAACCATTTTTTGACTACAGTAAGTCACGTTATATAACTGACAGCAAACGATTCCTGTATATATCAATATTGTCACAGTTGTCCCCCTGCTGTTTAGAGACTAGTGACAGGTTGTGGACTGGAGCCTCTCTTTTCTATCTTGACTTCTGATTTTAACGAAGTTTCCATTCTTTTGGTGTCTCAGGAGTTAATATCAGTTTTGTTGCCAGCACCTCATAGCAGTGCAGGTCAGCTGTAGCTGCTTTGAGCCCAAGTTCCTTTAGAATTAAATAATGGGGTTTTCCCAGCAGTCCTTGCTGATGATAAAATTCTTTGTAATCTGGCCATCCTGGTTGAAGGAGCTGCTGGGGATTTGTCCTGTGCCCATCCCACTTCTACTTTGGATTCTGTATGCAGCCGTAGATTTTGGTGTTTGTACCCTTCTGTTTATCCCCTGACTGTCTTTCCTTTCCCCTCTGTGTTTATTAGTGCCGCGGCGGGACTAGTGTCTCCCGCTGGCCATCTACCTAGCCAGGGGTATTTTCTGGGCTAGTGAGGAATTAGGTATCCAGCACAGCGACAGATTGAAACACCACATATAGGGATGCTAGGGAGCTCAGGTAACAGCTTGAGGTCAGTTCTGGAGTTGTCACCTCATCCCTCTCCCTAGTCGTAGGGTCCACCATTGTTAAAGTGTCCCCAGTTTCCCCCCTTTTGCTTGTGATTTTTTTTGTAGTGCCTCAGATGCCCGTCAGTCTGAGCAAGTGTGCCACGTGGTGTATACAGACTTGTCTTACTCTGTGTGTGACAGATATACATTGATATATGGCATATTTGGAGGCATGTAAAGATACAAGTTTGTCTGGTGCCATGTTATACATCTGTGCAATTCAGAACTTCTAAAGAGCCACAAGTAGCTGGGCATGAATACTTTTGCAAATCATTGTAAATGTCCTTGCAAGGTTGCTTTCTAAAACAGGTCAACTTATGTACTGTATGAGAACAGCACAATTTATCCATATACACATATGGAATAAATTGTCAGTGTGTGGACATCTAAAGAAAGGGTATGAAAAAAGTACAAAAAAACCCTAACCTGTACTATGATCAGACATTTTCTTCTGGATATCTGAAGCCAGGAAAGATATACTGTATTTTACACCATAAAAGAGAACCAGAAACCACTGGGTTAGAATGAGTAATAACAGTTTCACGCCTTCAAGTTAAATGTTCATGTATCATCTGCATGTGAATGATCAAATAGTGCTTGATTACATATTATCAGTCAGTACCATGATGTAGCATGTTTTTTGGCGCCCATCATTTGTAAATGGCTGGCACCTTGAGAGATTTAATGAAGCTCAAATGTCTGAGTAGTCTTTTGCATATTTAAGAGCAGTCTGATTAAAATAGCTCTCATCATGCCGCCTGTTCCCTCAGGTTGTCTCACAGAGACCATAATTAATCATAAATCTTATTCTTCACATAATGGAAGTACGGTGAGTACAATGGCTGATGCTCGGCACTCTGCTCGCTGTTGGAAAGTCCACTCTGCAATATGCAAAAAGATTCTATTAACCCGACTTATTCTTTCCATCTCATGTTTCATGGGTTTCTCATGTACCTATACAACTGTATTTTACCCGTTGGGGCAGTTTTCTTTATGTATAGTATTCTTGTTCATTAAAACCAGGGAACGATACCCATTCTGTTGTTTTTTTCTAATCTACTTTACTTTCTTACCATAGACTTTATTTTATATTTATTCTATCTCACTTGAGCTGCTGAAAGTATATAGCGATACGGACCATAGTCAGCCATTAATAGACTCTGACTCATCGACTTGTATTGGAGAATTTTCTGGGCATGCTCTGATCTGGACAAAGGTCATTGTGCATGAAGAGTTAAGAGGCTTCACCTATTGTGAATAGTGTAATCTCCTGTTATAAGGCTTAGCAGTAAGCGTCAAAAATGACAAGATTTCGATATTCTTTTTTTAGTACAGTGACATGGAAAATTAAATCATAACAAAACATAAAGCCATACATGTAACATGAAAAGATAATTTGGATAACAGTGTTCTTATGACATCTGCCTTCTAAAGAAGAACTATTGTAAGGTGTTTTCTTGCCCTCGTCCAAGATGGAGTCTGTTGCCTCGCATGGCCACTGAACTTCCTGTCTGCCCTGCATATAAGTCACCGGTCCGGGATTTAGTCTTTGCCTGAGTATTTTGTGCTTCTGACTACTGTCAATGGTGTATTTCCCTGATCCTGGCTGTTGTTACCTCCCTTAAAGACTCCCAGGAGAAGAGCTAATATTGCTTCACTTCCTTGGTCTGTAAGAACAAGTTTCTTTGTTAGTTATCTGTGTACTTCATCCAGGACTCTATCTGTACGTGCTGTGTGCTGGACTTGAGCAGGACTTTGTTCAGCCCTAGATAGTTCACTGAAAACTGTTTGTTTGCTGTGCACACACCTGAATTTGACTTCTGGACATTCACCATTTGTTTGCTGTGCTTACTCCCGCATATTATTCTGGACATTTCACCATTTGTTTGCTGTGTTTATTCCTGCATATTATTCTGGACATTTCACCATTTGTTTGCTGTGCAATCCTGCATATTATTCTGGACTTTCACATATTTTTTTGCTGTGTGCAATCCTGCATACCTGCATATTATGTTTGAACTTTACATATTAGTATGGTTTGCACTTGCATTTAATTTGTAGTTGCCTCTGTTATTCTATATTATTTAAACGATGTTTCTTATTTGTTAACCCCTTAACGACCGCGGGCCGTAAAATTACGTCCTAAATGACATAATGTTACTGCCCGCGGTCCTCCGGCGGCAGCATGCCGCGATCGGCACACATCTCAGCTGATTTTCACAGCTGAGATGTGTGCCTGCTAGGCACGAGCAGAATCGTTATCTGCTCGTGCCGATTAACCCCTTATATGGCGCTGTCAATACATGACAGCGCCATTATAAGCGCGATTGCGGTAATATTTTCCTTACCGCCCGATACCGGAAGTCACGTGACGCAATCACGTGACTCCCGATAGTTGTCATGGTAGCACAGGGTCATGTGATGACTCCTGTACTACACCTGACTTGGTTTCACTTTCGCTGTGCCCGGGGCACAGCAAAAGAGAAAGACAGCATATCTGCTGTTTACAGCCTTGCAGCTGTGATCAGCAGATACTGCAGAGCGATCGGAATGCTGATCGCAATAGCCCCCTAGGGGGACTAGTAAAATAAAAAAAAAAAGTTAAAAAATAAGTTTTAAAAAATTAAAAAAAAAACAAAAAAACCTAAAAGTTCAAATCACCCCCCATTCGCCCCATTGAAAATTAAAGGGTTAAAAAAATAAAAAATATACACACATTTGGTATCGCCGCGTTCAGAAACGCCCGATCTATCAAAATATAAAATCAATTAATCTGATCAGTAAACGGCGTAGCGGCAAAAAAATTCCAAACGCCAAAACGACATTTTTTTGTCGCCACAACTTTTGCGCAAAATGCAATAAGAGGCAATCAAAACGTAACATCTGCGCAAAAATGGTACCGTTAAAAACGTCAGCTCGAGACGCAAAAAATAAGCCGTCATTGAGCCTAAGATCCCGAAAAATGAGAACGCTACGGGTCACGGAATATGGCGTAAAACGTGCGCCACTTTTTTCGGACAAACTTCCGATTTTTTTTTTAACCCCTTATATAAAAGTAAACCTATACATGTTTGGTGTCTACGAACTCGCACTGACCTGAGGCATCACACCCACACATCAGTTTTACCATATAGTGAACACAGTGAATAAAATATCTCAAAAACCATAGTGCTATCGCACTTTTTTTGCAATTTTTCAGCATTTGGAATTTTTTTGCCATTTTCTAGTACACAATATGGTAAAACTGATGGTTTCATTTAAAAGTACAGCTCGTTCCGCAAAAAATGAGCCCTCACATGACCATATTGACTGAAAAATAAAAAAGTTACGTCTCTCAGAAAAAGAATGGCGAAAAAAAAAAACGGAAAGCGAAAAATCGGCCGGTCGTGAAGGGATTAATACAGAGTAGTTACCCAACCCTTGTTTCAGTTTCGTTATATTCCGTGCTATCAGATTCCAGAGTATCTACATAATCGTTACAGCTATTAGGCTTTCGGGAACTTTTGTCCAGGGTAATATCCATATTATCCTAATATTAATATGACTGCCTGAGCACAGAGGTTGATGGCATAATATTAGGAGCCATTATCCTATTATATTAGCCACCATTACCAAATTTGAAAGTGTCTGAAAACGAGAGCAAGATGGAAGCACTTCTGAAATCCAAGCCACTTTTTGACTATTGAGTTTAACTGGCCAAACATAAAGACTCAAAAGAGAGTTGAGCAGAGCCAACATGAAACAAAGTGGTTCAACACTTTCCTAGTACAAATAACACCAAAAGACCACAATATATATGTATATGGGGGCTCTAATGCACCAAACATAGATATACACCAAAAATAATTGTGCACGCCAATAAGTAGAATTCAAGCAAATTATTTTTTATTAACAACAAAATTAATTAAAATACATGATAACACAAATGGATCAGCCCAGAAAGGACGGATGGAAAATGGGAAACATCGGGCACTTGTTATTGAATTACCGGACTAGCAGACATAGGCAATGCATATTTGAACATGTGTCCAAGCTGATTATATATCAATTATATATAAACCTATAAATAAAGAATATTTAGTCAAAAAAGTGATACTAAGTATTTATAAAAATATAAACATGTAAATATAAATAATGAACAAAGTGAAAGGTAAGAATGCCACCAACATCCGTCCGAAAATTATTCGGGCGGGTGATTGGGCAAAGTAAATATGATTAAAGTGTCACAGTGAATATATTATGTACATAACATACAAAAATATTAAAGTTATAATAACCAGTCCAAAACCAGTAATAATAAAGTTATTATAACCAGTTATAAAACACCAAACACCCAGTGAAAAACACAACGTGACATGCGAGTACAAAAACCGTGAAATGTGATAAAAAGGACCTAAAAATAGAAGCATATATGATTAATGTCAGACCAATATTTATTTTATGAGCATACTGTAATGGGTGTCATCAACACCCAAAAAAACAAGAATCAATGACACATAGAACTACATAAATATATCATAGTAAATTATACCCCAATATTCATAAATAATTAAAAAAAAAAAAAATTGTGTACATGTGTGTATATATAAAATTTAAAAATTTGATAATATTATACTAATATAGAAAAGTGCATTATAAATAGCCCCATACAATCATAAGGAAATAAGACGATAGTGGGTATAACTACAATAGCAGCATCAATTTATACCTATAAAGAGGACAACGTTTTTACAGCTGATCACTCCTGGACGAAGCACGTTTGGGTGTGAAACGCGCGTCAGTGTGTCGGTGGGAGGCTGTGGCGCTATTACTTATCCGGACTCTTGGTAAATGCTCTTCACTTATGTGATGTTAATTTAGCTGGTTTTTGCTATAATCCTATATTATATATATCAATTGATATTTATCAGAGATACCTGGGATTACAACTTATAATCAGCTTGGACACTTATGTTCAAATATGGATTGCCTATCTCTGCTAGTCCTTTCTGGGCTGATCCATTTGTGTTATCATGTATTTTAATTAATTTTGTTGTTAATAAAAAATAATTTGCTTGAATTCTACTTATTGGCTTGCACAATTATTTTTGGTGTATACTTTCCTAGTACAGATGACACTTCATTTTAGTGATCAACATGGATTACAGTAGTCAAACTTCCACCTTTGACATATTGGTATCATAGCAAAGCATTATGCTCAAACAATCATTTTAATTATGATTTCTAAAAGAAAAAGATCCAAGTTCCTTATGATATGTGGATTTTTTAACTCATTTAAAGCACCACTCCAGAATTATTTTTGTCAATGCTGGAGTGGTTCTTTAAATGTAAATCCCCTGCCCTCGATCATATACTCACCTTCCAGCATTTTCATCTTTTTTCCACACTGCTCCAGTGCAGTGGTGCCATATTGTGCCTATCAGAAGTTGCATCACAAGCTCTTAATGCAAGTCTATGAGAGGCAGAATGAGGTCAGAACGTGTCTATTATAGAATTGTATAGATTTTTTACCTCTGGCTTTCTCAGAACGAGGTTCAATAGGTCACTCATGGTCAATGGCAGGTATGGAATTTATCACTACTATTCTCACAATGACTGGGAGTGAGCCATGGGGAACTCAAAATGTTCTCATAACAAAGCTCTATAGGAATAAATGAGCATCATGAAACATTACACCATTGGATTACATTGGAACTTTCAAGGATTTTTTTTAATTAATAAGTTAGTTAACAAGAGAGTGTGAGGGAGTGTTTATTCCCCAACTGGATTACATCAGAACTTCGATGATTTTTTTTTATTAATAAATTGGGAAATGAGGGAGTGTGGTGAAGTCTTTATTCCCCAACTGGATTACGTCTGAACTTCAAGGATTTTTTTAAATTAATAAATTGGTGAACGAGAGAATGTGGGGAAGTCTCAAATAAACTTTTTTTTTCCTGTGTGATTGTGTTTATTAACTCTACATTTCCTAGGTTAGTAATAGAGGAGCCTGATAGATGTCTCTCTATTACTAACCCCTGGGTTTGATGCCAGCTGTCAAATCCCTGCTGATATCAACCCCAAAAGTAATACCTGAATTAACACCACACCAGGGCAATCAGGAAGAGGCAGGCAACGGATCATAATGGGCACATCTAATGAATGTGCCACTTCCAGGGCGGCTTCTAACTGGAATTTTTAGGAAGGTAAGGGGCAATTAACCCCCTTTATAATACCAGTCCCATGCTATCTGCTTTACCTTGGCTGGTTATGAAAAACAGGGGGGACGTGACACATTTTTTTAAAAATATTTAAATAAATAATAAAAAAAGGTGTGGGATCCCTGGTATTTTTGATAACCAACCAAGGTAAAGCAGACAGCTGAGGGTTGCAGCCCACAGCTGTCTGCTTTACTTGTGCTGGTTATCATAAATTAGCTGGACCCCATGACTGTGTTTTTTTATTTATTTATTCTCTATTGACATTTGTTTGTAGGGCCATTGTCCTGCTCTTACCCCCATTTTGCTTCCTTTTACAGCCCCCTAGCCCTTACTATGACCATTTTACAGCACCAACGTTCGGGTTCTTATTGATTTATATGATAATCAGGGTATGGAGTCTAATTTGGGTCAAGTCCTGGTCCTGGACCAATCTTTTAACTAAAGTCGGACAAAACCCAGCGAACCCAAACTTCAACAGGTCTGTTCATCCCTAGCTACAATGATCATCTTCCAAATATCAACCTTAAACTTCTATTTTAACATTTCTTAGATTTCAATTTTTTTCACGTAGTTTGTTTCAAGTATTATAAATGCTTTAAATACAGACAAAAATCCACAAGTAAATCCTCAAATGATTCTGATTGTTTATATCAGTTTGGAAACTATGATAGCAAGTTATATTGAACTTGTCAATGGGGACATCCTAAAATAATTAAAAAACATTTTAAAAAATCAGCGTTTTTCATTTTATATTGTTCTAGTTACATTTTACTAATCCAATCTCTTTGTATCTGACAAGCAAAAACACACTTGGCAAAACTCATTCAGTGCAGTGTAGAGCAAACATTCCCAAGGTCATGTCTAATAAAAAAAATAACCTTAAACTATTGAAAACCAACCGCCGGTATTATATTGTACAATAGTCTTTCTCTATGACTGTGACAAGCTATAACATTTAGGGGTTTTATTCATTTTTTTCATAGATAAGTATCTGCAAAGATTTTGAAAGGTACCGCAGAAGAAATAAAATAGAAGTGACCTTCAGTAAATTAGCATGTCAAGCATTTACTGTAAGTACAATATGATCTTGAGTTATTCGGGTAAAAATGCTCCATCTTGTCTATCATTGTCATTCTATAGAGAAGCCAGTAAATATATAAATATGCATTTCTGAAGAGGAACAGTAAATAAATAAAATATATGCTCTCATTAGTTAAAACATGATGAAATAAATGTATGCTGATACTGACTTTGAAAAAAATAGATCCACAGAATTCATCATGAATCCTACAACTCAACCAGAGACCCAAGAATTAACCATTGGGACAAGTGTGGACAATAATGAACAGTCCTTTTTGGAGCTGACCTTAAAGGGTACCAACCACGAGGATTTTCCTATATAAAGCCAGTGCTATACTGGCACTATCATGCTGATTCTATACATACCTTTAGTTGTGAGATCGGATGTATACTTTTTTGAAATACAGGCAAGTACATTTTGTGAAATGCAGTTATTTGATTGATAGGTGCAAAGGAATATCAAATAGGTGGGTCGCGTTTTGCTAGTTATTCCCGCCTCTATCTGCCTGCCTGTCCTTCCTCCCCCCTGTCCTCCTCCCTCCTTCCTCCCCCTGTAATAACAGAGACAGGGGAGGAAGAACAGGCAGGCAGACAGGGCGGGAAAAACTAGCAAAACCTGACCCACCTATTAGATATTCTGTTGCACCCATCAATCAAATAAGTGCATTTCACAAACTTTACTTCTCTGTATTTCAGAACGTATACATCCGATCTCACAACTAAAGGTATGTATAGAATCAGCATGATAGCGCCAGTATAGCACTGTATTTAGTTTATATAGGAAAATCCTGGTGGTTGGTCCTATTTAAAGTGGACTTTTTTTTAAACTGGGTTTATATCTTAAACTATTCACCGCCTACAATATCGCTTTTACAATGATTCTGAAACTATTTTACTTTTATTTTTCTGTGCCCCTTCATGCCAAAGCGATGCCCCTCGGTAATAAATTTGCAAAATTCACATTAAACCAACTGGGTATATACCACGGATGTTCTCTGAGGGTGTTTGCTTTTTCTTCTCTCTGATACAAGTTTTGTGGTATATGCCCAAATTGTTGAATGGAGGATTTGCTTCTTTTATCACTTCGAGGCACAACTTTGAAATGGAGGGGCACAGAAAACAAAATTATTCTGGAATCAGTGAAACAACAGGAATTGGAACTGGGTAATTGTCTTAAAAGGGTATTTCCATCTCCGAGATCCTATCCTAATATGTAGTAGGAATAATAATAATAATAATAATATTAGCTAATACCTCCAATTAGAAATGTAGTATAGTTCTTCTGATATAGTAATGTCTCTTACCTCATGTGCAGGGCATTGCAGTTTACGTATCCATAATTACGACCACTCGTATAGTGACAGTTAGTTGCTCGTGGTCGTAACCGTGGATACCTAAGCTACTGCAATGCCCTGCACTTAAATTAAGAGACATAGTTAGTTGCTCATGGTTGTAACCATGGATACCTAAGCTACTGCAATGCCCTGCACATAAGGTAAGAGACATAGTTAATCAGGAGAACGATACTACATTTCTAATTGAGGTATTTGCTAATATTATTATTACGCATATTGGGATAGGATCTTGGGGATGAGAATACTCTTTTAAGCTCATAATTTGCCACTGGGATCTATTTCTTATTTCTTTGATGACTCCTAATAAGTTGTTTTTTTATTGTATTTATTTTACTTGCTTATGTAGTGCTACTAACTTCCACAGCAGTATAGATATTATCAACCTTAGGGTTAAACCTAATAAATGACTTGTCCTAAATGAGCAATAATAAAGTTTCATTGGAGTTAGAAGTGGACGTATAAATGTTCTATATAGGTCTGCCAGATCTAACAAACCTCAATCCAAAACGGGAGCCACAATAGTTTTTTTTGATAATTGAAAAATTGACTCTTTTCTGCAATTAAACGTATCTACACTGTTCTTACCTCAATAGGGCACTATAATATGTTTAGTGGACACACAGACATAAGTCATGTGCAGGGATTTGCGTTATCCTGGTCTTTGTAGCCCCATTTAGCCTACGTGAGTTAAATTGTCAATGGATTTTTATGGCAATGAGTTTTTATTCTTATTCTTTATTCTTGCACCTACAGCTCTCCATTTTTTTTTTATTTCCCCCCTCAATTGCTGTCCTTACCTCCCTGATTGACAGGTCAGTTTTGTCTGAGTGACTGGGGAGTAAAGGGCAGTGTGACATTTCAATTGGGTCATTGATGATGGTGGGTACTGGTGATTCTGTATTGCACACCACGGCCCCCCGAAGAAGATATTGAAACGTGCGCGTCGGGGCACGTTTTTCTTGGGTTCCCCAAACCACCATGGGTAAGTGAATACTGCTTTATAGGAGTGTTTTCACAGTGTATTTTTCAGATAATTACAAAACCTATGTCGAAGTTCCTGTTTGGAAACCCTCATTTAGCTGAGGTCTTTATTTCAGCAGGAAAAAAAGGAGAACTATATTATCATGTGAAATCTATGACTTGCACTTCTATGTGGGATAAATGTGTTTTTTTCACTACTGTCTCACATTTTTGTTAACCTATTTGCATTATATTTATTAATAAATAGTGATGATCGAATATCACAAATATTCGGCAATATTCGGCTTAGCGAATAGGTCGCCGCTATGCGAATATTCGATGCGCAATGTAAGTCTATGGGAAGCCCGAATAGTTGTTATTCGGCAACTATTCGGGTTTCCCATAGACTTACATTGCATATTGTGAGACTGTGACCGGGGTTATCTATGACGGCCGGTATGTCTCGCCCCGGTTGTGCTCACTCCATGATAATCCACTATAGGGTTAATGCTGTTTTCCCTACAGGCTGAAGGGAGGGATAAATAGATTCAGGAACAAGGGCAGGTGTGCCGGGTGTGAGGGAGTGATCACATCTCCCTGAGTTCTCTGCCGGAAAGGCACATATGTAATATTGTGGACTTTTTCTTTGGAATAAACCGTGTGCTGTGAACCTTGGTGCCTGGATCCCGTGTCTTCTGCAGCGCAGCCGACGATGCTACCTCACATATGGTGGAGAATCGGCGGGCATGACAGCCGGTGAGGTGTAGCATCCATTCCTGGTGACCCAGTAGCACATGTCCTGGATTCGAGCGGCTATACTACAGCCCAAACCCGGCGACGCCATGGAGGACATACTAAAGCATTTGGCTCAGGCTAATGCACAGCAGCAACAGAGCAATGCACACCTGCTCCAATCCTTGCAAATGCAGGAAAAAAAATTCCAAGAACAGATGGATCAGGCCAATGCACGTCAGCAGCAATCCTTGCAAGTGCACCAAGAACAGATGGAGCAGGCCAATGCACTTCAGCAGCAAGCCTTGCAATTGCAGGAAAAAAGGCACCAAGAACAGATGGTTCTCCTGGCCAAGTCGATCCGTGCCGGACCGGCAGCAACAACTCCGGGATCGGGTGATGACGGCAGCGTCCGGAAAGCGGTGAGACAAGCGTTGCAAAAGATGACCCCGGGTGATGATGTGGAAGCGTTCCTGGCGGTGTTTGAACGGGTGGCCGAGCGGGAAAAGCTGCCGACCCCGCAGTGGGCTGAGGTATTGTCACCTTATCTGACGGGGGAACCCCAAAAAGCATACCTGGACCTCTGTACCGAGGACGCCATTGACTATGTGACCCTGAAAGCCGAAATACTGGCTCGGTTGGGGGTGAATACCTATGTACGGGCTCAGCGTGTAAATCAGTGGTTCTTTGAGGAAGCCAAACCCGTACGCTCCCAGGCCTATGACTTGTTACATCTTGTAAAAAAGTGGTTGCAGCCTGACACTCTGAGCCCGGCGCAAATGGTGGAAAGGGTAGTAGTGGATCGTTTTGTGCGCACTTTACCCATCACCGTTCAACGGTGGGTCGGACAGGGTGACCCGAGTACCCTGGACCAATTAGTGTCCCTGGTAGAGCGGCATGTGGCTACGCAGGACTTGATACGGGACACTGAGACTTTGCGTACCGCCCGGCGGTCCGGCCCCTCCAAGCCTAGGGCCAAGGACCCACCGCTGACACCGGTGCGGGAGTCCGCTACCGTCCCGTCTGAAGCTGCACCCTCCGTCCCTGAGGTCCGGAAAACTATGTACCCTAAACGACAACTCGTCAAGGGGGTGTCCTTCCCTATTAGATGTTGGCGGTGCCAGCGGGTGGGACATATGGAAGCCCAGTGTCCACTCACCACGGAGCCCATGGATTGTGGGGTTACCCGGCGGGGTTCAATATATGCTCAGGTGGTGTGTACCGCTGACCTGGTCTACCCAGAGACTGAGCCCCACTTGTGCCAAATTCAGGTGAATGGATGTCCGGTTACAGGCTTGTTGGATTCCGGAAGCTTAGTGACCCTTGTGCGATCAACCCTAAGGGCTAAAGTAAAGGCCACCGGACGTACCGTGGGGGTGGTTTGCATACATGGGGACCGCCGAGACTATCCCACGGGGATAGTCACCATCACAGCACCTTGCGGTCAGGTGCAACATGAGGTGGGACTTATTAATACTCTTCCCTATGATGTGATCCTAGAAAGGGATCTGCCCTATTTTTGGACTTTATGGAAGGGACCTCCTAAGTCCCCTCAGATATTGGTCAGTCCGGGACCTGAGCCCTACAATCCTGAATCCGGGACGCCTGCCGTAGGGGTCCCCATGATAGGGACAGGATGTGAACCTGATAGGTCGCCCCTAGAGGTATTGGCAGGAGAGGCTGAGACGGTCGAGCCCATCCCGGAGTTGGAGGCGTCCCCGGATACGTTTGGGACAGCCCAACTCCAGGACCCTACATTAATACATGCCCGGAGTCGGGTGACAGTAGTTGACGGGGTGGCACAGCTGCCTGGTGCCCAGGTAAGATACCCCCATTTCGCTCTTAAGCAGGATTTACTCTACCGGGTAGATGAAATACGGGGCGTAGGGGTAGAGCAGTTGGTGGTGCCCCAGCCGTATCGCCGGCGGGTCCTCGACTTGGCTCATAAACACCTGATGAGTGGTCACCTAGGGGTCAAGAAAACGCAGGAGCGAATATTGCAAAGGTTCTATTGGCCCGGGGTCTTTGGGGAGGTAAAACGGTTCTGCGAAACCTGCCCGGAGTGTCAGCTTACCGCACCCCTGACCCACTTTCGCAGTCCGTTGGTACCGTTACCCATTATAGAAGTCCCTTTTGAACGGATAGGGATGGATCTGGTGGGGCCCCTCGTAAAGTCTGCTCGAGGGCACCAGCATATCCTAGTGATCGTTGACTATGCCACCCGGTATCCAGAGGCGATACCTCTCAGACATACTGCAGCCAAGCTTATAGCTCGGGAGTTGTTTGCTGTGTTCTGCCGGGTGGGGTTGCCCAAGGAGATCCTTATGGATCAGGGGACCCCATTCATGTCTAAAGTGACCAAAGAGCTATGCCGGCTACTCCAGATCAAGCAGTTGCATACGTCTGTGTATCATCCTCAGACGGATGGTTTAGTGGAACGATTCAATAAAACCCTGAAAACCATGCTCAAAAGGGTGATTTCCAAAGACGGGAAAGACTGAGATATGATGCTTCCCTATTTGATGTTTGCCATACGAGAGGTGCCACAGGCATCCACGGGGTTTTCGCCTTTTGAATTGTTATACGGGCGACATCCCCGGGGATTGTTGGACCTGGCAAAAGAAACCTGGGAGCAGGAGCCCACCCCCCATAAAAGTGTGATTGAACACATTTTGGGTATGCAGAACCGCATAAACGCGGTCATGCCAATTGTGAAGGAGCATTTACAGGAGGCTCAGGCCGCGCAAAGCGGCCGCTACAATAGACAAGCCACTGTGCGGACCTTTAATCCCGGGGATCGGGTGTTGGTATTGATTCCCACGGCGGAGAGTAAATTCCTGGCTCAGTGGCAAGGCCCCTACGAGATAAAGGAAAGAGTCGGGGTGGTTAACTACAAAGTATTGCAGCCCGGTAGGCGGAAACCTGAACAAATATACCATGTCAACCTATTAAAACCTTGGCAGGAACGGGAAAACCTGATGGCTGTTTTTTCCCCACCTCCCTCCTCTTCGGGTCGTTCACATCCGGCTCCAGCGACCTCCGGAGAGGACGAACCGGAAGTAAGGATTGGAGAAGCCCTCACCAAGACACAGAGGCGAGAGGCCAGACGGTTGGTTCAGCAGAACCCCGATGTCTTCTCCGAGCTGCCCGGTAGGACCAGTCTGATACGACATGATATTGTCACCGAGCCCCACCTGAAGGTACGCCTAAAGTCATACCGGGTACCGGAGGCTCGACGACAAGCCATATCAGAGGAAGTAAAGTCAATGTTACGCCTGGGGGTCATCGAAAAATCCCGGAGTGAATGGGCTAGTCCGATTGTCCTAATACCAAAACCCGATGGCTCCTTAAGGTTCTGCAATGACTTTAGGAGATTGAACGAAATATCCAAGTTTGATCTCTACCCCATGCCCCGGGTGGATGAGCTGATTGATAGGCTGGGACAGGCGCGATACTTTACCACGCTCGACCTGACCAAGGGGTACTGGCAGGTGCCACTAACGGAGTCCGCCAAGGAGAAAACCGCTTTTGTTACGCCGGAGGGTCTCTTCCACTATGTTGTCTTGCCTTTTGGGTTACATGGCGCTCCGGCCACGTTCCAGAGGTTGATGGACTTAGTGCTGGAACCCCACCAGGCGTATGCTTCAGCGTACCTTGATGACATCATTATTTACAGCTCCGATTGGCAGACCCACTTGGAACAGGTACAAGCGGTGGTGGACGCGCTTCGAACAGCCGGATTGACAGCCAATCCCAAGAAATGTGCGTTGGGACTCACGGAAGCCCGCTACTTGGGCTACGTAATAGGCCAAGGAGTGATTAAGCCCCAAATTAACAAAGTGGAGGCGATCCAGAAGTGGCCTAGACCCCTGACCACGAAGCAGGTTAGGGCCTTCCTGGGTATCGTGGGGTACTACAGGAGGTTTGTAAAAGATTTTGCGGGACTATCAGCCCCCTTGACGGACCTTCTCAAAGGCAAGAAGTCCGTCATGGTGCACTGGACTCTGCAGGCCGAGGACTCCTTCCGGGCCCTGAAGGGGGTCCTGTGCGGACAGCCCGTTCTTGTAAACCCTGATTTCCGGAAAGAGTTCATAGTACAGACTGACGCCTCGGAGGTCGGCCTGGGGGCAGTGCTGTCTCAGGTGGTTCAGGGGGTGGAACACCCCGTCACCTTCTTAAGTAGGAAGCTCACCCCTCCCGAGCGGAATTATAGCGTAGTGGAGAAGGAGTGTCTGGCGATCAAGTGGGCCTTGGAGTCCCTACGCTATTACCTGCTGGGACGGCAGTTTCGCTTGGTGACGGATCACTCTCCACTGGTCTGGATGAGGTCTGCCAAGGAACGGAATGCCCGGGTTACCCGGTGGTTCCTTTCTCTGCAGAACTTCCGGTTTACGGTTGAACACCGGGCCGGTAGGTTGCAGGGCAACGCCGATGCCTTGTCCCGCAGCCCGTGTTTGATGGCAGGAGTTCAACCCCGCACGCTTGAACTGAGGGGGGGGGGGTATGTGAGACTGTGACCGGGGTTATCTATGACGGCCGGTATGTCTCGCCCCGGTTGTGCTCACTCCATGATAATCCACTATAGGGTTAATGCTGTTTTCCCTACAGGCTGAAGGGAGGGATAAATAGATTCAGGAACAAGGGCAGGTGTGCCGGGTGTGAGGGAGTGATCACATCTCCCTGAGTTCTCTGCCGGAAAGGCACATATGTAATATTGTGGACTTTTTCTTTGGAATAAACCGTGTGCTTTGAACCTTGGTGCCTGGATCCCGTGTCTTCTGCAGCGCAGCCGACGACGCTACCTCACAATATCGAATATTCACAAATAGTCGAATAGCGGCGACCTATTCGGTGAATATGGGTGTTGCCGAATATTTGAGGTATTCGATCATCCCTATTAATAAACCATTTAGTAAGTGTTTGCTGATGAACATTATAACAACTGTTCACATTTCCACCCTGTGTGTTTTGTTGGCCCTACGTGATTTGTCTTCAGGGATTTCCTGTAAAAACCTGATAATTGTGATTTGATGAATTGATGAATTTGTATGTTACTTCTTGCTACAACAGTATTTAATAAATGTTTTTTATTTTTTGCAAGGAGTTGCATTTGACTGTTTTTTTTATTTTTGGTCATTATATGACCAGGACTACAGTTTCCCTTAGTTCTCACACTACAATATATTATTGCACTCTATTAGAAAGCTCTGTTTTGTGCGGGGTCTTCTCAATATTGAGATCATTCAGAGTTGCTTATTATGTATTTATATTTGAATCTCTTAACTCTTTTATTACCTTATTTTTCTCAGTTTCCTTGAGGGGTCATTTCCATGGATTGAGTTGTTTATAATGATTATCATGTTTCCTATATACATTATTATGTCTTCGATCCTTGATAATGTATATATGATACATTTGTTTAGTCAGTGTAACCCCCTTCCCTTTCTTTGATTAATTTATTACACTTTTTATTTCTCATAAATTTTGCCATGGTGTGAGTTACCATTGACCACACTGCTCTTTTCTTTTTATCGGTCTTATGGGGAGTTTTTTTTTAATTTTATTATAATATTTGTGTATATAATTAATTGTAATTAATAAAGATGATATATTTTTGCATATACATGGATATTTTTTTTATATCTACTTATGATTTGAAATTTTTTTTAGTGAGTCATTTATAAGTTAGAACTAGTATTTGGGGACTGCAATAAAGTACTTAAATTTTTTGTTATTTTTCGTATGAGTATTTCAGTCCAGTGTCGGTTACTAATTGTCTGAGTGTAGTGATGACCGAGCGTGCTCGCCACTGTTCTTTATGTGTTGCCCAGGGATAGGGGTACCCAGATCCGGGGCAAGGGGTCACTTTTGTGGGTGTACGGTGGCGTGACACGGTCTGTGATCCCAGGCTCCACAGCAAAAAGGGGATTATGTACAGGGGAATTGTCCGTGATGCCACCCGTGGGTTGCGGTGATGAGATGGTGGCACTGCCGCTGCCTCTGGGGACCGTGCCCGGGACTGGTGGTGTGGGGCAGCAAGGTGGAATCCCCTCCACGGGTAGGGGAGGAGTAGTCCCGGGGCCCAATTGGGAGTTGTGGATTGGGGAGTGACGGGTGCAGTCCACGGCTTGGACCGGGTGGTGCAGGAGTACTCACAGTATAAGGCAATAACTGACACAAGTCCAAGAATTAACCAAGTTGCTGGTAGCTGGTGCCCATGGCTGCAGTGAGGACGGGTCCCACACCCGTGTGTGTAATTCAGGTGTTGTTTTCCTGCCTGAGGTCTGTGTCTGTGTCTGCTCCGTGCACCGATCCGGACAGGGCCCCGACAGCTGGCACCAGGGGGGCCACTACCCTCTCCCAGTCAACTTCGGGTCCTCACAAGTGGCTGGCCTATTCCTGAGGCCCTCCCTACCACTTCTCCTAGCCCCACACAGGGGCTGCTTCCGGACTTCTCTCCTCCTGCAGACTGACTGAAAACTAAACTCTGCTCTCTCTCCAAGCTCCTCTCTCCCCCTCCTGTTTTCCTGAAAAGGGGGCGTGTGGGACCTGATTGGCTGGTATGTATTGGTTTGGGAAACTCCCCAAGGGACAGTGAGATCTGCACCAGAAAGATGTATGCAGACCTCTGTGACATCCTGGTTTTGCCAGGGCGGCACGTTTACTCGATCAAGCATTGGGGTGTTTGCGTCACGAGGCTGTCTGACTGATGTGATCTCGAGGGATATGGGATCAGAAAGTAACAGCGTATGGTTGATCGCAAATCCACTTTAGTGCCGGCTTGTCTTTTACACTGAGTTGGAGGATATTTAATTCAATCCAGTACTGAAGGGGTTAAGGTTCATTTCAATCTCGCAGTGATCTAACAGATAGTGCTAACCTTAGCTGCAACCTCTCCCTTCTGCTATAAATATCCACTCCTCAATCCTCCCTATGCCGGCTATAGCCCATATCTAGCTGTTCTACTTGGAAGGAGCCAGTCTCTTGAGAAGCTGATTTATCGTTTCTGTTGCAGCTAAGAAGTTCCTGCTGGAGAAGCTGTTGAGTGTTATTTGTTGTGTCTTTGCTCATCTGTTAGTCTTACCTACCTCGCGTTGTCTTATTGCAGTGGTGAGACTAACGTCTTGCTGGCCTTCACTATAATGGTGCGTTTAGTACCAATGAGGGCCTAGGCACGTGATGGCGCATGGGGGGAAGGACCCATCTAGAGACGTTAGGGAGTGCAAATATCAGCCTCAGGAGCCTCAGGTGAGTTTTAACAGATGACCCTGTTACCCTCTCCCTAGCACCAGGGCCTTTCATTCTATCGCTACCCTGGTATTCTCCCTGTGTTGCGCCGCTCGCCGGAAGTCCTCTCGTACCTGGAGTGACACCTGCAGTCACATCCTGACAGTTTGTACACAACTCAAGTACCGAGAAAGTCAATG
Source organism: Anomaloglossus baeobatrachus (assembly GCF_048569485.1). Taxonomy (NCBI): domain Eukaryota; kingdom Metazoa; phylum Chordata; class Amphibia; order Anura; family Aromobatidae; genus Anomaloglossus; species Anomaloglossus baeobatrachus. The sequence continues at coordinate 87,813,526 of NC_134358.1, forward strand.
GGAAACTTGAGCATTTTTAAATTCCGATGCTTGATTGAGTAACGAGAAGTGAAGCGCACGCTCGCTCATCACTATCAGAGTGACTTTCCTCCCCAGTGGCAATCTTGCCCAGGAGCTGTCACTCCTAGCAGTGGTGCATACGCTGATGATGCAACAAGATGATGGCGGCAGGAAGGAAAAATTGGAAAGGGGACATAGATGTAAGTGCAAGGCCAAGCATCCTTAGCATAAAAAGGTAATAGGAAATTACTTTGGAACGCAAAGAAAGACGAAAGAAGGTATGGATTGATTCTGGATTACAGTGACCTAACATAAATGTGTTTGGGTTGTAGTAGTAGAACCTGCTCACAGGTTCGCTTTATAAAACATAATACATTTTGTATAACTGAAATTAAAGCAACCTATAGAATGAAGTTACAATATTATTTATAAACAAGGCACATGGCATAAAAAAAACAATAACAGAACTGCAGTGTTCATGCTAAGAAATCAGTAAATTACCGTATTTTTTGTTTTATAACACGCAGCGGATTATAAGACACACCCTAAATTTAGAGAAAGGTGAAAAAATGGGGTTTGTCTACTAATCTGGTGGTGTCTTGCCAGGGGGGGCAGCAATGGTGGCAAAGCGGGGGTCACAGGAGACAGGTGCTGTCATGGAGCAGGGTAGTGTGGCAGCGGTGGTGGAGAGGGGGTCACAGGAGGCAGGGATGGTCATGGAACCGGGTGGTGCGGTGGGTGTCCCAGATGATCGGCAGCGCTGTGAGGCAGAGAAAACATCCAAGAACTATCGATGGGGCGGGCTTTAAAGATTTGGCGCCCAGAGTCAGCGCGTGAGCAGATTGAGTTATCAGCTCAATGACAAGCCGAGAACTCATATGCGCAAGTGCCACCCCTGGGTACCATTTTCCTTAAGTCCGCTGCTGGGACATCAATGGGCCAGACTCGGTGCGTGCACAGATGAAATTTTGAGCCGAGAGCGCCATTATTTGAAGCCCGCACCGCCGATGTATTCAGGATGGTTCCTGCCTCACTGTCAGTTGCACAGAGTAGCGCCATCCGCTACACAAAGCAGCATCGGTCACCTCCCACCGCACAGAGCAGTGCCTCCTGCCACACAGAGCCGCGCCTCCTGACGCACAGTCCCAGCAGCACACAGCCCGCAGTGCCCGCAGCATCGCCCCTGCATCCTGTTATCATTCTTCACTACCCCCAGTAAGCTACATTCAGATTATAAGACACACCCCTCATTTTCCTCCCACATTTTTGGGAGAAAAAGTGCGTTTATAATACAAAAAATGCGGTAATGGTACTGCAAAATGGTGGCAATAAAAACTATTTAACATAGATGCGAAAAAGCAGCCATCATATAGGATTAGTGGGGAAAAAAAACACACAATAAGCTAGCTGGATAGATGAAGGTATAAAGAATCCCAACATAGGAAATTATTGACAATTCGAATATATTTTCCTATGTTAATGGGAAACTTTCCATGCCCCACCATGGTGAACTGATCCATACATTCAATAGCTTTATTCATGGTCCATTGCCTATGAGGACATTAAATCAACCCTGTCACCATACAACATGCTTTGAGTCCTTACATGGAAAAATGTAATCTCGACTAATGTTTTGAGAGCTAATTTCTAACTAAATTAAGTGTAATCAAATAGGGTTTAAATTATGCAATGAGATATAAATTACTGTGCTTAACTGTTTTTGAAGCACAGCTAAGTCAATGAGATATAATAGGATTCTAAAAATGCCCCAGAGGCATACACAACAAATAACTATTAGCCAAAACATTTTCAGCACTGAAGAAGTTTTAAGTCTCCCCACTTTAAAAAAAATCTGAATAAAGATCACAAAACTTTCACCCAGGAATCAGATTTGCCAACCATCCATACATTTACAGACGGTCTGCAAAAACAAAAGGTTTTTTCTGATGTCCGGCAGAAAAAAGCACCATGAGTGATTACTTCTTATTTTAAGGTCTGATCTGCATACATGCAGCAATATGGGCAGTGAATCAGATCTCAGAGGCTGCAATAGCTAGCCCCACTCTCCTCCAAAAGGTTTCGTGTTATGATCTGGTCACCGTGGATGATCACAAAAATCCCATTAGCAGAAAACCACAAAAGTAGTTGGAACCTGAGCTGACTGCAATCCCCTATCTGTCAGACCACACTAGAAGTAGCCGTGGAGCATTCCTAAACACACCTAGATGCCTCGTCACAGCCTGAGAAACTTACTATACCTCACAGATAGAAATGAGGAAACCTATCTTGCCTCAGAGTAGTTCCCAAAGAAATAGCGAGTCCCCAACATATAAAGCCAACGGTGATGTAAGAAAACACAATACACAAATAGGAAATATAGATTAGCAATGGCAAAGCCCGACTTGCTAGATAGACCAGGACAGGACAAATAACTGATTGCGGCCAGCAAAAAACCCTGCAAAAAATACCAATTTCCTGATAAGAAAAAAATACTGAGACCACACGGACTCTCCCCCACTATATCAGGTACTCTTGTAAATAATGGGAGAAACAAAATACCAAAAAAAACCACAAGAAATACAAAAGTGCCAATAATCAAATAGAACAGGGAGAATCTCCCTTTTCTTGCAGTGGGGCCTGCAGAGGAAGAACTGTTCTGCCCCCACGTCAGCAGCAGCCGGGCTGCTCAGATCCGGATCCGCAGTTGCTTGACGGGTTTCTGGACCCGGGGGTCGCGCGAACACTCGAATAAAAGAGGGCGTATATGTACGGGGATTGCTGTGGATACTTTGTGACGCCAGCCACGGTGTGTGGTAACATGGAGTACTACTGCTGCTGTTGGAAAGCACCCAGGGGCGATGGAGTGGCAGCTGGTTGTTCAACCCCTTCGTGGGTAGGGGTGGATGCTCCGGAGCTCAGTGTCCAGGACAAGGGGAGTGATGTAGGCCGGAGGTGGTGCCCCGGGCCAGACCGGGGAATGTTGGTGTATTCACTGTGGAATAATGGCACACAAGTCTGTTGGTAAACCAAGGTGTCAGTGGCCGGCTGCCGTGTCCGGGTGTACTCGGGCCCCACACCCAGCTGGTGTACCGATGTCCCTTCCTCCTGCACTCAGTAATTTTCCTCAATTCTGGACAACTCCGTATGGAACAGTGAAGTCCACTCCCAGTGCTGTTGTGTGTGGTTGGGAGTTGTGCTCGCAAAAACTGACCCTTGGGATCTCAGTGGGTGTTTGCGGATACCCTATCCCCCGCGGTGGGCTGCCGTTTTGCTCTATCTGGGCTAACACTTCTGGAGCAATGTCTGGAACCTTGCTCCCGGCCTGGTTAATTAGAGAAGGGGCTTGCAACCGTTTTCAAACTAGGGTCCAGGTACCCCGCCTGTGCACGGTTTCCGGACCGAATGTCTGCTGCCGGTACCGGTGGGCTCCAACCCTGTCCCGGTCCACTTTGGATTTCCCGTGACTGGACTCCCGTCACCTTTGGACATGGTCCACTGCTTGCCACCTAGTCAGAAGACCAGGGCCACTACCCTGGCTACCCTCCACTAGGCACAGCCTTGACCTCCACAGTCTGTCACTGTCACAGACCTCTCTCCACTTGACCTCCAACTTAGACTCCAAACTTTGACTAAATTGTTCCCGCCCCCGGATCCTCAAGACCCCTAGGTGGGCGCTCCCAATCCGCCTGGTCCTGCCCACTGGTGTGTCCTTCTTACACTGAGGGGGGTGGCTAGGATTTTGTGGCAGATGGTACCTGATGTGGGATGGTATTATGTCAGGTGAATATCTTTCTGTGACCACCTGGCAGCGCCAGGGCGTCATAGAACCCCCATGCTCATCAAAACAGAAAGACAATTCCTCTCCTGTAAGAAAACAGACTTTAAGCAAAATGAAAAGAAACTCAACCACCCTTAGGTGTTGATCAGGCAATAAAGCAAAGAACTTGCAACTTATCTGAAATGGTACAGGCACAGGATAAATGGAAGGATAAACTCCAATCCAATTCAGAGACTAAGGATAAACATCTATCTCTGGCCCCAGCCAGCAGACACTGCTCAATTATATAGCCCAGGTTGATCTGCAATTGGGCTTCCCAAACTACCAATTAACTCCCACACCTGTTGAGTCACAGTCAGCTTCACCCCCAGTCCTGACCACCAGAGGAAGCTCCAAACCATCACCCCCTCGGATGACATTTACAACAGGGTCCGTTTCTTTCAGGAGCCAAAGCAATGACAACAGGGGGAAGTCACCATGTCTGAAGAAGGAGGCAATGCCTGGAGGATGGGGTTATCAGGTCCTAATCACTGGTTGAATTAGACACGTGTGGTGACTGCACTTAATGCCCGCTGGAGGGATCAGCAGGCCATCACTCCTATAAGGGCACGGCATCAACCACATTGATGAGACTGAAAACCCATAAGTGCTGAGGCACTTCAATGTATACAAAAAACGTTGGCTTGATAGCCATAAAAGTTTGTCATCATGGATGATATTATTACTTTTTGTTTCCAGTATTAAGCGCTGTTCTGCTCCTCTTCTCTGTGACATCACCGCTCTTCAGACTATCCGGATCACTCTATGCTCTATGTGTCAGCCAGAAGTCTCTTTTACAATGTAAGCCAATGTATCACCATTCTAACTGTCCATAGACTTACATTGTAAGGGTTTCGCTCTCATCTGTGTATATAAAATCGCTCCAATTCTGAGCCAGAAAAGTGTGGCGAGTAAAATCCGTTTTGTATTCCGTATGTCATGTGAGTGCTATGTGGGGGTGTGATTTTTTTTTTGTTGCCTAACATCCATATGCCATCCATATGCAATGCATTTTTTTCTCAGCAGCTTTTATACTATAATCATTTACAGTGTAATATGCTACAGAATGGTAATGTATCTGTAAAAAAACGGATGGCTTATGGATTGTCTGCGTGCCACATGTTTGCTTTCCCACAACCATAGGCTTGCATTGGCAAGTCTCGAGCGTTTTAAGCAGCCATACACAGCATACTGCAATGTTTTACTCAGCTGGATTACAGCTGAGGAAAACCCCGCAGATCAAAACTGACTCATTAAATAACATTGATTCAATTTTATAGTCACACTAGCTGTACTACCCGGCTTCGCCCAGGTTAATAACTGTTGTTAACTAAATAGAATTTATTAACATTCCCGGGATAGAAAGTATAAATAAAATGTATTAACGACCGGGATAGTAACTGTCTCTCTGTTTCTCTCCCATTCTCTGTCTGTCTCCCCCTCTGTATATATCTCTCTGTCTCTCTTTCTATCTCTTTGTCTGCCTGTCTCTTTCTCCGTCTGTCTCAATCTCTTTCCCTGTCTATCTATCTCTTTCCCTGTCTGTCTATCTATCTCTGTCAGTTTCCCTGTCTGTCTCTTTCCCTGTCTCTCTCTTTCCCTCTCTTTCCCTGTCTGTCTCTTTCCCTCTTTGCCTCTGTCTCTTTCCCTGTGTCTGTCTCTTTGTCCGTCTCTTTACCTGTCTTTGTCTGTCTCTTACCCTGTCTGTCTCTTTCCCTTTCTTTCCCTGTCTGTCTGTTTCCCTGTGTCTGTCTCTTCTCTTTGTCTGTGTCTGTCTCTTTTCCTGTCAGTCTGTCTCTTTGTCTGTGTCTGTCTCTTTGTGTCTGTCTCTTACCCTGTCTATGTCTGTTTCTTACCCTGTCTGTGTCTGCCTCTTTCCCTGTCTGTGTCTATCTCTTTCCCTAGCTGCATTGTGACAACATTCTATATAAGGGCGTGGCTGCGCATTCTTCTGAAGTTCTGGCTGCTCTGTGGCTCCCAGCTCCATTCGCTTTAATGAAGGCAGGTTTTTTGGTGAATAACTGTAAAGAGCGGAGTTAAAATTTCCCCTCAAAACATAGCCTATGACTCTCTCGGGGTCCAGAAGTGTGAGTGTGCAAAATTTTGTGGCTGTAGCTGCGACAGTGCGGATGCCAATCCCGGACATACACACACACATACATACACACACACACACACACACACACACACACACACACACACACACACACACATATACACACATTCAGCTTTATATATTAGATTGCACTCAGCGCATTTATACACAAATATGAACAAACCCTGAAAGCCACTTCTGGGACATGCAGAGTGCACTGTGACCAGGAGAGTCTGAAGAGCGGTGAAGTCACTAAAAAGATGAGCAGAACAGAGCTGGGTACCGAACAAGATGGAAATTAGTGAGTTAACTAACACACTCACATTACAGTACATACTCATATTCACAGGTTTAGGGAGAGAAATATTCATAGGAGATCTCCTAAGAAGTGTTCAAAAAGCATAAGTAGTGAAGGTTGAGTACATTTTTTTTATGGCATAGTAGTAATAAACTATGGCAAATATAAGTGATTTTTATATGTATGTATATATATATATATATATATATATATATATATATATATATTTATATACATATTTAAAAGAGTATTGTGAGGGTTTTACACAACAAGCAATGAGATAAGTATAAATAAAAGCTTGTTTTGACGCACGGAAGGTCTCGGAAGGGATGGAGTGCTATTTGAATTTTAGAGGGCAAAATTGTCTGGACTAGATAGCGAATGCCATATCGCATTTGGAGAGTCAATGATGTGCCTAAACAGTGGCGCTCCCCCACAAGTGACCTCATTTTGGAAACTAGACTCTTCAAAGAATTTATCTTGATGTTTAGTGAGCACCTTGAACTCCCAGGTGTTTTGAAGAATTTTATAAGGTTGAGTCGTGAAAATAAAAAAATACATTTTTAACACAAAAATGTTGTTTTAACTTCAAATATTTCATTTTCACAAGGGTAACAGGTAATAACGCACTGCACAATTTGTTGTGCAAATTCTTCTGAGTACTCCAATACCCCACATGTGGAGGAAATCTACTGTTTAGGCACACAGCAGGGCTCAGAAGGGAAGGACTGTCTTTGACTTTTTGAACGCAAAATTGGCTGAACCGCTAGCGGATGCCATGTTTGGAAAGCCCCTTATGTGCCTAAATACTGTAAATAATGTAGCTTCCCAACAATTGACCCTATTCTGGAAACTTGGACTCCATCATGAAAACTTATTTTTTTGTGATTACAATTACCCAAGTGACCCCCAACCCGTATATTTGATATGCAGTTCGGCCTATTGATTAATATTAGGTCTAGCAGTGCCCCTAGTCTTGTTAGGTCCTAAACTAGTTGTGAAAACTAATTATCTTTCATTGTTGCCAAAAACATGTTTCCTTTGCTGGACCTGCAGGTTTCTGCTCCCCAATTTATGTCAGGGTCATTGAAGTTCCCTATAACAATGATTTCTACCTAATTCGCTGCCTCATCTGTTTACATAATGAAGATATTTTCTGCTGCTCCATTATATTTGGAGACTCAGTACAAACGTGTATCAGAATTTTATTATTCTTTATCCCTCCCCTTATCTCCACCCATAGGAACTAAACATTTCCTTTAGCTTCGCATCCCTTTCATAGATCTCGTCTAGCCATGTCTCCATTATCCCCACCATATCATAATTTTTTTTCCAACAATATTAATTCTAATTCCTCCATCTTGTTGGTGAGGCTTCTGGCATTAGTGTTCATGCAATTTATATATTTCTCTATACCTCTATTCTTGCTAAGTGTATTGACTGTCCTAACCCTTCCCCCTATGCCACCCCCAATTTCATTACATGCCCAGCTCATTTTCTACACTATCTTCCCCTACTGTACAGTAATCGCCCTCACCCCAAGTCCCTAGTTTAAACACTCCTCCAACCATCTAGCCATTTTTTCGCCCAACACAGCTGTACCTTGCCCAGTGAAGTGTAGCCCATCACTAGAGCAGAATCTGTAGCCAACAGAGAAGTTGTCCCTGTTCTCCAGAAATCCAAAACCCTCCTTCCTTCACCAATTCCTGAGCCACTTATTTACCTCCCTAATCTCTGGCTGCCTCTCTGGCGTGGTGCATGGTACAGGCAGTAGTTCAGAAAATACCACCCAAGGTTCTTGCTTTAAGCTTAGAGCCTAATTCCCTGAAAGTATCTGTACAGACCTTCCACCTACCTCTAACGTTGTAATTTTTGACGATGTGCACCATGACCACAGGTCCTCACCAGCCCCTGGCATTAATTTCTCAAACCTGATCAGCAATGTGCAGAACACAAGCGCCAAGAATATAAGAGAAAAAAGACTTCAGCTTACCATAGGCAACTGTGCTCCAGGACTTAAAGGTGCTCGCAGTCCTCCAGACCGGCCAGGCTGGTATATAACTGAGAAGAGGTGAAGGGTGGACCCAGCACCAAAAGAATCGGAACTATTAAAATACCAAAATTTTATTGGACATCTAAAATTACAAAAGGTCCAAAATTGAGAGGACACGCATAAGGACACCTGGTAAGATGTGTTTATGCGCGTCCTCTCAATTTTGGACCTTTTGTGATTTTAGATGTCCAATAAAATTTTGATATTTTAAGATTTCTGATTCTTTTGGTGCCGGGTCCACCCTTCACCTCTTCTCAGCCAAGAATATAACACACTTTTCAGCAATCTCTGTCTTTATGACAGATATCCCTATCTGTTACCCTAAAAAAAAAAAGAGTCCCTCCACACCTGTTTGGCCTGCCCTGCATTCCTGATTCCCCCCTTACTGGAGAAGACACTCCCCTTGGTTTTCAGAGGACATGTCTTGCTGTAGCAGTGCTACTCCTGTACCAAAACCGCCCTCATCTGACAACTTAGCAAAACTTGTTGGGGTGTGCTAGATCAGGACTAGCCTCCCTGGCACTCTTTCGGCTACCCCGCCTTTAGTCACCCAGCAAGCTGCCTAGCTGTCCTACAGCTCCCTACTACACTCCTCCCCACATCTATCCTACTTCTGTTCAAGGATTACAAAAATGCAACAATATGTGCGCTGGATGGCATTGTCAATAATGAAGCACATTTTCCTATTGGGGATTGCACAAAAGGGAAATATTAATAAAACAAATAAATACAAATGGTTCAGTACAAATCACTCATTTCTAAACTCCCTGAATCCAAAGTCACTGAATCACAAGTCACACACTTATTCCAAATCACACTTGGAAACAAATCACACTCTTCCGCTCTTTCACACTCGCAATGAAAGATGTGTTACATAATCTCCTTTTCTGTTAGCTGCAATACAACCTACAATTCATTGCAATTCTTGCAAAAAAAAAGTCCAATGTTCAATTTGCCTTTTTCTTTGGATTTTTTGTGTTGTTCAAATACACACACAAAAAAAGTAAATGTGTAATTGCAATAATTTTCTGGGTTAAATACTTTATTTTCTGGAACAAATTCAAAGGTGACAACAACTCTTTCGGCCATAACTATACAGTAGGTGCCCTTAGGATTACCATTTAACGTGACAACTGTTTAGAAAGCTAATGAAGATGATACCATAGACACTAAAATCCCCATTTAGTAAAGTTAGTAAGGTAGTTGCTTGTATTCTTATAAACTTTGAGTTGAGAATCTGCAACATTCTTTACCAATGTACCATTCAAACTGTGAACTTGGACCCCTATTCACTTGATCAGTGACAGCTTTGGGTGACAGCCCTTGTGATCAGTGACTTATCACCTATCCTGTCATTTGGTTGCAATCTTGGAACAACCTATTTTGTGGGAAGTGAATAATGCTTCATTTACCCAAAAGAGGTGCTGTCAGGGAACTAAATTGAGATGGGTAATATGATTCTCACTGCCTTGGACTTGCATCTTTCACAGTTCTAGAAAGGACACTGGACCAGGCAGCGCAAACTGAATTGTCCACCAGAAGAACTGAACACTTGGTGCCAGGACCCAAAGCAGATTATAGCTAATTACTGGATCTGAATCTGGGTTGCCATACTATTATGATAGTTGTATTGTAGACAACCACTTTAAAGGGAACCTGCCACCACATTTTTCCCATATAAAATGTGGCCACCACCAGTAAGCCCCTGTAGACAGTATTCTACTGTAGAATGCTGTGTATAAGTCCACAAACTGATGTGTATAGCATATAAAAGCACTTTTATTATACTCACCTATGTGGGGTCCAGTTTGATGGGCATTGGTGGTCTTGATACTGCGCCTCTTTACTTCTTGAGATCACCGTCCTCCTTCCCTGCTTCGTGTGGATGACACGTCTTACGTTATCCACAGAGTGTCCTCCAGTGCACTCCTGCACACGCGCACTTCTCTCTGCCCTGCTGCATGCAGAACAAAGTACTGTAATGCACAGGTGCGAGGAAAGGTCAAAGACTGCCTGCACATGCGCACTACAGTACTTTGCTCTGCCCTCAACAGGGCAGAAAGAAGTACACGCGGGCAGGAGTGCAATGGAGGACACTGTGTGGATGACGTAGAAAACATCATGGAAATGAAGCAGGAAACAGGAAGGTGATCGCAAGCAGAGAGGAGACGCCGGACTGAGACTAGCGACGCCCATCAGACCCGACTGTATATAAGAGCTTACTGGTGGCCACAGTTTCTATCGGAAAATCCTAGTGACCAGTTCCCTTTAAAGTAGGTCTGAAGTATCCTCAGGATTGGAGGAAAATTAAGGCAGGAACAGCTGATATGAGCGTCATTTTCATTTTTATAGTAAGCCATGAACCTCCGATTATGCAAAATGTAATCTTTGTATATTGCCCAAAAAAATTGTTTAAAAGAACAGAGAGTCCTCAGTGGTTGATACCTTTTAATGGCTAACTGAAAAGATGGTAATAATTGCAAGCTTTCGAGACTACTCAGGTCTCTTCATCAGGCATGGTATAACACAAAATCTGAAGAGTCACGTATTTATACACAACAGGACTTAGAATATATTGCCCAAAGCACACTGAGGAGGTGATGGGGATTATTTAACATGTCCCCGTTATGTAAATGATACCTCTTCATCGGAGGATCATATGCAGAGCTATAAATGAGACTAAATTGCTTTGATAACATTGATTAGTGACGTGTGCAATCATCAGCCAACCTGAACAAATCAAAAGTAATAATCTACAATTAACATCATCCCGCTTCTAGTCACGCTGCTAGTTGGAATATACTCAGGGTTTAAATATACGATTGTAGCAAAGCTTGAAATTATAGCGTCATATAGTGCAGATGGAGAAATGTAACCTGCGTATGCCAGCCTGCAGATCTGTGTTCAGCTAACGAGATCCTTAATCTTTGATATGTGGAGGAAACTCAAAGTTATTCTTGTATTGCGACTTTTCAGTGCCGGTACCTTACACATACTGGTAGTGCTTTTTTTTTCCAACAGATTTCTTGGTGGGTTTTTTTGCCATAAAAAATCTATTATAAAACATTTAACATGTTGACAACCTCAACTATTAGCAGTTGCGTTTTTCTTAAATTGTTTTGCATCCTTTTAGGTCATTGGGATTTTTTTCTATTGCATACGGTAATTTTTGTGGCCAATTTTTAGCATTTTATTGTCATTTATTTCCATGTGTAAAAAAAAGGTTGTGTCTTCTAAATTCAGTGGCAGTAATTAATGTTTTAACATATTACAAATCATATGATTATACTGGTCAACACAAAAAAAAATTAGCAAAGGTAATATGTGTGATTTATGGAGTTTGATATGCTGATTCCAAAAATATGCTTTGTTTTGCTCTATCACATAACGTTTCTGAGAGAGAAGTATTTTTGTTATTACGATATTTCTACATTTTTAATGTATGATGGACCCCTCATGTGATATGCTCAAGTTGTTCAAATAGTCTTCTGTACTGGCTGAATATGAGGAAAGTGGCTATGCCATTTTTCTATTCCCATGATTTGGAGAGGACCCAAAAATCAAAGTGATGACTGCTACTGTTGTTTTGTCAAACTGAAGGGCTTTTCTACAAAGAACAAACATAAGATTAATTTCACTGAACTTGAATTTGCGATTAGGCCATTTCCACATGATGATACCTTGCCAGGTGCTGTACCACCGCTGTCTGGTTTGGATGAAAATGAAGTACAATATGAAGACTATTGAGCTGAAGCTACTGGTGAAGACATGGAGACCTCAAATCAAGATGAGTATGTACCTGTTGGAGCAGCCAAGCAACCAGAACACTTTAGTCAACATGAATCAAATGATCTCTTCAGAGACCTTTCATTATCAAAAGATAAAGCTGAACTTCTTGCATCTAGGTTGAAACAGAAGAATCATCTTCATTATGATGTCAAAGTGTGTTATTACTGAAACAGAAGTAACACTTTAACACAATTTTTCACAGTTGATGGACCAATGGTGTACTGTAACAATGTGAATGTCTTTTTGAAGAACTGAATCAAGAGTAATTTGTTGCAGATTGGTGATTGTTTATTGACTCATCCCAGAGAAGTTTGAAAGCAGTGTTGCTTCACAATGGAAATATGAAACCATCAATTCCTATTGCTCACTCATGTCATCTAAAAGAAAGTTATTAAAATCTGTCAGTTGTTTTAGATGCTATACAATATAAGCATCATCAATGGAATATATGTGGAGATTTGAAAGTGATTGATCTGCTAATGGGAATGCAAGGAGGTTTCACAAAATATTGTTGCTTCTTGTATTTGTGGGACAGAAAAAATACAGTACAGCATTGTTGATTGTGATTGGGGACAGAAAAACATCTATGCTCCAGTTAGAGACAATGTTCAGCATAACCCTTTAGCTGTTCCAACAAAAATCTTTCTTTCTCCACTACATATAAACTTGGGATGAATTAAAAACTTTGCGAAAGGCATGGCAAAGACAAATTTCCTGGGAAACCTGTGTTACAGTTCGGATCCAGGGACTGTAAAAAAAAAAGCATATTATTAAAAAAAATATATGATTATACTTATTAGTCCAGCGAAGCGTCCTGCAGACCCGCTATCTCCCGGCCGCTTCTGCTTCTGGGTCCGATGTGGATGTTATATAGGGACAACCCTGAAAAATCATATCAACGACAGTCTAATGTCAAGTACTTTTTCTTTCTGTTCATATTTTGGTATTTATTTTGCATGTGAAATTATTTTGGTTGAATAAAAACTGTTTTGTAAGGTGGAGCACTTTTTTTCTGATATGTAGATTACTGTTTTCTTAATGTCGCCAGTATATTTCCTATACCTAATAATAATGATGCTGCTCCATAGAAACTACACGAGCTACAGAAAAACTATATACTGTACATTTTTTTTAAATCAGAATGAAAAGATGATTCAGAAAAGTACAAAGTCACATGCGATGATTACAAAAAATATTTTTTTGTAGACCTGTGTTATAAGATGAATCTTTAAATAATATCATCTTTAAATAAATTTGTAATGTGAAAATGTGAGAAAATAAAAAATGCAGGTAATAAAACATATTTATGAAGCAAAAAGTGACAGCATACTGGTGTAATTTGCTCCTTAAAACAACCATTCGTGTCTTGCACCATGTTTCGGAAGTTTATAAGACATGTTTTACGACTTGTCCAACTAAGGCGGGCTTTACACGTTGCGACATCGCTACCGCTATATCGTCAGGGTCACGGTTGTTGTGACACACATCCGGGGCCGGGTAGCGACATCGCAATGTGTAAATCCTAGGAGCGACGATGAACGAGCGCAAAACAGTCAAAAATTGTTGATCTGTGTCACGTCGTTCATTTTCATAATGTCGCTCCAGCTGCAGATACGATGTTGTTTGTCGTTCCTGCAGCACTATACATCACTGTGTGTGACACCACAGGGACGACAAATATCTCCTTACCTGCGCCCACCGGTAATGCGGAAAGGAGAAGGTGAGCGGGATGTTATGTCCCGCACATCTCCGCCCCTCCGCTTCTATTGGCCGGCCACTTAGTGACATTGCGGTGACATCGCGGTGACGCCGAACGCACCTGCCCCTTGAAGGAGGGATTGTTCGGCGGTCACCGCGACGTCGCTGACAAGGTATGTGCGTGTGAAGCTGCTGTAGCGATAATGTTCGCTACGGCAGCAATCAACACATATCATGCCACCGACTGCGGGCGGGTGCTATCGCGCTGGACATCGCTAGCCGATGCTAGAGATGTCACAATATTTAAAGCCCGCCTAAGAAGAGTGACCTTGTTTAATAGGGGTTGGGCTATAAGCAGAAACTTTCAGTCTGGCAGACTGAGGTCATCAATATACACACATGGTCAAAATTGTTGGTACCCCTCGTTTAATGAAAGAAAAACCCACAATGGTCACAGAAAAAACTTGAATCTGACAAAAGTAATAATAAATAAAAAATCTATGAAAATTAACAAAGTCAGATATTGCTTTTAACCATGCTTCCACAGAATAAAAAAAAATAAATAAATAAAACTCATGAAACAGGCCTCGACAGAAATGATGGTACCCCTGAAAATAAAGTGACAAAAAGCACATGTTAAATCAAGGTGCGTCCACTAATTAGCATCATAATTGTCTACAATCTTGTAATCATTCAGTGGACCTATATATAGGGCTGCAGATACTCACTGTGCTGTTTGGTGACATGGTATGTACCACTCTCAACATGGACAAGAGGATGCAAAGGACAGAGTTGTCTCAGGAGATTAGAAAGAAAATTATAGGCAAGCATGTTAAAGATAAAGGTTATAAGACCATTTCCAAGCAGGTTGGCATCCCTGTGGCTTACAGTTGCACATATTATTCAGAAATGTAAGATCCATGGGACTGTAGCCAACCTCCCTGGACGTGGCCGCAGGAGGAAAATTGATGACAAATCAAAAAGACGGATAATATGAATGGTAACAAAAAAGCCCAGAAAAACTTCTAAAGAGATTAAAGGTGAACTTCAAGCTCAAGGAACATCAGTGTCAGATTGCACCCTCCGTCGTTGTTTGAGCCAAAGTGGACTTCATGGGAGATGACCAAGGAGGACACCATTGTTGAAAAAAAACCCATAAAACCAGACTGGAATTTGCCAAACTACATGATGACAAGCCACAAAGTGTCTGGGAGAATGTCCTATGAACAGATAAGACAAAAGTTGAGCTTTTTGGCAAGGCACACCAGCTCTCTGTTTACAGATGGAAAAATAAAGCATATCAAGAAAAGAACACTGTCCCTACTGTGAAACATGGAAGAGGCTCAGTTATGTTCTGGGGCTGCTTTGCTGCATCTTGCACAGGGTGTCTTGAATCTGGGCAGGATGCAATGAAATCTCAAGGCTATCAAGGGATTCTAGAGAGAAATGTGCTGCCCAGTGTCAGAAAGGTTGAGCTCAGTTGCAGGTTATGGGTTGTGCAACAGGATAATGACTCAAAACACACAGCTAAAAACACCAAACAATGGCTAAGAGGAAAGCTTTGAACTATCCTGAAGTGGCCTTCTATGAGCCCTGACCTAAATCCTATTGAGCATCTTTGGAAAGAGCTGAAACATGCCATCTGGAAAAGGCAACCTTCAAACACGAGACAACTGGAGAGCAGTTTGCTCTTGAGGTGTGGGCCAAAATACCTGTTGAGAGGCGCAAAAATCTCATTGACAGTTACAGGAATCGTTTGATTGCAGTGATTGCCTCAAAAGGTTGTGCAACCAAATATTAAAGTTAAGGAACCATCATTTCTGTCCAAGCCTATTTCATGAGTTTTAGTTTTTTAAAAATTCTGTGAAAGCAGAAAAGCAATGTCTGACTTTCATTTGTTCATTTTCATAGATTTTTATTTATGTATTATTACTTTTGTCAGATTCAAGTTATTTTTGTGACCATTGTGTGTTTTTCATTCATTAAATGAGGGGTACCAACAATTTTGACCACGTGCGTATTACATGAGCGGCTATACAGCTGAATGCAGCTACTGCAAAAAGTATGGATACCGTGTTTCCCCAAAAATAAAACCTACAACAAAAATAAGCACTAGCAGGATTTTTTGGGCTTTTTGGAGTATGCTTAAAGTATAAGCCCTACTCCAAAAATATGCCCTGGTTGGGGTTCATCATACTAATAGTATCCTGAAATAGGGCTTGGGCAGCCCTTTCAAGATATATAACTTTAATGATGTACATTGCCCTGTTGTGTTGCTGTAAGCCCCGAAAAATGTATTTTCGCATGTCGGCTGTTAATGCAAAATATATATTCACCCCTTCCCTCATCCACAAGCCCATCCATCCCTCTGGGCCGGCTTCAGAGACTGGGTGCAGTCAGACTACCATATTACTCACCCTAAGATAGCATTGCAATCCTTGGACTGGCCATCTGCTCTCCTGACCTAAGCGTGACAGCTGCATACAAATAAATAGTGTCACACTCAGATCATACTGTAGGGGTAGAGACCTGATTCCAGCAATGTGTCACTTACTGTAACGCTTGCCGCTGGAGATGGTAAAACGGCGAGCAGGAGTAGACCCACTGGACCACAGCGGGACCCCTGTCTTAGGCTTTAGTGGGAGGGGCTTGACTAAGCATTCACCATGAGGCAGACGCCATGTGCCACTCCCAGGGTAGAGACCGGGACTGTGGCAGCTGACCCCAGGGCAGGGATAGAAACAGGTGCAGACAGGCAGAGTCTCTAGTGTAGACAGGGACCACAAGGATTGCTGAGGCAGATAGCATGGCCAGGACAGACAGGCAGAGTCACTAGTAAAGCTGGGATCACCGGAGTAGCTGAGGCAGATGACACCACTGGGGTGGAACGGACACATTCACTTAGTAAAGCTGGGACCGCTTGGGCAACTGAGGCATGTGGCATGGCCGTGGTGGATGGACATAGTCACTAGTAAAGCTGGGACCAGTGGGGTAGGTGAGTCAGATGGCACAGCCGGGGTGAACGGACACAGTTACTAGTAAAGCTGGCACTACTGGGGTAGCTATGGCAGATGGCACAGCTGTGGTGGATGGACGCAGTCACTAGTAAAGCTGGGACCACCAGCGTAGCTGAGGCAGAAGGCATGGCCGGGTGTGGATGGACAAATCACTAGTAAAGCTGGGACCACTGGGGTAGCCAAGGCAGATGGCATGGATTGGAGGGATGGACACCAAAGTACAAATTGGACCAAGAGCCAGGCAAGGGCACGGTACACTGTAACAGGAAGCCCAACCTGACAACTAGCTGCTATTGGAACAAAGCACTAACTAATCACTTTGATCAGGCACCTCCCTAGTGGGGGAGTGCCTTAAATACCCAGTGCCTCTCAGTGATATTCTGAGAGGCACTTCCAGGAAATGGTGAACTGGCCCTTTAAGAGAAGGGCAGCAGTGCGTGCTATGCCATAGGAGCACTCACGGAGGGTCTGTGCACAGACCCTAGTAGGGGAAACAGTGAACTCCCATGTGGAGGACCGCGGGAAAGTCGTGTAGTGTAGTGTGAACTGGCCACGGCGGTGAGTAAGTGGGCATCCTTGTGGAGAGGAGAGCGAGAGATGAAGAGGCACCAGTGCTACACTTACTTTACAAGTTGCTACAGTTTTGATAAAATTGTATTTTTTTTTTGCTGCAGAACTACTAGTTTTCTAAATGCAGAGCTCTGTATAACCCCACCCACACTACTGATTGACAGCTTTCTTTCTATAATGTGCATAGGCAGAAAGTTGTCAATCAATGATGGGCTGATGTTATACAAAGCTCATTATTATGGAGCACTATGAGATAGCAGGTTTTTCTAGTCTTCTGATAATCTTCCACTGATAAAACAGTGATTTTAGCAAAACTACTACAAGTAGCCCAGTAAGTGACACATCGTTTGAATTTCTATCTCTACATCACAGGTTAAGGCCCACTTTACCAGCACCAAAGCAACCTCAGACCATCACATTACCTCCACCATGCTTGGCAGATGGCGTCAGGCACTCTTCTAGCATCTTTTCAGTTGTTCTGCATCTCACAAATGTTCTTCTCTGTGATCTAAACACCTCAAACTTCGATTTGTCTGTCCATAACACTTTTTTCCAATCTTCCTCTCTCCAATGTCTGTGTTTTTTTGCCCATAGTAATCTTTTCCTTTTATTAGCCAGTGTCAGATATGGCTTTTTCTTTCCAACTCTGCCCTGAAGGCCAGCATCCTGGAGTCGTCTTTTGCGGGTACTTTTGCGGCGCCTTTTGAGCCTGGTGTTTTGCGGGTACTATTTAATGAAGCTGCCAGTTGAGGACCTGTGAGGCGTTGATTTCTCAAACTAGAGACTCTAATGTACTTGTCTTGTGGCTCAGTTGTGCAGCGCGGCCTCCAACTTCTCTTTCTACTCTGGTTAGAGCCTGTTTGTGTTCTCCTCTGAAGGGAGTAGTACACACCATTGTAGGAAATCTTCAGTTTCTTGGCAATTTCTCGCATGGAATATCCTTCATTTATAAGAACAAGAATAGACTGTCGAGTTTCACATGACAGTTCTCTTTTCTGGCCATTTTGAGAGTTTAATGGAACTACCAAATGTAATTCTCCAGATTCTCAACTGTCAGTTTTATAGCTTCTCTAATCAGCAAAACTATTTTCAGCTGTGCTAACATACTTGTACAAGGGTTTTCAAGAGATTTATAAACATCCATTAGCCTTCTAACACAGTTAGCAAACACAACGTACCAGTAGAACATTGGAGTGGTGGTTGTTGGAAATGGGCCTCTATACACCTAATAATAATGCAGCCACTGGTATGGTATATATTTTGAAGAATCTGAATTACAGCAATAATACCTAAAATATAACTTTTAATAATTCCTCTAAAAATAGGGAAGGATCACCTTTAGTGATGAGCGAGTATGCTTGTTACTACTCGGTACTCGCACGAGTATCACTGTACTCGGTCTACTCGGCGGGTACCGAGTAATTTTGCAATACTCGTGCTTTACTCGTGGTCTTCATCCCTGCATGTTGGCGCTCTTTTGAGAGCCAGCCCTCATGCAGGGATTGGCTGGCAGACCACTGCAATGCCACAGCCCTGTTAGTTGTGGAATTGCAGTGATTGGCCGGCCTGCACAGCGTGACCGAGCCTTTATACCGGCCGGCCCGCTGTGCTCTGTACACAGCCATCTCATATTCCCTGCTTTCCACGCCCACAGGCGCCTATGATTGGTTGCAGTGAGACACGCCCCCACGCTGAGTGACAGGTGTCACACTGCACCCAATCACAGCAGCCGGTGGGCGGGTCTATACTGTGCAGTAAAATAAATAAATAAATAATTAAAAAAAACGGCGTGCGGTTCCCCCAATTTTAATACCAGCCAGATAAAGCCATACAGCTGAAGGCTGGTATTCTCAGGATGGGGAGCTCCACGTTATGGGGAGCCCCCCACCCTAACAATATCAGTCAGCAGCTGCCCAGAATTGCCGCATACATTATATGCGACAGTTCTGGGGCTGTACCCGGCTCTTCCCGATTTACCCTAGTGCGTTGGCAAATCGGGGTAATAAGGAGTTAATGGCAGCCCATAGCTGCCACTAAATCCTAGATTAATCATGTCAGGCGTCTCCCCGAGATTCCTTCCATGATTAATCTGTAAATTACAGTTAAAAAACACACACACACCCGAAAAATCCTTTATTAGAAATAAAAAACACTAACAAAGTCCCTCATTACCAATTTATTAACCCCGACAAACCCTCCATGTCCGGCGTACTCCACGGACCTCCAGCGTCGCGTCCAGCTCTGCTGCATGGAAGTGACAGGAGCTGCAGAAGACACCGCCGCTCCGGTCACCTCCACGCAGCTAATGAAGACAGCCGTGCGATCAGCTGAGCTGTCACTGAGGTTACCCGCTGTCACTGGATCCAGTGACGGCGGGTAACCTCAGTGACAGCTCAGCTGATCGCGCTACTCACCTCATTTGCTGCGTGGAAGTGACCGGAGCGGCTGTGTCTTCTGCAGCTCCGGTCACCTCTATGCAGCAGCGCAGGATGCGACGCTGGAGCATCCTGGATTCCGGCGGACATGGAGGGCTTTTTGGGGCTGATTAAAGTGGTGAACCAGGGTATATGTGTGTGTTTTTTATTTCTAATAAAGGATTTTTTCGGGTGTGTGTGTTTATTTACTGTAACTTACAGATTAATCATGGAGGGTGTCTCATAGACGCCTGACATGATTAATCTAGGGTTTAGTGGCAGCTATGGGCTGCCATTAACTCCTTATTACCCCGATTTGCCAAAGCACCAGGGCAAATCGGGAAGAGCCGGGTACAGCCCCAGAACTGTCGCATATAATGTATGCGGCAATTCTGGGCGGCTGCTGACTGATATTGTTAGGCTGGGGGGCTCCCCATAACGTGGAGCTCCCCATCCTGAGAATACCAGCCTTCAGCCGTATGGCTTTATCTGGCTGGCATTAAAATGGGGGGGGACCGCACGCCGTTTTTTTTTAATTATTTATTAATTTATTTTACTGCACAGTATAGACACGCCCACCGGCTGCTGTGATTGGGTGCAGTGTGACACCTGTCACTCAGCGTGGGGGCGTGTCTCACTGCAACCAATCATAGGCACCGGTGGGCGGGGAAAGCAGGGAATAGGAGATTGTTTAATGAGCGGCCGGCTTTTTCAAAATAGTAAAAGCCGCCGGTCACCTCCACGCAGCTAATGAAGGGAATAGCGCGATCAGCTGCTGTCAGTCAGGTAACTCCCGGCCACCGCTGGATCCAGCGGTGGCCGCGATTAACCTCAGTGACAGCAGCTGATCGCTATACTCACCTCAGTTGGTGCATGGAGCTGACTGGAGCGGCGGTGAGTATAGCGATCAGCTGAGCTGTCACTGAGGTTACCCGCGGCCACCGCTGCATCCACCGCTGGATCCAGGTAACCTCAGTGACAGCTCAGCTGATCGCTATACTCATCTCATTAGCTGCGTGGAGGTGACCGGAGCGGCGGTGTATTCTGCTGCTCCTGTCACGTGCATGCAGCTGAGCTGGACGCGACGCTGGAGGACTGTGGATTACGCCGGACATGGAGGGTTTGTCGGGGTTAATAAATTGGTAATGAGGGACTTTGTTAGTGTTTTTTATTTCTAATAAAGGATTTTTCGGGTGTGTGTGTTTTTTAACTGTAATTTACAGATTAATCATGGAAGGAATCTCGGGGAGACGCCTGACATGATTAATCTAGGATTTAGTGGCAGCTATGGGCTGCCATTAACTCCTTATTACCCCGATTTGCCAACGCACCAGGGTAAATCGGGAAGAGCCGGGTACAGCCCCAGAACTGTCGCATCTAATGTATGCGGCAATTCTGGGCGGCTGCTGACTGATATTGTTAGGGTGGGGGGCTCCCCATAACGTGGAGCTCCCCATCCTGAGAATACCAGCCTTCAGCCGTATGGCTTTATCTGGCTGGTATTAAAATTGGGGGGACCGCACGCCGGTTTTTTTAATTATTTAATTATTTATTTCACTGCACAGTATACACACACCGGCTGCTGTGATTGGGTGCAGTGAGACACCTGTCACTCAGTGTGGGAGCGTGTCTCACTGCAACCAATCATAGGCGCCGAAAAGCAGGAAAGCAGAGAATACGAGATTGATTAATGAGCGGCCGGCTTTTTCAAAAGAGGAAAAGCCACCGGAGTTTGAACAGCTGTGCAGCGCCGCGGCAGTGATCGGGGAACGGTAAGTAAGAGAGAGGGGGGGGAACTGACCGACAGACTGTGAGAGGGGGACAGACAAGACAGAGAGAGACAGACCGACGGACTGAGGGAGATAGAATAAAAAAAAAAAATGACCGACATCGTTAGTAAAAAGCACAAAACGTGCGTTTTGGACATCGGACTGCCACACAAGGTTTTCATGTAAAATCTTTCATGTATTAATCTCAAAAAGTAACATACACCAGCTCTATCTCACTATTGGGTATGTGCCCTTAACATTTCCGCCATGAAAATTCATTTTGGTGTCATTTTGGAAGGTTTTCTGGTGAGTCCGTAAAAATGGCGTAAAACTCGGACAAAATTGTTCACAGCTGTGACTTTTGAGTGATAAATGCTTCAAGGGGTCTTCCCCATGCTGATGCCATGTCATTTTAGCACTCTTCTGAGACTTTTGTGACATTTTTAGGGTTTCTACATGCTGCCGGGGGGTCATTTCACAAAAATACTCGGGTCTCCCATAGGATAACATTGGGCTCGGTGCTCGGGCCGAGTACACGAGTATCTTGGGAGGCTCGGCCCGAGCTTCGAGCACCCGAGCTTTTTAGTACTCGCTCATCACTAATCACCTTGCCTATGCATAAAATTCAATAGGTTGCAAGATCCTCCATACAACTCGGGGGACTGGCATACCCTGTAAACACGCAATGACACCTACATATAATTGGTGCTGGCAAAATAAACAAATTTAACCAAAATGGTCAAGATTATTCATACGAACGCTCACTTAGATCCCATTCACAAATTAGCAGTGGCGTTAATCACTATAGTGACCATAACACCCACGGGTGTGTGACTAATATACTTCACATTCGGTTAAACAAATCAGCATTAACCAGGGATTCAAATAACCAAGTTGTTAACCTGGTTGTGTCTGATAGGGAACAATCTCACCCAATTGCTGGTGTCTTGTCTCCCAAATACGATCAGTTAGTCCTCATATTCGGCGTTTCCACAAAAGACCCTCACCA
This sequence comes from Anomaloglossus baeobatrachus, assembly GCF_048569485.1. Taxonomy (NCBI): domain Eukaryota; kingdom Metazoa; phylum Chordata; class Amphibia; order Anura; family Aromobatidae; genus Anomaloglossus; species Anomaloglossus baeobatrachus. The sequence goes on from NC_134358.1 coordinate 87,836,055, forward strand.
CACAGGTCCTGGACCCCTTATGAACGGACTAACCGTCCTCTCCCAGAATCTCCTTCTCCCTTCTCCCGACGCGTTTCCTATACATCATTTATCAGGGGAGTCAATGAGGAGACAACCTCTACTGGGTTAATCTAGAAAAAATGAGAACATGGGGAGAATAAAGGGGGGGTTCTTTTTATATATATACAGTAGCCCCCAATAGACCTCACCCTATATAGAAGAAACAAAGAGAAACCAACGACTTACCAGACGGTGACAGCACAAATCTTATTAGCTGTACACCGCTGCCCAGGCAGAGCACTTTTAAATAGTCGCCGCTCTCCTGTCGGCGTCTGACGTCACATCCATGATTGCGCTCACCGCTTCCGCTCTATGCGGTGGAGCGCATCAGTGGAACGCACAGCGTCCCACAGGAAGTGACGTCAAATCATATCCGGCGCGCTCTTAGCACCACACTCGTGATGCAAGAGTAGGACGCACCAGCGCCCGGCAGCCCGCCCCCTCACCCAGATAGGACAGCCCATCGCAAAATACCTCACCACGCATGCGCCTAGTCCGTGACGCGGACACTCCAAATGGTGGAAGACAAAGTGTTATATAATAACGCACTATTCATAGAACGGGCGAAAGGCGCCAATACCAGATAATATATGCAGGCCTCAAGAGTACATTTCAACAGAAAAACAGATACTAGAAAGCAGATCAGATGTAAAATCTCAAAAATTGAAGAGACCAGAAATGCCAGAGAACATTATAGATTTAGGAATAGGTTCAGACACTTTACATAAAGCAAATCAGCTTAAAGAGAGAGGTACTGGAAGGTAAATAACATTAGTTTAACACTGTAACTACACTGGGATAAAGAAAAATGGACACAAATGGGGCTGAGAATATTAACATATAAAAGAGATAGTAGAAAAGACAACTAGCCAACTCCACCACCAGCTAAGCTAGACTGATGAAACTAACCCTACCTAGCTGCGGGGGTTGGCACCCTAAAGAACGGTGGTTGGCGCCCCCACTCGTCCGATGGCTTTCCCTCCTAACTGCCACTATAGCCTCCACCTAAAAAAAGGGTGCGAAAGAAATACATTCGTTAAGACCAAGAGGATGAATTGTTTTTAGTCGGAAGATCCACCTGCACTCCTTCTGGAGGATTTTCTTATCCCAATCACCTCCCCGCCTAAGTGGTGGAACCACATCAATACCTTGGAAGGTGATTTGATTTATGTCACCCCCATGAAAAGTGTTCAGATGCTTTGCCAGTGGTGTGTCATTCCCAACATTCCCTAACATCTCTCAGATGCTCTCCTATCCTTCTTCTAAATTCTCTCCTAGTCTTACCTATGTATTCTAGTCCACATGAACATGTGACCTTGTATATAACACCTCTGGTGCGACAATTGACAAAGCAGCGAATGTCAAATTCCTTCCCTGTGTTGGTGCTCCAAAATTTCTTTCCTACCCTCATCGTACTACAGGCCACACACCCACTACAGCAAAAGCAACCCTTAGGACTGCTTCTGAGCCAGTCACAACCCGTGCCTCTATTGTCAACAAAGTGACTATGGGTCAATCTATCTTGTTAGTGACCTCGCTCGTCTGAAGGTAATCTGGGGTTTCTCTGAAACAAATTTACCAATATCATGGTCCATTCTTAGAATGGACCAATGCCTTTCCAGTACTTCTCTCATAGCTTTCGAGCCATTATTAAATGTTGTGATAAAACGGACTAGATCAGCTGCATCATCCTGTTTCGGTGCCGGATATAGAAGAGCCGGCCTGCTGATCTCATTGATCTCCTCACGTGCCTTTTTAATAACCGTGTTTGGATACCCTCTTTCACGAAACTTTTTTTCCAGGTCATCAAACTGCAGTACACACTTCTCTTTATTGGAGCAATTCCTCTTTATTCTAGAAAATTGCCCCTTTGGGATGCACTTCTTTTGAGACAGAGGATAACTACTCTCCCACCTTAGTAACGAGTTGGTTGCTGTCTCCTTACGGTGGGTGCTGGTGGCAATACATCCTTCATAAGTTTTCTCAATGAGGACATCCAAAAACGGCAACCTAAATCTACTCACTTCAAATGTAAAAAACAATCCGAGATCATTAATGTTCAATTCCTCTACAAATTGAGACAGTTCAATTTCTGAGCCTTTCCACAGGATAAAGATGTCATCTATAAACCTGCACCATAGCAGGATTTTATCCATGGGAAAGATGGAATCACCCCCAAAAACCACAGTCTCCTTCCACCAGCCCAGGAGCAAGTTTGCATATGAGGGCGCACAGGGGCTGCCCATCGCAGTGCCCCTGAGCTGGTGGTAGAACTGATTTCCAAATGTAAAGATGTTACGTGTGAGGCAAAATTCCAAAGCTTCCAATAGGAAGGCATTGTGCTCATTGAACTGTCTCCCTCGGCCGTTCAGGAAGTGCGCTACAGCTTGCAGACCCACGTCGTGTCTTATCGATGAGTATAATGATTCTACATCAATACTGGCTAGAATAACATCTTCATCCAGTACGACACCCTCAAGTTTCTTCAAGAGGTCAGTCGTGTCTCTTAGGTACGAGTTGAGAGAGATAACAAAAGTTTTGAGGAGTTCATCTAAATAAATTCCCAAATTTTGGGTAAGACTGCCCACCCCGGAAACTATCGGCCTCCCCTTTAATGGGTCCATCCCTTTATGTATCTTCGGGAGACAATAAAATGTTGGAATCACCGGGAATTTAGGAAGAAGGAAGTCAAACTCCCTTTTATCAATCAAACCCTTATCCCTTGCCCTCAACAAGATCTCTCTCAACTCGCCCGTGTGAACTTTAATGGGGTTATTGGCAAGTTTGCCATACCCCCTGACGTCATTCAAAATACTCAGGCACATATCCCTATATTTATCAACGTCCTTCAAGACAACATTGCCACCCTTATCTGATTTTTTTATGATCAGCTCAGGAGAACGTTCCAGGGACAACAAACCCCCCATTTCGGCCTTGGAGAGATTGAAGTCCCGGGACCGGCCTGGCTGCAGATCCTCAATGTCGCGGGTGACCAGATTACAAAAGATATCAATGGAACTCACATCACTCATTGGTGGTGGCATTTTATCACTCTTCTGTTTAAGGCTTGTGAAAGGACCAAGACCCCTAATATTAGGATCAATTTCACCAATACTGTAAAGCAGTCTGACGTCCTCCAAAATGTCCTCTGATATACCTAATTCAGCACTCTGTTTTTTGTTCTCTCTTATGTAATGTTTTTTCCACTTGAGTTTGCGGATGAACAAATTCAAGTCCTTTACCCCCTCAAACTTGTCAAAATCAGATGTAGGAACGAACCCCAGACCTTTACTAAGAACTGCTCTTTCCGCATCTGTCAACGAATGTCTTGACAGATTGATTATCTGGGCTGACCCGGTGGTAGGGGGGGGTTGTTCTGTCGTTGCTTGTTTCTGAGCGGGTAGTGTGTTTGCTCTAAAAAACGATAACCACCACGTCCCTTCCCTTTGTTCTTGCCCCTCCCACGGGAAGCTATATTTCTACCCTCCAGGTCCAATGCTTCTGTGTCTGTGGAGGTACTCTCAGGCTCACTCTGTCTGACGGGTCTACTGGAGAAAAAATTGTATGCTTTATTATCTCTAAATTTCTGCAAATCCCTAATATAGAACCCATGCTTTTTTTCTTTAAGATGATATTGAAATTTTATTGAAATATAGTGGCAGTTAGGAGGGAAAGCCATCGGACGAGTGGGGGCGCCAACCACCGTTCTTTAGGGTGCCAACCCCCGCAGCTAGGTAGGGTTAGTTTCATCAGTCTAGCTTAGCTGGTGGTGGAGTTGGCTAGTTGTCTTTTCTACTATCTCTTTTATATGTTAATATTCTCAGCCCCATTTGTGTCCATTTTTCTTTATCCCAGTGTAGTTACAGTGTTAAACTAATGTTATTTACCTTCCAGTACCTCTCTCTTTAAGCTGATTTGCTTTATGTAAAGTGTCTGAACCTATTCCTAAATCTATAATGTTCTCTGGCATTTCTGGTCTCTTCAATTTTTGAGATTTTACATCTGATCTGCTTTCTAGTATCTGTTTTTCTGTTGAAATGTACTCTTGAGACCTGCATATATTATCTGGTATTGGCGGCTTTCGCCCGTTCTATGAATAGTACGTTATTATATAACACTTTGTCTTCCACCATTTGGAGTGTCCGCGTCACGGACTAGGCGCATGCGCGGTGAGGTATTTTGCGATGGGCTGTCCTATCTGGGTGAGGGGGCGGGCTGCCGGGCGCTGGTGCGTCCTACTCTTGCATCACGAGTGTGGTGCTAAGAGCGCGCCGGATATGATTTGACGTCACTTCCTGTGGGACGCTGTGCGTTCCACTGATGCGCTCCACCGCATAGAGCGGAAGCGGTGAGCGCAATCATGGATGTGACGTCAGACGCCGGCAGGAGAGCGGCGACTATTTAAAAGTGCTCTGGCTGGGCAGCGGTGTACAGCTAATAAGATTTGTGCTGTCACCGTCTGGTAAGTCGTTGGTTTCTCTTTGTTTCTTCTATATAGGGTGAGGTCTATTGGGGGCTACTGTATATATATAAAAAGAACCCCCCCTTTATTCTCCCCATGTTCTCATTTTTTCTAGATTAACCCAGTAGAGGTTGTCTCCTCATTGACTCCCCTGATGAATGATGTATAGGAAACGCGTCGGGAGAAGGGAGAAGGAGATTCTGGGAGAGGACAGTTAGTCCGTTCATAAGGGGTCCAGGACCTGTGTGGTGAGGGTCTTTTGTGGAAACGCCGAATATGAGGACTAACTGATCGTATTTGGGAGACAAGACACCAGCAATTGGGTGAGATTGTTCCCTATCAGACACAACCAGGTTAACAACTTGGTTATTTGAATCCCTGGTTAATGCTGATTTGTTTAACCGAATGTGAAGTATATTAGTCACACACCCGTGGGTGTTATGGTCACTATAGTGATTAACGCCACTGCTAATTTGTGAATGGGATCTAAGTGAGCGTTCGTATGAATAATCTTGACCATTTTGGTTAAATTTGTTTATTTTGCCAGCACCAATTATATGTAGGTGTCATTGCGTGTTTACAGGGTATGCCAGTCCCCCGAGTTGTATGGAGGATCTTGCAACCTATTGAATTTTATGCATAGGCAAGGTGATCCTTCCCTATTTTTAGAGGAATTATTAAAAGTTATATTTTAGGTATTATTGCTGTAATTCAGCCTCTATACACCTATCTAGATAATGCAACAAAAAACAGACGTTTGAAGCTATAATAGTCATTTACCACATTAACAATGTATAGAGTGTATTTCTGTTTAATTTAAAGGTAACTTCATTGAAAAAAATGTGCTTTTCTTTCAAAAGGAAAGAAATATCTAAGTGACCCTAAACTTTTGAAGTACAGTGTAGATATATATATATATATATATATATATATATATATATATATATACATATACAGTCATATGAAAAAGTTTGGGTGCCCCTATTAATGTTAACCTTTTTTTTTATACCAATTTGGGTTTTTGCAACAGCTATTTCAGTTTCATATATCTAATAACTGATGGACTCAGTAATATTTCTGGATTGAAATGAGGTTTATTGTACTAACAGAAAATGTGCAATCCGCATTTAAACAAAATTTGACCGGTGCAAAAGTATGGGCACCCTTATCAATTTCTTGATTTGAACACTCCTAACTACTTTTTACTAACTTACTAAAGCACTAAATTGGTTTTGTAACCTCATTGAGCTTTGAACTTCATAGGCAGGTGTATCCAATCATGAGAAAAGATATTTAAGGTGGCCACTTGCAAGGTGTTCTCCTATTTGAATCTCCTATGAAAAGTGGCATCATGGGCTCCTGAAAACAACTCTCAAATGATCTGAAAACAAAGATTATTCAACATAGTTGTTCAGGGGAAGGATACAAAAAGTTGTCTCAGAGATTTAAACTGTCAGTTTCCACTGTGAGGAACATAGTAAGGAAATGGAAGAACACAGGTACAGTTCTTGTTAAGCCCAGAAGTGGCAGGCCAAGAAAAATATCAGAAAGGCAGAGAAGAAGAATGGTGAGAACAGTCAAGGACAATCCACCGACCACCTCCAGAGACCTGCAGCATCATCTTGCTGCAGATGGTGTCAATGTGCATCGGTCAACAATACAGCGCACGTTGCACAAGGAGAAGCTGTATGGGAGAATGATGCGAAAGAAGCAGTTTCTACAAGCACGCCACAAACAGAGTCAACTGAGGTATGCAAAAGCACATTTGGACAAGCCAGTTACATTTTGGACGAAGGTCCTGTGGACTGATGAAACAAAGATTGAGTTGTTTGGTCATACAAAAAGGCGTTATGCATGGAGGCAAAAAAAAGACGGCATTCCAAGAAAAGCACTTGCTACCCACAGTAAAATTTGGTGGAGGTTCCATTATGCTTTGGGGCTGTGTGGCCAATGCCGGCACCGGGAATCTTGTTAAAGTTGAGGGTCGCATGGATTCAACTCAGTATCAGTAGATTCTTGACAATAATGTGCAAGAATCAGTGACGAAGTTGAAGTTACGCAGGGGATGGATATTTCAGCAAGACAATGATCCAAAACACCGCTCCAAATCTACTCAGGCATTCATGCAGAGGAACAATTACAATGTTCTGGAATGGCCATCCCAGTCCCCAGACCTGAATATCATTGAACATCTGTGGGATGATTTGAAGCGTGCTGTGTCCATGCTCGGCGACCATCAAACTTTACTGAACTGGAATTGTTTTGTAAACAGGAATGGTCAAATCTACCTTCATCCAGGATCCAGGAACTCATTAAAAGCTACAGGAAGCGACTAGAGGCTGTTATTTTTGCAAAAGGAGGATCTACAAAATATTAATGTCACTTTTATGTTGAGGTGCCCATACTTTTGCTTTGGTCAAATTTTGTTTAAATGCGGATTGCACATTTTCTGTTAGTACAATAAACCTCATTTCAATCCAGAAATATTACTCAGTCCATCAGTTATTAGATGTATGAAACTGAAATAGCTGTTGCAAAAACCCAAATTGGTATAAAAAAGAAAGGTTAACATTAATAGGGGTGCCCAAACTTTTTCATATGATTGTATATATATATATATATATATATATATATATATATTTTTCGGACTATAAGACGCACTTTTTTTCCCCCCAAATGTTGGGGGAAAGTTGGGGGTGCATCTTATAGTCTGAATGTAGGGCTGCGGGGGAATAAGGGTGCTGTGGTGCAGCGTGTAATCGGCGGCACGAGCAGACTGTAGCAGCCTGCCTTGACCATGTGGACCTGCTCATTTAACCCTAGAAGGCACAACCATAGAAATCTAGCATAGAAAACAAGTGATCTAGCTGGCCTGCGAGGCCCCAGGTATGCGTTCTAGGGTTAATATGCACGCCCATCATCCCGCCCATCATCTCTCAATGCTGAAGTCAGCGCTGACAGGTGGGTGGGGTGATGGGCGTGGAATGCGTGCATATCAAACAGCCTGCCCGCATGATCACCCCTGGCAACTACAGCCTGGAGTGATCATGTGCGGCTGTATTCACTGCCCGCCGCGCATCATCATCAGCGCGGGGTGCAGTGAATCAGTATAACTCACCGGCCACGATACCTGCAGCACCACGATGTCCTCCTGTCTGTCCCGTGAGTAGCTGTGTGAGGAGACTAGCGGTGCGCACAGCGATGACGTCATCGCTGTGCGCACGTGTCCACATGCAGCCGCCACCGGCACAGACAGGAAGACATTGCGATGCTGCAGGGATCGTGGCCGGCTCCACACTCCAGCGCTGCTGCTGACACAGACGGAGGAGGAGCGATGCTGCAGGGAGTGAGGTAAGGTGAGTATGTATGTTTATTTTTTTTATGTGCCACAGGATGTGGGCCATATACCAGGATGGGGGTATTTCGCAGGATCGGGGTGTATAGCAGGATGAGGGCATATAGCAGGATGGGGGTATATTATGAGCAGGATGGGGGTATATGAGCAGAATGGGGGTATATGAGCAGGATGGGGGTATATGATGAGTAGGATGGGGGTATATGAGCAGGATGGAGCTGTATAGCAGGATGGGGGTATATGAGCAGAATGGGGGTATATTATGAGCAGGATGGGGGTATATTATAAGCAGGATGGGGGTATATCAACAGGATGGGGATATATTATGAGCAGGATGGGGGTATATTATGAGCAGGATGGGGTATATTATGAGCAGGATGGGGTATATTATGAGCAGGATGGGGATATATGAGCAGGATGGGGGTATATAGCAGGATGGGAGTATATGAGCAGGATGGGGGTATATGAGTGTCGCGGATGGGTGCCACCTCCGCTGCGGCAACCGGGGCTGCTCGAGGGGCGCTTGGATTCAGGGTCGTGTCCTGGGCTCGAGTGGTGACCGGACCCGAGGCTCAAGCAACCGCCTGTCCTCGCACACAGTGAAAAAGGGAGGTATTTACAGGGGAGATTGTCTGTGACACCACCCGTGCGTTGTGGTGATGGGACGGTGGCACCGCCGCTGCCTTGTATGTGGGTGCCCGGGACTGATGGAGCAGGGCAGCAAGGTGGGATCCCCTCCACGGGTAGGGGAGGTGTAGTCCTGAGTAGAGTTGAGCACGGTTCGCGGTTCGAGGTTCTCCAGTTTGCGGCTCAAGTGATTTTGGGGGCTGTTATAGATAGAACTAGAACTCGAGCTTTTTGCTAAAGCTCAATAGTTCTAGATACGTTCGAGAACGGTTCTAGCAGCAAAAAGACCAGCTAATTACTAGCTGGCTTTCTGCTGTAATAGTGCAAGTCACTCTGTGACCCACACTATTATGACATTTCAGTGTATAGTGTGCGTGAACACTGCTGTTTGGATAATGGCGATCGCCATTTTTTTTTTTTCTTCCCTTGTCTTCCTTCAATAAGCGCGCGCGTGTAGTGGGGCGGGCCAGCATGTCAGCCAATCCCAGACACACACACAGCTAAGTGTACTTTTAGCCAGAGAAGCAACGGCACGTGTGACAGGATGTCCATGTCACATGTCCCTGCATTATAAAAACGAGTATCTGCCCGTCCGGACGCCATTATCTCTTCTGCGTCCTTGGTGTCAGTCACCGCTGGTGCAGCGCCTATCTCCGATACTGCTGTGTACGCTCTATACACAGCGCTGTACAGAATAGGGATAGCACTTTCTATCAGTCCTTTTAAGGGCTAATACCGGCAGGGTCAGAGCCATAGGTGACAGGTCTGTGAAAACAGAGTTTAACAGCTACACAAGATGACAGCGTCTGTGTAGCTAAGGTCAGGGATTTCCTCGCTGCATTTCCCCATTAGGAGGGATAGAAAGGCAGGCTTCCTTTCCTCTACCCAGAGACCCACAACCCTGCCACTGTACCCTCCTGCCCTTTGCACACTCAAACTCATTGTTACTAAGCCATTATACTAGCAAACACTGAGTGAACTTAGTGGCATCATAAAAGTGGCTGTTGGACTTCTGTATTGTCCCACTAGTGCAAAGATATTTGCAGCACGTCTGCCTGCATTGTACACTCAAACTCATTGTTACTAAGCCATTATACTAGCAAACACTGAGTGAACTTAGTGGCATCATAAACGTGGCTGTTGGACTTCTGTATTGTCCCACTAGTGCAAAGATATTTGCAGCACGTCTGCCTGCATTGCACACTCAAACTCATTGTTACTAAGACATTATAATACCAAAAATTGAGTAAACTTAATGGCATACAAGAAGTGGCTGTTGTACTCCATTAGTGCCCCACTGGTCCAAATCTATGTGCAGCACCTCTGCATAACACCCACCTGCCCTGTTTTTAATAAGCTATAATGATAGAAAAAAATGCTGCCATTTAGTGGCATACAAGAACTGGCTGCTGTACTCCATTAGTGCCCCACTGGTGCAAATCTATGTGCAGCACCTCTGCATGACACCCTCCTGGTCTGTTTTTAATAAGCTATAATGATAGCAAAAAATGCTGCCATTTAGTGGCATCATAGAACTGGCTGTTGTACTCCATTAGTGCCCCACTGGTGCAAATCTATGTGCAGCACCTCTAAATGACACCCTCCTGCTCTGTTTTTAATAAGCTATAATGATAGCAAAAAATGCTGCCATTTAGTGGCATACAAGAACTGGCTGTTGGACTTCTGTATTGTCCCACTAGTGCAAAGATATTTGCAGCACGTCTGCCTGCATTGCACACTCAAACTCATTGTTACTAAGACATTATAATATCAAAAATTGAGTAAACTTAGTGGCATACAAGAAGTGGCTGTTGTACTCCATTAGTGCCCCACTGGTGCAAATCTATGTGCAGCACCTCTGCATATCACCCACCTGCCCTGTTTTTAATAAGCTATAATGATAGCAAAAAATGCTGCCAGTTAGTGGCATACAAGAATTGGCTGTTGTACTCCATTAGTGCCCCACTGGTGCCAATTTCTAGCACCTGTGCAGAACACCCTCATGCACATTTTGCTACGCTAATTTTATAGCAAACTCAGGGAATTCCTTGCTGCATTTGATCATTCGGAGGGATAAAAAGTGAGGCTTCCTTTAGCTTTTCCTTCTGTTCATAGACAGCATCTCCAAGTCCACACCCGAAGAGCAATTTCTCCTCCACGTGTAAGTGTGGAGAGGCAGCTAGTGCGCATGCGTGTGCCGATTTACCCCAGCCGCAGCCTAACTACACTGTTTCGCCTAGTGAGTATGCTCAGCCTGAATGTGCCATTCCTGAGGCTAAGTCATCATTTCGGGATACAGCGCATGCTCCCACACTTAGTGCGAAAAGCCTCTTTGCACAGGTACTTGCACTCCGTGCCGGGTCTAAGTCCTGTGTTGTGCCTAGACACCATGCTAAAGCTGATAGTCTTTTTTCGGAGACTGTATTTCATGCGACTGAGCATGCTCAGGCACTTATTGCATCAGAGACTAGGTCCGGTAATGAACTCTTTGGCACTGCCCCTGATGTGGGGGGGCCCATATAGACCACAGGGCATCAGGTGTCCTGACGATGTGGCCAGGCCACTCCCAAATGGCTTGCAGAGGCCCGCCCCTATGACTTGTCACCTCATTATTGATGGTCACCTGGTGAGGTGTTTGTGTCGTGGCAGCCATGAGGTCATTATTGAAGTTGCGGTTCCAAATAGGACGCTAGTTATGCCACTCATGACGTGTCACTCTGCTTTTGTCTTCAGGAGGTGCATTGTGGTCCACCCTGGTTTGGGGCGAACCCAGGTTATAAAACGGGCTGGAGCCAACAAGGAGGTGTGCAGTCTTCTATTATGCTCCGAAAGAGCACACCTCCATGTGTTGAACCCATTGCGGCTTTAGGCCAGAGGTAGGAAGGGATAGGGCGTCGATGCAGGCCGCCACCACAGTTGGTAACGCAGAACGGTTAAGACCAGCTCCTGTACTACAAGTCCTGCTCGTGCAGCCCAGTGGCATTAACAGGCCTGCTGCTGCTGATGCGCCTGCTGTCCACAGGTGTGGCCCCAATGCACACGGTCAGCGTACTCAATGGCCCCTGTGATGTTAACAGGGAGTTCCTGGGCTGGGTGGGCGTGTGGACCCTGTGACGCTAACAGGGCTCCCAGTCTCCAGATCCCAGTGGCGTCTAACTCGGTTCAGGCAACTATTAATTTCATAGCCACACAGATCTGTATCCTCCACCTAACCTTCCAGGTGCCAACCTCTCCTTTTCCATCTGGGAGCACGGTGGACATTGACTGCTGATGGGGATATATACCTTTCTCTTTCTTTTCTTATTAATTTTCGTTATATAGCGGTAACATAGTATATACCGCCTTATCCAAATCTGCCAGTCCTACCGTAACAGATGGTGTTTCTTCATCAAATGTTACTTTTGCTTAACCACCAAACCCACGGACAAAAACTTTTTTCCCCTTTCCAACACACCTGTTCCCCTTTCCACCAGCATCTGTCCTTTTTAAACTCATTTTGTATATGACCAAAAGTGCAACTCTGTAATGACACCGTACTCAATGCCATCTCAGCACAGCAGCCAGCCCTCGGTCCTTCAGATGTGGACAAGTAAAAGACCATTTCCTCCTATCCATGACAAAGTGTTGAGATTCACTCTGTGCAGCACTGGTGTTTACTGGAAAAGCAGATCAAAGAATCCGTACCACCTTCTGCAGATACTCCTGTATACGTCCATTTCTATGGCAGGAATTATTTCGCCAAATTTTGTCTTGTACCGGGGATCTAACAGTGTGGCAACCCAGTAGTTAGCATTACTTCGAATTCTTACAATCCGAGGGTTATGTTGTAGGTAGTGCAGCAAGAAGGCGCTCATGTGTCTTGTGCATCCAGGAGGACCAAGTACTTGGTGTGTTGGTGGCAGAGAGGTGAGAATTGTGCCTCTGTCCTCTGCCCTCTCCCCCCAACCTCGCACAACCGAAATGTGAGCAAGCTCTCACTCATCTGCTGAGTCTTCCATGCCCATCACCAGTTCGTCCTCCATTTCTTCATGGGCTCCTGCACCTTCCTCAACAATTTTTGCTGATACTATGCGCCCTTGTTAATCCCTCTCCCCCACTATGACTGCCGCCTAGGTGCCGCTCACCGTCTGGACCTTGTAGATCTTATTATCCTGCATATGACTCCTCCTGTACTTCCTCCCCTTCCTCTTGGACCAACACCTGACTCCGAATAATGCTTACAGTGTGCTCCATCTTGTAGATGACCAGAATTGTCACGCTGAGAATGGCATCGCCAGTGCTAAACATCTTCGTCGACATTTGTAAACTGTGTAGAAGGGTGCATAGGTCCTTGATATGACACCACTCCAGCAGCGTGATCTGCACCACCTCTGGATCAAGTTAGCCCAGGGTATACGTCATACCGTATTTCAGCAGGGCTCTGCGGTGCTGCCACAGACGCTGCAACATGTGCAGATTCCAATTCCTGCGTGTCGGAACATCGCATTTCTGGCGTTTACCCGCCAGACCCTAAGACTTCAGGAGCGATGAAAGTTGTTGAGCTGCTGGGTGCGAAGGATGAAAGTGAGCACATAGCAGCGTGCCCGCTGCACAAGGCCATGTAGGCCGGGATGGTATTTTAACAATTGCTGGAGAATCAGATTCAACACGTGAGACATACAAGGCACGTGTGTCATTTTGCCCAGCCGAAGGGCCGCAGACAGGTTTGCATCATTGCCGCACACGGCTGTTAAGTCACCAACGTAGTCCACTCAATCAATTTGTACTCCGGTCGCCAGGTGACAACGTGTTCCTTTCGTGCATAGTGCTGATGATGGGAAAGGAGTCAATGCCAGCGGCGCAAGTGGACGCAGGTTATGGTCACCCACTGGGTTGCGTTACCTTGACAGATACAGAACCACAGGCTGAATGTAGGTGGTGGGTATCTCACAGAAGAAGTACCATCATTCAGCTACAACCAATGGGAAGACACCACACCCTTTTTTAGGCCCCTACTGTCTGCAGACCACTGCAAGACAAAGCTATGAACCTCTTGTTACTGTTACCCCCAGTTCAGTTTTATGATTTTGTGTGCTTGTTACCTGACTACTTTTCCTGCTTACTATTTATGTACCTTGTTGGCCGATCCGCATTTCACCTCTGCTTGTTTTCTGATTAAGTCCTGGCCATCCCATTCTGTTCCTCTTCCTCAATTAATGTTTTTGACCCTGCATGACTACTATTCTCTGGAACTGCAGCCTTCCACAGGTATTGATCAACTTGGGCCCTGTGTAATTCCAAATCACTGTATAGGGGTTAAAGGGTTTCAGGGTTCTGGGTGTCCAGCTTGGTGAGTGGCTTGCCTCTAGCCTATCCTTTACAGCCCATCTGAGTGTGTTGATCCAGGCAGGCGTTACACCGTGTCCTCTGCAGAAGGCCATGTAGGCCGGGATAGTGTTTTAAAAATTGCTGGACAACCAGGTTCAACACGTGAGCCATACAAGGCACGTGTGTCACATTGCCCTGAAGAAGGGTCGCAGACTGGTTTGCATCATTGTCGCACCCGACCTTCCCTGGCTGCTGGTTGAGTGGAGACAACCATTGATGAAACTCGGTCTCACTCTCCAGAGCTTACCATCCACAACTCCTCAGCGGTGTGACTCACAAATCACAGACATTTCAAAGAAAAGAGTCGACTGCCTCATGCTGTTGAGCTCTGCTGCCAGCATAGTAAGGAGGTGTGTGGGATTCCTTGTGCGCAGTTACAACGCGGGTGGCCTGACCACACAGGGTTTGGGCCGAGGTGGAGGACCCACACGAGGTTGAGGAGGCAGAAGCAGTGGAGGAACTTCTACATACAGAGGAAGGATTGACACACAACTCGTGGGGATGGCAAAACTTGTACAGCAGACCCTTCTCCATCTCTCACCATGGTTACCGAGTGCCCAGTAAGTGACATGTAACTCCCCTGTCCATGCTTACTGGTCCAAGTATCTGTGGTGAAATGCACCCTGTCACACACAGAGTTTCTCAAGGAATCGGTGAGGTTGTGTGCGACCTGCTGTGGTAGCGCGGGCACGCCTTTCTTGGAGAAGGAGTGACGACTGGCCATCGGCTCTTGGGGCACTGCAATGGGCATAAGGTCTCGAAAATCCTCGGTCTCAAAAGGGTGTAAAGGCAGCCTTTCTGTTGCCAACAAGTTGCAGATGATAAAACTCAACCTCCTAGGCATGTCCTGCCTTCGAAAATCATGTAAAACACAGCGAGGGGACTCCAACCACAGTCTCCCTCGTTTCCACTAATTGGGCCACACACACCCCACTTGACTGGCATCAGTTGACCCCCCATTTGAAAAAGAAAAAGATGCTTTGCATGAAGCACTCTCAAAAATACGCGTGCCTTTCACCTCCCCTGGATGACCCAGGGGAAGAAAAGTCCTCTGAGAGCCATGACTTGTTCATCTTGGTTCTTTTACAAACACAGCGAGGGGACTCCAACCACAGTCTCCCTCATTTCCACTAATTGGGCCACACACACCCCACTTGACTGGCATCAGTTGACCCCCCTTTTGAAAAAGAAAAAGATGCTTTGCATGAAGCACTCTCAAAAATACGCGTGCCTTTCACCTCCCCTGGATGACCCCGGGAATAAAAGTCCTCTGAGAGCCATGACTTGTTCATCTTGGTTCTTTTACAAACACAGTGAGGGCACTCCAACCACAGTCTCCCTCGTTGCCACTAATTGGGCCACACACACCCCACTTGACTGGCATCAGTTGACCCCCCTTTTGAAAAAGAAAAAGATGCTTGGCATGAAGCACTCTCAAAAATACGCGTGCCTTTCACCTCCCCTGGATGACCCAGGGAAGAAAGGTCCTCTAAGAGCCATGACTTGTTCATCTTGGTTCTTTTACAAACACAGCGAGGGGACTCCAACCACAGTCTCCCTCGTTGCCACTAATTGGGCCATACACACCCCACTTGACTGGCATCAGTTGACCCCCCTTTTGAAAAAGGAAAAGATGCTTTGCATGAAGCACTCTCAAAAATACGCGTGCCTTTCACCTCCCCTGGATGAGCCAGGGGAAGAAAAGTTCTCTGAGAGCCATGACTTGTTCATCTTGGTTCTTTTACAAACACAGCGAGGGGACTCCAACCACAGTCTCCCTCGTTACCACTAATTGGGCCACACACACCCCACTTGACTGGCATCAGTTGACCCCCCTTTTGAAAAAGAAAAAGATGCTTTGCATGAAGCACTCTCAAAAATACGCGTGCCTTTCACCTGCCCTGGATGACCCAGGGGCAGAAAAGTCCTCTGAGAGCCATGACTTGTTCATCTTGGTTCTTTTACAAACACAGCGAGGGGACTCCAACCACAGTCTCCCTCGTTGCCACTAATTGGGCCACACACACCCCACTTGACTGGCATCAGTTGACCCCCCTTTTGAAAAAGAAAAAGATGCTTGGCATGAAGCACTCTCAAAAATACGCATGCCTTTCACCTCCCCTGGATGACCCAGGGAAGAAAGGTCCTCTAAGAGCCATGACTTGTTCATCTTGGTTCTTTTACAAACACAGCGAGGGGACTCCAACCACAGTCTCCCTCGTTGCCACTAATTGGGCCATACACACCCCACTTGACTGGCATCAGTTGACCCCCCTTTTGAAAAAGGAAAAGATACTTTGCATGAAGCACTCTCAAAAATACGCGTGCCTTTCACCTCCCCTGGATGAGCCAGGGGAAGAAAAGTTCTCTGAGAGCCATGACTTGTTCATCTTGGTTCTTTTACAAACACAGCGAGGGGACTCCAACCACAGTTTCCCTCGTTGCCACTAATTGGGCCACACACACCCCACTTGACTGGCATCAGTTGACCCCCCTTTTGAAAAAGAAAAAGATGCTTTGCATGAAGCACTCTCAAAAATACGCGTGCCTTTCACCTGCCCTGGATGACCCAGGGGCAGAAAAGTCCTCTGAGAGCCATGACTTGTTCATCTTAGTTCTTTTACAAACACAGCGAGGGGACTCCAACCACAGTCTCCCTCGTTGCCACTAATTGGGCCACACACACCGCACTTGACTGGCATCAGTTGACCCCCCTTTTGAAAAAGAAAAAGATGCTTGGCATGAAGCACTCTCAAAAATACGCGTGCCTTTCACCTCCCCTGGATGACCCAGGGGAAGAAAAGTCCTCTGAGAGTCATGACTTGTTCATCTTGGTTCTTTTACAAACACAGCGAGGGGACTCCAACCACAGTCTCCCTCGTTGCCACTAATTGGGCCACACACACCCCACTTGACTGGCATCAGTTGACCCCCCTTTTGAAAAATAAAAAGATGCTTTGCATGAAGCACTCTCAAAAATACGCGTGCCTTTCACCTCCCCTAGATGAGCCAGGGGAAGAAAAGTCCTCTGAGAGCCATGTCCACATTGTCAGTGGACAGACACGTGTGCTTATCTGCCAGCAGACCCCCAGCAGCACTGAAGACAGGTTCTGAGAGAACGCTGGCTGCAGGACATGACAATATCCCCAAGGCGTACGTGGTAAGCTCAGGCAATTTATCCAGATTGGAAGCCTAAAATGAGAAGGGCTCAAGTTGCACAGTAATGGCATCGACGTTTCCTTGTATATACTCATATATCTGTGTCTCCTCCTCTTTTTCCTTGTCCTGCTCTTTTGTTTTTGCGTGAGTATATGTCCTTGTCACTTTCCCATGTGTTTCTGTTGTGTTGTGAGTTGTTTGTCACCTTTTGGACACCTTTGAGGGTGTTTTCTAGGTGTTTTTATGTTTGTGATTGCCTGCCATTGTTTCCTATGCGGTTCGAGTTCGGTTCGTCGAATGTTCGCCGAACTGAACTCGAACGAGACCTCCGTTCGACGAACCGAACTCGAGCCGAACCACAACCGGTTCGCTCATCTCTAGTCCTGAGGCCCGGTTGTGGAGTAAGGAGCAGGGCTGGGGCATTGTTGACAGGTTGGACCGGGTGACACCGGTGTACTCACGATTACGAATAATCCACACACAGTCTGTACTATAAACTAAGGCCGGATGCGGGTTGCCTCTGGAGGGGTGTGCTGGTCCCGCACACGGGTTAGCAATGTAGGGGCCCTTCCTCCTGCACTTGTGTCTTGTGGTGTGTGGATTAACCCGCTTGGAACGGGAGAAATCCACTCCCCTGCAGCTTTGGCCGCAGAGGGAGCCGTTGTCCGCAGACGCTGACCCGTGGGACTTCAATGGGTTCTTGGCGGACACCCTGTCCCCCACTTTGGGCTTCCGGTCTGCTCTATCTGGGCTGTTCACTTTGGGAACAAGGCCTGGTACCTTGTCCCGCTGGTCAATTAACAAGGGGCTTGAAGCTTGCCTTGTCCTAGGGTCCAGGTACCCCGCCCGTGCACGGCCTCCGGACCGGATTCCTGTCGTCGGTACCAGCGGACTACAACCCTGCAGCGGTCCATTTCAGGTCTCCCACGACCGGGTCTCCATTGCCTATGGCCCTACAAAGCCATCTGCCACCTAGTCGGGTCTCCCGTGGTCCAAGGCTCCAACCCTGACCACACTGCACTTCAGCTCCTGCCACCGACTGCTCCTCCAACTCTCTACTGAACTTCACTGACTGGTTCCCACCCCGTGTCACCTCAAGACCCCTAGGTGGGCGTTCCCATCAACCTGGTCCCACCCACTGGTGTGTCCTGGCTGTCATGGGGGGGGGGTGACTAGGATTTGTGGCTGGTGTTCCTGTGTGTGGAATGTGTGGTGTTAATTCCCAAGGAGGAGGTGATTCCTGTACCCTTGGTGGGGGGTACAGTCATCTGTGACTACCTGGTTTTGCTAGGACGTCACATGAGCAGGATGGGGGTATATAGCAGGATGAAGGTATATAGCAGGATGGGGCCATATGCCAGGATGGGTTATATAGCAAGATGGGGCCATATGCCAGTATATAGCAGGATGAGGCCATATGCCAGCATGGGGTATTTAGCAGGATGCGGCCATATGCCAGCATATAGCAGGATGAGGCCATATGTCAGGATGACAGTATATAGCAGGATGGGGGCTATACCAAGATGAGGGAAAAATACTGTATATACAAGGCAGGAGGATCATTACCAGGATGAGGTACCTTAGTAGAGAATTTGGGGACATTACCCCCATAGCAGCGTCAGCAGCAGATCCTCACCCCATAACAGTGTGTCATGACTAGAGTTGAGCGCGGTTCGCGGTTCGTGGTTCTCCAGTTCGCGGCTCGAGTGATTTTGGGGGCTGTTCTAGATCGAACTAAAGCTCGATAGTTCTAGATACGTTCGAGAACGGTTCTAGCAGCAAAAAAAAACAGCTAATTCCTAGCTGGCTTTCCGCTGTAATAGTGTAAGTCACTCTGTGACTCACACTATTATGAAATTTCAGTGTATAGTGTGCGGGAACAGCGCATTCAGATCACTGCTGCATGTATAATGGCCATTTTTTTTTTTTCCTTGTCTTCCTTCCCTAAGCGCGCGCGTGTAGTGGGGCGGGCCAGCATGTCAGCCAATCCCAGACACACACACAGCTAAGTGGACTTTTAGCCAGAGAAGCAACGAAATGTGTGATAGGATGTCCATGTGACATGTCCCTGCATTATAAAACCGGACATTTTCCTCCAGCACGCCATTATCTGCCTTCTGCGTCCTTGGTGTCAGACATCACTGGCGCAGCTCCTATCGCCGATACTCCTGTGTACGCCCCAAACACAGAGCTGTGCAGCATAGGGATAGCACTTTCCATCAGTCCTTTTAAGGGCTCATACCGGCAGGGTCAGAGCCATAGGTGACAGGTCCGTGAAAACAGAGTTTAACAGCTACACAAGATGACAGCGTCTGTGTAGCTAAGGTCAGGGATTTCCTCGCTGCATTTCCCCATTAGGAGGGATAGAAAGGCAGGCTTCCTTTCCTCTACCCAGACCCACAACCCTGCCACTGTACCCTCCTGCCCTTTGCACACTCCAACTCATTGTTACTAAGCATTATACTAGCAAACACTGAGTGAACTTAGTGGCATCCTAAACGTGGCTGTTGGACTGCTGTATAGTCCCACTAGTGCAAAGATATTTGCAGCAAGTCTGCCTGCATTGCACACTCCAACTAATTGTTACTAAGCTATTATACTAGCAAACACTGAGTGAACTTAGTGGCATCCTAAACGTGGCTGTTGGACTTCTGTATAGTCCCACTAGTGCAAAGATATTTGCAGCACCTCTGCCTGCATTGCACACTAAAACTCATTGTTACTAAGCCATTATACTAGCACTGAGTGAACTTAGTGGCATCCTAAACGTGGCTGTTGGACTTCTGTATAGTCCCACTAGTGCAAAGATATTTGCAGCAAGTCTGCCTGCATTGCACACTCCAACTAATTGTTACTAAGCTATTATACTAGCAAACACTGAGTGAACTTAGTGGCATCCTAAACGTGGCTGTTGGACTTCTGTATAGTCCCACTAGTGCAAAGATATTTGCAGCACGTCTGCCTGCATTGCACACTAAAACTCATTGTTACTAAGCCATTATACTAGCAAACACTGAGTGAACTTAGTGGCATCTTAAACGTGGCTGTTGGACTGCTGTATTGCCCCAGTAGTGCAAAGATATTTGCAGCACGTCTGCCTGCATTGCACACTAAAACTCATTGTTACTAAGCCATTATACTAGCAAACACTGAGTGAACTTAGTGGCATCCTAAACGTGGCTATTGGACTTCTGTATTGCCCCAGTAGTGCAAAGATATTTGCAGCACGGCTGCCTGCATTGCACACTAAAACTCATTGTTACTAAGCCATTATACTAGCAATTTATGCTGCCAGTTTAAGGGCCGTAGTTGCATTGTCAGGGATAATTGTTCTTTATTATTCTGCTGTTAATAAAGCTAGACCACCGCTGCAATCTACACCACCTCTCAATTTTTACTACCACATTTTAAGTGCACAATCTTGTCGCAATCAACATGAGTGCCAAAATGACAGATGCTGGTGGAAAGGGGAAGAGGCGTGGTGGAAAAGGAAAAAAAGGGTTTGTCCTTGGGGAAGGTGGCAAAGCTCCATTAACATCTGCTGAAGATAGACCATCTACCAGGAAAAATAAGATGTCTACTACTTACCGTGGACAATCCGATGTGCTCCCTTTTTTACGGACACGAACAACAGGAACAAAGGTAGATGATGGCCAAAAAAGGAAAATGCTTGAATGGATCTCAAGTGGTCCAACAAGTGCCCTCTCAGCCACCTTAACTACCGCATCCAAAAAACACCAGTCCTCTGAGTTGTCATCGCAATCAAACTTGCTTTCTCCCAGCTCTGAAGTCTCTATCAGCCCTGCACAGTATGGTGGAACTGAGATGGCTGAGTCTGCAGAGCTGTTCAGTCACACTATAGCCTGGGAATCAGAGGTCTGCTCCCAAGCTACAGTGAGTACAGACCAGGAAATGCTCTGCAGTGATGCCCAGAACCTTTGTGACTCTGATTCAGGCCATGAGGACCAAGTTTCTGAGCATAATGTTGACCCTTTGTCACAAACTGTAACACCTGTGGTTATAGACAATGAGGAACATACTGATGACGATGAGACGCAGATACCAGATTGTGATGACAACCTAAATATTCGGTCAGGGCAAGAAGAGGCTCGGTCTGAGGGTGAGGGGAGTGCAAACACAACAATTGATGATGAAGTTCTAGATCCCACCTACTGTCAACCCACAGTCAGGCACTCGAGGAGGTCAACAGAGGTGGTGGAGGAGGATGCAACCGACGACGAAGTTTCCTTCCTGGACACAGTCGGAGCACTGGTAGCACGTCTACAACTGCATCATCAGCCACCACTCTGCCTCTGAGCACTAGTCGGGGGGGCTCAGCAGGTCGCATGCCTTCTAAGCCTTGCCTAGCCTGGTCCTTTTTTGACATAGAAAAAGATAGCCCAAATTATGTGATGTGTAAAATTTGTCGTGATTCTGTTAGTAGAGGTCAAAACCTCAGCAGTTTGACAACTTCTTCCATGAATCGTCACATGAATAGATATCATAGGTCCCAGTGGGAAGCTCACCGTGCTGCAATGCGGCCTAGCGGAGCGAACCATCCACGGCCTGCCCCTTCCAGTGCATCCGCGCACTCTTCATCTTCTAGGACTGTGGGGACAGCTGTCACACCTGGTTTTCCACGCACAACTTCCACCACTGTAACCGCAACCTGCTTGGTAGGTCGTCAGTTGGTTTGGAAGGGGAAACAAGTGCGTGTGTACAGCTCTCTCAGACATCGATAGCACCAACGTTGGATGAAGGCAACATCATGTCTCCGACTGCACTTTCCTCACAAACCTGCATTTTTCCAGGGACACCCTACTCAACACCGTCTACACACAGCAGCCAGATCTCTGTCCCTCAGATGTGGACAAATAAAAGGCCATTTCCTACGACCCATGACAAAGCTAAGAGGTTGACTTTATCCCTCTGTAAGCTCTTGGCTACCGAAATGCTGCCTTTCCGCCTGGTGGACACACAGGATTTTAGAGACCTTATGTCTGTCGCTGTGCCCCAGTACCAGATGCCCAGTCGCCACTACTTCTCTAAGAAAGGTGTGCCCGCGCTACACCAGCATGTCGCACACAACATCACCACTTCCTTGAGAAACTCTGTGTGTGAACGGTTGCATTTTACCACCGATACTTGGACCAGTAAGCATGGACAGGGACGTTACATGTCGCTGACTGGGCACTGGGTAACTATGGTGATAGATGGTGAAGGGTCTGCTGCACAAGTCTTGCCGTCCCCACGACTTGTGTGTCAATCCTCTGTCTGTCCAAGTTCCGCCACTGCTTCTGCCTCCTCCACCTCATCTGTGTCCTCCACCTCCGCCCCAAGCCTGCCTGGTCAGGCCACCAGCGTTCTCACTGCGCAGAAGGAATCACGCACCCCTCATTACTATGCTGGCAGCAGAGCGCAACGTCATCAGGCGGTCTTTAGCTTGACATGTCTTGGGAATAAGAGTCACACAGCTGAGGAGTTGTGGTCAGTTCTGCGGTCCGAGTTTAATAAATGGTTGTCTCCACTCAACCTGCAGCTTGGTAAGGCCGTGTGCGACAATGCTGCAAACCTGGGTGCGGTCCTTCGCCTGGGCAAGGTGACACACGTACCTTGTATGGCTCACGTGTTGAACCTTGTTGTCCAGCAATTTTTAACACATTATCCCGGCCTAGATGGCCTTCTGACCAGGGCACGAAAACTGTCTGCTCACTTCCGCCGTTCAAGCGCCGCAGCTGAGCGACTTGCATCGCTCCAGAAGTCTTTCGGCCTGCCGGTTCATCACCTGAAATGCGATGTGGCGACACGCTGGAATTCGACTCTCCACATGTTACAGCGACTGTGGCAGCACTGCCGAGCCCTGGTGCAATACGTCATGACGTATAGCCTGGGCCAACGATATGCAGAGGTGGGGCAGATCACCCTGATGGAGTGGTCTCAGATCAAGGACCTATGCACCCTTCTGCACAGTTTCGACATGGCAATGAATATGTTTAGCGCTGACAATGCCATTATCAGCATGACAATTCCAGTCATTTACATGCTGGAGCACACGCTAAACACTATTCGGAGTCAGCGGGTGGGACAACAGGAAGGGGAGGAACTACAGGAGGATTCATATGCACAAGACATAACAACATCTCCAAGGTCCAGACGTTCATCATCACCAACGCGGCAGGCATGGGACCATGGGGGACAGGGATCAACAAGGGCGCATGGTAGCAGGCGAAATGTTGAGGAAGGTGCAGGAGAACATGAAGAAATGGAGGACGAACTGTCCATGGACATGGAAGACTCAGCGGATGAGGGAGACCTTGGTCAAATTTCAGTTGAAAGAGGTTGGGGGGAGATGTCAGAGGAAGAAAGAACGGTTAGCACCTCTATGCCACAAACACAGCGTGGACTTGGTCCGCATGGCTGCGCAAGACACATGAGTGCTTTCTTGCTGCACTACCTCCAACATGACCCTCGTATTGTCAAAATTAGAAGTGATGATGACTACAGGCTTGCCACACTATTAGATCCCCGGTACAAGTCCAAATTTTGTGACATAATTCCAGCCATAGAAAGGGACGCACGTATGCAGGAGTATCAGCAGAAGCTGTTACTCGATCTTAGCTCGGCTTTTCCACCAAACAACCGTGCAGGTGCAGGGAGTGAATCTCCCAGTTGTAACTTGACAAACATGGGACGGTCTCATCATCTTCAACAGTCTACCCATACCAGTAGGACTGTATCTGGTGCTGGTAACAGCAATTTTATGGAATCTTTTCATAATTTTTTTAGACCCTCCTTTGCAAGGCCAACAGAGACAACAAGTCTAACACATAGTCAACGGCTGGAGAGGATGATACAGGAGTATCTCCAAATGAACATCGATGCCATGACTTTGCAAATGGAGCCTTGCTCATTTTGGGCTTCAAATCTTGAAAAATGGCCAGAGCTCTCCACTTACGCCTTGGAGATTTTGTCATGTCCAGCTGCCAGCGTTGTCTCTGAACGTGTCTTCAGTAGAGTTGAGCGCGGTTCGAGGTTCGAGGTTCTCCAGTTCTAGGCTCGAGTGATTTTGGGGCCTGTTCTAGATCGAACTAGAACTCAAGCTTTTTGCAAAAGCTCGATAGTTCTAGAAACGTTCGAGAACGGTTCTAGCAGCAAAAAAAACACCTAATTCCTAGCTGGCTTTCCGCTGTAATAGTGTAAGTCACTCTGCGACCCACACTATTATGACATTTCAGTGTATAGTGTGCGTGAACAGCGCCTTCAGATCACTCCTGTTTGTATAATGGCGATCGCCATTTTTTTTTTTTTTTTCCCTTGTCTTCCTTCCCTAAGCGCGCGCGTGTAGTGGGGAGGGCCATTATGTCAGCCAATCCCAGACACACACACAGCTAAGTGGACTTTTAGCCAGAGAAGCAACGGCCTGTGTGATAGGATGTCCATGTCACATGTCCCTGCATTATAAAAACGAGTATCTGCCCGTCCGGACGCCATTATCTCTTCTGCGTCCTTGGTGTCAGACATCACTGGCGCAGCTCCGTCCTTTGTCCTATCGCCAATACTGCTGTATGCGCTCCATACACAGCGCTGGACAGCATAGGGATAGCACTTTCCATCAGTCCTTTTAAGGGCTCATACCGGCAGGGTCAGAGCCATAGGTGACAGGTCCTGAAAACAGAGACAGCGTCTGTGTAGCTAAGGTCAGGGATTTCGTCGCTGCATTTCCCCATTAGGAGGGAATAGAAAGGCAGGCTTCCATTCCTCTACCCAGAGCCCCACAATCCTGGCACTGTACCCTCCTGTCCTCTGCACACTCCAACTCATTATAACTAAGCCATTATACTAGCAAACACTCAGTGTACCTAGTGGAATCCTAAACGTGGCTATTGGACTTTGCTATAGTCCCACTAGTGAAAAGATATTTGCAGCACCTCTGCCTGCATTGCACACTCCAACTCATTATAACTAAGCCATTATACTAGCAAACACTCAGTGTACCTAGTGGCATCCTAAACGTGGCTATTGGACTTTGCTATAGTCCCACTAGTGCAAAGATATTTGCAGCACCTCTGCCTGCATTGCACACTCCAACTCATTATAACTAAGCCATTATACTAGCAAACACTCAGTGTACCTAGTGGCATCCTAAACGTGGCTATTGGACTTTGCTATAGTCCCACTAGTGCAAAGATATTTGCAGCACCTCTGCCTGCATTGCACACTCCAACTCATTATAACTAAGCCATTATACTAGCAAACACTCAGTGTACCTAGTGGCATCCTAAACGTGGCTATTGGACTTTGCTATAGTCCCACTAGTGCAAAGATATTTGCAGCACCTCTGCCTGCATTGCACACTCCAACTCATGATAGCTAAGCCATTATACTAGCAATTGATGCTGCCAGTTTAAGGGCCGTAGTTGCATTGTCAG
The DNA here is from genome assembly GCF_048569485.1 of Anomaloglossus baeobatrachus. Classification (NCBI taxonomy): domain Eukaryota; kingdom Metazoa; phylum Chordata; class Amphibia; order Anura; family Aromobatidae; genus Anomaloglossus; species Anomaloglossus baeobatrachus. The sequence continues at coordinate 87,861,514 of NC_134358.1, forward strand.
GGATATTTATTCTTTATTATTCTGCTGTTAATAAAGCTAGACCACCGCTGCAATCTACACCACCTCTCAATTTTTACTACCACATTTTAAGTGCACAATCTTGTCGCAATCAACATGAGTGGCAAAATGACAGATGCTGGTGGAAAGGGGAAGAGGCGTGGTGGAAAAGGAAAAAAAGGGTTTGTCCGTGGGGAAGGTGGCAAAGCTCCATTATCATCTGCTGAAGAGAGACCATCTACCAGCAAAAGTAAGATGTCTACTACTTACCGTGGACAATCCGATGTGCTCCCTTTTTTACGTACACGAACAACAGGAACAAAGGTAGATGATGGCCAAAAAAGGAAAATGCTTGAATGGATCTCAAGTGGTCCAACAAGTGCCCTCTCAGCCACTTCAAGTATCGCATCCAAAAAACACCAGTCCTCTGAGTTGTCATCCCAATCAAACTTGCTTTCTCCCAGCTCTGAAGTCTCCATCAGCCCTGCACAGTATGGTGGAACTGAGATGGCTGAGTCTGCAGAGCTGTTCAGTCACACTATAGCCTGGGAATCAGAGGTCTGCTCCCAAGCTACAGTGAGTACAGAACAGGAAATGGTCTGCAGTGATGCCCAGAACCTTTGTGACTCTGATTCAGGCCATGAGGACCAAGATTCTGAGCATAATGTTGACCCTTTGTCACAAACTGTAACACCTGTGGTTATAGACAATGAGGAACATACTGATGAAGATGAGACGCAGATACCCGATTGGGATGACAACTTAAATATTCGGTCAGGGCAAGAAGAGGCTCGGTCTGAGGGGGAGGGGAGTGCAAACACAACAATTGATGATGAAGTTCTAGATCCCACCTACTGTCAACCCACAGTCAGGCACTCGAGGAGGTCAACAGAGGTGGTGGAGGAGGATGCAACTGATGACGAAGTTACCTTGCGCCTTCCTGGACACAGTCGGAGTACTGGTAGCACGTCTACAACTGCATTCTCAGCCACCACTCTGCCTCTGAGCATTATTCGGGGTGGATCAACAGGTCGCATGGCCTCTAAGCCTTGCCTAGCCTGGTCCTTTTTTGACATAGAAAAAGATCGCCCAAATTATGTGATCTGTAAAATTTGTCATGGTTCTCTTAGTAGAGGTCAAAACCTCAGCAGTTTGACAACTTTTTCCATGAATCGTCACATGAATAAATATTATATGTCCTGGTGGGAAGCTCACCGTGCTGCAATGCGGCCTAGCGGAGCGAACCATCCACCGCCTGCCCCTTCCAGTGCATCCGCGCGCTCTTCATCTTCTAGGACTGTGGGGACAGCTGTCACACCTGTTTTTCCACCCACAACTTCCACCACTGTAACCGCAACAGGCAGTTTGCTTGGTAGGTCGTCAGTTGGTTTGGAAGGGGAAACAAGTGAGTGTGTACAGCTCTCTCAGACATCGATAGCACCAACGTTGGATGAAGGCAACATCATGTCTCCGCCTGCACTTTCCTCACAAACCTGCATTTTTCCAGGGACACCCTACTCAACACCGTCTACACACAGCAGCCAGATCTCTGTCCCTCTGTTAGGGCCAGGTGGACGGGCAGACCCAGGAGGTGGATCCACTGGGCCGAACTCCTTGATGAAGGTAAGGGGTCCGGTAGCTGGAGCACTATGGGTAGCAGGACAGACCGTGCACAAGAGTAGAATGGAGAAGTCCCTGGGACCACGGAGTCACTGATGATAGTCCGGGTGACGGAGCTCAGGTTCGGAAGCCGAGATGTTGTCAGGCGGAGTCCGGAACCGATGGAGCGAGAGGACGGGTCACCACAGGGATCAGAGATGGAACGGACTGTCAGGATGGCAGATAGTCAGCGTTCGGGGTTCGAGATTCGGCAGGACCGGATGGCGAGGCAGGATCGGCTCTAGAATAGAGAGAGGTGAGTATATCACAGGAACACAAGGAGACCTGACTCCTAGCTTGGGAAACACGAAGAACAGGCCCCGCCCACTTGGACACTAACCCCTTTTATACCCTGTACCTGTGTGCTCAATTTCCTGTCAGTGGACGCTGGCCCTTTAAGAAAGGGTCAATGAACGCGCGCGCGCCCTAACGCGCATGCGCGAGGCCCGGGTGCCAGAAGCCAGGGCAGGGAGCGGTGAGGAGGAAGCAGGAGAGCCGGGCTGGGGCTGAGTAGCCGACGGGCGCCGGGAGCGGGGACCAGGACGCCTGGGGACCGCAGGCAATGGAGGCTGGAGACCGGGGAGCGGCGGACGCCGGACAGAGGAACCGGGGAGCGACGCAGGGAAGCCGGGGAGCGTGGCAGGTGAGCCGGGGAGCAGAGCAGGGGACCCGGGGAGCGTGACAGTACCCCCCCCCCCACGCCCCCCCTCCCCGCAACCGGGACAGGAAGGCACGGATCAGGGGAGTACCCACGTTCTCCCAGGGTTCCCAGGACCTATCCTCAGGACCATACCCTGCCCAGTCCACCAGGAAGAACTGATGGCCCCGTACGGTTTTCATGGCCACGATATCCCTTACCGCATAGATGTCGTCATCGGCAATAGGAGGAGGAGCCGAACTGGCAGCAGCGGAGAAGGGACCAAGGACAACCGGCTTGAGCAGGGAGACGTGGAAGGAGTTGGGTATCCTCATCGTGGCCGGGAGCTGCAGCTTGTAGGAGACCTCATTGATCTTGCTGAGGACTTTAAACGGCCCGATGTAGCGAGGTCCCAGCTTGTAGGATGGTAGCTTCAATCGGACGTACTTGGAAGCAAGCCAGACGAGATCTCCTGGAGAGAAACACGGAGGGTCCAGACGCCTCTTGTCTGCGTGTCTCTTCATCCGCAGGGAAGCACGTCCAAGGGACGCCTTGACAGAGTCCCAAATCGTTGCAAAGTCACGGGCTACAGCATCAGCAGCAGGGACATCCGAGGAAGAGGATACAGGCAATGGGACGGAAGGCTGAAGTCCGTAAACGACATGGAAGGGAGAGCTGGAGGAGGACTCACTGACGTGGTGGTTATGGGAGAATTCAACCCAAGGAAGAAGCGTGGACCAGTCGTCATGATGGGCGTTGACGTAGTGACGTAAGAAGGAGGTCAAGATCTGATTGACCCGTTCCACTTGGCCGTTCGACTGAGGATGGTAGGCTGAAGAAAAGTCCAGAGTCACTCCCAGATGTTTGCAGAGAGCCCTCCAGAAGCGGGAGGTAAACTGAGTTCCTCTGTCGGACACAATGTGTGATGGAAAGCCATGCAAGCGGAAGATGTGTTGTATATAGGCGTCAGCGAGTTCCTGGGCAGAGGGCAGTCCAGCCATAGGGACGAAATGAGCCATTTTAGAGAACCGATCCACCACGACCCATATGACTGTGTCCGGAGGACAGTGGCAAGTCCGTAATAAAGTCCATCGCAATGTGTTGCCATGGGACTGAGGGTATAGGCAGAGGCAGAAGACGGCCATATGGCAGGTGTTTGGGCGTTTTGTTCCTGGCACAAGAGGAGCAGGCTGAGACAAAAGAACCGACATCCGTCCGAAGGGATGGCCACCAGTAATGACGTACAATCGTACTCCATGTTCTCTTCTGACCAGCATGACCGGCTATTTTTGAGGCATGGCCCCAGTGTAACACTTTTTGCCTGTCAGTCTCAGAGACATAGGTCTTCCCGGGCGGTATCTGGGCCAGGGTGACAGGAGTCACCGGAATGATTTTACTAGGGCAGATGATGGGCTGGGATGTCTCCTCCTCCTGCTCCATGGGCATGAATGACCTGGACAAGGCATCTGCGCGTACATTCTTGTCCGCGGGTCGGAAATGGAGCTGGAAATCGAATCTGGCAAAGAACAAGGACCACCTGGCTTGCCGTGGGTTCAGTCGCTGAGCAGACCGCAGGTATTCCAGGTTCTTGTGGTCCGTGTAAATAATAACGGGGTACACTGCTCCTTCCAGAAGGTAGCGCCATTCCTCCAGAGCCAGTTTGACTGCCAATAGCTCTCGGTCACCGATGGTGTAGTTGCGTTCAGGCGCTGAGAAGCTCTTGGAGAAGAAACCGCAAGTCACCATCTTCCCGGAGGAGGACTTCTGCATGAGCACTGCTCCGGCTCCCGAGGAGGAGGCATCCACCTCCAAGGTGAACTGTCGGTTTAACTCCGGACGGTGGAGCACAGGAGAGGAGGCAAATGCCCGCTTCAGGGAGCCAAACGCGGCGTCGGCCGCAGGTGACCAGTCCTTTGGATTAGCCCCCTTCTTGGTCAAGGCAGAGAAAGGAGCAGTCAGAGCCGAGAAGTGAGGAATGAACTGGCGGTAATAGTTGGCGAATCCCAGAAAGCGTTGGATTGCCTTTAGTCCAGAAGGAGGAGGCCAGTTGAGAATGGAAGAGACCTTCTTCGGATCCATCTGCAGTCCGGTATCGGAGATGACGTAACCCAGGAAGGGAAGAGAAGACTGCTCGAAGACACACTTCTCGTACTTGGTGTACAGACGATTCTCCCTCAGTCGTCGTAGTACCAGCTGCACGTTCTCTCTGTGGGTCTGGAGGTCCGGAGAAAAGACCAGGATGTCATCAAGATACACCACCACACAGACGTAGAGAAGGTCTCGGAACACGTCGTTCACCAATTGCTGAAAGACTGCTGGTGCGTTACACAGGCCGAAGGGCATCACACAGTATTCATAGTGCCCATCGCGAGTATTGAACGCGGTCTTCCATTCGTCCCCAGAGCGGATGCGGACCAGGTTGTAGGCACCCCGAAGATCCAACTTGGTGAACACACGAGCTCCTCTAAGCCGATCAAACAATTTGGGGATGAGCGGCAGGGGGTACTTGTTTTTCACGGTGATTTGGTTCAATCCCCGGTAGTCTATGCATGGGCGTAGGTCACCTTCTTTCTTCTTAACGAAGAAGAAGCCTGCTCCAGCAGGAGAGGAGGATCTCCGAATGAATCCCCTTGCCAGGCTCTCTGTGATGTAAGTAGACATGGCCCTTGTTTCGGCAGGAGACAGCGGATATATCCGTCCTCGAGGTGGTGTAGTTCCCGGGAGCAGGTCGATGGGACAATCGTAAGGACGATGTGGCGGAAGTACCTCTGATTCCTTTTTGTCAAAGACGTCCGCGAAGGACCAATAGGCCGAGGGCAGTCCCAGTAGGGACTCTGGAACCGGAGGTCGTCGGATGGGTTGTATGGTCTTCAGACAGTTCTCATGGCAAGAAGAGCCCCATCGGGTGATTTCACCAGTGCCCCAGCTGACTGACGGTTTGTGTGTCCTTAACCAGGGGAGTCCCAGCAGGATTTGATGGGACATGTGTGGGAGGACGTAGAGAGCGATGTTCTCGGTGTGCAGGGCACCGATACGCAGTTCGATCGGCCTGGTGATCCACGAGATGGTGTCAGAGAGGGGTCTCCCATCCACAGAGGCAATCACGAGGGGTTTGTCGAGTGGAGTAACAGGCACCTGGTACTTGTCCACCGTGGCCTGCTGGATGAAATTGCCTGCTGCCCCGGAATCGAGGTACGCCTCGGCCATGAACCGCGTCTCTCCCGTTGTCACTTGAACAGTCCACGTAACCGGGTCTGAGAGAGTCCCAGCACCTAGGGTGGCCTCTCCTACCAACCCTAGGCTTTGGAGTTTCCCGGCCTCTCTGGACAGGAGCGTAGAAGGTGTGTGCCCTCTCCGCAGTAGAAGCAGAGGCCCTTGGCGAGCCGCTCTGCTCGGCGTTGTTCAGACTGCCGCACACGGTCGATCTGCATGGGCTCGTGGACGGAGACACCAGATGCCGTTGACTGAAGTACGGCGGGCTTCTGCGGAGGAGAGGAATACCGTACCGGTTGTCTCTTACGGGACACCTCTTTGGATCGCTCCTGAAAGCGAATGTCCACTCGAGTCGCTAGGGTAATCAGGGCATCCAGGGTGGACGGTACGTCACGACCAGCCAGCTCATCTTTAATTCGACCCGAGAGTCCTTCCCAGAAGGCGGCGGTTAGAGCCTCGTTGTTCCACCCGAGTTCCGAAGCCAAGGTGCGAAAACGGATGGCATATTGACCCACCGTCAGAGTCCCCTGACGTAACCGGAGAAGAGATGAGGCAGACGCGGAGGCGCGTCCGGGCTCGTCAAAGGTGCCACGAAATGCCTGCAGGAACTCCTGGATGTTCGTGGTCACAGGGTCCTCCTTCTCCCACAAGGGGTTCATCCACGCCAATGCCTCACCCTCTAGATGGGACATCATGAAGGCGACCTTGGCTTGGTCGGAGGCAAACAAATGCGGCAGATGCGTGAAATGGAGGGAGCATTGGTTTATGAATCCCCTGCAGGTCTTGGGATCACCGGCGTACCGGGGTGGTGAGGCCAAACGAAGCCTGGAAGCATCCGAGGAGGCTGCCACGGGAGCTGGAGCCGTGGATTGTCTAGTGGAAGCCCGAGATGCTGAAGATGTAACTGACGCTTGTAGCGTGTTCAGGCGGGCGTCCACAGAAGACATAAAGTTCAGCATTCGGGTCTGAGTCTCACGCTGGCGTGTGAGTTCTTCCTGCAAGGCCGCTAGTGCTTCGGCGGGATCCATGGCCTGTTCTTACTGTTAGGGTCAGGTGGACGGGCAAACCCAGGAGGTGGATCCACTGGGCCGAACTCCTTGATGAAGGTAAGGGGTCCGGTAGCTGGAGCACTACGGGTAGCAGGACAGACCGTGCACAAGAGTAGAATGGAGAAGTTCCTGGGACCACGGAGTCACTGATGATAGTCCGGGTGACGGAGCTCAGGTTCGGAAGCCGAGATGTTGTCAGGCGGAGTCCGGAACCGATGGAGCGAGAGGACGGGTCACCACAGGGATCAGAGATGGAACGGACTATCAGGATGGCAGATAGTCAGCGTTCGGGGTTCGAGATTCGGCAGGACCGGATGGCGAGGCAGGATCGGCTGTAGAAGAGAGAGAGGTGAGTATATCACAGGAACACAAGGAGACCTGACTCCTAGCTTGGGAAACACGAAGAACAGGCCCCGCCCACTTGGACACTAACCCCTTTTATACCCTGTACCTGTGTGCTCAATTTCCTGTCAGTGGACGCTGGCCCTTTAAGAAAGGGTCAATGACCGCGCGCGCGCCCTAACGCGCATGCGCGAGGCCCGGGTGCCAGAAGCCAGGGCAGGGAGCGGTGAGGAGGAAGCAGGAGAGCCGGGCTGGGGCTGAGTAGCCGACGGGCGCCGGGAGCGGGGACTAGGACGCCTGGGGACCGCAGGCAATGGAGGCTGGAGACCGGGGAGCGGCGGACGCCGGACAGAGGAAACGGGGAGCGACGCAGGGAAGCCGGGGAGCGTGGCAGGTGAGCCGGGGAGCAGAGCAGGGGACCCGGGGAGCGTGACACCCTCAGATGTGGTCAAATAAAAGGCCACTTCCTGCGACCCATGACAAAGCTAAGAGGTTGACTCTATCCCTCTGTAAGCTGTTGGCTACCGAAATGCTGCCTTTCCGCCTAGTGGACACACAGGATTTTAGAGACCTTATGTCTGTCGCTTTGCCCCAGTACCAGATGCCTAGTCGCCACTACTTCTCTAAGAAAGGTGTGCCCACGCTACACCAGCATGTCGCACACAACATCACCGCTTCCTTGAGAAACTCTGTGTGTCAATGGGTGCATTTCACCACCAATACTTGGACCAGTAAGCATGGACAGGGACGTTACATGTCGCTGACTGGGCACTGGGTAACTATGGTGATAGATGGTGAAGGGTCTGCTGCACAAGTCTTGCCGTCCCCACGACTTGTGTGTCAATCCTCTGTCTGTCCAAGTTCCGCCACTGCTTCTGCATCCTCCACCTCATCTGGGTCCTCCACCTCCGCCCCAAGCCTGCCTGGTCAGGCCACCAGCGTTCTCACTGCGCAGAAGGAATCACCCCTCATTACTATGCTGGCAGCAGAGCGCAACGGCATCAGGCGGTCTTTAGCTTGACATGTCTTGGGAATAAGAGTCACACAGCTGAGGAGTTGTGGTCAGCTCTGCGGTCCGAGTTTAATAAATGGTTGTCTCCACTCAACCTGCAGCCTGGTAAGGCCGTGTGCGACAATGCTGCAAACCTGGGTGCGGCCCTTCGCCTGGGCAAGGTGACACACGTACCTTGTATGGCTCACGTGTTGAACCTTGTCGTCCAGCAATTTTTAACACACTATCCCGGCCTAGATGGCCTTCTGAACAGGGCACGAAAACTGTCTGCTCACTTCCGCCGTTCAAGCGCCGCAGCTGAGCGACTTGCATCGCTCCAGAAGTCTTTCGGCCTGCCGGTTCATCGCCTGAAATACGATGTGGCGACACGCTGGAATTCAACTCTCCACATGTTACAGCGACTGTGGCAGCACCGCCGAGCCCTGGTGCAATACGTCATGACGTATAGCCTGGGCCAACGAGATGCAGAGGTGGGTCAGATCACCCTGATGGAGTGGTCTCAGATCAAGGACCTATGCACCCTTCTGCACAGTTTCGACATGGCGACGAATATGTTTAGCGCTGACAATGCCATTATCAGCATGACGATTCCAGTCATTTACATGCTGGAGCACACGCTAAACACTGTTCGGAGTCAGGGGGTGGGACAACAGGAAGGGGATGAACTACAGGAGGATTCATATGCGCAAGACACAACATCACCAAGGTCCAGACGTTCATCATCACCAAGGCGCCAGGCATGGGACCATGGGGGACAGGGATCAACAAGGGCGCATGGTAGCAGGCGAGATGTTGAGGAAGGTGCAGGAGAACATGAAGAAATGGAGGACGAACTGTCCATGGACATGGAAGACTCAGCAGATGAGGGAGACCTTGGTCAAATTTCAGTTGAAAGAGGTTGGGGGGAGATGTCAGAGGAAGAAAGAACGGTTAGCACCTCTATGCCACAAACACAGCGTGGACTTGGTCCGCATAGCTGCGCAAGACACATGAGTGCCTTCTTGTTGCACTACCTCCAACATGACCCTCGTATTGTCAAAATTAGAAGTGATGATGACTACTGGCTTGCCACACTATTAGATCCCCGGTACAAGTCCAAATTTTGTGACATAATTCCAGCCATAGAAAGGGACGCACGTATGCAGGAGTATCAGCAGAAGCTGTTACTCGATCTTAGCTCGGCTTTTCCACCAAACAACCGTGCAGGTGCAGGGAGTGAATCTCCCAGTTGTAACTTGACAAACATGGGACGGTCTCGTCATCTTCAACAGTCTACCCGTACCAGTAGGACCGTATCTGGTGCTGGTAACAGCAATTTTATGGAATCTTTTCATAATTTTTTTACACCCTCTTTTGCAAGGCCACCAGAGACAACATGTCTGACACATAGTCAACGGCTGGAGAGGATGATACAGGAATATCTCCAAATGAACATCTATGCCATGACTTTGCAAATGGAGCCTTGCTCATTTTGGGCTTCAAATCTAGAAAAATGGCCAGAGCTCTCCAGTTACGCCTTGGAGATTTTGTCGTGTCCAGCTGCCAGCGTTGTCTCTGAACGTGTCTTCAGTGCTGCTGGGTGTGTGCTGACAGATAAGCGCACGCGTCTGTCCAGTGACAATGTGGACAGACTGACGTTCATCAAAATGAACAAGTCATGGATCCAGAAGGAATTTACTACCCCTGTGTCATCCTGGGGAGAGTAAATGCTTGTGGATTTGGAATGTGCTTGATGCAAATCAAAACATCCTGTTTGCAACTAGGGCACAACTGCTGCCACTGAAGGGGTGGGTGTGTGTGGGGCCCAATTTTTGGAAAAAAGGGAGACTCCGCTTGGAGTAACCCTTGCTTGCTGTGTTTTTTAAAAGGAGCCAAGATGAACAGAGCTGGGATCAGGAAAGACTTTGCTACCTACCCTGGTGTCATCCTGGGGACGGTTAATTATGGCGTATTTTTGAATGTGCTTGATGCAAACCTAGCTGTGAATTGTACAACTGGGGCACAACTGCTGCCACTGAAGGGGTGGGTGTGTGTGGGGCCCAATTTTTGGAAAAAAGGGAGACTCCGCTTGGAGTAACCCTTGCTTGCTGTGTTTTTTAAAAGGAGCCAAGATGAACAGAGCTGGGATCAGGAAAGACTTTGCTACCTACCCTGGTGTCATCCTGGGGACGGTTAATTTGGCGTATTTTTGAATGTGCTTGATGCAAATCTAGCTGTGAAGTGTACAACTGGGGCACAACTGCTGCCACTGAAGGGGTGGGTGTGTGTGGGGCTCAATTTTTTGAAAAAAGGGAGACTCCGCTTGGAGTAACCCTTGCTTGCTGTGTTTTTTAAAAGGAGCCAAGATGAACAGAGCTGGGATCAGGAAAGACTTTGCTACCTACCCTGGTGTCATCCTGGGGACGGTTAATTAAGGCGTATTTTTGAATGTGCTTGATGCAAACCTAGCTGTGAATTGTACAACTGGGGCACAACTGCTGCCACTGAAGGGGTGGGTGTGTGTGGGGCCCAATTTTTGGAAAAAAGGGAGACTCCGCTTGGAGTAACCCTTGCTTGCTGTGTTTTTTAAAAGGAGCCAAGATGAACAGAGCTGGGATCAGGAAAGACTTTGCTACCTACCCTGGTGTCATCCTGGGGACGGTTAATTATGGCGTATTTTTGAATGTGCTTGATGCAAATCTAGCTGTGAAGTGTACAACTGGGGCACAACTGCTGCCACTGAAGGGGTGGGTGTGTGTGGGGCCCAATTTTTGGAAAAAAGGGAGACTCCGCTTGGAGTAACCCTTGCTTGCTGTGTTTTTTAAAAGGAGCCAAGATGAACAGAGCTGGGATCAGGAAAGACTTTGCTACCTACCCTGGTGTCATCCTGGGGACGGTTAATTATGGCGTATTTTTGAATGTGCTTGATGCAAACCTAGCTGTGAATTGTACAACTGGGGTACAACTGCTGCCACTGAAGGGGTGGGTGTGTGTGGGGCCCAATTTTTGGAAAAAAGGGAGACTCCGCTTGGAGTAACCCTTGCTTGCTGTGTTTTTTAAAAGGAGCCAAGATGAACAGAGCTGGGATCAGGAAAGACTTTGCTACCTACCCTGGTGTCCTCCTGGGGACGGTTAATTATGGCGTATTTTTGAATGTGCTTGATGCAAACCTAGCTGTGAATTGTACAACTGGGGCACAACTGCTGCCACTGAATGGGTGGGTGTGTGTGGCCCAATTTTTGGAAAAAAGGAAGACTCCGCTTGGAGCCACCTTGCGGTGTTTTACATGATTTTAGAAGGGCGTGCCATGCCTATATCTATGTCTCCTCCTCTTTTTCCTTGTCCTGCTCTTTTGTTTTCACATGAGTATATGTCCTTGTCACTTTCTCATGTGTTTGTGTTGTGTTGTGAGTTGTTTGTCACCTTTTGGACACTTTTGAGGGTGTTTTCTATGTGTTTATATGTGTTTGTGAATGCCTGCCATTGTTTCCTATGCGGTTTGAGTTCGGTTCGTCGAACGTTCGACGAACCGAACTCGAACGGGACCTCCGTTCGGCGAACCGACCTCGAGCCGAACCGGGACCGGTTCGCTCATCTCTAGTCTTCAGTGCTGCTGGGTGTGTGCTGACAGATAAGCGCACTCGTCTGTCCAGTGACAATGTGGACAGACTAACGTTCATCAAAATGAACAAGTCATGGATCCACAAGGAATTTACTACCCCTGTGTCATCCTGGGGAGAGTAAATGCTTGTGGATTTGGAATGTGCTTGATGCAAATCAAAACATCCTGTTTGCAACTAGGGCACAAGTGCTGCCACTGATGGGGTGTCTGTGTGGCCCAATTTTTGGAAAAAAGGGAGACTCCGCTTGGAGTAACCCTTGCTTACATTGTTTTTTAAAAGGAGCCAAGATGAACAAGTCATGGTTCAGCAAAGACTTTGCTACCTACCCCGGTGTCATCCTGGGGACAGTTAAGAATGGCGTATTTTTGAATGTGCTTGATGCAAAACTAGCTGTGAAGTGTACAACTAGGGCACAAGTGCTGCCACTGAATGGGTGGGTGTTTGTGGGGCACAATTTTGGAAAAAAGGGAGACTCCGCTTGGAGTAACCCTTGCTTACATTGTTTTTTAAAAGGAGCCAAGATGAACAAGTCATGGTTCAGCAAAGACTTTGCTACCTACCCCGGTGTCATCCTGGGGACAGTTAAGAATGGCGTATTTTTGAATGTGCTTGATGCAAATCTAGCTGTGAAGTGTACAACTAGGGCACAAGTGCTGCCACTGAATGGATGGGTGTGTGTGGGGCACAATTTTTGGAAAAAAGGGAGACTCCGCTTGGAGTAACCCTTGCTTGCTGTGTTTTTTAAAAGGAGCCAAGATGAACAAGTCATGGTTCAGCAAAGACTTTGCTACCTACCCCGGTGTCATCCTGGGGACGGTTAAGAATGGCGTATTTTTGAATGTGCTTGATGCAAATCAAAACATCCTGTTTGCAACTAGGGAACAAGTGCTGCCACTGATGGGGTGTCTGTGTGGCCCAATTTTTTGAAAAAAGGGAGACTCCGCTTGGAGTAACCCTTACTTACATTGTTTTTAAAAATGATCCAAGATGAACAGAGCTGGGATCAGGAAAGACTTTGCTACCTACCCAGGTGTCATCCTGGGGACGGTTAAGAATGGCGTATTTTTGAATGTGCTTGATGCAAATCTAGCTGTGAAGTGTACAACTGGGACACAACTGCTGCCACTGAAGGGGTGGGTGTGTGTGGGGCCCAATTTTTTGAAAAAAGGGAGACTCCGCTTGTAGTAACCCTTGCTAACAGTGTTTTTAAAAATGATCCAAGATGAACAGAGCTGGGATCAGGAAAGACTTTGCTACCTACCCCGGTGTCATCCTGGGGACAGTTAATTATGGCGTATTTTTGAATGTGCTTGATGCAAATCAAAACATCCTGTTTGCAACTAGGGCACAAGTGCTGCCACTGATGGGGTGTCTGTGTGGCCCAATTTTTGGAAAAAAGGGAGACTCCGCTTGGAGTAACCCTTACTTACATTGTTTTTAAAAGGAGCCAAGATGAACAAGTCATGGTTCAGCAAAGACTTTGCTACCTACCGCGGTGTCATCCTGGGGACGGTTAAGAATGGCGTATTTTTGAATGTGCTTGATGCAAATCTAGCTGTAAAGTGTACAACTAGGGCACAAGTGCTGCCACTGAATGGGTGGGTGTGTGTGGGGCCCAATTTTTGGAAAAAAGGGAGACTCCGCTTGGAGTCACCTTGCGGTGTTTTACATGATTTTAGAAGGGCGTGCCATGCCTATATCTGTGTCTCGTCCTCTTTTTCCTCGTTACGCTCTTTTGTTTTCGCATGAGAATTTGTTCTTGTCACTTTCCCATGTGTTTGTGTTGTGTTGTGAGTTGTTTGTCACCTTTTGGACACGTTTGAGGGTGTTTTCTAGGTGTTCTTATGTGTTTGTGAATGCCTGCCATTGTTTCCTATGCGGTTCGAGTTCGGTTCGTCGAACGTTCGACGAACCGAACTCGAACGGGACCTCCGTTCGGCGAACCGAACTCGAGCCGAACCACGACCGGTTCGCTCATCTCTAGTCATGACCACATTTTTTACTTAAAATTTTATATTCCTATTTTACTCATCTAAAACCAGGGTGCATCTTATGGTTCGGTGTGTCTTGTAGTCCGAAAAATACGGTATATATATATATATATATATACAGTTAGGTCCAGAAATATTTGGACAGTGACACAATTTTCGCGAGTTGGGCTCTGCATGCCACCACATTGGATTTGAAATGAAACCTCTACAACAGAATTCAAGTGCAGATTGTAACGTTTAATTTGAAGATTTGAACAAAAATATCTGATAGAAATTGTAGGAATTGTACACATTTCTTTACAAACACTGCACATTTTAGGAGGTCAAAAGTAATTGGACAAATAAACCAAACGCAAACAAAATATTTTTATTTTCAATATTTTGTTGCGAATCCTTTGGAGGCAATCACTGCCTTAAGTCTGGAACCCATGGACATCACCAAACGCTGGGTTTCCTCCTTCTTAATGCTTTGCCAGGCCTTTACAGCCGCAGCCTTCAGGTCTTGCTTGTTTGTGGGTCTTTCCGTCTTAAGTCTGGATTTGAGCAAGTTAAATGCATGCTCAATTGGGTTAAGATCTGGTGATTGACTTGGCCATTGCAGAATGTTCCACTTTTTTGCACTCATGAACTCCTGGGTAACTTTGGCTGTATGCTTGGGGTCATTGTCCATCTGTACTATGAAGCGCCGTCCAATCAACTTTGCGGCATTTGGCTGAATCTGGGCTGAAAGTATATCCCGGTACACTTCAGAATTCATCCGGCTACTCTTGTCTGCTGTTATGTAACCAATAAACTCAAGTGACCCAGTGCCATTGAAAGCCATGCATGCCCATGCCATAACGTTGCCTCCACCATGTTTTACAGAGGATGTGGTGTGCCTTGGATCATGTGCCGTTCCCTTTCTTCTCCAAACTTTTTTCTTCCCATCATTCTGGTACAGGTTGATCTTTGTCTCATCTGTCCATAGAATACTTTTCCAGAACTGAGCTGGCTTCATGAGGTGTTTTTCAGCAAATTTAACTCTGGCCTGTCTATTTTTGGAATTGATGAATGGTTTGCATCTAGATGTGAACCCTTTGTATTTACTTTCATGGAGTCTTCTCTTTACTGTTGACTTAGAGACAGATACACCTACTTCACTGAGAGTGTTCTGGACTTCAGTTGATGTTGTGAACGGGTTCTTCTTCACCAAAGAAAGTATGCGGCGATCAGCCACCACTGTTGTCATCCGTTGACGCCCAGGCCTTTTTGAGTTCCCAAGCTCACCAGTCAATTCCTTTTTTCTCAGAATGTACCCGACTGTTAATTTTGCTACTCCAAGCATGTCTGCTATCTCTCTGATGGATTTTTTCTTTTTTTTCAGCCTCAGGATGTTCTGCTTCACCTCAATTGAGAGTTCCTTAGACCGCATGTTGTCTGGTCACAGCAACAGCTTCCAAATGCAAAACCACACACCTGTAATCAACCCCAGACCTTTTAACTACTTCATTGATTACAGGTTAACGAGGGAGACGCCTTCAGAGTTAATTGTAGCCCTTAGAGTCCCTTGTCCAATTACTTTTGGTCCCTTGAAAAAGAGGAAGCTATGCATTACAGAGCTATGATTCCTAAACCCTTTCTCCGATTTGGATGTGAAAACTCTCATATTGCAGCTGGGAGTGTGCACTTTCAGCCCATATTATATATATAATTGTATTTCTGAACATGTTTTTGTAAACAGCTAAAATAACAAAACTTGTGTCACTGTCCAAATATTTCTGGACCTAACTGTATATATATATATATATATATATATTTTTATATATATATATATATATATATAATATAATGTATCACACCTAAAGTGTAAATACCTATCTATCTTCAATTATAACATAGCCAATGTACAATGTAGAAAGCACAAACCCTGACTAGTGAGCAAGGTTCACAAGCCCCCCTTAGTGAATTTGCCTAATGCAGTGGAGAGGGGTCTGTTTAATTGGTGTAGCAGCAGCGGCCCTCTCCAGCTGTCACAACCCTAAGGCAGAAATGAACCCGCTCTCCACCACAGGGTTGCACTTCAAATAATGTTCCGGCGTTTCATTTTTGTTCTGACGGTAAAACAAGGAAAATTCTTTATGATCTTCTGGACAGAACAAGGCTGCTCTCCCCAGTTGGCATCCAAGTAATTCTTTAGATGTCAGAGAATATATGTGCAGCCCTTGCGGTGGGATATATGTGTCTTTGCATTTGCTTTCTTTCCTTTCTGCTATGTTACACCACCTACTATACGAGATTCTCCGAGAATAAGACTGCGGAATAAAGCTTGCTTATTACCGTGACAGGTCTGCAAAGGTATCCTGTTTCCCAGCCTGTAGATAGACAGCATTAAGCACCTCAGAAACCGTGGCATGGGGCTTTGTAAGATGGGAATTTATAATACCTGCTCTTCCACTAGACTAATCAAAGACAATGTTTAAAAGGCAGCTTCAGCTCGAAATAGAAATTCAAGATTAGAAATTATGTTCACGCTGTTTTTTACTTTTAGTGATCCAAACCGACCAAAAGGGCTGATAGAAGAAGTTGGGCAACTTGGTTAAAGAGGTTGTAACTAGAGATGAAATATTCAGGTACGGATTATGCTATCCAAATACCAAATGCTATTCCAGAACTTGAAGAAAAAGAAGGGATCCAGCATTCAAGTTCCAATTGAATTAAAAAAAAATTCTTTATTCAACAAAGATAGAAGGGTTCTTCCATAATAATAAAATCCAATTTACATGGCAGGGTAGAAAAAATGGAACACGTTTCGGAGTGACAACTCCTTACTCTGAACGAGTGCTATTCCAGTATTCGTCATGAATAACGAACCTAATGCAAGTCAATGAGGAATATGAGCATTGTTCTGGGAAATCTGCAACAAAAATGCTCGGGTTCCCCATTGCCTTGCATTAGATTCATTATTCGTGATGGATACTGGAATAGTACTCGGTATTCGGATAACATTCCGTAATCCAAACCCAAATATTTCACTATTCACCTAACTCTAGTTGTAATATCAAAGACATTGGTGTCAAATCAGTGGATTGTACACTGTGTGCAGAATTATTAGGCAAGTTGTATTTTAGAGGATTTTTTTTTATTATTGATCAACAACTATGTTCTCAATCAACCCAAAAGATTCATAAAAATCAAAGCTTATTATTTTTGGAAGTTGGAGTGGTTTTTTTTTTAGATTTGGCTATCTTAGGAGGATATCTGTTTGTGCAGGTAACTATTACTGTGCAGAATTATTAGGCAACTTAATAAAAACCAAATATATTCCCATCTCACTTTTATTTTCACGAGGTAAAACAATATAATTGCACAAAATTTAGAAATAAAACATTTCTGACATGCAAAAACAAAACCCAAAAAATTAGTGACCAATATAGCCACCTTTCTTTATGATGACACTCAACAGCCGATCATCCATAGATTCTGTCAGTTGCTTGATCTGTTTACTATCAACATTGCGTGCAGCAGCCACCACAGCCTCCAGACACTGTTCCGAGAGGTGTACTGTTTTACCTCCTTGTAGATCTCACATTTTATGAGGGACCACAGGTTCTCTATGGGGTTCACATCAGGTGAACAACGGGGCCATGTCATTTTTTTCATCTTTTAGAACTTTACTGGCCAGCCACGCTGTGGAGTAGTTGGATGCAAGTGATGGAGCATTGTAATGCATAAAAATCATGTTTTTCTTGAACGATACCGACTTCTTCTTGTACCACTGCTTAAAGAAGTTGTCTTCCAGAAACTGGCAGTAGGTCTGGGAGTTGAGCTTCACTCCATCCTCAACCGAAAAAGGTCCCACAAGTTCATCTTTGATGATACCAGCTCATACCAGTACCCCACCTCCACCTTGCTGGCGTCTGAATCGGAGTGGAGCTCTCTGCCCTTTACTGATCCAGCCTCTGGCCCATCCATCTGGCCCATCAAGAGTCACTCTCATTTCATCAGTAAATAAAACCTTTGAAAAATCAGTCTTAAGATATTTCTGGGCCCAGTCATGAACGTTGTATCTTATGTTTCTTGTTCAAAGGTGGTGGTTTTTCAGCCTTCCTTACCTTGTCCATGTCCCTGAGTATGGCACACCTTGTGCTTTTTGATACTCCAGTAACGTTGCAGCTCTGAAATATGGCCAAACTGGTGGAAAATGGCATCTTGGCAGCTTCACGCTTGATTTTCATCAATTCATGGGCAGTTATTTTGCGCCTTTTTTGCCCAACACGCTTCTTGCGACCCTGTTAGCTATGTGCCATGAAACGCTTGATTGTTCGGTGATCACGCTTCAAAAGTTTGGCAATTTCAAGACTGCTGCATCCCTCTGCAAGACATCTCACAATTTTGGACTTTTCAGAGCCCATCAAATCTCCTTCTGACCCATTTTGCCAAAGGAAAGGAAGTTGCCTAATATATAATAATAACATAATAATATTTATTCATTTATATAGCGCTGTTAATTCCACAGCGCTTTACATACAATGGTAACACTGTCCCCATTGGGTCTCACAATCTAGGTTCCCTATCAGTATGTTTTAGGTGGTGAGGGAGTACTCGGAGGAAACCCACGCAAACACGGGGAGATCATACAAACTCCTTGTAGATGGTGTCCTTGGTGAGATTCGAACCCAGGACTCCAGCGCTGCAAGGCTGCAGTGCTAACCACTGAGCCACTGTGCTGCCCCTAATAATTAAGCACACCTTATATAGGGTGTTGATGTCATTACCCCACACCCCTCCTCATTACAGAGATGCACATCACCTGATTTACTTCATTGGTAGTTGGCTCTCAGCCTATACAGCTTGGAGTAGGACAACATGTATAAAAAGTATCATGTGATCAAAATACTCATTTGCCCAATAATTCTGCACCCAGTGTAGTATAAATGTGTGGTCAGATGTGACCCTGGTAATCACCAAAAAGAAGTCATAGCAGCTTTGAGACACTTTATTTTCTGTTTTCTATATGTTCAGTAAGTGACAATAATGCGCCAAAATCCAAAGCAAAAGTTCTTCTTTGAGTGGTGACCATCTAGTGATTGAACATCTCCTAGGGATAAGCCCACAATGTCTATTCTGACAAGTTCCATGGGGTTTAAGATATTCGAACTTTTCAAATTGATAATTTAATGGGATTTTCCAAGACTTTAAAGGGAACATGTAGGGGCAATATGCACCCAAAGCCATGAGCAGTTTTGGGTGCATATTGCTAATCCTTACCTAACTGTCCCTGTATCTAGTAGCTTAGATAAAAGGATCTTTAGAAAAATTATTTCTAAAGATCTTTTATGATATGCTAATGAGCGCAGGGACTAGTTACATGTGCGTTAGTTCCTGCACTCATTCTGCCCCCTTAGCATGTTAGCATGCCCACAGATGTGCTAACATGCTATTCAATGCATATAGCCCAGCATAATCAGCGGTGACACGCATACCTGTTTTTGTTGTCACTACATCTCTGACGCCGGGTTTAGGGTGAGTGTGCGTGCTAAGAAGACTGGTTCTTCCGGTCTTGTGCACTAGACCTCTCTGAAGCCAGGACGCGTACATTAGGCTTCATAGTGCGCATGAGCAGAAGTGCGGTAACTTTTAATCATGCGTACTGACTCTAAGCCCGGCATCTGAGAGGTGGTGACAATGGACACAGGTATGCGTGACATCACCGATAATACACCATAGCATGTTAGCATGCTCCTGTGGATATACTGACATGCTAAGAGGGCGGAATGAGGGCAGGAACTAATGCTCTTGCGACTAGTCCTGAGGTCAATAGCATATCATAATGGATCTTTAAAATAGTATTTTTTAGGATCTCTTTATCTATGCTACTAGATGCAGGGACAGTTAGGCAGGGATTAGCAATATGCAACAAGAACTGCTCGTGGCTCTGGGTGCTTATTGCACCGGACAGGTTCCCTTTAATGTGTGACCTATTCTGGCACCCAATTGAACAGCTAACTGAAAGAGCTATGGAACACCGGACGTGGCCACTGTGTAGTGGTCTTGATTCTTGAACGGTCCAATTCATTAAGGATAGGCCTCAATATTAAAGTCTATGAATACTTAATTAACAACAATTGCACATACTGAACCAACCTTCCGCAGATCCAGTCATCTCTACTTATAATGATAATAATTTATTATGGTTTTACAATGTGTCATTAAAAATAGTCTGTCCTTTATTTTTTGATAGTAATAATAATAATAATACAAAAGTTTATATAGCGCCAACATATTCCGCAGCACTTTACAATCATGTGGGGCCTTGTACAGACAAAAACAAAACAAAATAGCATAGAGTTCAGCTACAGTAGGAATGAGGGCCCTGCTCGAAAACTTACAATCTATGGGGAAGGAGGGGGACACAAAAGGTGAAGCACACTTGTAGTATGTGGTCTGGCCATCGTTATGCTAGTTTATTGGTTACATATACAGTGCTGGGCAAAAGTATTGGCACCCCTGCAATTCTGTCAGATAATACTCAGTTTCTTCTTGAAAATGTTTGCAATCACAAATTCTTTGGTATTATTATCTTCATTTATTTTGCTTGCAATGAAAAAACACAAAAGAGAATGAAACAAAAATCAAATCATTGATCATTTCACACAAAACTCCAAAAATGGTCCAGACAAAAGTATTGGCACCCTTAGCCTAATACTTGGTTGCACAACCTTTAGCCAAAATAACTGCGAACAACCACTTCCGGTAACCATCAATGAGTTTCTTACAATGCTCTGCTGGAGTCTTAGACCATTCTTCTTTGGCAAACTGCTCCAGGTCCCTGAGATTTGAAGGGTGCCTTCTCCAAACTGCCATTTTGAGATCTCTCCACAGGTGTTCTATGGGAAAAAAAGGGAACCAGCACGATCTGAAATTGGCATGCATCAAATAAAAAGTGAAAATTCACAAATTTATTCCAACTGTACTATGATAAAAAAAATGAGATTTTTAGCAAATAATTGATCAATTTTTTGAGCCACCCCTGCCAACGTCACGGCAAATCTCAATAGGGGGGTCCTACTCTACATTCTGTATTTCATGTGCCATGCGGCCTCCTAGATAAAGTTAAAAGCAGAACCATAATAGAGCACACATACCTGTAACCTGTATATAACCGCTTCTATGTTGCAAAAAGGCACTTGTGGATAGAGACCAGCCCAGGTCCCAGCATGTGGAGCAAGCCCTACACATACCAGGACTATATCAGAACTGATCCTCCCAGTGTCAAAGAGCAACCATTGATAAAGGCGAACCAGATCCAAGAATGGTGCTTAATTAGCATTGCCTGTGGAAAGGGGTGAGGTAACTGAGTCTGAACAGCTACCAACAGGAGGAATATATTGCAAACCAAAATCAGGCGTGCATGGTATGGTGTTGGTCAGACACCAGATTTGTAGCATAACTACGGTCAAAACAGAGAAAAAAAGGGAACCAGCACGATCTGAAATTGGCATGCATCAAATAAAAAGTGAAAATTCACAAATTTATTCCAACTGTACTATGATAAAAAAATGAGATTTTTAGCAAATAATTGATCAATTTTTTGAGCCACCCCTGCCAACGTCACGGCAAATCTCAATAGGGGGGTCCTACTCTACATTCTGTATTTCATGTGCCATGCGGCCTCCTAGATAAAGTTAAAAGCAGAACCATAATAGAGCACACATACCTGTAACCTGTATATAACCGCTTCTATGTTGCAAAAAGGCACTTGTGGATAGAGACCAGCCCAGGTCCCAGCATGTGGAGCAAGCCCTACACATACCAGGACTATATCAGAACTGATCCTCCCAGTGTCAAACAGCAACCATTGATAAAGGCGGACCAGATCCAAGAATGGTGCTTAATTAGCATTGCCTGTGGAAAGGGGTGAGGTAACTGAGTCTGAACAGCTACCAACAGGAGGAATATATTGCAAACCAAAATCAGGCGTGCATGGTATGGTGTTGGTCAGACACCAGATTTGTAGCATAACTACGGTCAAAACAGAGAAAAAAAGGGAACCAGCACAATCTGAAATTGGCATGCATCAAATAAAAAGTGAAAATTCACAAATTTATTCCAACTGTACTATGATAAAAAAATGAGATTTTTAGCAAATAATTGATCAATTTTTTGAGCCACCCCTGCCAACGTCACGGCAAATCTCAATAGGGGGGTCCTACTCTACATTCTGTATTTCATGTGCCATGCGGCCTCCTAGATAAAGTTAAAAGCAGAACCATAATAGAGCACACATACCTGTAACCTGTATATAACCGCTTCTATGTTGCAAAAAGGCACTTGTGGATAGAGACCAGCCCAGGTCCCAGCATGTGGAGCAAGCCCTACACATACCAGGACTATATCAGAACTGATCCTCCCAGTGTCAAACAGCAACCATTGATAAAGGCGGACCAGATCCAAGAATGGTGCTTAATTAGCATTGCCTGTGGAAAGGGGTGAGGTAACTGAGTCTGAACAGCTACCAACAGGAGGAATATATTGCAAACCAAAATCAGGCGTGCATGGTATGGTGTTGGTCAGACACCAGATTTGTAGCATAACTACGGTCAAAACAGAGAAAAAAAGGGAACCAGCACGATCTGAAATTGGCATGCATCAAATAAAAAGTGAAAATTCACAAATTTATTCCAACTGTACTATGATAAAAAAATGAGATTTTTAGCAAATAATTGATCAATTTTTTGAGCCACCCCTGCCAACGTCACGGCAAATCTCAATAGGGGGGTCCTACTCTACATTCTGTATTTCATGTGCCATGCGGCCTCCTAGATAAAGTTAAAAGCAGAACCATAATAGAGCACACATACCTGTAACCTGTATATAACCGCTTCTATGTTGCAAAAAGGCACTTGTGGATAGAGACCAGCCCAGGTCCCAGCATGTGGAGCAAGCCCTACACATACCAGGACTATATCAGAACTGATCCTCCCAGTGTCAAACAGCAACCATTGATAAAGGCGGACCAGATCCAAGAATGGTGCTTAATTAGCATTGCCTGTGGAAAGGGGTGAGGTAACTGAGTCTGAACAGCTACCAACAGGAGGAATATATTGCAAACCAAAATCAGGCGTGCATGGTATGGTGTTGGTCAGACACCAGATTTGTAGCATAACTACGGTCAAAACAGAGAAAAAAAGGGAACCAGCACGATCTGAAATTGGCATGCATCAAATAAAAAGTGAAAATTCACAAATTTATTCCAACTGTACTATGATAAAAAAATGAGATTTTTAGCAAATAATTGATCAATTTTTTGAGCCACCCCTGCCAACGTCACGGCAAATCTCAATAGGGGGGTCCTACTCTACATTCTGTATTTCATGTGCCATGCGGCCTCCTAGATAAAGTTAAAAGCAGAACCATAATAGAGCACACATACCTGTAACCTGTATATAACCGCTTCTATGTTGCAAAAAGGCACTTGTGGATAGAGACCAGCCCAGGTCCCAGCATGTGGAGCAAGCCCTACACATACCAGGACTATATCAGAACTGATCCTCCCAGTGTCAAACAGCAACCATTGATAAAGGCGGACCAGATCCAAGAATGGTGCTTAATTAGCATTGCCTGTGGAAAGGGGTGAGGTAACTGAGTCTGAACAGCTACCAACAGGAGGTATGCTACAAAATCTGGTGGCCGGTCACCACCATGCCATGCACGCCTGATTTTGGTTTGCTTTGTATTCCTCCTGTTGGTAGCTGTTCAGATTCAGTTACCTCACCCCTTTCCACAGGCAATGCTAATTAAGCACCATCTTGGATCTGGTCCGCCTTTATCAATGGTTGCTGTTTGGCACTGGGAGGATCAGTTCTGATATAGTCCTGGTATGGTGCAGAGCTTGCTCCACATGCTGGGACCTGGGCTGGTCTCTATCCACAATTGCCTCTTTTGCAACATAGAAGCGGTTATATATACAGGTTACAGGTATGTGTGCTCTATTATGGTTCTGCTTTTAACTTTATCTAGGAGGCCGCATGGCACATGAAATACAGAATGTAGAGTAGGACCCCCCTATTGAGATTTGCCGTGACGTTGGCAGGGGTGGCTCAAAAAATTGATCAATTATTTGCTAAAAATCTCATTTTTTTATTGTAGTACAGTTGGAATAAATCTGTGAATTTTCACTTTTTATATGATGCATGCCAATTTCAGATCGTGCTGGCTCCCCTCTCTCAGGTGTTCTATGGGATTCAGGTCTGGACTCATTGCTGGCCACTTTAGTAGTTTCCAGTGCTTTCTATCAAACCATTTTCTAGTGCTTTTTGAAGTGTGTTTTGGGTCATTGTCCTACTGGAAGACCCATGACCTCTGAGGAAGACCCAGCTTTCTCACACTGGGCCCTACATTATGCTGCAAATTTGTTGGTAGTCTTCAGACTTCATAATGCCATGCACACAGTCAAGCAGTCCAGTGCCAGAGGTAGCAAAGCAACCCCAAAACATCAGGGAACCTCCGCCATGTTTGACTGTAGGGACTGTGTTCTTTTCTTTGAATGCCTCTTTTTTTTTTCCTGTAAACTCTATGTTGATAGCTTTTCCCAAATAGCTCTACTTTTGTCTCATCTGACCAGAGAACATTCTTCCAAAACGTTTTAGGCTTTCTCAGGTAAGTTTTGGCAAACTCCAGCCTGGCTTTTTTATGTCTCGGGGTAAGAAGTAGGGTCTTCCTGGGTATCCTACCATACAGTCCCTTTTCATTCAGACGCTGACGGATAGTACAGGTTGACACTGTTGTACCCTCGGACTGCAGGGCAGCTTGAATTTGTTTGGATGTTAGTCGACGTTCTTTATCCACCATCCGCACAATCTTGCGTTGAAATCTCTCGTCAATTTTTCTTTTCCTTCCACATCTAGGGAGGTTAGCCACAGTGCCATGGGCTTTAAACTTCTTGATGACACTGTGCACTGTAGACACAGGAACTTTCAGGTCTTTGGAGATGGACTTGTAGCCTTGAGATTGCTCATGTTTCCTCACAATTTGGATTCTCAAGTCCTCAGACAGTTCTTTGGTCTTCTTTCTTTTCTCCATGCTCAATGTGGTACACACAGGAAACAGGACAGAGGTTGACTCAACTTTAATCTATGTCAACTGGCTGCAAGTGTGATTTTAGTTATTGCCAACACCTGTTAGGTGCCACAGGTAAGTTACAGCTGCTGTTAATTACACAAATTAGAGAAGCATCACATGATTTTTCAAACAGTGCCAATACTTTTGTCCACCCCCTTTTTTATGTTTGGTGTGGAATTATATCCAATTTGGCTTTATGACAATTTTTTTTTTCCATTGAAGACAAATTAAATGAAGATAATAATACCAAAGAATTTGTGATTGCACTCATTTTCAAGAAGAAACTGAGTATTATCTGACAGAATTGCAGGGGTGCCAATACTTTTGTCCAGGACTGTGAAGATGAATGATCTGGTCATTAGACATAACCTTTTGGGTGCCCTTACATGCTATTAGTTGTATGGAGGATGTGAGGACAGAAATAGGAGAGAGAAGGTTATGAATAGCATTTAGAAGGTGGGATAGGGGAGAGTTAGGTTAGTAAGTTATGATGATAAGTTTGTTTGAAGAAATGTGTTTTTAATGTACGCTTAAAAACTTGGGGGCTGATATTAGTCACTTTCTTTGTGGTAGGGCATTCCAGAAAATTGTTGCGGCATGAGTAAAGTCTTGGAGACGGAGGTGTGAGGTTCGTTGGAGGATGTTAGTCTAAGATCATTTGTGGAACGGAGGGGGCGGGTAGGATGATAGACTGAGATGAGGGATGAGATATATGGTGGTGCAGAGCTGTGGAGAGGTTTGTGGGTCAGGGATAGGAGTTTGTATTGTATTCTGTAGCTGATGGGTAGCCAGTGTAGTGACTGGCACAAGGTGGAGGCATCAGTGAAGCGGCTATATTGCCATATTCATTGTTCCATATATCTTAGCACTGCAGTGTGCAACTGTCTCCTTTTTATTACTCCTGGATTACTGCAACTCTTTACTGATTGTCTCCTTTTTGTTACTATGTTTCATATTCAGTTTGCACCTGTTCACATTAGTAAGATAGGATGTGCCTTTAGTCTTTTTCTTTCCTTGATTTGTTGATAAGCTGTCCACAAAAAAATGAAAAGGTCAAGTTGGCTACACTGGTTGGGAGCATTTCTCAATATATACTGTTGAGATAGGCCTCTATTCTCAAGATGGAGGCCAAGAGTGTGTTATTCTGCCCTCCATCTAGCAGGTATACATGATAAACATTTTTTTTTTTTACAGTGGGTCCTTATGATGGATGGATGCTTCTGCTGATTGCAGCCAAGTCGACCGCAGACCTCCTTTATGAGTATATGCGCCCAATACTGGACACAAATATAACATATAGCATCTTTTTTTAGTTAAATGTTTCTAAATGGATGTTCTTTGACCACACACTTGAAACTTATGCAGCCCAATGCAAAATGTAAAACTTGGGAGAAAAAGAAATTCTGTACAAAGGGATCAACCAGTGGGCTGGATAAATAAGGAATAGATTTTATTGGTACAAAAATAAGTTTATGCATACACAAAAAAAGTAATTAATTAAAAACATTTAAAAAAAAATAGACTTTCACCAAACTCCCCATGTCTGGACCTACTGTATAATAAGGTACTAGCAGAAAGATCTTTGTTTAAAGTCCAGACAATGGCACCCAAAACAATATAATATAAAGCTATCAATGCAAGGGCCGTGCACAACTATTCATGCATATAAAAGCTATAGGGTGCTATTGAGATAACATTACCATATCTGACACCACCATCTAAACCTCCAAATACTAAACCACAGACCCAGCAGAGGGGTAGCAAAAATCACCCTATAATAGGGAAAACCAGCAAAGCCAAAACAATAATCAAAGAGCATGGACCTAATTAGAGTCCAAAACGATCGAAGAAATAAAGCCACCCATGAGGGTATGTTACCACCTGCTGAAGGTCAAAAAAGTCTAGATGGTGTAAAATCCAAGGATCAGTGCATACATGGGGTGTTGCCCCACGCATATCGCCACCGGATGTGGCTTCCTCAAGGGCTGGTGGAGATCCCAGTAGGGGAAGGGTGACCCCTTATTCTATCAAACTCCATTGCAAAATGTACAAACATATCCCTATCTATTGTGTTTAATTTACTACACTTTTATCTTATGTCCTTGAGGGACATTGAGACTCCTCGAGTATGTATGACTCTACCTCCAAATCCCATATTCACTTTATCCTCTACTAGTTATTGTTAGATCCTATAATACAATAGCTACTAATTACTATGGCTATACCATATTGTGAATTTCAATCATACTAGCGCACCACCTAAGGCGAAATGTTCCCACAATTTGATTCATTGTTGTTTTTTTTATTGTAAATTGAAAACATATTTTTAGAAATCAAGTACAAAGGTCACAATAAAGAACAATATCATCTATCATATTAATGTCATGTGGTAGTTCCAAGCTAAAACCCTGACAGATAGTGACAGCAGCCCCGTCATTAAACTAATGCGGCGTGCCAGGCGTGTACATAGGAAATATTCATTATAGCCTCAAGAAACTGAGGAAAACCAACAACAGAAGAGTCTTCTGATGTGATGGGTCTAAACTAAGCATCTTCTGTGTATGGACTGCAATACAGATAGGACAGAGAGATACACTGTCAACATGATATGTTCATTAAGACGATCATTTTACAGAAAATTGTGTAAAATTGTGTTAAATGGTAAAAATGCATTCATACATTGTAAGGATGCAGCAACTTTGCTTTTCTTGGCTTCACAAGTCAGCTGCTTTTGCATGTCGGCCGGTGGAAGATCTCCTACAGCAACACCTTCGGGGTATGTAGCTTGCTTGCAAGTAGACCAGCACACCCACCATGACCAACAACTAAATAGCTGCCTCACGAGCAAGGTCAGATTTCTGCAGCTCTTTGCTTGATCGAGGAATCCATTACTGTAGTGTCAAGGTAGATAAGATTATAGAAAATACATCTATAAAGTCCAACCTACAATCATAATGTGCTGATTCAAAGGAAGTCAAAAGCCCCAATGTGTAAGGAAGTGGAATTGCTGCCCACCCCATGAAGAAAATTGAATGTTGTGTAATGCAATGCACTGTTTTATATGTGGTTTTATGTATTTGGTCAGGCACAAATAGGGTTAAAGAGGAGTTCCACCACTCAGCATATTGGTTACACATCGATGTAAAGCTCATAGAGCAGGCTTTTTTCAAATACATTGTTTAGTCAATAGGGATAGGGATAGGGATAGGGAGGCTGTGTTGTCAGAGGCATGTTGAGCTAAGAAATGAGAAACCATGGTCTTAGCTCAACATGCCTCTGACAACACAGCCTCCCTATCCCCTGATGAATCGCTTTTGAGGAAACGCGTCGGGAAGGAGGACGTTGAGTTTGTTACCTTAGGGGTACTGTGTGGTGCGTTAGTGAGTCGCCCCCCCGTATATTGTGAGGTAACATATGGTTTCATTGGTGAATAGTGGGATAGACGGTGAGCATAAGTCCCACTACCACCAATGATTGCACTATTTTGCACTTTTTGAGCACCAGTTTTACAAAAACCATTGTTTTTCCTCCCTGATTATACCCCAGTGTTTTCTGTGATCTGTGGATAATCTTTGCATTTGCACGTAGCCACTTTAAAAAGAGTGTTAATCTAAGGGCAAGAGTGCAATTTTGGGAGGATCACGGTTTTTTGCACAATGTCACTTTAATCATTTGGATGTATATATCTGAACCGGGAGGACCGTGAGGGAATTGGATATAACTCCTGTTGATATATTGTATGCATCCAATCTGTACTTTGCGTTTTTTTACCTTGTGGTATCACCTGATTGGTCCTATAATTTTAATAGAGAAATTAATAAAGGTTAAATTTTAAATACCAGTGCTATACACAACAAGGGTTTGTGTCTGACTTCGGTGTGCCTGACCGGGAGTGTGGGGTGCGTAGGTGTTGTTCTCTGTGGCCCCTGGCTTGTCCAGGGTGCCACACATATTATGGAATCTACCTGGATTTTTATACCGTGTTCCTCAAAAAATAAGACACTGTATTATACTTTTTTTTGCCCTGCAAAAAGCATTAGGACTTATTTTTGGGGTAGGTCTTATTCTTGGAGAAACATGATTGGGGGGTAAATTCACCTCCAAAAAGCAACCCCCCCTTCCCAGGAGAATCATACTTACCAGACCATGGACGCCAGCGTGGCTCCCAGGTCCTCCTGTAATCTTCGGCGGGCGCTCCCAGCAGGTAAGCTTCATGTTACATCCCCTGCTTTTGGCCAACACACTCACATACATCATATCACACACACAATCAGACATCAGATCGCACACACACTTACCACATCCGGCAATATCGATTGCTTCCGGCCAGCAGAAAAAGATGCAACGCAATGCAGTGGAATGCGCGGAGGACCCGATGCTGGAACTCATTGATGCATTCCATCGCAGGTCCTATGTGTTCTACCGCACTGCATCTCAGGATTCTTTGCCAACCAGAAAATATTGGTATCGCTGGATGTGGTGAGTGTATGTGTGCGATCTGATGTGTGATTGTGTGAGCAATCTGATGTGTGATTGCGTGTGTGATCTGATGTGTGTGTGTGTGAGATTTGATGTGTGTGGGTATTCAATCTGATGTTGGAGAATTTGCAATCTGATATGTGTGGGTGTGCGTTAAGCTGGTGTCACACTAAGCGACAGCGACAACGACGTCGCTGTTACGTCACCATTTTTGGTGACGTAACAGCGACCTTGTAAGTCGCTGTTATGATCGCTGCTTAGCTGTCAAACACAGCAGAAGCAGCGATCATAACGTCGCTGTGCTACATGTGCAGAGAGCAGGGAGCCGCGCTTAGCGCTGGCTCCTTGCTCTCCTAGGTACAGTACACATCGGGTTAATTAACCCGATGTGTGCTGCAGCTACATGTCACAGTGCAGAGAGCAGGGAGCCGCGCGCACTGGTTAGCACTGGCTCCTTGCTCTCCTAGGTACAGTACACATCGGGTTAATTACCTGATGCGTACTGCAGCCACATGTCACAGTGCAGGAGCCGGCGCTGGCAGCAAGGGCGGAGGCTGGTAACCAGCGTAAACATCGGGTAACCAGGGAAAGGTCTTCCCTTGGTTACCCGATGTTTACGCTGGTTACAGCTTACCGCAGCTGCCAGTGCCGGCTCCTGATCGCTTCATTTCGTCGCTCTCTCGCTGTCACACACAGCGATGTGTGTGTCACAGCGGGAGAGTGACGACCAAAAAATGAAGCTGGACATTCAGCAACGACCGGCGACCTCACAGCAGGGGCCAGGTCGTTGCTGGATGTCACACACAGCGACAGCGACGGGACGTCGCTGCCACGTCACAGAAAATGGTGACGTAGCAGCGACGTCGTTGTCGTCGTCGTTATGTGTGACACCAGCTTTACACTGCAGGTCCTCTGCTCGGTGTCTGGTGAGTGTGATTGCGGAGTGTCCGCTGTCTATAATGAAGTGTCCTGCAGGATTCTTTAACTTTTTTATCAGCATGGACATTTCATTATTGAACCACAATTAGGGCTTATTTTCGGTGTAGGACTTATATTTAAGCCTTGCTCCGAAAATCTCTGCTAGGGCTTATTTTTTTGGGGAGGTCTTATTTTTGGAAAAACATGGTATATGTTCTTATTTAGAGAAAAAGGAGCATTTTCTCATGAAGAGCCTTTTCTTTTGTTCTAAAAACAGACACATAACATAACCCAGATGGACCAGAAAATAATCAATAAAAAAGGTAGAAATTAATCAACTTTTTTAAAATATTAAAAACAAAAAATAAGTTGGAATCACTCCATTTTATTTGAAAAATAAAGAATTAAAAAAAATGCCATATCTGTAAAAGTCCAGTCTTTCAATATCCAAAATAATTTAACCTATATGGAAAATGCCATAAGCAAAATGAAAAATAACCATAAAACCTGAATTGTTTTTTAATTGTTACACCTTTCCCCCAAAATGTACAAATAAAATCAACCAAAGCTTTATATCAACCCAAAAATGATATTTAAAACCTCCGGAGAAGGTAAAAGGTTAAAAAAATGGTGAAACAAGCACATAGAAATATATATTTTACAAATTTATTTTTTTAACTGCTAAATTTTAAAAAAAAAACTATACAAGTCTGCTACAGCTATAATCATATTGACTGTGAAAACTATCCTGCCAAGTCAATAGTTTTTCCTACAGAATGAATGTTGTAAAAACAAAACCTAACAATAATGACAGAATTGTATTTTTTTGCAGAATTTCACATCATTGGATTTTTTTTTTCAGTTCAAAAACTGACTGAGGCACAAAAAGGTTAAATAGATCTTTTAGACCTAATGAAACTGATGTACTTAATTTAAAGGGAATCAATCACCAGGATTTTCGTATATACCCTATAGCCAGTGCTATACTGGCACTATCAGGCTGAGTCTATACATACCTGTAGTGGTCAGCTCGGATGTTTAGGTTTTGAAATACAAGAAAGTAAAGTTTATAAAAGCCCCAGCTTCTTGAGTGACAGCAGCTGAGGATCAGATAGTATCTGGGGGGTATTCATAGTTATCCCCTCCCCCCTGTTAAAATTAGTATAAGTATTATGCAATCGATTACTTTTTCACTTGCAGGACCTGTGCTGATGTCATACCCATGTGACCAGAAGGGGCGGGGCCTCAGCCAACAGAAAAATGTTGCTTCCTGGTATCAGCTTGTGTATCCTGGTGACAGATTTCCTTTAAAGGGAACCAGTCACCAGGATTTTCGTACATAAGCTAAAGCCAGTGCTATACTGGCACTATCGGGCTGAGTCTATACATACCTGTAGTGGTCAGCTCGGATGTTTAGGTTTTGAAATCCAAGACAGTAAAGTTTATAAAATCGGCAGCTTCTTGAGTGACAGCAGCTGAGGATCAGATAATATCTGGGCAGTATTTATACTTATCTCCTCCCTCTGTTAGAATTCGCATAAGTATTATACAAACAATTCACTTTGTCTCTTGCAGGACCTGTGTGAGGTCATACTCATGTGACCTGGTATCCAGCTTTGTTGGCTGAGTCCCCGACCCTTCTAGTCACATGGGTATGACCTCGCACAGGTCCTGCTAGTGAAAAAGTAAATCGATTGTATAATACTTATGCTAATTCTAACAGATGAGGGGATAAGTATGAATACCCCCCAGATATTATCTGATCCTCAGCTGCTGTCACTCAAGAAGCTGATGATTTTATAAACTTTACTTTCTTGGATTTCAAAACCTAAACAACCGAGCTGACCACTACAGGTTTGTATAGAATCAGCCTGATAGTGTCAGTATAGCACTGGCTTTAGGCTATATACAAAAATCCTGGTGATTGGTTCCCTTTAACAATTAATTTCCCAATCATTTTTGAAAACTTATTTGATATTAAAATGAGCAGTTTAAGACTCCATACACACCAAACGTACATACTATAAAGTAGAAAACAAGTACATTAAATATGATTAAATGAGGGACACGCTGGTAGAGAGTGGTCTTACAATCTGTTAGGTATGGATGAAGAAGACTCGACTCAGAATTAGTGAACTAAGGCCTTGCGTGCACTGATTTTTTTGGTGCAGATTGTGGCACAAATCTGCATGTCTATCCTCATGCCAGCAAAGTCAATGAGAATTCTATAATTTAATAATAATAATAATAATAATAATAATAATAATCTGTTTTTCTATAGCGACAACATATTCCACAGCGCTTTACAATTCAGAGGTTCATATACAAACAAACATAAGTAAGAGATATAGAAGATACAATAATTAAAGCAAAAATAAAGACAACCCTGCTCATAAGAGCTTACAATCTACAATGAGGTGGGGGAACAATTTAGAGGTGCTTATTTACAATGACAGTCCAGCCATCTCACAGAAAAGGGAGATAGATAATGGCTGCATGAACTAGTCATTAGCCTGAAGTGTTGTGTGCACGTTGCTTATTTTTTACTTGCAAATTTAGTGTAGAAAATTATCTGCAGCATGTTATTTGTTGGTGCGTTTTTCCCTACGATTTTTATCCCTTCCACCCATTCACTTTGTTAAAAAAAACACATGACACAAAAAGCAACAATAACACACCAATAACGCAACAAAAATACACGAAAACACATGTGCCAGGAGATGCAGATTTCATGCTGAAAATTTCTGCACCAAATCTGCAACGTCCGCGCATAGGCTATGATGGACTCAATCCGGACATTTCCAGTCATTGAGCACTGGATCTACCATTTTGGAAATGATAACCGAAGAAGAAACTATGTCGCTTTTATTGACAACCGAAGATTTACACCAAATCCACAACCGGAATGGAAGGCCTAATGCACAAATCCTATGAACACAACAATAAACCAATGCAAGCCCAATATAATGAAAAATATCAATAAATCTTTATTGCAAACAATTTAAAATCATTAAAACGAATGGACCAACCCAAGTGACGGATGGAATTGATATAGGGGACCCAGCACCTACAATAAATAAGTAAGAGAATCTACAGATCTCCAAACCTTAAACTGTATAAGTATCATGGCCAGATACGATAGAAAAATATGAAGCAAGGAAATAACGAACATTACTATAATAGGTAAAATATAATATTGTACATTCACAAGTGTAATAGCCTATATAGGCAAGTGTAGAGAATCATTCAAGCCACATATAGTAATATTATTACCAGCATACAGGAGTCTAGATAGGGTAATGGTGCGGCGTCCCCACACACTGACGCGCATTTCGCAGCAATCGTGATTGACAGGCGCTGTCCTTATAACAATAATTAAAAATATAAATTCAACTTCACCCGCATTTGCCGTATTTGCAGTTGTTCCTGTAACTCTGCTAATAGGCAAATAAAAAAGGAAACACGTCACAACAATATCTCTTTTCTTAATTCATGAATAGTTTTAGATATTTGTATATTAAAAATTTCTTAAATCCATCATTACAGAGAATAATAGAGATAGGTGATAATGCCGCGCCACAGATCACTTCTGGAACCGTAAGATTAACGTATCTTTATTGGCATAGGTCTACGTGTTTCAGGAGCTCCGCTCCCTTCCTCAGGACCGTGAAGAACCAAGAGACATCAAATTGATGTCTCTTGGTTCTTCACGGTCCTGAGGAAGGGAGCGGAGCTCCTGAAACGCGTAGACCTATGCCAATAAAGATACGTTAATCTTACGGTTCCAGAAGTGATCTGTGGCGCGGCATTATCACCTATCTCTATTATTCTCTGTTATCTGCCATCGGGTGGCTGCAGCCTGGATCAATACTTTACATGCGATTAAAGGGGTTGTGACTTGCACAACTCCATCTGGTGAGTATTCACTCCCCCCTCCTCACCCCATATTATTAGGGTAATACCCTATTTGCGCTTCTTTTTCCACAGCTCTTTACAGTGGTTAAATCCATCATTAACAATAACGATCAGCTCACACCACAGTGCAGGATAAATACGGAAACTTTTTCTTTTAATTACAGTATAGTTTATCCAGACAAAATTGTTCCATAGATAATATCAAATAGATACATTAAATTATCCCATATAGTCCAATAGTCTGGATTAAACACACAATAATGTTCTCATCAATACAATAGTGCTGCAATGAATCCTATATAGGATTATCTTACGCATACTGCACAGCTCCATTCATATAGCGCTTTTGTAATCCATGCTGGATGCAGAGGATCAGTTACCTGTGGTGATGTTACGAGGTCCTCCTCCTTTATCAAGAGGACCCCGAAACATCGCCACAGGTGTTCACACCTGTTCACGTTAACTCATCTGTTGAGTCTCCCCAGAAAGGCTAATATGTTGGTATGCTAACACATTGAAGCGCTGTAGTGCTTCAAAACTGACTTTTGTATGACAACTCAACTGTTCATCATGAACATCTTCTTCCAAAATCACCAAGAATCAGATTGACGAAATAGGTGTCCACCAAAAATGGAGGTCATTGATCATTACAGCGAAAAAAAGGCCCGGAGCTGACTGTATAACTGGTCATGAACTTTTGACAGCAAAGATTAGAGTCAAATTGCAAAAACAGACTAGACAACAGGTTGCTTCCAACTTCAATTTGACCAACATACCTAAAGTTTTTTGGAATGGTCGGCACAACCAATTTATGTCACCAGACACAGATGAAAGACCCTGAGGAATTATGGACATATATGAAGAATATTACTACTGAAGAAGCCAGAAAGACAATAAACAATAGGCAGAAAAGACCCCCGCAGCCATGGTTAACAGAAGAGACCATAAAGATCATCGAAGAAAGAAAAATGGCAAAAGCAAATGATAACAACCAGGACCCAGACAAAATCAGTAGTGATGGGCCGACCCGGACTGTAAAAGTCCAAATCTGCGTGGTTTCAAAAGTATCTGGGTACCGGTTCTGGAGTTCTTAGGGAACTCCGGCTAATGATCTGGGCCTGGTAACTCTGGAAATAAAAAAAAATACAGGAAAAATAAACATATAACAAGCATGCTATACTTACCGAGTCTCCACCGTGGCTGTAACTGCTTACAGGCCGCTCACTCTTCTACCAGGGCCGCTCATTATTGTTCATCCATATTCACTGCTTTCCCCATCCACTGGCAGTCCTGACAATCTGGAAGTTGTATAGGACTTCAACCTACTCGGATCAATGATCACTCAAATGCAGTGACGACAACAGACGTCAATAGGAGAATAGCTATAGGCAAATCAACAATGAAGTCTCTAAACAAGGTCTTCAAATGAGGAACATTTCAATGGTGATGAAGACACAACTTATACATAGTCTGGTCTTTTCTATAGTAACATATGGATGCGACACCTGGATGATAAAGGAACAAGACAGAAAAAGAATCAATGCCTGCGAAAAGTGGTGCTGGATAAGCATGTTATCAATACCATGGATGGCAAGAAGAACGAACAAAAAAATTTGGAAACCAATCAAGCCAGACATGTCACTCAAAGCAAGGATTACCAAGCTATGATTTGCCTATTTTGGCCATCATACAAAGAGAGCAATCACTGGAGAAGGACATCATGGGCAAAAGAACAGAATGAAAAAGAAAAGGGAGACCAGCAACCCGATGGCTTCATATTATCAAGAAAATAGCAGAGAACACCCACCCTGGTAGACCTATCCAGGCTTGCACTAGATCAATGTTCCTACAGAGCGTTCATCCAGCAAGTTGCCATAGTTTGAGATAGAGCTGAAGGCCATTAAATAATAATAATAATAATAATAATAATGACACTTTCTAATAGAAGTTTTGCAATTCCTGACTGTATTCAAGATATCAATGAACGGAAACATTAAGGGTAGGGCCATCTTTGGCTAAGTGAAAGTAACTAATTTCATATCTCCATTCACATACAAATCAAAAAGAATTGGGATTTTTGCCAACTCTTCGATCACAGTAATAGCAACTGGTGGGTCGCAAAGTCACCACATTTATTCTCAGTAGTTCTGATATAGTGTCATGACTACAAGTCACATTGTTGCAACCTATTTTTTATATTGGGAGGATGACAACATCCCCGATCTAGTCCTGTTCACAAAGCAAAAGTTGGTGTATTGTTATAGTCAATCTAGTAGGAACAAAACATTGCAACAGACATCTTTACTCGGGAGCGGGAGCTGAGTGTCATTTGAGTGTCATGCGACTGTGGTCCGATCGTGCGATCAGACCACAGCTGCAGAGGGGGGTCAGCGCTGCAGAGGGGAGGGACAGCGCTGTGGAGGAGAAGGAGGGATTTATCTCCCTATCTCCTCCATTGCCGGCTGATGCGAGAATTGCACTGCACTCGCGTTACACCGGTGTAACGCAGAGGAATGCGATGTTTCTCTCGCACCATAGACTTGAATGGGTGCAAGTGAAACAAGCTCGCGTTGCACTCGCAGCATGCTGCGACTGTTTTCTTGGTCCGATTAGAGCTGAGAAAATAATCGCTCATGGGAGCTGCCCCATAGAGTAAGGCGGGCTTTACACGCTGCGACATCACTAGCAATTGCTAGCGATGTCGAGTGCGATAGCACCCGCCCCCATTGTACATGTTCTATCTGGTGCTTGCTGCCATAGCGAACATTATCGTTACGGCAGCTTCACACGCACATACCTGGTCGGCGACGTCGCTGTGACTGCCGAACAATCCCTCCTTCAAGGGGGAGGTGCGTTCAGCGTCACAGCGACGTCACCGCGACGTCACTAAGCAGCCGGCCAATAGAAGCGGAGGGGAGGAGATGAGCGGGACATAAACATCCCGCCTACATTCTTCCTTCCGCATTGCCGGTGGGCGCAGGTAAGGAGATGTTTGTCGTTCCTGTTGTTTCACACACAGCGATGTGTAGTGCTGCAGGAACGACAAACAACATCATATCTGCAGCAGTAATGACATTATGGAATTGAACGACGGGACACAGATCAGCGATTTTTTACACTTTTGCGCTCGTTCATCGTCGCGCCTAGGATTTACACATTGCGATGTCGCTACCGGCGCCGGATGTGCGTCACTAACTACGTGACCCCGACGATATATCGGTAGCGATGTTGCAACGTGTAAAGCCCGCCTAATATTGGTCCGAGTGGAATGCAATTTTTTATTTCTGGACACTGTGTCCTTTTTTTTATATACACTTATCCATTGCAACAGAGCACCTTTACACAATCAGTTTTCTCATACATGCTCTGCGTTTTTCATAATTAGTACATTTATTCATTATAATCTATGAGGATGTTCATGTCCATTTTTTGGTGCTCTGAGTGCTTGTTTACATGTGAAAGCACGGATGTCTGCACAAACCCATTGATTTTAATGGGTCTATGTGTGTCCGTGTCTCAAGTACGATTGAAAATGGATGGCACACGTCACGCACCGGAAACACGGACGTGTGAAAGAGGCCAAATGCAGAATACTTCCAATTTAAAAGTCCACTGTTATCATGGGTTCTGTAGGTATAAATACAATAAAATACCTAATACACTTACTCATGCATGTGGGACATTTTGATGCACAATGATATGGTTACACCCTGCTTCTTTTACCTTTAAGAAAAAAATAACTAGGGTATATAAATTGACTGAAAAATGTTGATTAAAATACCATAAGTAAATTAATATAAAATACCAGAGAATGTTCACAAAACCAAACTGACAAAAGCTAAGAACTGAGGATAGCACACATGAGCGGCTTGGCACCAGTTAAACAGAACATCATTTACACTACAGTTGATCCAGATTGTTACAGTGGATACACAGCTTTGGGCACCTACTATCACATCTGGTGGGATTGTGGAAAATTGCAGACGACTATGGAAAAAAAACGAGAGACTTATAGTGCACAGTCCTGAACACTCACATTTATTATTCAGCATGGCAGCATACGGGTGTGATAGCAAGCCATATATTTACTGTATAAAAATCATTTTGTGGACCTATTTTCCGTTGTTCAGGTTTATTAAATTGCAAATATCCATTTCAAAGAGTCAATTGTGCAAAATAGTTTTATTTTTATTATTTTATGTAAGCAATACTGTTAATGACAGCATATTAAAGTTCATGTGTAGCTTGGATTTAGACCTCCAATGGCCACTTATTCAAGTTGTTCAAAATACGCTGTCTTCCACATGGTTGTACTCTAGGTGCCACAAGTCTGCCC
This sequence comes from Anomaloglossus baeobatrachus, assembly GCF_048569485.1. NCBI lineage: Eukaryota > Metazoa > Chordata > Amphibia > Anura > Aromobatidae > Anomaloglossus > Anomaloglossus baeobatrachus. The sequence continues at coordinate 87,899,764 of NC_134358.1, forward strand.
AGCCCTGCTTTTCTCTTGGCTCTGCTATTTAGTTCCAAGTCCAAAGTGCTTGTTGCAGTTGCTCCAAAGTTCCTTTGCTTGGCTCTGCAATCTCAAGGTGGCAGTCCAAAGGTGCCTATCGCATACTAAGCTCTGCTGTTCTATGGTGCCTATCTGCATGTTCACCTTTGCTGTCCTGTGGTGTCTGTCACCTACTAAGCTCTGCTGTTCTATGGTGCCAGTCACCTACTAAGCTCTGCTGTTCTATGGTGCCTATCTGCATGTTCACCTCTGCTGTTCTATGGTGCCTGTCACATACTACTAAGCTCTGCTGTTCTATGGTGCCTGTTAGTGATGGGCAATCACACCGATGGTTGGGATCGGGAGCCTCGCCTGATCATCTTGTAAAGATCGAGATCGGGATCGAGATAACGCAAACTTGTGTCCGATCATCGATCTTGTACTTTACAGTTATGGGATGGGGCGAGGGGGGGGGCTGTAAAATAAAGAATATAATTAATAATAAACATTGTCATTATACTTACAGGTCCCGCGACGCGTCCTGCAGGCTCTGTCCCGACACTTCTACTTCCGCGTCCGATCATTACTGTGCCTCCTGGTAATCACCACTGCCTAAATCCATGACGTCATAGCTATGTGACCAGTCTTCCGTGAATGTTGTACAGACATTGGCTTACAGACTGGTCACATGACTATGACATCATCCAAGGTCCTGTTAACTGAACTTTGATTGTCACTGTGTCGCATCGCATCACGGCGCCCAATCTCCCGACAGGAGCGGGTCATCTGCACGTACAGAACAAGAAGCAGGCTGACAGTGAGGGTATGACTGCACTTGCATCTCGCATTGCTGATGCCCTCAGGACAGGAGCATTTCAGCTGCATGGAAATACGTGCAGATGGCCCACTCCTGTCGGGAGATTGTGCGCTGTGATGCGATGCAACACAGTGACAATCAAAGTTCAGTTAACAGGAGCTTGGATGACGTCATAGTCATGAAACCAGTATGTAAGCCAATGTCTGTACAACATTCACACCAGACTGGTCACATGGCTATGACATCATGCAAGGTCCTTTAGGCAGTGGTGCTTACCGGGGGGCACAGCAATGATCGGACGCGGAAGCAGAAGCAACTGGGAAACAGAGTCTGCAGGACCTGAAAGTATGATCATAATGTTTTTTAATAATATGCTTCTTTTTTTTTTTTACAGCCCCAGGACCCGATCTGGACCCAATCTGTAACATGAGCTTCACAGAAAATCTTGTGATCGGGATCGTGTACACGATCACTATGTGATCGGTACGATCCCTGATCTTTACAGTTCGGGATCGCCCATCACTACCCACTATAAATTGTACATACCGTATTTTTCGGAATATAAGACGCACTTTTCCTCCCAAAAATTTGGGAGGAAAATGAGGAGTACGTCTTAAAATCCTAATGTAGCTTCCCGGGTGCTGCCGGCGCTTGTCAGTACGGCGCTGTTGTGTGCATCGGCTCCACTCTGTTCGGATCTGCTCTGTGCGCGGCTGGTCTGTTCTACTTGGTGCGCGGCTGCTATGTGCTGCTCGGCGCGCAGCTGCTTTGTGCTGCTTGGCACGCAGCTGCTTTGTGCTGCTCAGCGCGTGGCTGCTTTGTGCTGCTCAGCGGGTGGCTGCTTTGTGCTGCTCGGCGTGTGGCTGCTTTGTGCTGATCGGTGGGCGGTCATTCTGAAGATATCGGCAGTCAGGGATTGAAATGATGGCGCCTAGAGTCAGCGCCTGCACAGATGGAGCTCTCAACGCAAGCTGTCATCTCCGCACGCGCCAACTATAAGTCAAAACAACAAACACTGCACTCTCTTTTTTTGTATAAAAAGTGAACAATAAGACAGAGTTGAGTTTTTCTTTGCAAAAGAACTTGTTGTATACAGTATTTATTAATAAGGTGACAGAGAAGACATGGGACGTTTTAGCCTTGTAAGGCCTTTTTCACGCCAAGTCACTGGAAAAAGTAAAAAAAATAATCAATATTTTACAATATAATACATAAATACATATTTTGTATAAAAAGTGAAAAATAAGACAAAGTTGAGTTTTTCTTTGCAAAAGAACTTGTATATTTATTAATAAGGTGACAGAGAAGACATGGGACGTTTCGGCCTTGTAACGCCAAGTCACTGGAAAAAGTGAAAAGAATAACAATCAATATTTTACAATATAATGCATAAATACATATTTATGCGGCGACTATGACCGCCATTTTTTGAAGCCCTCACTGTAGACCGCCGACATCTTCAGAATGGCTGGTGACTCTCTGCCCCCCGCACAGAGCAGAGCGGTGTCACCGGCCCCACACAGAGCGGCGTCACCGGCCTCGCACAGAGTGGCGTCACCGGCCTCGCACAGAGCGGCGTCACCGGCCCCGTACAGAGCGGCGTCACCGGTCCCGCACAGAGCGGCATCACCGGCTCCGCACAGAGTGGCGTCGCCAGCTCCGCTCAGAGCGGCGTCACCAGTCCCGCAAAGATCAGAGACCGCAGAGAGTATCTAGGCTGCATCACCCCGCTCCGCTGCTTCCCCCTCTCCTTGGTAAGACACCACCAGATTATAAAACGGACCCTATATTTTTTTTTTCACCTTTTTTCTCTCCAAATTTGGGGTGCATCTTATAATCCGGTGCGTCTTAAAAAACGAAAAATACAGTAGGTCCCATCAAGTGGCTGTTTAGTGAAATATAAGAAATGAGAACTCTGGTACTCACTACACCCCATAAAAGAGAAAAAAGCGAAAATATTAATTCATTCTTTTTGCTTTATTGAAAATAGAGCATAATAGTATACTGTATAGTCTGTATAACACAGATGACGTTTCGGCCAGGTGGCCTTTATCAAAACCGCACCGTCTAAAGAAACTGAAGTATGCTGAGTCCCACACAGCAGGATATACAGGGACACATTTTCAGCTCCTAATACAAGTGACTCTCCACATTATGAGACACTTCTCTCATTGACATACATCATATTTCAGTCTCTTTAGACGGTCCGGTTTTGATAAAGGGCACCTGGCCGAAACGTCATCTGTGTTATACGGACAATATACTTTTATGCTCTTTTTTCAATAAAGCAAAAAGAACTAATCAATATTTTCGTCTTTGTTTCTTTTTTATGGGGTGTAGTGAGTGCCGGAGTTCTCATTTCTTATATGTATATTTTTTTTCTCCTGAGAACATACATGGTGATGCTGGGTCTTATCTAAACTGGGCTGTTTAGTAAAAGACTGTTCATTTTGGACTGGTGGTCTCCCTCATTGAACATTCTATCATCTGATCCTGGCTAACCAAAGTCATTGGTAGCATGCAGCCTGCAAGGCCATATCACCCCTTTAGATGAAGTTGACACACCCAGCCAGGACCCCCATCTTAGTGCTTTAAAGGATACCTCCAATCATGCTATCTAGTAAACAGACAAACAAAAAACAAGAAAGAATAGTAAATGGTAGGGAACATTAACTACTTACCAGTCTTGAACTCCTCTCAACTCCTGTTTGAGACCTGTGTGAGGTCATACCCATGTGACCAGAAGGGGCGGGGCCTCAGCCAACAAAGCTGGATACCAGGTCACATCGGTATGACCTCACACACGTTCTGCAAGAGACAAAGTGAATTGTTTGAATTTGAATAATACTTATGCTAATTCTAACAGGGGGAGGGGATAACTATCAATACCCCACAGATATTATCTGATCCTCAGCTGCTGTCACTCAACAAGAAGCTAATTTTATAAACTTTACTTTCTTGAATTTCAAAACCTAAACTTCCAAGCTAACCACAACAGGTATGTAGAGAATCAGCCTGATAGTGCCAGTATAGCACTGGCTTTAGGTTATATAGGAAAATTCTGGTGATTGGTTGCCTTTAAAGGAAATCTGTCACCAGGATTTTGCAATGTAAGCTGAAGACAGCGTGCTGTAAGGGTAAACACAGTGAATTCAGGGATGCCTGTCTTGTGAAAGTCCATCTGTTTTTTTTATTTGCTGTTTATTTAAGCAGCAGGACTTTATTGCAGGATGACAAAGTCAAATGCACGTCAGTCCAACACGCCCCCTCCTCTGATTGGCACTTCACTGTTAATGTCCAATCTCTATAGATAGTCTGGTGTGGGTGGGGATAGCTCTTTCATCTCTACTACATGGCTAAATCTAAAAATTCTGATTGTGTCAGAACCATTGCACCCAGTAATTTAAATGATACTGTCATGGACAAACTTAGGGAAGGTCCAAGATACACAACAAGCAGGGGTTTCACCACAAAAACAAGGAGTTTACCGGGGACATATTAACAATGGTGGGCCCTGATGCTAGTGAGTAAGAAAATGGGACACCTCCTGCACTCAGCTGCACCCTGCACTTCTAGCCAGTCCCCATACAGTCCCTATACAGGTTCTGTACCTGTCACTGAGCAGGATGGCTGAAACCATGAGAGACCCTGAAATAACCCTGGCTAGTGAGCTGGCAGGTAAGGATCACTAGTCCCACCGCTGCACTAATACAACATAAAAGAAAAGGTATGACTAACAGGGAGAACAACCAAAGGATAAAGCCAAGCTTCACAGTTGAAGTCAGACACCAGGACTGCAGCCTACACTGCTTCACATCAACAATGGCTTCAGTAGCTCCTTGCACCTCAAGGCCTAGAAACACAATGGATTCATAATAACAGGGCCCTCTTCTGGGAAATGTGACAATATATAGGGGAAGGGAGTGGTCACCAACCGGAAGCACCTGAGGCCAGAAGTCAGAAGCTGCTGGATAGCAAAATTGACATTAACCTGTTCAGCACCAAAGTAAAGGGAATATGTTTAATGTGAGGGGTCTCAGAAGAGAAAGAGAGACTCTGGCCCAGATCCTGTCACAAGTGTCTAGTAACAGTGAGACCACCATGACAGATTAATCATTGGAATCATGGTCTCTTTGTCTTCATAATGCTGCTCTCAGATGAGGTAGCATAAACCAGCTGACAGATTATCTTTAAAGGAATCACATACGTACCAGTGTTTTCATTTTGTATGAGAATTATTTTCAGATACTGTATATAAATATATAACATAACTTACTGTCTACATGTGCGAACCTGATCATGCTTTAGCATGCTTAAACCATACCTCCCAACCGTCCCGGATACAGCGGGACAGTCCCTCTTCTGAGCCTTTGATCCCGGGTCCCGCCCGTGAGGCTGTTTATCCCGGGCTCCACCCACCCACTGTAGCCCCGCCTCGCTGTTTCTCCCTTCTATTCATTACAGAGCCGACCGCGCACCTACTCCTGTGACTGCTGCTGAGGTATGAATCACCCCCTGCAGCAGAGCGACCCCTCCCTGCAGCAGAGCGATCCCCCCTCCCCCAGAGCCGACCCCCCCAGTCCCGGAGCCTGCGTTTGTCTGCAGCTGTTCTCTGATTCCCCGTGTGCGGCTTCTCACTGCTGCAGACACGCGGGGAGTCAGGACGCTGAGGAGACCGTGCAATCAGCACTTATCTCCTGCAGATAGCACTGGCCAGTAATAACCTATGCAGAGTGGCATCTGCAGGCTTCTATTAGCTTACCGATCAGTGGTCTCCTGCCTGTGGAGCAGAGCTGCTGGGTCCTAGCTTCCCAACAACTTCAGCTCTGCTTTATCCTGGCTGCCCTACCAGTTAAAGGGAACATGTCAGCAGAAATTTCACAATAAAAGTAATAGATTCCCCTCTGCAGCTCCTGGGCTGCTTCTAGAAAGGTTCCTGTTGTTATTGTGCCCCCTTTGAGACCTACAAAAATACTTTATGAAGTCTTACCTTTTTGTATGCAAATGTGTTTTTATGGTCACGGGGGCGGGCTGTCTGGCGTCCGTTATTCCCCCTCCTGCCGCTTTACGCAGTCCCCCATTGCTCATTTACATACACAAGAACGCCTTCCTCATGTAACTGTCCTCCCGAAGATTTGCGCATGTGAACGCTTTTTCAGGTGATTGCGCAGGCACGAGATTATGGGCGGCGCTGTGATTGTCATCAACAGCGTTAACCAAGTACCCGCCCATAATCTCGTGCCCGCACTTTTCCCTCTGACTCCACCGTTATGCGCAAGTGCTGGCCATATGAACCATGTTACCTATTACCGCTTGCACGAGATTATGGGCGGGTATTTGGATCACTTTGCTGATGACAATCACAGCGCCGCCCATAATCTTGCGCCCATGGTAATAGGTAACATGGTTCATATGGCCAGTGCTTGCGCATAACGGTGGAGGCAGAGTGAGAAGCGCGGGCACGAGATTATGGGCAGGTACTTGGATGACGCTGCTGATGACAATCACAGCGCCGCCCATAATCTCGCGCCCATGGTAATAGGTAACGTGGTTCATATGGCCAGTGCTTGCGCATAACGGTGGAGGCAGAGTGAGAAGCGCGGGCACAAGATTATGGGCAGGTACTTGGATGACGCTGCTGATGACAATCACAGCGCCGCCCATAATCTCGCGCCTGCGCAATCACCTCAAAAGCGTTCACACTTTGCACAGTGCTCAGTCCCGCGAGAGTGGCACTGGGCATGCACAAAACTTCAGGAGGACAGTTACATGAGGAAGGCGTCCTCATGTATGGAAATGAGCAATGGGGGACGGCGTACAGCGGCAGGAGGGGGAATAACGGACGCCAGGCAGCCCGCCCCCGTGACCATAAAAACAGATTTGCATACAAAAAGGTAAGACTTCATAAAGTATTTTTTTAGGTCTCAAAGTGGGCACAATAACAACAGGAACCTTTCCAGAATGCAGCCCAGGAGCTGCAGAGGGGAATCTTTTATTTTTTTTGCTAAATTTCTGGTGACAGTTTCCCTTTAAAGGGAACCTATCAGGTGCAATCTGCACTCAGAGCCAGGAGCAGTTCTGGGTGTATATTGCTAATCCCTGCCTAACCGTCCCTGTATACACTAGCATAGATAAAGGCATCTATAGAAAAAGTATTTTTAAAGAGCTTATATCTTATGCTAATTAGCGCGGGGACTAGTCCCAAGGGCGTTACTTCACTTGGCTAGTCGGCTCACATAGCGTATTAGTACTCACACAGGGGCGTAATAACATGCTAACATGCTATGCGAGCCGACTAGCCAAGTGAAGTAACGCCCTTCGGACTAGTCCCCGCGCTCATTAGCATAAGATATAAGATCTTTAAAAATATTTGTTCTTGATCTCTTTATCTATGCTAGTGTATACAGGGACGGTTAGGCAGGGATTAGCAATATGTGCCCAGAACTGCTCCTGGCTCTGAGTGCATATTGCACCTGACAGGTTCACTTTAAAGGGAACCTGTCACCAGATTTGGGGCCTATAAGCTGCGGCCACCACCAGCGGGATCTTATGTACACATTCTAACATGCTGCATACCTCCCAACCGTCCCGGATACAGCGGGACTTTCACGCTTTACGTTGTTTGTCCCGTTGCCACGGGCGGGACGGCCGGCTCCCGGGCTCCGCCCACCCACTCTCTCTCCGCCTCCCTGCTTTTCCCTCCTACCATCCTAGTAGACGTGGCATAGAGAGGAGCGCTGCCTGTGCTGCTGCTGGTACAGTAAACTAATCTCCCCAGCGCTGATTTCCCTCCCTCCCCCCTCACCCCCGGCCGGAGCCTGTCTGTGCGGTCGGCCGGCCGCCTGTCTGTGCGGTCGGCCGGCCGCCTGTCTGTGCGGTCGGCCCGCCACCTGTCTGTGCGGGCGCCCCCCTGCCGCCTGTCTGTGCGGGCGCCACCCGCCGCCTGTCTGTGCGGGCGCCCCCCGCCGCCTGTCTGTGCGGGCGCCCCCCTGCCGCCTGTCTGTGCGGGCGCCCCCCTGCCGCCTGTCTGTGCGGGCGCCCCCCTGCCGCCTGTCTGTGCGGGCGCCCCCCTGCCGCCTGTCTGTGCGGGCGCCCCCCGCCGCCTGTCTGTGCGGGCGGCCCGCCGCCTCATTGTGCGGGCAGCCGGCCGCCTCTCTGTGCGGGCGGCTGGCCGCCTCTCTGTGCGGGCGGCCCGCCGCCTGTCTGTGAAGGCGGCCGGCCGCCTGTCTGTGAAGGCGACCGGCCGCCTCACTGTGCGGGCGACCGGCCGCCTCACTGTGGCTGCCTGCGTGTCCGTGCTGGAGGCCCGCCGGCTGCCTGCGTGTCCGTGCTGGAGGCCCGCCGGCTGCCTGCGTGTCCGTGCTGGAGGCCCGCCGGCTGCCTGCGTGTCCGTGCTGGAGGCCCGCCGGCTGCCTGCGTGTCCGTGCTGGAGGCCCGCCGGCTGCCTGCGTGTCCGTGCTGGAGGCCCGCTGGCTGCCTGCGTGTCCGTGCTGGAGGCCCGCCGGCTGCCTGCGTGTCCGTGCTGGAGGCCCGCCGGCTGCCTGCGTGTCCGTGCTGGAGGCCCGCCGGCTGCCTGCGTGTCCATGCTGGAGGCCCGCCGGCTGCCTGCGTGTTTGTGCTGAATGGGTGTGGATGGGGAGTGGATATGGGCGTGACTGTGAAATGGGTGTGGTTAGGGGGCGTGGCCTAAAAATTTGCCGCGGCGCGCTACGCGCGCCGCAAACTTTGTCCCTCTTTTCCTTCTTTAAAAGTTGGGAGGTATGCTTAAACATGTCCTATGGTGCACGTAGCTCTCACTTCTAGACTTTGCTGCCGAATATCTTATTTTCACTCCACCAAACAATGCTCAAAACTGTAAGCAATATAGAGTGAAATGAAGGAGAAAGCAGAACAATATACTCTCCCTTTCCAGCATCCCCTTGGTGCAAAGCTGAGAATAAAACACTTTACTATGCAAACTGAACACAACTCACATAACAGTTCAATTAGATTATTATAAGAAATGGTACAACCATTAGTATTGACACACATATCTTAAAATATATAAGCATGCAGTAATCTCCAATGATGCCCTTTCCTATTTCAGCCAATATTTCATTAATGAGTCTTGTTCCTCCTGACCGGCGAGTGGACATCATAATAGACAGATAACATTTATTTTCATTGCACTTACAAACCACAGCTACATTTCGCCACTTCCATCTCAGTAAACTCTTCAGTTTCATGTCAGGCATTTTAGCACTCATTTATATACTCTACAATGTTATCAAAATGTTTCCGCAATCATTAGAATTTTATTCTGTCTGCCTCCATTCTATTCTAATCTCATATCCTACTAATGTAAGAGAATTTGTCTTTTGAGATGTCTGGAGAGTCCAGTCTTCGATGTGTGATAATATACATGTTTTAAAAAACTACAAAGAGCTAATAAACAGAATAGAATTACATTTCTAAAAGTCTAAAATAATCGCATACAAAAATATAAATATTACATAGAATATCCTTTGGGTCAACATGTTAGGTTAGGTCATGGGTTGAACTCGATGGAGTTAAAGGGAACCTATCAGCAGATTTGGGGCCTATAAGCTGCGGCCACCACCACTGGGCTCTTGTATACAATATTCTAACATTCTGTATATAAGAGCCCAGGCCGCTGTGTAGAACGTAAAAATCACTTGATAATATATAAATATATATTATATAATAACACTACATAATAACACTATATAATATAAAGCGCTGTGGAATTAATAGCGCTATATAAATGAATAAAATTATTATTATTATTAATTATTATTATTAATACTTACCTAAATGGTCGCTGCGGTGGAGTTGGTTCATATGGGTGTCTCCGTTCTCCGGTGCCGGAGCCTCCTCTTTCGGCCATCTGTGTCGTCCTTCTTCTGAAGCCAGGGTGCATGACGCATCCTACGTCATCCACACTCGCCTGCGCAGGACTTCAATGCCGGCGAGTGTGGATGACGTAGGATGCGTCATGCACCCCGGCTTCAGAAGAAGGACGACACAGATAGCCGAAAGAGGAGGCGTCGGCACCGGAGAACGGAGACGCCCATATGAACCAACTCCACCGCAGCGACCGTTTAGGTAAGTATTATAAAGTGATTTTTACGTTCTACACAGCGGCCTGGGCTCTTATATACAGCATGTTAGAACACTGTATACAAGAGCCCACTGGTGGTGGCCACAGCTTATAGGCCCCAAAATGGTGACAGGTTCTTTTTAAGTCTACCTTCAACCTTAAACACTATGAAACTATGAATACTTACTTTTGAGAAGCAGAAAGGTACTTTTCATTTTATTTGACTTTTGAAGAATAAGAAGTCATAAGCGTGTACATGAGGAATAACAACATTTTTGCACCTTTTATGACACATATCCTTCAATTTTCTTCAGTATTGTCCTCTGCAGGTTCTAGCTCTGATTTTCAGTTGTCTCTGAGCTGGTGAACGGAGACTTCCTGATAAGTTGCAGCCTATAGACACTACACACAGAAATGAGGAATTCCTGTTTTTCAGATTCACATTTTACAGCACTACTATGGACTGATCTTCAACAGTGGACCTCAGTGATATCATAGGAAGAAAATGTAATACTTTTCACTTATTAATAACACATTTAAAGGGTTTCTAAAGAGCCTGGTTCTAGATACTCCATTATGGAAAACTCATATTGACAAGTAGATAAGTTACTTCTTCATTAACTCATTCTACCAGTTAAATGATCTAACATTTCCCTTCACATTCTGTATACTGCTATTGTCTTTTCTATTGGAGGTTGACTAATGAACTGCAAGTTAAAACGGATCTGTCATGTGATCACACTGCCATTTTTTTGGGTTTAAAGCTCCCATGACAGCCTATTGACACTCTGCAGTGCAGTAGTGGTTTGGGGGAATGAGTGGGGTAATAGAGGGAGCTTTCTCCCTGTCTTACCACATTGAGTTTGTGGATGTTAATATAACTCCGGTCAGAAAGCAACCCTATCTTTAAAAAAAAGCAGTAAGTCTTTGCAAAATTCAGGACAATATGCACAATGTCATAAGACAGTGCAATAAGTTTTAAAGAATATTAATAGAGATGAGTAGACCTGTGGAAGTTTGAAGGTACTTTAGATAGAGTTCTGTTCTGGACCTGAACTTGATCCAAAACTCACTGGAGGTCACTGATTGGGCAGTTCGGGTCTCTGCTTGCATACAGGCAGCTATCAACAGATCACTTACAGGGGAGGGTGAGAGCCATTCAGAGACTCCAAGCAGCTTGCACTGGGCCAATCATCAACCGTACCCAAGCACAGCGATTCTTGATCGAGTGGCTTTCATACGTACAACACCCGAACTCCGAACTTAAAGAATGAGTTTTTTTAAAAGTACGTGTTCGCTACGAACCTTGAACTTTACAATTCTCTCATCCCTACATATGGACACCTGCAACTTCCGGTAGCGTCATATCGACAATCGACAGCAGCTTTTACTCTTCCGCTGTGTTGATGGAGTATCACTACCAAGGTCATGCTAAATGACAGCTCGCTCCCCGATGCCTAATGATCAATCAGCATGGTGTTGGCAGTAGTGCGCAATCAACAGAGCAGCCCAGAAGAGGAAGAGCTGCTATGTTGTCGTAAAGTGAACAGAGCAGACAAATGTCTGGTCTGAGTCAGCATAGATCGGAGCCAGTTAGGAACTATCTGCCTGTAAGTTCTTAGCCCTCAAGCAAAAAATAAGTAAAGTCCCTGATAACCTCTTTAAATATAAATGTTTGTTATATGCAGGTCCTTCTGCTACTGTCATGGGAATGAGCCTCATTATGCACCACAAGAAATGGAGAGATAGCAGTTGTGGAGCTTCAGGTCTTTCTATTAACTTGTATAGGCGTTCCAAAAATTCCAGTGGCTGTCCCTTAAGTGTAAAGGATAGGAACAGACAATCAGAATACTGACACTGGTTATGGTTCTTGTATTCACTCCACCGAGCGGAGCCGCCGCCCGACCACCTAGTGGAGCTGCCGCCCGACCAATCTACACCCCACCTACTGTCTCCTCCCCAAAATCCTATAGAATGTAAGCCTGCAAGGGTAGGGCCCTCTTCCCTCTGTACTAGTCTGTCTACTGTAACTTGTGTCTGTATTCTGTATGTAACCCCTTCTTATGTACAGCCCCATGGAATCAATGGTGCTCTATAAATAAATAATAATAATAATAATTCACTCTTGACATTGACCCTGTTGCGATGGCAGTCAGTATAGCCTCATAGTAATCCAGTTTGGAAGAAATGAAAGGATGGCTGTGAGGCAAATCCCGGGATATGAAGATGAATTATGACTCCAGTCATAATCCCTCATCACTCCCTGGCAGTGCCCCCTCCCTTCTTGTTCTCAGTGTTCCACTTACACCTCCATGGCCATGTCCTGTGATATGGAGATGAGGTGGTGTGGGAACAATGGACACAGGATGACTCCCTGCCGTCACCCTGTAACAAGAGTTGTATCTCATTAGCAAGGCTATGGAACTAGCAGACAGAACGACTCCAGTAAAAAATGGTTCATATCTCGCAAGCCATATTTCCGATAAATATGGCAACCATAAAAATGGTGTCTCCGCATGCGGACGATGCCGGCACACCCTTTTTATGGGAGCAGGACATTGGGAAATGCCCCAGGCGTGATATCAGCCAATGGGGAACTGGCAGACAGGTCATGAGTCCCCTCGTTCTGTAGCTAAATTCATAGCTGTCACAATGAGAGCATTGGCGTCCGCCTACGACGCTCCCAGGCAAAGTTATGGCCATATTCCATGTTGTGGATTTTGTCCATAACTCCAGCCAGGGGTGGAGCAGTGCTCCCTCTGAGGTCACGAAGGTAGGAGGGGACCTGGATTTGTCCAGGTTGATAACCCTACTTCGGCCATTTTCCAGTGTTCTTTCGCTGGGGGTCACGTGTGAGAAACATCTGTGGGAGTTCCTGGAAACCTGGTCTACAGCGCCCCCCTGTGGCCAGACGCACAAGGTAACTGATTGAATTTGCATACCTGTTTGTAAACCATGCTTTATCTGTAACTGTACTCTGACATATGTATATTCTGTAGATTCCCTATTGTATATATTGTAGTTTCTAGTGTGCTTTAGGCTGATTAAATTATATAATTAATCTTGGGCTGTTCTGTTATCTCGATCTTGAATCCCACGTCTGTGTGTTCGGCTAATAGTTACCGTGAAGCGGTTGGTGGCAGCGAGATTGTGCCAAGGATTATTGTGGGGAGGCCAGTGAGATTCGGGGAGATTTTATATATTCCGCCCGCGGAGGTCGGGGGAATATATACCTTACTCTCACCGGGGACCCTTCAATAATCGGCATAAGTAGTATAGCGGCCTCCTTGCTTATTGTCGGGCAATTCCATAATTGGCCTGACTATAAGAGGGGCGCTAGAGAGCGCGTCACGTGCTCTGTCTGTCGGTCGGGAGGTATAAAGGAGGGGTGACCCCCACTTGTTACCCCCCGATTGTGACGTACTGGTAGCCAGCGCGGGGGATTTCTGAGTGACCCCCCCGGTGGTTTGTGACATATTGGTGGCATAGCGGTGGGATCGAGATAATAGTGTGTGTGAGTGTGAGACCCATACTCCCAGACACCAAAGACTGCCTGCAGCAGCTGTGGCTGCTGGGGTCTTCAGACCAGCTCAACACTAGAGTGTCAGAGTGCAGATACTGTAAGGTGTGTGGAGGCATCAGGTGTCAGTTCTGTGTCAGTGACCAAAAGTCTGCAAGAATGGCTGATGGCACCAGGAGCAGAGCTATGCAACTGGCCAATGCTAAGGCAGGAGCCGAAGAGAGGGAGGACGGTGCTGTGGACAGTAATGAGGAGGTTGCCCACGAGTCCTCCAGGAGCTCGACGCCAGAGAACCGCTCTGCAGAGGACATTGCACAACCTGGCACTGCTGGACAAGATGAGGAGCAGCTCACCCAAGGGTCCTCAACGAGCCAGATGCCAGCCCTCCGCTCTGCAATGGACAGTGAAGCACCAGGCTCCGCAGCGGGCCGCAGATCACCACGTGCCATTCCACCGAGCCTGGGAGGCTCGGATAGCCTTCTTCAAATGGCTATGGCCCTTCTCCAGGCTGGAGACCAGAAGGGCTACAAGGAACTCCTGGCAGAGCGCAGGGCAGAGCGGCAGGCAGCGCGTGATGCTGAGGCTGCGGAGCGGCAAGCAGCGCGTGAAGAGCGCCAGGCAGAGCGTGAGGCTGCGGAGCGACAGGCAGACCGTGACTACCAGCTGCATCTAGCCAAGCTCCGGCCCTCATCAGCCACATGTGACCTTCGAGACACCAAACTTCCAAAGGTCCGTGTTGAGGACTTCCCAGTGCTGGAGAAGGATGGAGACTTGGACTCTTTCTTGACTGCTTTTGAACGGACTTGCTTGCAGCACCATCTGGACAAGGACCAGTGGGCCAAATACCTGACCCCCCGTTTAAGGGGTAAGGCCCTGGAAATCCTTGGGGACTTGCCTGCTGAGGCAGATCAGGGCTACGACACCATCAAGCGGGCCCTGATCCAACAGTACAACCTCACTCCGGAGTCCTACCGCAAGAAGTTCCGGACCCTGCAGAAGGGACCAAAGGACTCCTGGGCTGACCACCGGCGGGCACTTGCCCGAGCTGCCGACCACTGGACCCAAGGCCTGCAGCTTTCCACCGGACCGGAGATCCTGGACTTGTTCATCACGGAGCAACTCTTGTGGAACTGCCCTGAGGATCTCCGCCAGTTCATCCGAGACCAGAAGCCAAAGGGGTCCACGGCTACAGCTGCCCTGGCCGATGACTACACCAACAATCGGGCTCCTGAAGCCAGGAGAGCAGCCACCAGCAGCACCTGGAGAGGGGGTAAGATGAACTCTGCGACTGCCCCACCTGCCCCTAGACTGCAGGGGGTGTCCCCCTCAACTCCCCTCTCCAGGCCCGTGGCAGAACCAAGACGGTGCCACCAGTGCAACCTACCTGGACACTTCAAGGCCATGTGCCCTCAGCGTCCCAAGGCCCCGGCTCCGTCCCCGTCCCAAGGGCCGCCCAAGGTGTATTGTGTGGGTGTGGGTGGGGGTGGTGGTAGGTCCCTGGACAGCTTCCAACCTGTCACCGTCGGCCGGTCTGTGACCATAGGACTGCGAGACAGCGCCTCGGAGGTGACTCTGGTGCGGCCTGAGATGGTGTCCCCCCAAGACTTGATCCCTGGAAAAACCCTCGCTGTCTCCGGGATTGGAGGCACTGACCCGGCGCTGCCTGTTGCTGACATTTATGTGGACTGGGGCGCAGGGCGGGGGGTGAGGGAGGTGGGGGTAACTGATCGGATCCCTGCAAACGTGCTACTTGGGACAGATTTGGGGCAGACAACCTCCCAGTTTGGGCCCCCCCCAAGGGCTGAACCTTCAGCCAGTACTGACATGACTCCTGACAATGTTAATGTGTTATCTATGAATGATGTAAGGGAGGAGGGAGTGAACTCTGATATTTCTGCTTGCATAGACACCATAGACACACACTCAGCTGCAGCTGTGACAGGGGAGGGGGTCAGAGAAAGGTGTGACAATGCCTCTACAAGTGACCAGCCTGTGAGCTGGGATCTGTTGCCCTCTGCAGGGATAAGCAGAGAGCAGGGTGCTGCAGGGGGAGGACCAGTGTGTGGGGTGGGGGCTACCACAGCAAATGTGGGGTCCCCAGAGATTTCACAGCGGGGTTCTGTTGCTGCAGGAGGGGAACAGGCAGGTGAGATTGGGGCCGGTCCAGGAGCGGAAGTGCTCCCAGGTAAGATCTCGGTGCATGGTTCCCCCACAACCGGGGTGTCAGGAAGCCAGGTAGGTCTGCCTGAACCGGCGACTTGGTCAGGAACGGAGGAGGAGCAGGCACGACCCACGGTCGCAGCGGCTGTGGCCGCTGTCACCCGCAGTGGGAGTGCTGGAAGCCAAGGGGCCTCCCGGAGGTCCGATAGCTCTTCCCCTTCTGACCAAGTGGCAGCCGAGTCAGGTGGAGGCCAGGACACAGGTCCCGGGGTACTGACTGAAGATGTGACAGTCTCGTCGATTCTGGCCACATCTAGTCAGGGGTTTCAGGCAGCGTTAGAAGCTGACGACAGCCTGAAAGCTCTTAAGGAGCAGGCGGCACAGCCTCCCTCGGACTCGGACCCGGAGCGAGTGGTCTGGGACCAAGGACGGCTGTACCGGGCCACGGTCCAGCAGGGTTCACCGGAGGCGTGGCCCAGGGACCGACAGTTGGTGGTACCCTATCCGTTCCGGACGGAGTTGTTGCGGATCGCACATGAGATTCCGATGGCCGGACACCTAGGGATCGCTAAGACCAAGGCCAGGTTAAACCAGCATTTCTACTGGCCAAAAATGGGGGCCGATGTGGCTGCCTACTGCCGTTCGTGTGAAACCTGTCAGAGAGTGGGGAAGGCGGGGCCACGCCCCAAAGCCCCACTGGTATCTCTGCCAATCATCGATGAGCCTTTCAGGAGGGTGGCTGTGGATCTGGTCGGCCCGCTGGCCATCCCCAGCAGCTCCGGGAAACGCTTCATACTGACGGTAGTGGACTATGCCACCCGGTACCCAGAAGCAGTGGCCTTGTCGTCCATTCGGGCTGACAAGGTGGCCACCGCATTGCTGGAGATTTTCTCCCGAGTGGGTTTTCCCCAGGAAATGCTCACTGACCGGGGGACCCAATTCATGTCCCAGCTGATGGAGGCCCTCTGTAAGCAAGTCCAGGTGCGACATCTGGTGGCCAGCCCGTACCATCCACAGACTAATGGCCTGTGCGAGCGGTTCAATGGCACCTTAAAGCAGATGCTTAAGATGTTGGTCGACTCCCATGGGCGTGACTGGGAGCGGTATCTCCCACACCTGTTATTTGCTTACCGGGAGGTTCCACAGGCCTCAACAGGATTCTCACCGTTTGAGCTCCTGTACGGGCGACGTGTGCGGGGCCCCCTGGCTCTGGTGAAAGAGGCTTGGGAAGGGGATTTGGCCACCCCTGGAGTGTCGGTTATCGAGTATGTCATGCGCTTCCGGGACAAAATGCAGGCCTTGACGCAACTGGTACACGACAATATGGCTCAAGCCCAGGCCGATCAGAAGCGTTGGTACGACCAGAACGCTTGTGAGAGGACCTACCAAGTGGGTCAAAAGGTGTGGGTACTGGTCCCCGTACCACAGGACAAGCTTCAGGCAGCCTGGGAAGGCCCATACCTCGTGTACCAGCAGCTCAACCCTGTAACGTACCTGGTCACCCTGGACCCTGCCCGTGGAAGGCGGAAGCCCTTCCATGTGAACATGATGAAGGCACATCATGAGCGGGAGGCATGTGCGCTCCCCGTGTGCAACCTGCCCGAGGAGGGAGAAGCGGAAACCCTCTTGGATATGCTAGCCCAGGTTAGGGCAGGCGGATCCATTGAGGATGTGGAGGTTGGCCACCAGCTCTTGGAAGACCAACGGTCCCAGCTGTGGGCCACCCTCCTCCCCGTCCGGGGGTTGTTTACCAACCAGCCCGGAAGGACTGACTTGGCTGTCCATCACGTGGACACTGGGGATCATCCCCCGATCCGGCGTTCAGCATATCGGGTCTCCCTGGAGGTGCAGCAACACATGCGCCAGGAGATTGACGAGATGCTGAAGCTGGGGGTGATCCAGGCATCCAACAGCGCTTGGGCCTCGCCTGTAGTCCTCGTCCCTAAGAAGGACCGAACCACTCGGTTCTGCGTGGACTACAGGGGGCTCAATGCGGTCACGGTCGCCGATGCGTACCCAATGCCACGCATCGATGACCTGCTCGATCAGTTGGCCGGGGCTCAGTACCTGACCATCATGGATCTGAGCCGGGGATATTGGCAGATCCCCCTGACTCGCAAGGCCAGGGAACGCTCTGCCTTTATTACCCCATTTGGACTGTACGAGTCCACGGTGATGCCATTCGGGATGAGGAATGCCCCTGCCACTTTCCAGCGGATGGTCAACACCCTGCTCAAGGGACTTGAAGGGTACGCGGCCGCGTACCTGGATGACATTGCCGTCTTCAGTCCCACCTGGGAGGACCACCTAGAGCATCTAGCACAGGTGCTCAGGCGGATCCACCGGGCAGGTTTGACCATCAAGCCGGGGAAGTGTCAGCTGGCCATGAGCGAGGTCCAGTACCTCGGTCACCGGGTAGGTGGGAGAACACTGAAGCCCGAGCCTGAGAAAGTGGAAGCCATCGCATCCTGGCCCACCCCCAGGACCAAGAAGCAGGTGATGTCCTTCTTGGGGACCGCTGGGTACTATAGGAGGTTTGTTCCATGCTATAGTAGCCTGGCAAAGCCCTTGACGGACCTCACCAAGAAGAAGCTGCCCTCTGCAGTCGATTGGACAATGGACTGCGAGACAGCCTTCCGGGCCCTAAAGGACGCCCTGTCCAGCCCGCCCGTGCTACAGGCAGCCGACTTCACGCGGCCGTTTGTAGTACAGACCGACGCCAGTGACTTCGGCCTCGGTGCGGTGCTCAGCCAGGTGGACTCTGCGAGCCAAGAGCACCCAGTCTTGTACCTGAGCAGGAAGCTGTTACCAAGGGAAGTTGCCTATTCCACGATGGAGAAGGAGTGCCTGGCCATAGTGTGGGCCCTGCAGCGTCTGCAACCCTATCTATACGGGCGCCACTTCATCGTGGAGACGGACCACAATCCCCTCAGCTGGTTGCACACCGTCTCTGGGACGAATGGGCGATTGTTGCGATGGAGCCTTGCGCTCCAGCAATACAACTTCACCATTCGCCACAAAAGGGGCCGTGACCACGGTAACGCAGACGGGCTGTCCCGACAAGGAGAGGTCGCGGACGGGCGCACGGGGGAACACCGGAGTGTGCTGCCCCCTAGCGCCCTCAAAAGGGGGGAGGTGTGAGGCAAATCCCGGGATATGAAGATGAATTATGACTCCAGTCATAATCCCTCATCACTCCCTGGCAGTGCCCCCTCCCTTCTTGTTCTCAGTGTTCCACTTACACCTCCATGGCCATGTCCTGTGATATGGAGATGAGGTGGTGTGGGAACAATGGACACAGGATGACTCCCTGCCGTCACCCTGTAACAAGAGTTGTATCTCATTAGCAAGGCTATGGAACTAGCAGACAGAACGACTCCAGTAAAAAATGGTTCATATCTCGCAAGCCATATTTCCGATAAATATGGCAACCATAAAAATGGTGTCTCCGCATGCGGACGATGCCGGCACACCCTTTTTATGGGAGCAGGACATTGGGAAATGCCCCAGGCGTGATATCAGCCAATGGGGAACTGGCAGACAGGTCATGAGTCCCCTCGTTCTGTAGCTAAATTCATAGCTGTCACAATGAGAGCATTGGCGTCCGCCTACGACGCTCCCAGGCAAAGTTATGGCCATATTCCATGTTGTGGATTTTGTCCATAACTCCAGCCAGGGGTGGAGCAGTGCTCCCTCTGAGGTCACGAAGGTAGGAGGGGACCTGGATTTGTCCAGGTTGATAACCCTACTTCGGCCATTTTCCAGTGTTCTTTCGCTGGGGGTCACGTGTGAGAAACATCTGTGGGAGTTCCTGGAAACCTGGTCTACAGCGCCCCCCTGTGGCCAGACGCACAAGGTAACTGATTGAATTTGCATACCTGTTTGTAAACCATGCTTTATCTGTAACTGTACTCTGACATATGTATATTCTGTAGATTCCCTATTGTATATATTGTAGTTTCTAGTGTGCTTTAGGCTGATTAAATTATATAATTAATCTTGGGCTGTTCTGTTATCTCGATCTTGAATCCCACGTCTGTGTGTTCGGCTAATAGTTACCGTGAAGCGGTTGGTGGCAGCGAGATTGTGCCAAGGATTATTGTGGGGAGGCCAGTGAGATTCGGGGAGATTTTATATATTCCGCCCGCGGAGGTCGGGGGAATATATACCTTACTCTCACCGGGGACCCTTCAATAATCGGCATAAGTAGTATAGCGGCCTCCTTGCTTATTGTCGGGCAATTCCATAATTGGCCTGACTATAAGAGGGGCGCTAGAGAGCGCGTCACGTGCTCTGTCTGTCGGTCGGGAGGTATAAAGGAGGGGTGACCCCCACTTGTTACCCCCCGATTGTGACGTACTGGTAGCCAGCGCGGGGGATTTCTGAGTGACCCCCCCGGTGGTTTGTGACAATGGCACTCACCATTTGTTGCTGTATTGAATAGTTTTTAAAACATCACACAAGATGAGGAAGGGGTGGAGGGGGCACGCGTGGACTATGGCCGTTTTGCGCACAAGTGGTGCTTCAACAGGTCCTTAGTCAATGCGTTCCCCATGCCCCCTTCATCTGCTTGTATGATGTTTTGAAGACTATTAAATACTACAACGAATGGTGAGTGCCATCCTTTCATTCCTTCCACACTGGATTACTTTAAGACATCTGACTCTGGATTGAGCAACACCAACACACAGTGAGTCTTCATTGCTAGATCTCAGCCTAGACCTGCTCGATTTCAGCAAACTATATCAGCTGTGCCTATACCTTCTGTATGTATTTCAATTGGAGTCTCATAGTAAGTATATAAAAGGGGCTGTTTTTTCCCATCGTAGTCCTGCTTCCATTTAACAGTATTTCAGGATTTATTATACTGTATATGCAATAACATTTTCTGTGCATACACACAAAGTAGTAAAACCACAACTCATGCAGCCATTCTGGCCATTAACCATAGCATTATGATTTCTGTGGTTTCTAGTATATGTTCAGTACTTTTTGCTGTAGAAAAAAACATAACACAATGGAAAACTGTCATTCTCTAATAGTGGTCAAGAAGCTTATTCTTGATTTGTTGGGAACATTTAAGAACAGATCCAGTTGTCATACCAATCATGGCTCCGTAAGAATAGAAGCCATGATGGTTATGTAAACAATTTTATAATTTAAGGCTACATTCACATGGATTTATTTGTGCACCCTAAACCTGCTCTCTTGGCAGTAAAAACGTTGAGTTAAAAAAACCTGTTTTGCAGCATTCTCACAGCATTTTTCTTGAGTTATTTTGCAGCATTTTTTTAGGTGCAAAATAGCTAGAGAAGTAGGCATGAACCACACATCCAAAAAGCATTAGTTGATCTAATGCCGCTAGGCAAAAATGTATATCCCTGAACATGAGCCTTTTTGGTTTAACATTCTGATTAGACTATATGAAGCCCACTGCCACGTCACGGTGAACCTCTGAGTGAGTCCCTAACGTATTTGAAGCTTTAAAGGTGCAGCGCCACATGCCAACCACTGCCGCAGCAACAGTTTACGAGAAGGGCAAGTGACCTGGTGCTTCACAACACTCATGCTGCAAGGCTAGAGAAAGGATCTCAGAGCGCAGACTATACACCGTGTGCAGAATTATTAGACAAGTTGTATTTGAGGATTTTTTTTATTATTGATCAACAACTTTGTTCTCAATCAACCCTAAAGACTCATAAATATCAAAGCTTAATATTTTTGGAAGTTGGAGTGGAGTTTTTTTAGATTTGGCTATCTTAGGAGAATATCTGTTTGTGCAGGTAACTATTACTGTGCAGAATTATTAGGCAACTTAATAAAAACCAAATATATTCCCATCTCACTTGTTTACTTTTACCAGGTAAACCAATATAACTGCACAAAATTTAGAAATAAACATTTCTGACATGCAAAAACAAAACCCCAAAAAAATTAGTGAACCATATAGCCACCTTTCTTTATGATAACACTCAACAGCCTACCATCCATAGAGTCTGTCAGTTGCTTGATCTGTTTACGATCAACATTGTGTGCAGCAGCCTCCACAGCCTCCCAGACACTGTTCCGAGAGGTGTACTCCTTTACCCTTCCTGTAAATCTCACATTTGATGAGCGACCACAGGTTCTCTATGGGGTTCAGATCAGGTGAACAAGGGGGCCATGTCATTATTTTTTCATCTTTTAGACCTTTACTGGCTAGCCACGCTGTGGAGTAGTTGGATGCATGTGATGGAGCATTGTCCTGCATGAAAATCATGTTTTTCTTGAAGGATACCGACTTCTTCCTGTACCACTGCTTGAAGAAGTTGGTTTCCAGAAACTGGCAGTAGGTCTGGGAGTTGAGCTTCACTCCATCCTCAACCCGAAAAGGTCCCACAAGTTCATCTTTGATGATACCAGCCCATACCAGTACCCCACCTCCACCTTGCTGGCGTCTGAGTCGGAGTGGAGCTCTCTGCCCTTTACTGATCAGTCTCTGGCCCATCCATCTTGCCCATCAAAAGTAACTCTCAATTCTTCAGTCCATAAAACCTTTGAAAAACCACAAAAATGCAGCCCAAAAAAGCAACGTGCGCACAGCATATTTGAATCTCATAGACTTTGCTGGAGAAGAAAAAGGATGCAGTTTGCGGTGACTAAACGGTCACCACAAACTGCACCAAAAAAAGCATCAAAAACTACAGTGTGCGCATGGAGCTTTCAAGATGCTGTTCTGTGTGCCAACCAACACCGCAGCGACAGTACACCAGCAGGGCAGGTGACCTGGTGCTTTACAAAACCCATGCTGCAAGGCTACAGAGAGGATCTCAGAGTGCAGACTATAGCATTAGAAATAGGAAGAGAAATCCCTACATCACTGAAGAAATACTCAAGACAGACTGTGTTGTACAAGTGCAGTATTGAAGATGAGTGTGGTAATTAGTCTGCAATAGGAGAGAAAGGAGAGTGGACAGCATTAAGCAGTGCCAGACTGTGTCCCATCTTTTTAAGCATGCGCAAAACATGCTTCACCATGGTTTTATGAACCCTTAAAAACTTGGACACTGTCACATAACATGGAGGGCAAAATGACTCCTTTTGCCTCTATATTGTTAATGTTTTTGAAAAAGCAACTTATAATTTGCATCAAAAATGCAGCAAAAACGAGGTCTTTGCAAATTTCCTAAGATTTAAGATGCCGACAAAATGGAATCTGACTTTGATACTTCGGTCATCACTTGGTTTGACATCTTTTGGATTTAATTTACCTTTTTGCTTATTACTCTTATATCCTCAGTAATGTTATTTTGTAATATTATCATTCTCTTTTCTTTATTGTTCAAATGTTAAAATATTAAAGAAACGACAAACACAAAAAGCAATTTATTTCCACTTTCTTAAGGAGACGAGATAAGGCCATCATGATCTGTATAATGTTGATATCGTCCATTCAAAAGCCAAATAAACATACAGTATTCTTCAAGGATTAGCATAAAATTAATCAGGTCTCACTATGACTGAAAAATTGGAGAAAATTGACACATCTTCATCTGCATGTCTCATCAAAAGTGTCCATGCTATTTAGTTACAAAACCCCGGAGGCTATTCCTCTGCACAGATTCTTATAATACTTCAATTAAGGGACACCAAGCTGCCAAACAGACAGCAGAGCATTTATTTCTTGATGACTCTTTAAGTTGTGCCACAGGCCTATCATTAAGAGAATATTTTTCACAGCAGGCTGCGAAGATTCTTATGCCATTAAATGGAATTGAAAAAGCATCAATTTGTTTTTTCCACCTAACACAGATATTTTTCATTGCTAGAGCAGCCATTAAAAACAATCTGTTTTATTGCAACCCGAAAAGATCAGATGAAGTACAAAGCGTGATTTATTGAAAGTATAACAAGTATTAAACCCTTACGAAAAAAGGAAGCAGCTGGAATAAATATTTAGGTAAATTCTGGAACGATGGCTTCTTCATTGGAGCCTCAAAAACGGTCAACCACTCTGTCCTATAGAAATGACCCCAAAAGAGCAAATAGAAAGAACCAAAGGGGTTTTGCAGAGAATGGAAATTATTTTTCAAACATGTCTCAGACAACTTTTCAAAAAAAAAATGAAGATAAGATATACCGTACTTACTCATCCGCGAACCCCCGCAGCTCTCCTCCGAATGGTCTTCAAGGGTCTTTGCTTCCTTTACTTTCCTCTTGCAGTCAAAAACTATGGAAAACACCTGCTCAGCCCATCACTGACTGCAGCGGGGTCTCACCATAGCTAGTGAATGGCTAATCAGACATTCCCAGTGCATTGGCTATGGGACCAGAAAGCAAAGACTAGCGGGAGCAGGTAAGTGCTGGATAGGCACGGCAGAGCATCAGGAAGGTTGAGTATCATTTCTTTTATTAGTATTATTTCTTTTATTATTTTTTTTAACCATTTTGAGGCCTTTCAAATTAGATCTGGTGCGATTTCACAATGAAAACTGTATACATTAGTAAATCTAGACCTGATGGGGCTGGTGTTCTTTGAGAAATGCATGTAGGGATAACCAATAGTTTTTGAAAGTTTAAAGGGAACCTGTCAGGTGCAATATGCATCCAGAACCACGAGCAGTTCTGGATATATATTTCTAATCCCTACCTAAAGGGTGCTTTACACGCTGCGACATCGCTAGCGATAGCTAGCGATGTCGTGTGCGATAGCACCCGCCCCCGTCGTTCGTGTGACATTTGGTGATCGCTGCCGTAGCAAACATTATTGCTACGGCAGCGTCACATGCACATACCCTGTCAGCGACGCCGCTGTAACCGTTGAACAATCCCTCCTTCAAGGGGGAGGTGCATTCGGTGTCATAGCGACGTCACTGTGGCGTCACTAAGCAGCCACTCAATAGCAGAGGAGGGGTGGAGATGAGCGGCCGGAACATCCCGCCCACCTCCTTCCTTCCTCATTGCCGGTGGACGCAGGTAAGGAGATGTTCGTCGTTCCTGCGGTGTCACACATAGCGATGTGTGACGCCGCAGGAGCGACGAACAACCAGCGGCATGCACCACCAACGATATTTGGAAAAGGAGCAACGTGTCAACGATCAACGATTTGAGACGTATCTAGTAGCATAGATAAAGAGATCTTTAGAAAAAGTATTTCTAAAGATCTTTTACAATATGCTAATGAGTGCAGGGACTAGTTGCAAGAGTGTTAGTTCCCTTGGCTAGTCGGCCCCCTTAGCATGTAAGCATGCCCCTGTGGGCATACTAACATGCTAATGAATGAACAAAATCAGAGACATGGTCGTGCTTACCTCTTTGCTGCCATTACGTCCAACTCCTGGATTTCGGCTCAGTGCGCATGATCCCGGACTTTCAGTCAAGTGTGCTTTGAAGCCAGGTGTACGCATCCTGGATTCAGAGAGATGAGCGCGACTATGCCTCTGATTCTTCGCATTAGCATGTTAGCACGCTAATGAATGTGCAGCGTCAGAGTCATGGTCGTGCTCACCTCTGCTGCCACTGCTGGTTTACGGCTCAGTGCGCATGATCAGAAGTCTCCACCACTTCCGTTCATGGGCACTATACCAGTTTGAAGCTGGAACGTGTACACCTGGCTACATAGTACGCGTGACTGGAAGTCCCCGACTTCTGATCATGCGCACTGAGCTGAAATCAAGTGTCGGGGGTGGTGGCAACAGAAAGATCGACCCTGCCTTTGATGCTGCGTATTCATTAGAATGTTAGTACGCCCACCAGGGCGTGTTTACATGCTAAGGGGGCCGACTTACTAAGGGAACTAACACCCTTGTGACTAGTCCCTGCACTCATTAGCATATCATATAGGATCTTTACAAATACTTTTTCTAAAGATCTCTTTATGTATTCTACTATAGGCAGGGATTGCTAGGCAGGGATTAGCAATATGTACCCAGAACTGCTCGTGGTTTTTGAGTGCATATTGCACCTGACAAGTTCACGTTAAACGAAATATCTGCCCATCTACCCTGATTGACAGCTCCTTAGTGATTTCTTCCTGCTTCTGCTGAGATCTCACACTGCTCAGTACAAGCCATAGCTGTCAATAAGGCTGGGTCAGTGGGTGGATATTAAATATTTTTGGTACTTATGGGTTCTCTTACCCTGCAGATGGAACTTAGACAATGGTCTTATTAATATCACGATTATACAACTATTTCGACATGTATTTTCAAAGTATGTATACCAGCCTCATCAAGTCTAAAGCGGGCTTTACACACTGCGATATCGGTCCCGATATCGCTAGTGTGGGTACCCGCCCCCATCTGTTGCGCGACACGGGCAAATCGCTGCCCGTGGCGCACAACATCGCCCAGACCCATCACACGGACTTTACCTGCCCGGCGACGTCGCTGTGACCGCCGAACCGCCTCCTTTCTAAGGGGGCGGTCCGTGCTGCGTCACAGCGACGTCACTGAGCAGCCGCCCAATAGAAGCAGAGGGGCGGAGATCAGCGGGACGTAACATCCCGCCCACCTCCTTCCTTCCGCATTGTGGCCGGGAGGCAGGTAAGGAGAGCTTCCTCGTTCCTGCGGTGTCACACGGAGCGATGTGTGCTGCCGCAGGAACGAGGAACAACCTCGTTACTGCTGCAGTAACGATTTTTGAGAATGGACCCCCATGTCACCGATGAGCGATTTTGCACGTTTTTGCAACGATGCAAAATCGCTCATCGGTGTCACACGCAACGGCATCGCTAATGCGGCCGGATATGCGTCACCAAATCCGTGACCCCAACGAGATCGCATTAGCGATGTCGTAGCGTGTAAAGCCCCCTTAAGACATCTATTTAACAATGTATGCAGCCTGTACCGTAAAGTTTGGTGACAGATCCGCTTTAAGTCCAAATTACATGCTGTTAAGGAGGCAGTACAGTATTGAGTTTTGATTTGAAAATGGACCAGACAAGCTTTGTAAGCGCAGTGTAATATGCAATTTACCCACCTAATGGATTCAATGGTTTGAGCCAGAATCCTAGTGCGGCATTGTAGTTATCCTATAAACTATACAAACTATAACTACACTTGTTGAAAAAATATAAACTTTCTCTTATCCTGAAATACTGTAAGAATCTTACAATAATAATGGAATATATTCGCATAATATGTTGACAGAAGAAATGACATTGTGTTGAACCACCGCAATAAACTGAATTCCATTATGTACAATGTATTTTTTCCACTGCAAGAAAGACACTAGGAGTTTGAAAAGAAAACTGTTGCATAGCTAGGCGACAAGTCAGAGAATGATTTTGAGTACATTTCCTTTTACAGCATCTTGCAAAAGTATTCTCCCCCCTACCCCCCATGACTTTTTACCTGTTTTGTTATATTACAACCTGTGTTTAAATATTTTTGTAACCAATATGTGTGATGCATCACAAGAGAGGTTCGCCCACCAAAACTTTCAGCCCGGGCAAGGAGGGCATTAGTCACAATGACAGCAAAGAGACCAAAGGTAACTCTGAAGGAACTAAAGAGTTCCCAAGCAGAGACTGGAATATCTGTCCGTGCGACTACAATAAGCCATACACTTCATAGATCTGGCCTTTATGGAAGAAAGGCCAGAAAAAAACTTTTACTTACAGCTAAATATTGAAAGGCTAATTTTGATTTCACCAAAAGACATGTGGGAGACTCCCCAAATGTATGGTGGTAGGTGCAATGTTCAAATGAGACCAAAATTTAACTTTTTGGCCACCAAGGTAAATGCTATATCTGGTGCCAAACCAACACAGCTCATCAACCCAAGAACTCCATCCCCACAGTGAAACATGGTGGTAGCAGCATCATGCTGTGATGATGTTTTTCGGCAGCAGGGATAAAAGAAATGGTCTGAGTTGAGGGGAAGATGGATGGTGCGAAATACCTTACATATCTTGAGCAAAACGTTTTTTTTAGTCTGTCAGTGATTTGAGACTGGGACGGGGGTTCACATTCCAACAAGACAATGACCCAAAGCATACTGCTAAAGGAACACTTGAGTGGTTTAAGGGGAAGTGTAAATGTATAGCAGGGGCCTAGTCAAAGCCAGACCTTAATCCAATTTTGACAATCTGTGGTCAGACTTGAAGATTGCTGTTCACCAGAGGAAACCATATAACTTGTAGAAGCTGGAGCAGTTTTGCCTTGAGGAATGGGCAAAAGTCCCAGTGATAAGATATGGAAAGTTCAGAGACTTATCCAAAGCCACATGCACAAAGCAAAGCCAGTAATTGCCACAATAGGAGGCGTAACAAAGTACTGACTTTAGGAGTTTAAATTGTTATTTTGTCCTATTTGTTGTTTGCTCATAGTAAAAAGAAAAACACATGTTCACAGTTATAGGCATGTGTTGACTATATGAACTGATGCAACCCCCTCCAAAAAACCTGTGAAATTCCAGGCTATAAGGTACCAAAACACAAAAAATGCCAATGGGGTGAATACTTTCTTAAGCTGCAGTACATCATCATGAAAGTGTAATGATTATTAGATTATAGTAGAAGTAGTTATATATGAATTACCAGCAGAATTCTAAAGAAAAAAACATAAAAATGGTTATGTGTAAACATGATGGTATGATAAAATGACTATTTCTCTTTTGTAAAATAACTTGTTTATACAGGCAGTCTCCTACAAACAGTCTACCTTCATACTCGCGTGCAGCCGGTTTGTGACCACTTCCATCTCCTTGAAATAGTAACATGATCCATCACTTGATGTTTGAAAAAGAAAGAAGAATAATTCTGTTCTGACCACGTTGGAAGGAGGAAGCCTTTTAGAGCTGAGGGAGCTTTACTGTGGTACTTCTGCTGTTTTGAGCCATGTTGCCTGCAGTATTGTTGTCTGGTTGCAGCCATGTAGTTTTGTGATATCCTTTTGTTTATTTCCCCCTGTCTGTCTACCGTCCCTTGTGTTTGATTATTGCAGTAGTGGGCAAGTGTTCTCACTAGCCTTCTCCCTAGCCAGGGCCTAGGCACATGATCGGCGAAAGAACTCTTATAGAGAAGTTAGAGAGTGCAGGGCTCAGCCACAAATGAATTGAGGTGGTGACCCCACTCCCCTCTGCTCTTTCTATCTTCAGGGCCCACAATTGCTTCTGGTGATGTATTAATGTACTGTTGCTGGATCTGGTGATGTATCCCATGTAATTCCATCTTCACATTTTTTTCCAGCCTGTGGGATTGGTTCAGTGTGGCAATGTAGACCTTGGACCAAACAACTTTAAGGACCCCTGTCATAGGAGATAATTAACTCTATATTTTATATATATATACTGTATTTTATATATATTTTAAAAACAAACTACGTGAGGTCCGCTTTAGTATTGCTAACCAGCCAAGGTAAAGCATACAGCTGTGGGCTGGTATTATCAGGCTGAGAAAGTCCATTTTTTTGGGCCCTTCTCAGTCTAAAATATAAGCCCACTGCCACCCCAGCATTAACGCATCACATTAACTGCGCCCATTCTGCCGCTTAGCACAGCTCTTCCCTATTGCCCTGGTGCAGTGCCAATTGGAGTAATATTTTTGGGGTTTGATGTCACCTGTAAATTATCAGCTGGCATCAAGCCCAGGAATTAGTAATGGAGAGGTGTCTATTTCCATTACTAACAAAGTAAGTGAAAACAAAAAAAATACACACAAAATTAGTTTATTTGAATGAAGACTCCAACACACTATCCCTCTTTCACCAATTTATTATCAAAACTGTACCCAGAAACCTCTGTCATAGTACATGATTCCATAATGCAGGTCCAGCAACTGTGAATAGCAGTACAACTATTCACAGGAGCCGTGTAGTGACTTCAACAATCATCAGAGCCACTGGGTCTTACTGAGCATAGCATTGAGCAAACAGCTCTGATGAGAGTTTCTCACTCCCTGGCGCCTGTGAATATCTGTACTTTACTGCTATTCACAGTCACTGGAACTGCATTAGGGGATTGTGGACTACAACAGAGCATCATGGGAACATGTTTGCTAATAAATTGGTGAACGAGGGATAGTGAGGGGGAGTCTTTATTCAAATGAACAATTATTATGTGTGTCTTTTTTCTTTAAATACTGGGTTAGTAATGGGGGTGCCTTGATAGACACCTCTCCATTACTAAGCCATGGGCTTGATTTCAACTAACATTGCACAACTAACATCAACCCCCAAAAATATTACCCTGATTGCAACCGCACCAAATGGGGGACCTCAAGCCACTTTTTTTTTTAACTATTTATTTAGTTCCCAACAGCAACCTGGGAGTCCACTCATCTGTCCTATTCCATTTCAACCCTGTTACTATCCATTTCAGCAAGTTTCCATCTCTCCTGGCTGCTTTAGTTTCCTATTGACTTCCATTATATTTGTAATGTCAATTGAGCCCATCCAAGGGTCCGACCTGCTTGATTTGAGTACTGGGCACTGATGTATTTTAGTGCTCACTCATCACTAGACCCCATGCCAGGACATATATTCACGTCATAATTCAGGAATGGGTTAAGATATGTTTTTTTACAAGATAGCTACCGAAATGTATTTCCCCCTCCAAATGTGACTTTCATTGCAGGAATTAAAAATTCTGTATACTCCAGTACTTTCGGCAACGTCAATCACTAGTGCTTCAAATAAAGAATAAGGGCCACAAAATATATGTATTTTCAATGTAAATGAATCTGCCTGAAGCCAAATTTCCTATTTTTGCAAATGAAGACAGTCCCTCACTTATGCAATTACACGGTGTAACAAATGCTGTATTCCAGCTACCTCAGTAAATTGCATTTTCTCATTTAGAACAATGTAATAGATTTTTCAGCACAGTGATTTATCATATAACAATTAAGAGCCCTAGGGAAGAGATGACCATTTTACATTTTATCAGCATGTCTCAATAAACTGTTAATGTGACCTTAATGTCCGGGAAACACTTGTACATAATCAGATTCCGATTCATGAATCCACTGACATTAAATGTTATCTCATTAATCACCGCTTCACGGGCTTTGTACCTTCGTACAACTCTAGGAAGTTATTTCACTGCAATAAAAATCAGCATTAGGAAGGATATTTTATAAGGGCATGCATCATTTTTACACCCTGCAGCCCCCAAACACAAGGAGCTGGAAATATGATTATTAACGCGTTCATCTACTGCATCCTCAGTGTTCGTCTTTATGAACTGCTATCATATTCCAATCAGTATTAATAAGAGGTGTCATAAAACTGAACGTACAGGGTGTCTCAAAAGTAAGGAAAGACCCATAGAAAAGGAAAATGGCTCGGCGGATGGTGATCCGATTTAAGACATAAGCTGTGAGGAAGCCTCTTAATCAATGTCAGTAACATGGTAGCCATCTTGAATATCGCCATCAGAGATTTAAAGGGTTATTTCCATCTCCAAGATCCTATTCCAATATGTAGTAGGTGGAATAATACAACCCCTGGCAAAAATTATGGAATCACCTGGCTCTGAGGATGTTCATTCAGTTGTTTACTTTTGTTTAAAAAAGGAGATCACGACATTGCACAAAGCTAAAGTCATTTCAAATGTCAACTTTCTGGCTTTAAGAAAGACTATAAAAAATCCTGAAAACATAATGTGCTAGCCAGTAACGGTTACTTTTCAAGACCAAACAGGGGGAAAAATTATGGAATCACTCAATTCTGAGGAAATAATTATGGAATCACCCTGTAAATTTTCATTCACAAAACTAACACCTGCATCATCTGCTCGTTAATCTGCATCTAGAAAGGAGTGATCACACCTTGGAGAGCTGTTGCACCAAGTGGACTGACATGAATCATGGCTCCAACACGAGAGATGTCAATTGAAACAAAGGAGAGGATTATCAAACTCTTAAAATAGGGTAAATCATCACGCAATGTTGCAAAAGATGTTGGTTGTTCACAGTTAGCTGTGTCTAAAATCTGGACCAAATGCAAACAATATGGGAAGGTTGTTAAAGGCACACATACTGGTAGACCAAGGAAGACATCAAAACGTCAAGACAGGCAACTTAAAGCAGTATGTCTCCAAAACAGGTAATGCACAACAAAGCAAATGAGGAATAAATGGGAGGAAACTGGAGTCAATATCTGTGACCGAACTGTAAGAAACAGCCTAAAGGAAATGGGATTTACATACAGAAAAGCTAAACAATAAAAAGATGACTGCCTGACGAGAACATGTAAATTTCCACAGTCATTGATGATATGGGGCTGCATGTCAGGTAAAGGCAGAGAGGAGATGGCTGTCATTACATCTTCAATAAGTTCCCAAGTTTGCATTGAAATTTTGGACACTTTACTTATCCCATCAATTGAAAGGATGTTTGGAGATGATGAAATCATTTATCAAGATGATAATGCATCCTGCCATAGAGCAAAAACTGTGAAAACATTCCTTGAAAGAAGACACATAAGGTCAATGTCATGGCCTGCAAATAGTCCGAATCTCAATCCACTTGAAAATCTTTGGTGGAAGCTGAAGAAAATTATCCATGACAAGGCTCCAAGCTGCAAAGCTGATCTGGCAACAGCAATCAGAGAAAGTTGGAGCCAAATTGAGGAAGAGTACTGTTTGTCACTCATTAAGTCCATGCCTCAGAGACTGCAAGCTGTTATAAAAGCCAGAGGTGGTGCAACAAAATACTAGAGATGTATTGGAGTGTTTTTTTGTTTGTTTGTTTTTTACGATTTCATAATTGTTTCCTCAGAATTGAGTGATTCCATAATTTTTTCCCCTGTTTGGTCTTGAAATATAACCATTACTGGCTAACTCCTTATGTTTTCATGTTTCTTTAGTATTTCTTAAAGCCAGAAAGTTGACATTTGAAATTACTTTAGTTTTGTGCCATGTCTGTGATCTGCTTTTATTAAACAAAAGTAAACAACTGAATGAACATCCTCAGAGCCAGGTGATTCCATAATTTTTTCAAGGGGTTGTACTAACAAATACCTCGAATTAGAAATGTAGTATAGTTCTACTGATTCACTAAGTCACCTACCTCATGTTTGGGGAATTGTAGGACCTTAGGTATTCATGGTAACAACCACGCATATAGTCACAGTTAGTTGCTTGTGGTCATAACCATGGATATTAAAGGTCCTGCAAGACCCTGAACATGAGGTAAGTGACATAGTTAATCAGAAGAACTATACTACATTTCTAATTGTAGGTATTTGCTAATATTATTAATATTCCAACTGAATGGTTACCGTATTCCTATTGTCAAGATCCTACTCCAATATGAGGTAGGTGTAATAATAATAATATTATTAGCAAATATCTCCAATTAGAAATATAGTATACTACATGATGCACATGAGGTAAGCGACATAGTGTATCAGAAGAACTATACTACCTCCAATTAGAAATGTAGTATAGTTCTTCTGATTCACTATGTCGCTTACCTCATGTTCAAGGCATTGCAGGACCTAAGGTATCCATGGTTATGACCACGAGCAACTAACTGACTATATGCGTGGTTGTAATCATGGATACCTAAGGTCCTGCAATGCCTTGCACATGAGGTAAGCAACATAGTGTATCAGAAGAACTATACTACATTTCTAATTCGAGGTATTTGCTAATTTTATTATTACGCCTACTACATATTGGAGTAGGATCTTGGAGATGGGGCTAACCATTTAGTTGGTGTAACAATGATAAATATATTCGCAAATACCCACAATTAGAAATGTAGTATAGTTCTTCTGATTCACTATGTTGCGTACCTCATGTTTAGGGCATTGCTGGACCTTAGGTATCCATGATTATGATTATGCATCTAGTCACAGTTAGTTAGTTGCTCGTGGTCATAACCATGGATACAAAAGGTCCTGCAATGTCCTGAACAAAAGGCCCTGAACAACATGAGGTAAGCAACATAGTGAATCAGAAGAACTATACTACATTTCTAATTGTGGGTATTTGCGAATATATTTATCATTATTACACCAACTAAATGGTTAGCCCCATCTCCAAGATCCTACTCCAATATGTAGTAGGCGTAATAATAATATTAGCAAATACCTCGAATTAGAAATGTAGTATAGTTCTTCTGATACACTATGTCGCTTACCTCATGTGCAAGGCATTGCAGGACCTTAGGTATCCATGATTACAACCACGCATATAGTCACAGTTAGTTGCTCGTGGTCATAACCATGGATACCTAAGGTCCTGCAATGCCTTGAACATGAGGTAAATAACATAGTGAATCAGAAGAACTATACTACATTTCTAATTGGAGGTATTTGCTAATATTATTATTATTATTATTATTATTATTACACTTACTACATATTGGGATAGGATCTTGGAGATGGGAATACCCCTTTAACTTCAGTTTTTCAAACATAAATGTATGCGACACAATAAACTAGTAGGGAAATCCACTAGAACATGAGATAGATCTAGTCCGACACTGGACCCTGATAGATCAGTGTATACCGTATGCACAGCATGAACAGCACAGCTTTATACATTGTGCAGTAGTTATTCTCAGATACTGCAGCTCAGCCCCTAGTCACTTCAAACAGCTAAACTCTGGGGGTACAGGACAACCCCTTTTAAGTTTGCAAGTAACTACTTTCCTAATGCGTGCATCACTCGACATGATCTATCGTGCGATGCATCGTCGGGGTCACGGTTTTTGTGACGCACATCCGGCATCGTTTGTGACGTCGTCCCGTGTGACACCTACGAGCGACGCCAAATGTTTGCAAACCGTGTACAAATCGTTTATCTTTGACACGTCGCTCATTTTTAAAAAATTGTTTATTTTTTTTTGCCCTGGTTGTTCATCGTACCCGGGGTAGCACACATCGCTCTGTGTGACACCCTGGGAACGATGAACACAGCTTACCTGCGTCCCGCGGCTCTCGCCAGCTATGCGGAAAGAAGGAGGTGGGCGGGATGTTTACGTCCCGCTCATCTCCGCCCCTCCACTTCTATTGGCCGGCCACTGTGTGACGTCGCTGTGACGCCGAACATCCCACCCCCTTCAGGAAGAGGATGTTCGCCGCCCACAGCGAGGTCGCTCAACAGGTAAGTACGTATGACGGGGGTTTAACGACTTTGTGTGCCACGGGCAACTAATTGCCTGTGACGCACAAACGATGGGGGCGGGTACGATCACTCGTGCGATCGCACGATAGATCGTACCGTGTGACGCCCGCATTAGAAGTGTATATAGAACCTGATATTTTGTCTTAGTTAGAGCAGAAGTAAGGTCCTGTGCGCACGCTGCGGTTTTTGCCGAGATTTTGCTGCATGAATTGCTGCAGAAAATGTTCATAACCTTGCTGCAGTCCTTCCCCAGCAAAACCTATGGTAAAAATAAATGCTGTGCGCATACTGCGATTTTTTCCCCTACATGTTTTGCTGCAGAATTTCTGCAGGAAAAAGAATGTGCATGTCACTTCTTTTCTGCAGGTTCCTGCTTTTTTTGCCATAGATAACAGTAAAAACCGCAGGGACCAACCCGCGGCATACCACGGCAAAACCGCTGCAAACCTCGGCAAAAATGTGGGTGCGGTATTCTGCCAGAGGGTGCGGATTTTTCTTAAGAAAAGTCCATTTTCTAGTGCACACATAGCCTTAAGGCCGCTTTACACGCTGCGATATCGGTACCGATATCGCTAGCGTGGGTACCCGCCCCCATCTGTTGTGCGACACAGGCAAATCGCTGCCCGTGCCGCACAACATCGCCCAGACCCGTCACACTACTTACCTGCCCGGCGACATCGTTGTGACCGGCAAACCGCCTCCATTCTAAGGGGGCAGTTCGTTCAGCGTCACAGTGACGTCACAGCTGCGTCACTGAACCGCCGCCCAATAGAAGCGGAGGGGCGGAGATGATAGGGACGTAACATCCCGCTCACCTCCTTCGTCGCGCATAGTGGCCGGGAGGCAGGTAAGGAGAGGTTCCTCCTTCCTGCGGTGTCACACGGAGTGATGTGTGCTGCCGCAGGAACGAGGAACAACTTCGTTACTGCTGCAGTAACGATTTTTGAGAATATACCCCCATGTCACCGATGAGCGATTTTGCACGTTTTTGCGGCGATGCAAAATCGCTCATAGGTGTCACACGCAACGGCATCGCTAATGCGGTCGGATGTGCGTCACCAATTCCGTGACCCCAACGAGTTTGCATTAGAGATGTCGTAGCGTGCAAAGCCCCCTTTAGGCTATTCAGACAATTAGTATTGATGACACGGGAGAGACCTGTCAATTATCCGGGGCAGTGCTGGGAAAAATCGGCTGTTCTAAATTTTCTTGGAGAATTCCAGTAAGAAATATACCTAACTGCAATTATGCTGCCAAGTTCTGATTCATTCTGCCCGCGCTTTGGAAAATATTAACTCCTTCACGACTCCTGATGTACATGTAAGGCTACATTCACACTTCCGTATTTTTGCATCAGTTGCAATCCGTCGCCTTGAGGAAATACGGTATCCTGCAATATATTTTGCAGGAATCCATTTTTCCCCATAGACTATTATTACCGACGGATTGCGAATGATGCAATTGGGTTGCCCACGTCCCGCAATGGGTCCGTCGTGGAGTGATTGACCGTTGGGCGGGAGCAACGCACAATGCAACTTTTTTGTGTGCGGTGGATCAATTTTTTACTGTGAGCATGCCCACAGTAAAAAAACATGATCGACTGTAAATTCAGTTCCAGTGGCCGGAACGATTAACTGATCGCCCGGTGGCCGGCTTTTGTGAACAATCAGCTCACACCCTTTCAAACAGTAAAAAACAAAAAAAAAACAACGAATCCGTTTTTTTTTGCAGCATCAGTCACATCAGTTGTGCCACTATCTGCAATCCATCTGTTGCATCAGTCAAACAATTGATTGTGACTGATGCAAAAAAACCGCAAGTGTGAATGTAGCCTTAAGACTGCTTTACATGCAGCGACATCGCTAGCACCCGTAAAAGCACCCGCCCCTGTCGTTTGTGCGTAATGGGCAAATCACTGTCCGTGGCGCACAGCATTGCTAGGACCCGTCAGACATACTTACCTTCCTAGTGACGTCGCTGTGGCTGGCGAACTGCCTCTTTTCTAAGGGGGCTGTTCGTGCGGCGTCACAGCAAAGTCACACGGCAGGCGTCCAATTGAAGCGGAAGGGCGGAGAGCAGCCGAAGGAAAGTCACGCCCACTTCGTTGCCGGAGGACGCAGGTACGGTGTTGTTCGTCGTTTCTGGGGTGTCACATGTAGCGATGTGTGCAGCCTCAGGAATGACGAACAACCTGCGTCCAGCACCATCAACGATATTTGGGATTTGAACGACGTGTCAACGATCAACGATTAGGTGAGTATTTTTGATTGTTAGCGGTCGCTCGTACGATTCACACGCAACGACGACGCTAACGAGGCCGGATGTGTGTCACGAATTCCGTGACCCCAACGACATCTCATTAGCGATGTCGTTGCGTGTAAAGTTCCCTTTAGTCAAAAAACATGTCCTTGCTTTTGATATGGGATTGCATGCCGAATCCACATCTTTCCCTGCACATGATGGCTGATTTACTTGAGAGAGAGAGCTGATAACAGCCGATTGTGGGGGGTGGGCGGGAGTCAGAACCAATCAATCGAATATTGTTGACCATCCTAAAGCCCTATCCTTAGATCAGGTGCTCAAAATTATAGAAACGGACAACCACTTTAAAGGGTTTTCCTAAAATAGTAAGTTATCCCCTATTCTTTGGATAGGGGGTAACTTACTGATCCCTGGGGGTTTGATCCCAAAAGCATTGTTTGGATTCTGTGACCAGAACCCTACAGAGCCAATATTGAACTGAGCGGTGGTGTGTATTGTTGATCTCCACTCCTTTCATTGTTTGTGTGATAACTGGAGGAACTCAAGTACAGCACTAGTGTATCAAGGAGTCCCATAGACAATAATAAAATCCAAAACCTGCATGTTAGACAGACATTGTTGCTATAATTTCACTCACATAACATATGTGGCCATACAACTTAGATAACTGTGGGCTAAAAACTAAATTAGCTACTATTTCCTTGACTCCACCATACAGATGATCTGAACATTGTTGTGGTTTTAACGTGGGGGTGGAGAAAGTCACTGCTGGACATCTCTGGAGGTAACTTACACTGAACAAAAATATAAACACAAGACTTTTGTTTTGCTGTCATTTTTCATGAGCTGAATTCAATGATCTGAGACTATGTGCACATAAGGATTTTTCTCTTAATTATTATTCATAAATTTGTCCATATCTGTGTTAGTGACACTTCTCCTTTGCGGAGATAATCCAACTGCCTCACAGGTGTGGCATATCAAGATGCTGATAAGGCAGCATGATTATTGCACAGGTGTGCCTTAGGCTGGCCACAATAAAAGGCATCTAAAATGTGTAGTCTTACTGTATTGGGGGATTCCGGCGACACAAAACCAGTCAGGATCTAGTGTGACCAACATTTGCCTCATATCTCCTTTGCCTAGAGTTGATCAGGTTGACTTTGATCTTAAGGGTACTTTACACGCTGCGATATCAGTACCGAGATCGCTAGCGAGCGTACCCGCCCCCGTCGGTTGTGCGTCACGGGCAAATTACTGCCCGTGGCGCACAAGATCGCTAACACCCGTCACACGGACTTACCTTCCCTGCGACGTCGCTCTGGCCGGCGATCTGCTTCTTTTCAGAGGGGGCAGTTCGTGCGGTATCACAGCGACGTCACACAGCAGCCGTCCAATAGCAGAGGATGGGTGGAGATGAGCGGCCGGAACATGCCGCCCACCTCCTTCCTTAATCATTGCCGGTGGACACAGGTAAGGAGATGTTCGTCGTTCCTGCGGTGTCACACATAGCTATGTGTGCTGCCGTAGGAACGACGAACAACATCGTACCTGCAGCACCAACGATATTATGAAAAGGAGCGACGTGTTAAAGAGCAACAATTTTTCACGTTTTTGCGATCGTTGATCGTCGCTCCTTGCTGTCACACGCTGCGATGACGCTAACGGCACCGAATGTGCGTCACTAACGACGTGATCCCAACGATATATCGTTAGCGATGTCGCAGCGTGTAAAGCCCCCTTTAGAGTTGACTTACTGTAGATCTTTGAGTTCAGCACATGAAAAATGGCAGCAAAAACAAAAGTGTTGTGTTTATATTTTTCTTCAGTATATGTCCAGAGAGAAGAAAATTCCAGCTCCCGGATCCTTCTTTCTTCCAATAGTCAGAACTCAGATACCCATAAACATTAGATGGTTAGGAATGCTTACAGAATTGGCCAACTTTAAAGGATTATTCCTCCAAAAAAAATTAACTATTCTTAGAAGCTTTCATTATTTCTTCTAGACCTTTGTGGTCTCTAAAAATTCAGGGCCAGGGCAAACCAGAAAATCCCCAGAGTCAAACAAAAAAGTAGCACAGCACATGTGATACCACCCGGCTTCCATGGGTCTCACTCACCGCAATCCTGACTGCTCCACAGAACTTTCTGGATGACACTGGAGGTACTCTGCTTGTCAAACCCAGGAAAGTGCCCGGCTGGAACCTCCACCCCCTCCCCAGGGGGTAGGTGGAGGCCGGCATGACGTGGCTAGGGGGGATAGGGTGAAGGAGAAGAGGGGTGGGGGTCTAGGGACCGTTAGGGCAAGACAGCGGGAAAAGAAGCCATTGCTGCGGCTGCAGCTGAAGTGGTTGTCCCGCCCACCCTCCCCTGTTTTGTTTTGTTTTATTTTGTTTTGTTTTGGGTCATAGTGGCAGAGGTGGTGGGGGTGGGATCCTCGAAGTTGGTGAAAATTGGATTGGGGGGTCCCAATGGAGGTAGAACCCCCAGTTAATTACTGGTTTGGGGAGTGGTCTGGTGATCATGGGGGAACATCGGCTTGGTGGGGTCGGTTCCCGTGCTTGGTGGTTTAATCCTTCCCCCTCATATTTGTTTGGTGCTCCTGAGTTGGTGGTTGCGGCTGGGAGTAATGGGGTTTAGGGGGAAGGTAAGATCGGAGTATTGGGTGATCACCAGATTGTTTGAGCTTCGAGGACCACAACCCCCTGTTTTATAAATGTTATTATAAGTTATGTTTAAATAAAAGGCTGCTGTGGCCATTTCATCCAACTATGTGTCTGTGGTCATTTCGATAAGGGGTTAAGCTACTGGGGGTGGGGGTATGGTAGCAGTATAAGGGGTCACCAGGACTCCACTATGCCAACGTCATGGGTAAAGCTGTAATCCAGACACACAGAAGAATGGCGGCACACTTCAATCGTGAAAGTTTTCTTTTATTAAGACCCGTAGAAGCGCCAACGCGAAACGGCCATCATCCGGCTCAATGCCCTCTCCCCCTGTTACCACGATTGCACTCTGGCTGCTGTTTTTATATACGTGAACAGCTCATCAGACTGTTGAATGAGGGTGCGTTGCCCGGAAACCTTACCGGCAGTCAGGTGAAACTTGAGAAAAAAGTGAAGGAAAATCCAGCATCTGCTAATAAAATTAAAACATGGCTTTATTGAAAAAAATAAAAACTAGAAAAAACCATGACAAAATTCCAAGTAGACTAGATAGTCCGTCTACGCGTTTCGAACAGTTAACCTGTTCTTAATCGTGACATCCCGATGCTCTACGTGGATTCTTGATGTGGGAATAAATTGCAACATCTGATGTATAGCAGGAGGAAAAAATGCCTTTTGGTTTTCTTGCAATAAAACCATTGAGTTTAAAATAGTGTCCCTACATGACCAAAGTTATAACAAAAATTACAGTTCTGTTTAAAAGTTATACATTTGGAATTTCTAGTGGTGACATTTTGCTCTACAGTATATTTACACAAATGAAGCTGATGTAATTTGCAAAAAAAAAAAAAGAAATATTGCCACTGTACGCTACTCAAACACCTAAATTCCCCTTACAACCATGAAAATCATTTTGGCTTTCAATAACCAAGTCAATTATTGTTCTGGGTAATACAGAAAGGAAAGTAATTACCTAAAGTGAAGTTAGCAGTCTAAGCAATGAAACACTGATTTCTTTCTCTCTTAAAATAAATGCAGCATTTCCTCATCACATGCTCCTGTATAGTATTAAAATGTCTTTTAGATGGTAAATTGTCTGCACAATTTATTTGAGATTTGAAGTATATGTGATTAAAGGGTATAACAATAACATTTTATGGAAGAACTTTCATGTTCTGGACAAAAATAGCAATTAAACTGTAGGAAAATGTTTTACAGGGTAATGCTATCCACATAAACAGTACATAAACTTTTGCACTCCAGTTGAGGTTTACTTTAAGGGGTACTTTGCACACCACGACATCGCAAGCCGATGGTAGCGATGCCGAGCGCGATAGTCCCCGCCCCCGTCGCAGCTGCGATATCTTGTGATAGCTGCTGTAGCGAACATTACCAGCTTCACATGCACTTACCTGCCCTGCGACGTCGCTCTGGTCGGCGAACCGCCTCCTTCCTAAGGGGGCGGGTCGTGCGGCGTCACAGCGACATCACACGGCAGGCGGCCAATAGAAGCAGGGGGCCGGAGATGAGCGGGATGTAAACATCCCGCCCACCTCCTTCCTTCCTCATTGCAGCCGGGACGCAGGTAAGGAGATGTTCCTGGCTCCTGCGGCTTCATACACAGCGATGTGTGCTGCCGCAGGAACGAGGAACAACATCGCACCTGTCGCTGCAGCAAGATTATGAAAATGCCTGACACTACACCGATCATACAATTTCGACACTTTTGCGCTCGTTAATCGTAGTAAAAAGGATTCACATACTCCAATGTCGAAAACGATGCTGAATGTGCGTCACTTTCGATTTGACCCCACCGACATCGCAGCTGCGATGTCGTAGTGGGCAAAGTACCCCTAAGGATCGCTTTGTTGATTATGTGACAGTAATAAAACACACAATGCTATTGAGTTATTGATATACTGATGTTATAATTGGAGAATGTCCAAAAACATTTAAAAAAACTCACAAATGAATTGTCAAAGTCAGAGGTACACTGGGGAAAATAATTATTTGATACACTGCCGATTTTACAAGTTTTCCCACCTCAAAGGAAAGAGAAGTCTGTAACTTTTATGACTTCAATTGTGACAAACAGTTGCCAGTTGCTCTGGCGGTGGGTTTACTCTTATCTAAGGGGTTAAAAAAAAAAATCACAAGCATGTCCAAAAAAAGTGGCGCACGTTTTGCGCCATTTTCCAAAACCCGTAGCGTCCTCATTTTTCTTGATCTATGGCTCAGTGATGGCTTATTTTTTTTGCGTCTCGAGCTGACATTTTTAACAGTACCATTTTTGCGCAGATGCTACGTTTATATCGCCTGTTATTGTATTTTGTGCAAATTTACGGAGACCAAAAAACGTAATTTTGGCGTTAGGCATTTTTTTGCCGCTACGCCATTTACCAATCAGATTAATTGATTTTATATTTTGATAGATCGGGCATTTCTGAACGCGGCGATACCAAATGTGTATATTTTTTTAACCCTTTAATTTTCAATGGAGTGAAAGGGGGGTGATTTGAATTTTTTTTTAATTTTTTTAAAACTTTTTTTTACTTTTTTTTTTAATTTTACTAGTCCCCCTAGGGACTAATAAATCTGCAATCTGATCGCTCTGCCATATCTCCAGATTACAGCTACAGGGCTGAGATCTGCAGATATGCTGCTTTACTTTCAATGCTGGCTGTATTCCGGCATTGAGAGTAAATGATTCATGTTAGCTACAGGCGTCATCACATGACCCTGTGCTACCATGGCAACCACCGGAAGTCACATGGTCATGTCACGTGACTTCCTATGGGGGCGGAGTAAATCAGCATAATGGTGGCGCGCATATACATCTTGCTGCCAGAGTTTGGCAGTGAGATGTAAGGGGTTAATAGTCGCGGGTGGAAGCGATTCCAACCGCGACTAGCAGGCACGCACGTCAGCTGTTGAGAAAAAAAAAAATATATATTTTCTGAGGTCCTCCTCTATCTCTCTTTCAAAGTGTATCAGAGTACCTCCTTCTCATTTTTTTTTAGCAATTGCACTTAGTGCACAGGCTTTATTAGTGTAGGGCTAGCTGTTAGAGAAGGGATAGTTTACCATGAGAGGCATGTAGGCAAGATTTTTTTTCCCTTAAGTTCTTGCTGCTGCAACCTAAGGCCCTGTGCACACACTGCGTTTTTACCCACTTTTGAGGAAATGGTTGTAACCTTTCTGCAGACATTCCCCAGGAAAAAATAAATGCGCACACTGCGTTTTTTTTTGTCAAGAACATTTTTTCTGCAGAATTTCTTGAGAAAAAGAATGAGCATGTCACTTCTTTTCTGCAGGTACCTGCGTTTTTTGCCATAGATAATGGTAAAAAAAACCGCGGGGACCAACCTGCGGAAAAAAACGCATCAAAAACGCTCCGAAAACAAGGTAAAACGTGCATTTTTTTCTGCTGCATTTTTCCTGCTAAAACATGCAGAAATATTGCTATGTGGCACAAACATTTATTGTTTAATATTGTTGTGAGTGCTACCTTGCCGATTTTAAATGCAGATGTGAGCGAACCCTGAGGATGCAAATAGCGGTGACAACAAGCGTTGGATGGATGGAGGGGAAGGATATGGTGCGGTCCACTGTTTTCAGCCCTTTGGCTGTCTCCGTCCGCGGGCCACAGTTTTCCCAGCCTTGTCATAAGCGATCCATGTCTACAGCCCATAATTAGAATAACAAAGACATCAGCTGTATTACCTGGAAACTGTAAAATGATAACTACAGTCAAAATAACCTGTAGACGTTTCTTGAGCCTAAAAAAAAAAAAAAAAATGATGCTTTTTTTTTGGACAGGGCAAAAAAGTGTCCTATTTTTACGGACTGTGCTGAAATGTGGACAGTTGGCCGCTCTGAGGAGCACGGTCCCTTTCTGGCAGGGGCTCGGTCACAGAGTAAGGGGTACTTTGCATGCTGCGACATCGCAAGCCGGTGGTAGCGATGCCGTGTGCGATAGTCCCCGCCCTTGTCGCACATGCGATATCTTGTGATAGCTGCAGTAGCGAACATTATCGCTACGGCAGCTTCACACGCACTTACCTGCCCTGCGACATCGCTCTGGCCGGCGACCCGCCTCCTTCCTAAGGGGGGGGACGTGCAGCGTCACAGCGATGTCACACGGCAGGCAACCAATAGAAGCGGAGG
The DNA here is from genome assembly GCF_048569485.1 of Anomaloglossus baeobatrachus. Taxonomy (NCBI): domain Eukaryota; kingdom Metazoa; phylum Chordata; class Amphibia; order Anura; family Aromobatidae; genus Anomaloglossus; species Anomaloglossus baeobatrachus. Next base: position 87,943,515 of record NC_134358.1, read on the forward strand.
GGCGGAGATGAGCGGGACGTAATATCCCGCCCACCTTCTTCCTTCCACATAGCCGGTGGACGCAGGTAAGGAGATGTTTGTCGCTCCTGCGGCTTCACACACAGCGATATGTGGAGCTGCAGGAACAAACAACATTGTACCTGTGGACGCACCGACATTATGAAAAAGAACGACGTGACACATATCACCGATTTTTGACTGTTTCCGCTCGTTCAACTTCTCTCCTAGGCTTTACACGTTGCGACATCGGTTACCGGCGCCGGATGTGCGTCACTTTTGATTTGACCCCGAGGATATCGCAGTAGCGATGTCGCAACGTGCAAAGTACCCCTAAGGCTATAAGGTAAGCAAAAAAATGTATACTGTGGCAAAATAAAGTACCGTATTTTTCATTTTATGAGATGCACCCCGAATTTGAAGGAGGGAAATAGTAAAAAAATATTTTTATGTTAAAATGAGGCTCCATCTTATAATCCTAGTGCCTCTTGTATTAGCTCACCAGGGGGAAGCGGCGGTAGTGGAGTGGCTCAGGAAGGTCACAGGAGGCAGGGTAGGTGATGCTGCGGACTCAGAGGAGGGTTATCACGGTTCAGGAGGGTTAGTGTGCAAAGGGTCGGTGATACTACTGCAGGCTCGGTGGAGGGGGTGCCGCGGCTTAAGAGGGTCAGTGTGTTGACGGTCGGCGATACTGTTGGCTCGTGGGGTGTTGCGGTGGCGAGCGCCATTGATCTGCCGGTGGGCTTGGAGAAGGGGGGAGTTGCAGCACAAGAGGGTTAGTGTGCGGCAGCAGAGAGTCGGTGATATTGTGGGCTTGTGGGGTGTTGCGCTACTGGGTGCCATTGATCTGCCGGTGGGCTTGGAGAAGGGGGGAGTTGCAGCACAAGAGGGTTAGTGTGCGGCAGCAGAGAGTCGGTGATATTGTGGGCTTGTGGGGTGTTGCGCTACTGGGTGCCATTGATCTGCCGATGGGCTTGAAGGGGGGGGGTGTCACAGCACAAGAGGGTCAGTGTGCGGCAGCGGGGTCGGGGATACTGCGGGCTCATGGTGTCACAGCGGCAGGCGCCATTGATCTGCCGGCAGGCTTGGAGGGGGAGTGTCGCGGCTCAAGAGGGTTAGTGTGCATGAGCAGAGGGTTGGAGATACTGCGGGGTCGTGGGGCATCGCGACGGTGAGTGCCATTGAGCTGCTGGCAGACTGCAGGCTCCATTGAATCGCCGGCCATTGACATGATGGACTTCAAGAAAATGGCCGCGGAGGCAGTGCATGCAAAGATTGGCCTCAGGGGCCATTTTCTTTAAGTCCATTGCGTCAACCATCGGTGATTCAAAGCAGCCCACAGATCAATGGTGCCCGCTGCCGCGACACTCCACAAGCCCACAGTATCGCAGACCCTCCACTTAAGCACACCGACCCTCTTGAGCCTCGACACCCCACAGTATCGCTGACCCTCCGCTGCCGCACACTGACCCTCCTGAGCTGCTCTACTGCAGTGTCACCGGCTCCGAGCCCTCGGTATCGCTGACCCTGCGCCTCCACTACCGCCCCGGTAAGCCATATGCGGTTTGTAAGACACACTCCCATTCTCCCCGCAGTTTTAGGGGAAAAAAAGTGCGTCTTACAAACTGGATAATGTGGTTTCTTTGCATTTTTTTTATCACCAATCGGTGAAAAACATAGGGAAACCGCAAAAGAATTGACATGCTGCAGTTTAGTGGTCACTACAATAATGCGGCCAAAAAAAGCGCAGTGTGCACAGCAAATCCGCAATCTCATACTGTACTTTGGGGCCACCAAAAAAGCATCAAAAACTGCAGTGTGCGCATGGGGTCTAACCGGGGCTGCACTTCAACCCGCAAAATACCGCAACCACCAAGCTGCAGACTCCGGCAGGGTGTGCGCCTTGTGCCCCATATGGTGTCTATGTTTTCTATGGCCGCACCATGATAACGGCCCCCTGCACGCAGTACAGGAGCGCGGCCGGCACATGTCTGGCACTGTCTGCGGCCGGCACATGTCTGCGACGTGTCACTTGTGGCTCTGACGGGGGAAGAACAAACAGAAGAGCACACAGCCGCCGTACACGTCACCACTGCTGCCACATAGCAGCGCCCTCCGCCTCCTGCAGGACCGGAGCACACGGAGGAGGAGCGGAGGCCGCACCGGGGACTGGCGCTAGGTAGGCAGCGGCGGCCTGTGCACTGCTCTGCAGAGCGCGGGCTGGGGGGGTCCTGCAATGCTCTGCAGCCGGCCGTGCTGGGGGGGTCCTGCAATGCTCTGCAGCCGACCGTGCTGGGGGGGTCCTGCAATGCTCTGCAGCCGGCCGTGCTGGGGGGGTCCTGCAATGCTCTGCAGCCGGCCGTGCTGGGGGGTCCTGCAATGCTCTGCAGCCGGCCGTGCTGGGGGGGGTCCTGCAATGCTCTGCAGCCGGCCGTGCTGGGGGGGTCCTGTAATGCTCTGCAGCCGGCCGTGCTGGGGGGGTCCTGCAATGCTCTGCAGCCGGCCGTGCTGGGGGGGTCCTGCAATGCTCTGCAGCCGGCCGTGCTGGGGGGTCCTGCAATGCTCTGCAGCCGGCCGTGCTGGGGGGGTCCTGCAATGCTCTGCAGCCGACCGTGCTGGGGGGGTCCTGCAATGCTCTGCAGCCGGCCGTGCTGGGGGGGTCCTGCAATGCTCTGCAGCCGGCCGTGCTGGGGGGTCCTGCAATGCTCTGCAGCCGGCCGTGCTGGGGGGGTCCTGCAATGCTCTGCAGCCGGCCGTGCTGGGGGGGTCCTGCAATGCTCTGCAGCCGGCCGTGCTGGGGGGGTCCTGCAATGCTCTGCAGCCGGCCGTGCTGGGGGGTCCTGCAATGCTCTGCAGCCGGCCGTGCTGGGGGGGTCCTGCAATGCTCTGCAGCCGGCCGTGCTGGGGGGTCCTGCAATGCTCTGCAGCCGGCCGTGCTGGGGGGGTCCTGCAATGCTCTGCAGCCGGCCGTGCTGGGGGGTCCTGCAATGCTCTGCAGCCGGCCGTGCTGGGGGGGTCCTGCAATGCTCTGCAGCCGGCCGTGCTGGGGGGGTCCTGCAATGCTCTGCAGCCGGCCGTGCTGGGGGGGTCCTGCTTGCTCTGCAGCCGGCCGTGCTGGGGGGGTCCTGCTTGCTCTGCAGCCGGCCGTGCTGGGGGGGTCCTGCTTGCTCTGCAGCCGGCCGTGCTGGGGGGGTCCTGCTTGCTCTGCAGCCGGCCGTGCTGGGGGGGTCCTGCTTGCTCTGCAGCCGGCCGTGCTGGGGGAGGGAGGGTTGCCGGCTGCTGCATGTTCTCCCTTCATGTTATTTCCCCTCAGCTCCCTGACAGGAGCAGTTGCTCGTCTAGCGCTTCCATCATTGTGGCGTGCTCCTTGCACACATGTTCTCCCTCTGTAGGGGCTGATGCAGCAGCTGCCGCTTTCCTATAGGCTCATGGTGTATATTGTGTTTTTATTTTCCTGTTCAGGAGGCAATTGCTTAAGTAGCAATCCCAAAACCTCTAATGACCTGAAATGCCCTGTGCTCCCACACGTCAGGGCACAGGGCTGTGTCTGATGTTACTGTCACTGAATATAGGGGGCATTTGTCATGATGGGCGTCCCATATACTGGCCCTGACCCTATACACACCGCGTGCCATGTGCATCCAGGTGCCTTCCAGTCACTGGCCCCAGGTTTGGCTGGAGGCGCTTCACCATTTTGCTGAACCCTGTCTTTTTTTTTTTTTTTTAGTAAACGCAAACGGTTTTTAACATAGAAACCCAACCCCAAGCATAAATATATTAACTTTTAAAGGGAACCTGTCATCAGATTTGGGGCCTATAAGCTGCGGCCACCACCAGTGGGCTCCTATATACAGCATTCCATAATACTATATATAAGAGCGCAGGCCGCTGTGTAGAACGTAAAAATCACTTTTATAATACTCCCCTAAGGGGCGGTCCGGCGCCTCCTCTCTGCGGTCTGGCGCCTCCTCTCTGCGGTCTGCGCCTCCTCTCTGTGGTCCGGCGCCTCCTCTCTGCGGTCTGGCGCCTCCTCTCTGCGGTCCGGCGCCTCCTCTCTGCGGTCCGGCGCCTCCTCTCTGCGGTCTGGCGCCTCCTCTCTGCGGTCTGCGCCTCCTCTCTGCGGTCCGGCGCCTCCTCTCTGCGGTCTGGCGCCTCCTCTCTGCGGTCTGGCGCCTCCTCTCTGCGGTCTGGCGCCTCCTCTCTGCGGTCTGGCGCCTCCTCTCTGCGGTCTGGCGCCTCCTCTCTGCGGTCTGGCGCCTCCTCTCTGCGGTCTGGCGCCTGCCTATAGTAGCATAGATAAAGAGATCTTTAGAAAAAGTATTGCTGAAGATCCTTTATGATATGCTAATGAGCGCAGTGACTAGTCGCGAGAGCGTTAGTTCACCTGGCTAGTTGGCCCGCTTAGCATGTAAGCTAATTTCACATTTCCATTCACGCCTCTACTGCTCTTATTGGTGCAGAGGGAAATTTCCTTGGTCTGTGACCCTATATAAACTGGTCCCATGTACTAATAAAGATGAAGTCTTTGAGTACACCATAGAAGTGTGTGCTGTATTGATTTTCCGAGCGCTCGTAAAACATATCTTATTAATTTGGCGTTCCAGAGGCATAGAAGGAGTGTATTTCGCTCACATGGATGACACCCCCTTTCCGTAAGGCACAGTGTAAGCCCCTGTGTAACAACCTGCGGCTCATGTCATCCTTAGAAATACTTATTAAATAATTGTCCCACAAGGTAAACACCGGAAGGAAACCGACCTCGCCGAATCCCTGTACTTTGGGTACTCCACCTCCCCTCAAAAAAAACTAATAAAAGATCGGAAAGTCATATGGGCTTTTAGCAACAAATGCTACAGCTCATCATAAAAAGTCAGAGAATGGCTACTAAAGCCAAATATATTTTCTTGCAAGTATTTTTTTTATTTTTTTTACTTCACACAAACCCCCCTCCCCATATAAATCTGGCCTCACCATAGCTGTGCTGGACCGTAGAACGTTTATCGGAAAGTGAAAAGTGTAAAAATAAAGGACAACAGCAGAGTTTTATGTCTTTTTTTCATTTGCTCCCTACTTAGAATTTGTTTAGCTGTATGTTAGTGCATTATCTGGTTAAATATATGGTGTCATTCAAAACTGCAGGGACTAGTCACAAGGGCGTTAGTTTCCTTGGCTAGTTGGCCCCATTAGCATGTTATTACGTCCCTATGGGCATGCTAACATGCTAATGAATGTGCAGCGTCAGAGGATGGTCGTGCTCACCTCTCTGCTGTCACCGCGCCCGACTCCTGGATTTCGGCTCAGTGCGCATAAATCCGGACTTACGGTCATGCGTACTATGAAGCCGTGTGTACATGTTCTGGCTTCACACTGGTGTAGTGCGCATGACCAGAAGTCCGGGGTCATGTGCACTGAGCCAAAATCCAGGAGTTGGATGCAATGGCAGCAGAGAGGTGAGCGACCATCCTCTGACGCTGCGCATTCATTAGCATGTTAGCACACCCATAGGGACATACTAACATGCTAATGGGGCCAACTAGCCAAGGGAACTAACGCCCTTGCACTAGTCCATGCCCTCATTAGCATTTTATATGGGATCTTTAGAAATACTTTTTCTAAAGATCCCTTTATCTATGCTGGTGTATACAGGGACGGTTAGGCAGGGATTAGTAATATGTACCCAGAACTCCTCGTGATTCTGGATGCATGTTGGACTTGACTGGTTCCCATTAAATGTGTGCAAAAAATTTGTAGGATCTTTCTTTGACACCCAGGTCGCTATCCTGGGACAGCTGGTCCCGGGCCTTACAAACTTCCTTGGCCGGCATCGTGGGCACATCTGATGGTGTGAAGGCCCACTGCCGCAGAGATCATGTCATTGTGTGAGGACTGATAAGATGTCACAGGGCATAAAAATTGTCAAATGTCCCAGGAGGCTGGCATGTCAGTGCTCACCAAGGAAGTTCACATGTCCGTGTTTCTGGTACGTGTGGCAGCCGTCTTTTTCACAGATACCACACGTACCTATTATAATCTATGGGGCTGCAGTGCTGATATGTTTTTTTTCTGTCAGCACGGATGACAAGGGCCGATACAAGTCTAAGGGTCCGTGAAAAACACGTACGTGTTTCACCTTCAAAGTGTAGGAGAAACTATGTCATTTAATTTTCTACATCCATACCGGAAAAACACAGATGACACACGTTTTTTAAGCCCTTCACGACTGATGACTTATATATACTTCATAGGCCATGTCCCCGCTTTTGATGCGGGCTCACATGCTAAGCCTGTATCATTCTCTGTACATGACAGCTGATTAATCAGCCATCAAGTACCTCTAACGGTGAATCTGGCATTTAAAATGCACAAACAGGAACAGCATAAATGATTCGGCCCATCATTCCACCCATCACATGATCGCAGGGCGCCGATGGTCTCAGCTGGAGATCCCCGTGCCTGCTCACATGATACTTCTGTGAACCCCTGTCCGTGGTAGGCGTTCATAGGAGATAATGATCTAACACTGCTGATGTTGATGCCCTGTCCTGTACAGCACAGGTGATTGGTTGGCCGTTCTCAGCTTCAAGTTCCCTAAGGGGAATATTAAATATATAGTGGAACCTTGGATTACGAGCATAATTGGTTCCAGGAGTGTGCTCTTAAACCAAGTTACTCTTATATCAAAGCGAATTTTCCCATAGGAAATAATTGAAACATAGAAATTTATACAAACTTATTACATTAATATAATATAATGTACTGTATTCATATAAAATGATTACAGTACACTAATACAAAATACTGTACAGTAAAAAGCATATAAAACAAATTAAACTGCACTTTAGCTTACAATAGACTTGTTGGTGTGCGAGAGGTACAATACAAGCAATGTGCTGTACTGGTTAGCAGAAAGAAAGTACAATACTGTATCCACAAGTGCAAACTGATAGACATGCTGTATAGTATATACTGTACTGTACAATGATATACTGTATACAGCACATATGTACGTACAGAAAGTTACCTCCAGAGCGGGTCAGAGTACGGAAGTGTGCGCGGTGAGTATTTGCTCTTATTGCAAAGCATTGCCCTTAAACCAAGTTACAAATTTGTAAAAAGCTTTGCTTGTCTGGCAAAACACTCTTAAACCAAGGTTCCACTGTAGTAAAAAGTTAAAAAACCCACAAGTTTAATAATAATAATAATAATAATAATAATAATATAATAATAATATTTATTCATTTCTATAGCGCTGTTAATTCCACAGCGCTTTACATACATTACATACACTGGCAATCATTACATATATTACATACATTCAAATTGTTTCCCTTTTGCCCTAATAAAAATAAAACAATAAAGAAAATAACGCACATGCATGGTATCGCCAAAACATTGTTTCTACCCCAAAATTGTATCAGTGAAAACGTTAGCTCAGGGCTCAAAAAATAAGCCCACACCCCAGATCCTGAAAAGTGAGAAAGCTACAGGTCTCAGAAAAAAAAAAGCAAAACATTTTGGGGGACAAAGTTCTGAATTTTTTTACCACTATTATACTATATTCATTATACTATATGGAGGCCTATGGGGGTATTATGTATGGCAAACTATGGAAGGTGCATTATATTGTGCAGTGGGTATGGAAAGTATTCAGACTCCTTTTATATTTTTCACTCTTTGTTTCATTGCAGCCATTTGGTAAATTCAGAAAAGGTCATTTTTTTTCTCAATAAATGTACACTCTGCACCCCATCTTGTCCGAAAAAACAAATGTAGACATTTTTGCAAATGTATTAAACAAGAAAAACTGAAATATACATGGTAATGAGTATTCAATCGCTTTGCTCAGACACTCATAGTTAAGTCACATGCTGTCCATTTGCTTGTGATCCTCCTCGAGATGGTTCTACTCCTTTATTGGAGTCAAGCTGTGTTTAATTAAACTGATAGGACTTGATGTGGAAAGGCACACACCTGTCTATATAAGACCTCACCGCTCACAGTGCATGTCAGACCAAATGAGAATCATGAGGTCAAAAGAACTGCTCAGAGATCTGGTCAAGGTTGCAAAAGAATTTCTGCAGTACTCAAGGTTCCTAAGAGCACAGTGGCCTCCATAATCCTTAAATGGAAGAAGTTTGGGACCACCGCAACTCTTCCTAGACCTGTCCATCCAGCCAAACTGAGCAATCATGGGATAAGAGCCTTGATGAGAGAGGTAAAGAAGAACCCCAAGATCACTGTGGCTGAGCTCCAGAGATGCAGTAGACTGATGAGACGAAGATAGAATTATCACCAAAAAGTTCTAACTGGTATGTGTGGAGAAAACCAGGCACTGCTCCTCACCTGCCCAATACAATCCCAACAGTGAAACATGGTGGTGGCAGCATCATGCTATGGAGGTGTTTTTCAGCTGCAGGGACACGATGAGAAAAAAAAAATGAACTTTTTGAAGTTACCCAATGGCTGCAATGAAACAAAGAGTGAAACATTTAAAGGGGTCTGAATACTTTCCATACCCACTATATGTAGGACTATGAGGTGTGCATTATATTATATGGAGTACTATGGAGGGTGCATTATACTATATGGAGGACTATGGTGGGGCATTTAATAGGAAGGGTGCATTATACAATATGAAGGGCTATGGGCTGTGCATTATAATATATGGGGGTGCATTAAAATATATGGACGACTATGGGGTGTTAATTATATGGAGGACTATGGGATGTTCATTAATTCATTACACTCTATGGAGGACTATAGGCATGCATTATACTTTGTGAAGGATTATGTGGGATCCATCATACTGTGCAAGGGCTGTATTTGGGGCCATTATACTGTTTGGTGGGCTAGTGGGGGCATTTATACAGTGTGGAGCCCATTATACTGAATGAAGGGCTGTTTAGGGGGCACAATTGGGGATTATACTGTTTTGGTGTCACCATACTTGTTGGCGTAGTTGAGGGAGGGTATAGTAGGGTCATCATACTGTGCATGTGGTGGGTACTGGGGAGAAATTCACTTTGGTGGTATCTGGTATCATACAGTGTTTTTGAGGCACTTTCAGTGTCATTATACCTTATGACTGAAAGTGAAAGTGGAATCTAGGGGCTTCAATAAGAGAATTACTTTGAATAGGCTGAAAAGTTGTGACATATGCTATTATGTCACTGCTGGAGTGGTGCGTATAACCTCTTAATCACATTGGACGTACTAGGTACATCTTGGCTCAAGTCTATGTAATAACCGCCAACTACTGCGGTAAGTCCCGCACATGTCTACTGATTTGTACAGCAGACCTGTGCAGCTATCAGGCGCAGGTGGATCTGCGATCCACCTGCATCTGTTAACCCCTTAGATCGCATTGTCAAAATGTGACAGTGCGATTTAAAGCACCGCAACGGATAACGCGCACTTACAGTACAGACCAAAAGTTTGGACACACCTTCTCTTTCAAAGAGTTTTCTTTATTTTCATGACTCTAAAAATTGTAGATTCACATTGAAGGCATCAAAACTATGAATTAAAACATGTGGAATGAAATACTTAAAGTGTGAAACAACTGAAAATATGTCTTTTATATTTTAGGTTCTTCAAAGTAGCCACCTTTTTGCTTTGATTACTGCTTTGCACATTCTTGGCATTCTCTTGATGAGCTTCAAGAGGTAGTTACCGGAAATGGTTTTCCAACAGTCTGGAAGGAGTTCCCAGAGATGCTTACAACTTGTTGGCCCTCTTGCCTTAACTCTGCGGTCCAGCTCACCCCAAACCATCTCGATTGGGTTTAGGTCTGGTGACTGTGGAGGCCAGGTCATCTGGCGTAGCACCCCATCACTCTCCTTCTTAGTCAAATAGCCCTTACACAGCCTGGAGGTGTGTTTGGGGTCATTGTCCTGTTGAAAAATAAATGATGGTCCAACTAAACGCAAACCGGATAGAATAGCATGCCGCTGCAAGATGCTGTGGTAGCCATGCTGGTTTAGTATGCCTTCAGGTTTGAATAAATCCCCCAAAAAAGTCTGTGGAGCCTCTGTTAGGCATCTCAACACAGAAACTAGCCAGATATCCTTCCGAGAAGGACCTAGCCAAGGAGTGGCTCTTTTTAGGAAACCACCATAACCACCATATTAAGTGGCCCTTTTAGTCAATATCCAACTCTTTGACAAGTTTAAAGAAATGACAAGGGCATTACTAAGGCCAGGTATCCATCCACAGACAGCTCATCAGTGTGGAGTAGGATTCTGGCCAGGTGGGAGCAATGCCTAGTAGACCAACAAGACAAAACACAGGGGGCAATGTACCTAGGATTCACTGTCTTGAGCGCCCTTGTTGGCTGCTGGCTGGTCTCCCCGAGATCAGTGATTGTTTTGTCTTGAATAAATCCCCAACAGTGTCACCAGCAAAGCACCCCCACACCATCACACCTCCTCCTCCATGCTTCACGGTGGGAACCAGGCATGTAGAATCCATCCGTTCACCTTTTCTACAAAGACACAGTGGTTGAATCCAAAGATTTCAAATTTGGACTCATCAGACCAAAGCACAGATTTCCACTGGTCTAATGTCCATTCCTTGTGTTCTTAGCCCAAACAAGTCTCTTCTGCTTGTTGCCTGTCCTTAGCAGTGGTTTCCTGTATGCTATTTTACCATGAAGGCCTGCTGCACAAAGTCTCCTCTTAATAGTTGTTCTACAGATGAGGTGTATCCAAACTTTTGGTCTGTACTGTACCTGCTTCCATCAGAGGCCCCGTGACGTGATCATGGGGAGCCAATAGTTGCCATGGTAGTACAGGATCATGTGATGACTCCTGTCGCAATCATGACTCATTTTCTGTTACAGCCGACATAGCGCCGGCTGTAAGAGGAGAGCAGCATTTCTGCTGATTGAGCAGTGCTGCTCTGATCAGCAGAAATGAACAAGCGATCAGACTGCTGGTCCTTATAGTCCCCTAGGGGGACAAGTAAAATAAATAAAAAAATAAAGTAAAAAACAAAAAATTATTTTTTTTTTCTTCTAACAAATGAAAAGTCTAAAAGTTCAAATAACCCCCCATGTGCCGCATTGAAAATGAGAGTTAAAAAATACACATATGTGGTATTGCCGCGTTCAGAAATGCCGTCGTCACAGATTTTGCGCAAAATGCAATAATGGGCGATCAAAACGTAGCATCTGAACAAAAATTGTAACATTAAAAACGTCAGCACAAGATGCAAAAAAACAAGCCATCACTGAGCCCATATCCCGAAAAATGAGAACGCTACGGGTCGCGGAAATTGGCGCAAAAACTGTGCCACTTTTTTGGGACAAACTTCTGAATTTTTTTATCCCCTTAGATAACCTTAAACCTATACATGATTGGTGTCTATGAACTCGTACCGACCTGAGGCATCACACCTCCACATCACTTTTACCATATAGTGAACATGGTGGATAAAATACCCCCAAAACATTTGTGCAATCGCATTTTTTTTGCAACTTTTGTGCACTAGGAATTTTTTTGTAATTTTCCAGTACACTATATGCAAAACTCATGGTTTCATTTAAAAGTACAACTCGTCCTGCAAAAAAACAAGCCCTCATATGGCAGGACTTACAAAAAAATAAGAGTTACGGCTTTCGGAAGAAGGGGAGCAAAAAACAAAAACAAAGAGACGGAAAATCGCCCAGGGGTGAAGGGGCTAATCTAAGGTCCCTGACCGTAATAATACTTCCCTTCTGGTGTCTTCACTTTCTATCAGGGCCACTCCCGTCTGTCTCAGGCAGTTTGTGACCTAATCTAATGGATGTGCCAATTCTGGGGTGGCTGTAGGCTGCTATTTTTAGGTAGGGCCTCCCCAGCCAGAGAATATCAGGCCCCAGCTGTCTGTGTTAACTTGGCTGGGTATCAAAATTGGGGGGGGGGGCTTCATGCCGTTTTTTAATTTTTTTTTCTTTGATTAGTTTAAAAAAGTCACAGGGAGTCCCTCATATGTTGAAACACAGACAATATAACGCCAACTGCTGGAGGCTTCAGCGTGTAGCTGTCTGCTTTGTCTGCACTGGGTATCAAACTTTTGGGGGGGACCCTATGCCATTTTTTTCCATTTATTTATTTATTTTTACACTCTTCTCCGGTAACCCAGTTAGTGCGAGGGCAACCAATCACAGACACCCAGCAGTCAGACCTGCAACCAATCGCAGACACTGCCACAGAGAGTGGGCGGGGAAGCAGTGAATATTATTCATGAGATCTAATGAACGGATTCGGAAGTGTGTCCTGAACTGGATTCCCCCCCCCCCCCCCCAAGTCGGCCATACCCGCCCAACCTGAAGTTCTGCCGGTTTGCCCATCTACTGTACAGTTGAGTGCACATAGCATGCTGTATATAAGAGCCCAGGACACTGTGTAGAACGTAAAAATTACTTTATAATACTTAAAACAGTCACTGTGGGGGAGTTGGGTCATATGGGCGTCTCCGTTCTACAGTACCGGCGCCTCCTCTTTTGGCTATCTTTGTTCTCTTTCTTCTGTAGCCGCGGTGCATGACGCGTGCTACGTCATACACACTCACCGACGTTGAGGTCCTGCGCAGGCGCACTTTGATCTTTGTAGTGTGCCTGCGCGGGACCAGTGAGTGTGTATGACGTACGACACGTCATGCACACAGGCTTCAGAAGGAAGACTAAGATGGCCTAAGAGGAGGCGTCTGCATCGGAGAACAGAGACACCCATATGGCCCAACTCCACCACAGCGACGTTTTAGGTAAGTATTATAAAGTGATTTTTACGTTCTACACAGTGGCCTGGGCTCTTATATGCAGCATGTTAGAATGCTGTATATAAGAGACCACTGGTGGTGGCTGCAGCTTATAGTTGCCAAAACTGCTGACAGGTTCCCTTTAAAGACCCCCATTTTCAGATTAGTGGGGTCTCCGCAGTTGGACTGCAATGATCCCACTGTTGCCACCCCATCTTGCAGATGTAGCTAGTTCAATGTCGTTTTTTGTAGGACAGCCCCTTTAAGAAAGTCTTCTCATCAGCCCATTAATCTGCCATTCTGCTATACAGCAGCCGTTTCGGTTTTATTATATTGATTGGCCTTCTTTCCTCATAGTAATTTGTTTGTCCTGTATTATCTTTTTTGGAGAAATCTTTAGCGCAGAAACACAGAAATAAAGGCCTCTTCATCTGATACACAGCAGGAGGTGTAATTCTCTAGTGAGCAGATCATAAAATACGTCTCGCCGTGTCGAGGATGGAAACAAACAAAAGAAAATCTTTCTGGTTGTACGAAAGATGTGAACTTCGTTTTTTTTACGGGTTCCTTATAGAGAAGTTTGGGGAACCTTCATTTATCTTATGGAATTGCACATCCACAATATGGCGGCTCAGTTGTTGGCATTTTGCAGCACTGATGTCAAAGGACGATGTCCACTTAGAGTTATGGTTTTTTTTTTTCTACATACCACAAACATGAGATTTGTATAGAGAAGTTATCGAACAGTCTTTTGTGTATATTTATCTTGCATACATAATTTAGATTTATATATACAAGTGCGTCTCAATAAATTTTACAGCACTTCATGCTTCCCTCTGCCGACAAGCTTTATGGAGATGAAATTTCATTTTCCAGTAGGACTTGGCACCCGTCCACACTGCCAAAAGTACCAATACCTGGTTTACTAACCACAGTATCACTGTGCTTGATTGGCCAGCAAACTCGTCTGACCTAAACCTCATAGAGAATCTCATTTATTGTCAAGAGGAAGATGAGACACCAGACCCAACAATGCAGACGAGCTGAAGGCTGCTATGAAAGCAAACTGGGCTTCCATAACACCTCAGCAGTGCCACAGTCTGATTGCCTCCATGCCACATTGATGCAGTAATTCATTCAAAGGAGCCTACCAAGTATTGAGGCATTTACTGTACAGACTTTTCAGTACATAAGCAAGGATGATTGACCTTAGGGAGATCAACATCCAACACCGCGGAGACACCATCACGTGTTTCTCAACGCAGTGATTCTATAGCAATGCCCCCTGGGAAATATTCAAAGCAAGAAAGTCTGCGGGGACACCATCACTTGTTTCTCAACGCTGGCAGGAAACTAGCCAGGTCTTTCACCGGGAAGTGACATCATTAGAGAGGTAAGTACGTGTGACAGGGATTAACGACTTTGTGCGCCATGGGCAACTAATTGCCCGTGACGCACAAGGGTGCGATCGCTTTTGCGATCGCCAGGGCTGTGGAGTCGGAGTCGTGGAATCTGAGTTGGAGCTCATTTTGGAGGAGTCGGAGTCTGTATAAAATGCACCGACTCTGACTCCTTAAAATATATAATAAATTGGGGACAGTAGTGCAATGCAGAATGTGCTGAATATTTTTTCATAGGAATTTTAGGAAAGTTATGAAATGTCCTATGAATGGCTGTTCTATTCCTGATCTAAGGCTGCATTCAGACACAGCGTTTTTGCTGCATTTTTTGAGGATACGTTTGTCAGCTGCAAAAGCAGATCAGCTTTTTAAAAAACCGCATCACCTGAAAGGTTTTTGAGCTCATAGATAATGCTTTCAACAGCAAAAGCAGATTAGAAAACACCACAAACTGACTGCTCATTCTTTGTGAGGATCCTCACAACACGATGTGTCTGAATGTCCTATCTTTTCACCATTGCCTTTGCTGGATGCCCAGAGTCACTGCATTTCAAAGAATTATTTTGCCATCAATGTTCGATATGTTTGTAACAAGAAAGAAATTGTTAGCTTAATTAAGACACTTAGTTAAGACACTGGCAGTAAAATATAGTAAAGCTCATCACACCGGCCAGTTTCTCCAGGCCTTAGTGGAAAAAGTTCTGCAAGATTAGGAACTCAAAAAAGAACAGGTTCTTGCCATTGTAAAGGACAATGCTTCAAACTTGATAAATACAATTACACTGATGAATGAGAGTAATGAACAACAGCTAGAGAAAATTTAGGATTCAGTATGTGTGAGATGGAGCCACAGCGCTGTTCATGTAACTGAGGAACAAACAGATATTACAACAGAAGAACAGCAAAATGATACTTTAGATTAGATGATCTCGTTGAAGCTGCTTCAAAACACTTTTTCCCTCACCCTATGACGGCACCACAAAATAAGGGTGCCGTCATGGGTTCGTAAAAAAACACATTACTGGTAAGTAATTACGTATTTCATATTCATCACATGCGCTGTGTTGTGCACACGCTGCAGTTGGCAATAAGAGATAGTCTGCAAGAGGGAGCCCGGTTTCACACATCCGGCTTTTCGCTGGTTTGGCGGATGCGGCGCACTCCAGTAAAATGTATACAGTACAGTGGCAGCGGGACAAACGCCGGTCACATGCTGTCATGTGACCCGAAAGTTGCGGTGCTGCCACTGTACTGTACTGGTGTACGCCGCATCCACCAAACGGCGAAAAGCCGGACGTGTGAAACTGGGCGGACATGCTGGGAATCTAATGGAAAAGTGAGGAAGTTGGTTATTGATGCCAGAACCCCTAAAATTGATTCTATCTTGAAGAGACGTGATGGGAAAGGGGCAATTGTTGATCAAACCACTTGGTGAGGCAGCACTTATTTAATGACTGAGCGATTGCTTGAACTAAAATCGTTTCTTATAGATATGGTGAACCCTCAAGTAACATAAAATGAAGGTCAATGGACACAGGTGGCTGAATTGAAGGAATTGCTTAATCACCCATTTAACGTGACTAAAAAATTACAAGCTGAGGATTTAACTCCTGGCATTTTCATAAGGGAGTGGAAGAACTTTCTATTTTGCCTGTCCCAAAGAGGAGGTTTAATCGCAGATGGCATTTCTGCTTCAATGAAACGGGAGAGAGACATAGCTATTGGAAAATAAAATTCTTCTGGCAGCTGCTTGTGGACCCGAGTCATCGTATACTGCTTGATGATCAACAGCTTACTAAAGGAAAAGAAGCTTTGAGTGAGGTAGCAGTTAGGATGAGCGGCTACAGGACTGCCAGGTGCAAGAGGACTCGGGTGCTGACAGTGCTACTGCTACCATATCTTCATCCTCATCAGATGAGGAGTTTAACTTTGACAAGTATTTGGATGACCTGGAGCAGGCAAAGCGTTGCCGCAAGGAAAAAGATTTCACTCCGTCTCCTATAGCAGCAGATTGACCAGATTTCAGTAACATTTTTCACTTGCTCTCAAAGAAATAGAAAAATTCAACCGTTCATCAAAACTGACTGTGCATGAGGCAATTCCTTTATACCCGGAAATTGTTAGAGATGTTGCCCATGTGGCTACGGCTTTGCCTCCAACCCAAGTTATTGTAGAGAGGTTGTTCTCTAGCCTTAAAATTATTAGGTCAGATTTGAGGTCATCTGCGAAGGAGGATCTGATGGAGGGCAATTCTATTTCTTACAACAAATTCATAGACTGCACAAATGTTATTTAGTATGTCTTTGTTGAAAACTGTTTTTTGCCACTTAGAGTATATTAAATAGTGCATAGTGTTTCTATGTAAACACACTATGTAAGAGGCAAAAAACAGTTTTCAACAAAAACATAGTAAATAATAACATTTAGTATATTGCTTACATTTAAGTGAAAAATGTATTGTAGTACAATGTGAACGTCAGACATTTAATCATTTTTATGATACAATAATCAAGATATTTAGACAGAACATAAAATATTTTTATTGGAATACAACTTTAGAACACAAAAAACTGTAATAAATTGTAAATATGTAATACACTATGTAATATACAGTAGATTACATGTGTATCTTGTGTGTGTATATATTATATATTATATATATATATAATATATACACACACAAGATATATATGTAATCTACTGTATATTACATAGTGTATTACATATTTACAATTTATTACAGTTTGTGTTCTAAAGTTGTATTCCAATAAAAATATTTTATGTTTTATCTAAATATCTTGATTATTGTATCATAAAAATTATTAAATGTCTGATGTTCACATACACATGTTCATGTACTACAATAAATTTTCACTTAACTATAAGCAATTTCCTGGACGGTGCACGGAGACAAAGATGTGGGCAGTCCAGAATAGTAAAGTAGAATCCAGCTCAACGTCCATGAAAAAATCCAAGGAATAAAGTCAAAGTACTTTATTATACAGTATATCTATGAAAAATGGTTATATAGAGACCACATGGTAGCAGAATAGAGTAGATTTTTTTTATGGATATATAATAAAGACTTTGATTTTATTCCTTGGATTTTTACATGGACGTTGAGCTGGATTCTACTTTACTATTCTAGTATTATTCCAGTACTTATCACAAATAAGGAACCTAATGCAAGTCAAAGGGTAAAAAAAGAATTTTTCTAAGGCTATGTGCGCACTTACCGGATTTTGCCGCGGATTTTCTGCGGATTTGCTGCATGTTTCGCTGCAGAAAATGTTCATAACATCTCTGCAGTGAATCACCAGCAAAACCTATGGGAAAAAAAATCCTGTGTGCACTAGGCGGAATTTGACAGCTGCATGTTTTGCTGCGGGATTCCCGCAGGAAAAACAATTGCATGTCAATTCTTTTAGGCACGTCGCTGCGGGATTTCACTCCATTGACTGCCATGTAATCGTGAAATCCCGCAGGGAATAACGCAGGCAGCAAATTCTGTGCGGTTCACTGCGTTTTCCTGCGTTATTCCCTGCGGTATTTCGCGGTTTACCTCCCGTAATGTACATCGCTTGCCTGCGGTTTTGCAGGGAAGTGATGTCATTACAGGAAGAGGAAGCAGAGCAGAGAGTAAACACACACACACACACAGACATCACAGACATAGATCACAGACACACACAGACATAGAACACAGACACATAGAACACACATAGAAAGCAAACGGAAATATAGAAAACAAAACACGTGGGCTCCGCTGTATATTTACCGTCCAGCTGAGGTAAGCACACAGCGGCGGCCCAGTATTCTCAGGCTGGGGAGGGAGAGGGGTAGGGTTAATGTCCCCCGCCTCACTCCCACCTCCCGCAGCCGAGAATATCAGCCGCAGCTGCCCCGGGACTGTCGCATGCATTATGCGGCAGTACCTGAGTGTCCCCGGCTCTTCCTGCTGCCGTGTAGCAGTGGCAGTCAGGGTAATACAAGGGGTTAATGGTGGTGGTTCGCCGCCATTAACTCCAGGCTTGATCATGGCAGCGTCTATGTGACAGCTGACATGATCAACCCGTAAGGAAAGTGAAAAAACCACACACACCGAAAAATCCTTTATTTTAAATAAAACACAAACAAGCCTCGTTCACCCTTTTATTAACCCCTCCCGAAACAAAGCTCCGACGTAATCCACAGCTCCGGCGTAATCCACAGGTCCTGCGCTGCTTACATCCAGCCGCGACTGACACACAGCGCTGAATGAATGCAGCCTCGCAGCGAGCCAGCAGAGGTAATTACCGGTCATTTCCCACGGCCGGTAATGTGAACTCACTGCCGACCGTGGGAAATGCAGCGAACTGTCCTCTATCTATCTGTCTATCTATCTATCCCTCTATCTATTCTTCTGTCTCTATCTATCTACTATCTAAGAAGGAAATTATTATTTTTTTTTTTTTTTTCAATGTGCTTTATTGCATTGAATGCAATAAAGCACATGTACCAACCCGCACGCGGCAATACCGCGAACAATACCGCGGTAAAACCGCAGCAAACCGCATGCGGTTTTCGGGTGCGGTTTGCTGCGGTTATTTACACCGGGTGCGGTAATCTTTTAGTGCCTGCGGAATTTTCTTGAGAAAATTCCATTTTTAATACTGGCACAGAGGGGAGGGGAGGTTTATGGGAGGGGAAGGGGGTGAATATTAAGTTGCAATTTACACACATTCCGATTGCTGGCGCCAGAGCAGTGGAGTGTGTGGTGGTAGGGAGTGCATTTTCATATTCTATTAATGGATGACCCAATCACTGACGCCAATACAAAATATAGAATATGCCCTGAAAATAAGCCCTAGTGCATCTTTTGGAGCCAGAAATAATATAATTTTAATATATATTCTAAAATCTACTATGTCTCTTAGGGGCTCAGCCATGTCCTTGCTTCTCAGTGTACGCTTTTACTGATTATAATAAGATGTGATGTAGAATTGCTCAGCTAAGCATGAAGTGCAAGGGGCATAAAGGGTTTTCAGATCTTAAACCTTAAAACACCACTCAAACATTTTTTTTTTTTATCTCACCGCCGCTGAAGTGGTCCTTTAAATTTAAGTTCCCTGGTCTAACACTCACCCTCTGGGGTCTTCATCTCTTTTCAGTGTCGCTCCCATCCATCTCAGGCATTTTGTGACCTGCCAGCAGCTCCAGTGTTTCATGTAGCACATTGGGGGTCACAGCTCAATGTTAGTCTATGAGAGCCTCCTTCTGGCCTCATTCTGGCTTTCATAGAGTTGTTTTGAGAGCTTGTAACATAACTCCTGACTTCCGGACAGTCAGAAGTTGCTGTCACAAGATGGTGCTGTGGGACTGGAGCGATGCCAAAATAAAGGTGAAAATTGGTACATATAAGACCTGGAGCAGGGGAGTGTGTTTAAAACACCACTCCAGAGCTGAAAAAAAAAAACAACCCGCGTCTGGTTGTGGTGCTTTAATGGGATGGTTGTAGGACCTACATCAATCTCTATAGCTAGAGGTGTCCTACCTCCACACAGTCTGGTGAGAAGAGTACTATAAATTGAAAGTGCGACACATGTGTGTCTCTCTCCATTCAAAGGCGTGCTGGTACATCCTTGGCCATGTCTGTCCTGTTACCGCGGGCTCGTGCAGCTAGCACGCTGCCATCCCCACACATGTGAGACTACATGTGACCTTGACTGTGTGCAATAGCGGTGAGAGGAAAAAAAGGTTGGTGGTGTGTGTCCAGGCGCTGCAGATAACAAGGGATTTGGAGTTATTGAATGGCAACGTTTCAATGAGCACAACGTGTTTCTAGGACCACTGTCCCCTTCACCAGGTAGCATTTGATGAAGGGGACAGTGGTCTCAGAAATGCGTTAGGCCTATTAAAACTTTGCCACGTAATACCTCCGAGTCCCTTGTTATCTGCAGCGCCTGGACACATACCACCAACCTTTTTTCCTCTCACCGCTATTGCACACAGTCAAGGCATTCAGTGTCAAAGGCAGCAAAATAACCCAAAACATCTTTGAACCACTACCATATTTGACTGTAGGCACTACGTTCTTTTCTTTGTAGGCCTCATTCAGTTTTTGGTAAACAGTAGAATGATGTCTTTTACCAAAAACCTCCGTTTTAATCCTATCTGTCCAGTGGATACTCCCCCCAGAGAGTTTGTGATTTGTATACATATTGTCAAACTTCGATCTAGGTTTTGTATGTTTCTGTGTCAACAGTGGGGTCCTCCTGGGTCTCCTGCCATATAATTTTATTAAAATGTTGATGGATAGTTTGTGCGGACGGTAATGCATGCTGAACCTTCAGGACAGTTTGAATTTCTTTAGAACCTGATTGGGGCTGCTTATCCACCATGCGGACGATCCTGCGTTGCAACCTGTCATCAATTTTTCACTGCTGTCAATGTCCAGAAAGATTAGCAACAGTGCCATAGGTTGCAAACTTCTTGATTATGTTGTGCACTGTGGTCAAAGGAACATCAAGATCTCTGGAGATTGTGGATATTGTTCAACAATTTTGGTTCTCAAGTCCTCCGACAGTTCTCCTCTCCTTTTTCTGTTCTCCATGCTTAGAGTGGCACACACAAACCCAAATGCAAAATTGAGTCAACTTCTCCACTTTTTATCTTTTTTTCAGGTGTGATTTTCATATTGCCCACACCTGTTACTTGCCACAAGTGAATTTGAACGAGCATCACATGCTTGAAAGAAAGTTATTTACCCACAATTTTGGAAAGTTGCCAATAATTTTGTCAATTTATGTCAAATTATGTCTAATTTGCTTTTTTAGATTTGTTTTTTGTGTTGTTCCAATATACACAAATTAAATAAAGATGTGTATAACAAAATGTGTAATTTTTTTTGTAGAAATACTTCATTGTCTGGAATAATTTCAAGGGTGCCAACACTTTAGTCAGTGATGGTGTATGGACACTCCGAAAACATTTGAGCATGCTTCCTCCATCTGTTCAGAAACTTGATAAAAGTAAATGGAGAAAGCTGCACTCTCTTCTTTTGTTGCATTACTTTTACGCATACAGTGTTCTTTATATTTATTTATAGACCGTTGAAGCTTTTCTTTCGGTTTGCAAACTGTTGACTTTCTCACATAAAATGTTTTATTTTTTAATGTGCCGGCTATAGCATTTTACATTCAGTGCTTCTCTCTATTTTCCTCGTGTAGACTACAATTTAGTTCAGATCTGTGTTCATAATATTTATTTGATGAGCCTTGATTCAGATACAATGCATACGGAAAAGCCGTATCCAAATAGAAGGGATTTGGTGAATGTCGGCTTTGTGACATCTGACTGCTGCTTTTTAAGTTTCACATCAACATTCTTTTTTTTCATAGCGCTTTATGGATCGTTCCTTTATATAACCTGCGCTGAGGAAAGCAACACAATTTAGGTAAGTGCTTTAATTCTCTTTAATGTGTCTCAGATGTGCTGTAAACTGTCGAAGGCAACTGTGAGCTCTGATAAACATCGACTACAAACTTTTCAAAGAGAGAGCCCAACTTTAGAATTTAGTGCATTAGTGCGCACAAAAATACACATTTCCTGATGGTCCAGATCATGTATCAAATGCAAATCATTGCCCATGAGTTGGATATTCAACATTGGACTCATCATCCTTCCCTGTCCATAGGAATCCAGATAGCGGCAGTGAAATGATCGACACACGTGAGTGCTTCCCCACCTGTCTCCCAGCTCTGCCATAGATAAAGGAGGTTTCCTTGCCTATATTTACGCATTTATTGAATATCGGTAAATAACGTGACCACCACCATCACAAATACTATGGCCAGCAATTGGACTTAAAGTTAAGTTTTACAGTGTTCTGGCTTAAAATATAAGCTTGTGGCATATATACTGGAAAATGTTTTACCTGCACTTTTAAAAACTGCATTACTACCATATAAAATTATCACACTGAATGTTTGCACATAGCGTGGCGCATGCTGCACTCTTTGGATGGTACCTGACCATCTGACATGTGATCCAGTCCATTTACCATTACCAACCTGAAGACTGTTTCATCGAAGAAACGTTAAGAAAAGCACAGGCTCAGCTTGCTGAATCTGGTCAACCTTAGGGTGAACATGTAAAGGGATTGTCCACTACTTGGACAACCCTTTTTCATTCCCCATGTTTTGCCCCAGTTAAAATTAAAAAGTTTACACTCGCCAACGGTGCCGTTCCAGTGATGTTGACACTTGTGTTCCCAGGTTGTTACTCATATGTTACTTCCCCCACTGGGCAGGGCAAGCAGTGCAAATTCATGAAGGTTAATGAGCTGTCCAGAAGTAGTATGACCATCCTAGAAGCAGTTACAGTTGCGCGAGAGACTTGGTAAGTATAAGGCACCTGCTTTCCCCCTTCTTTTCTTTATTTTTCCTTAATTGTTTTTTTAATTACCTGAGTTGCTGGACCCGGATCGTTACCCGAAGTCAGCGCTTGGATACTTTTCAACCCGCGCGGATTCGGACTTTTACAGTCCGGGTCTGGCCATCACTACTAACTGGTAGTATTGATATCTGCAGACACAGGCCAACTGTAATCTACCTGGTATGGAGTAATTTGTATCTGAGGTAGAATAATCACAAACTTGGTTAATCTCTCACACAAAGTCTCTAGACAGTAATCTGTCAAGTATCCATTGATTGCTGCCTCTGACATTATTACAGCCCCATTGTTTTGCAATGAAAGTAATTTTTTTATACCAATTTTCTTCAGTTTTCATGAAACAATGATCTTGAGTGAGTTCATATGCTGAGTTGTTTGGTGTCGTTCTTTCTCCCTCACTTTGATTATTGTTGGTAGCTTTACAAGGGGATGTACTGCTGCCCAATGATTTTAAGGTTCACTTATAAGATATATTATCCAGCAAATGAGTGTTTGCTCACTTGCTTGCAGATCACTGCTGATAGATCACTTGCTGACAGATCACTGGGCATTTTAGAATGGGCAGTAATTGTTCCTTCCTTTTATTGCTTGTTATGATAATCCTCGTGCTAGGCTAAGAGCCCCGGTCTTTTATACTAGGAGGGCAAAAAATTGAGCCAATCAAATTTGTCATATCATTGTAAAACTAAGACTAAAAAATAAATTAAGTAAATGCTAATAGTACATGTAAATCACATAGGGTACTTAGTTTACACTCTTTTGATAAAAAAAAAGCATAAAAACCATGCCACCAAAACAAGGTATACCCAATCAGGATGGACCCTAACTCTTGTAGTTCACCTCTCTATGTTCTAGTAGGCCTCAAAATACACAGGGGTAGAGCAGGACCTAGACCTGACTATTTAAAGTGAACTTGTCAGATCCAATATGCACCCAGAACCAGTTCTAGGTGCATATTGCTAATCCATGCCTAACAGTCCCTGCATCTAGTAACATAGATAAAGGGATCTGTAGAAAAAGTATTTCTAAAGATCCTTTATGATATGCTAATGAACACAGGGACTAGTTGCAAGGGTTTTAGTTCCCGCGCTCATTCTGCCCTTTTGGGCATGGAAGTACACCCACAGAGGCGTGCTAAAATGCTATTGAATGCAGCATCACCAGCGGTGACGTACCTGTGACCACTGTCACCGCTGATCTGAATGCTGGGATTTCTGATCAGCGGTGACAGCGGACACCGGTACATCACCGCTGGTGATACTCCAATGAATAGCATGGTAGTTTACCCCTGTGGGCGTGCTGCCATGCTAAGAGGGCAGAATGAGCGCAGGAACGATGGGTGCAGTCACACTAGGACACCAGTGAGGCCAGGGCTTACAGCCTTCAATTGATGGTGTCCCAAATCAACACCACCATACATCCCTATGTCACTGCCTAGACAAGCGGACATGCTGGTACCTACATCCACAACACAGGCGTATATGGTTTTTCTGAGAATTTCTGCAGTGCTAATAAGCTTCACCTGTGCAAAAGTTGCAATTTTTAGTAAAATCACATGTGATGTAGTTTAAAGGGAATTTGTCAGCAGGTCCTTGCTACCTCGTCTACGAGCAGAATAATAAAGGAAAAAAGACCCTGATTCCAATGATGATCACTTAGTTTACTGGGTGCAGCAGTTTTGACACAGAGTTCTTAAAGGGAATCTGTCAAGTGTAATATGCACCCGGAACACCGAGCAGTTCTGGTGCATATTGCTAGTCCCTGCCTAACTGTCCCTGCATCTAGTAGCATCGATAAAGAGATCTTTAGAAACAGTATTTCTAAAGATCCTTTATAACATGCTAATAAGCGCAGGAGCTAGTCACAAGGGTGTTATGTACCCCGACTAGTCTACCCACTTAGCATGTTAGCTCGCCCACAGGGGTGTGCTAATGTGCTATTCAATGCCCATTGCCCAGCGTCATTGATGGGGATGCACATACCTGTGTCCGTTGTCATTGCATCAGACGCCAGGCAGTGCGCGTGATCAGAAGTCGCCGCACTTCTGGTCGTGCGCACTAGGCCTCTCTGAAACCGGGATGTGTACATCTGGCTTCATAGTGCGCATGACCTGAAGTGCGGTGACTTCTGATTAAGAGCTTAGCTGCCCATACATGGAGGTTTGTAGTCCAAATAGTGGCATTTTGCCCAGATACGGATGTTTTTAACCTAGATAATGGCATTTCAGTTAGGTTCCCGGATTACAGAGATATACCTTGCCATTGGTTTCCGGGCTTACATGCATTGGCCAATACATAAACTAAATCTCTCTCTTTTGCAGTAATGCAGTGCCATATTTTCCCTTGTATATTTTTGGCTTTTTCAGTGTGCGACTGTATGCATTTTTAGTTACTATGTTTTTTCAGTTAGCACCTGTTCACATTTGTTGGATGTGCGGGTCAGTTTTTTGATATTTCTAGTGAGTAAAAGTTACCAGTAGAGATGAGCGGACCTGTGGAAGTTCAGTTCGGTTTCAGCCGGACTTTAGATAAAATTCATTTTGGGACCCGGACTTGACCTGAACCCCAATGAAAGTCACTAATTGGATAGTTCGGGTCTCTGCCCACATGCAGCCAGCCATAAACAGATCACTTCCGGGGAATGATGGACACTGTTTTTATATTATTTTTTTTTTTTGGTACACACTACATCTAATAACATGAGAACAGGAGAAAAGCGAGGGTTTCCTCCTTGAGAAAGCAACAGTACCTCCGCGAAACGCGCGTTTGTGGTGAACCTGCTCCTTTTGGGTATGTGCACATTGTATTGATCATGTATCAAGCCTTGTTTTTGTTACATCTTGATCATAGTACTTTTTTATGACCCTCATCTCCTATATGTATGATTTCATCAGGACCTTGGTCTAGCTGGATGCACTTGCACTTTATTATCATATTTTTTATTTGCTATGACTGACCTAGGTATTCTTACTGTGTTATACCTCTTAAAATTGAGTCTTTTCCTGATAACTATGTCTCCTATGATATTTTGCTTCTGATACATTTATACCATCTTATACACGTCAGTGACTGTGGTTTAACTCCACTGGCACTCCTGTTTCCTCGGATTATTTTGAGCCAAGACCCGCAGTATCATATTTAATATACGGCTACTTTACTCTGTGTAAACAGGAGTTATTCCTCTACAAACCCGGCCTGTCCGTGGTCCCTCCTTTTTTACTTTATTATATCACACGATATTCTATTGTGCATTGTTACACGTTTTCCATTGCTTGGGACCCTATCAGTCGCATGGGTGCTTTTACACCCCTTAATTATATACAGGCTGAGTTTTGACCACGTCACTACGTCTTTTGTCTTATGTCCAACCTGTCTATTCCCATTATTTATTGGGTTTGTTTCACCTCTCCCACGGCTACTAGAGACAGATAAGAATACTTTATATTGATCTCAATACCATGTGCCCCCTTGATTCATTGGTAGTTGTTTTTAACTTGTGATTACTTGCTGTTTTTTACGTGTGTATCCTTTTCACCAATAAAAATCTTTATATTTGCATATATACTCGCTTTTCTCCTGTTCTTGAGTCAAATGTGAGTAGTGCATACACGCTGCCGGTATACATATGCCGGCAGCGTGTTTTTTCTATGGCTCGTTTATTGGGAATTGTTCTCATCTAATAACACGGTTGTTACCCGTGGTGCGAGCTGTTCAAACACTGCAAGCGGCTCGTACTGGGCCGAGCACCAATGCTCACGTCAGTTGTTAGCATATGTAAAGAACTGAAACTCCGAACGTGAATTCTGTGTTTTGTTTTTTTGTAAAGTCTTTGGTATGAACCTTGGGTTTGCTCCTCTCTAGTTACCAACCATTTTGTGGTTTTCAAGGAATACTTGAGTGCTTCAGGTTGCTGACTTGGGGTTTGTGCAAATGATCAGGACCAGCTCCGTCCTGGACGCGGCGGATCTTGACCTGCGGGGCTGCAAGTCTCCTCCGTAGGAGATCTCAGCTGCTCGTGCCCACGATTCAGGTTCGGGCAGTTGCACTCTCGTCTCCGCAGCAAAGAATTGACTTGCGGCTTGGAGAGCTGCGCCGCAGGTTAGTTTATGCTGCGGGCAGTACACGCACCGTGGGAATGGTATTTCTCGAAATACCGTACTGTACATTACAGCGTTTTGGACACAGCTGAAGCATGCTGCATCCAAAACACTGTGAACACTGATCATGGGCACGTACCCTTATAGTGATTAGTACACCGAGGACAACACGGTTACACACTAATGGATGTAAGGCCAATCTCCACTGCAGCCATAAACCCACAGCTCACAAGGGGGCACAAGAAAAGACATCCTTCTGTGATCTTGAGGTACACTGTACATGTATTACACATGTGTGAATGGTTGAGTGAACTGCACTTTCGAGGTCGCCATGAAGTGGCAAGTGGGCGGAAAGAGTTTGATTAAAATCTGTACAAAGAAACATGTTCATTTTTGGAAAATATTGCTCTGAAGAAAGGTTCATTGTAGGTGGTTGGATGTGTTTTATAATTTACAGTAATTTCAGTGGCCTCGTGACTTTTTTACGGGGGTCTGGTTGTACATAAACTATATAAACTGCGTTCATTATATAACATTTCTCAAGATTAGTCTGTATAAATGTAAGCTGTGGCTTTGAAGCTTGCAGATGGGTATGATCGATCCATCCATTGTCTTTGCGGTACACAATACATGTGTGGTGGATCTTATTACGTAATCCAGTCATTGAAAGAAAACTCTTATGTATTTGCAGTGATCATCTCATCTCTCGCTTTTAACTCCCAGATGAATCGAGATGTGTTTTTTAAAATCTTTCAGCATTGTTATTTTATGGATGTTTACATGGACGCTTGGAAATGATGATGGCGAGCCAGGTGTTCCACCTAAACATAGCCATATATGAAGAACTATGCCAGGCGTTCAAGAATTCAAAGCCAGAGAGTATATACACGGCGTACACGAGCTTTCTACGGGCCAGCTGTGCTTCTTTCCCATAGATGGAGAAAATGTGTTAAGTACTGAATTTGCTCAATTGCAAAGTCTTTGATTGTGACATGGATAAACAAACAATTCCCTGTCGTAACCTTGTACGTGATGTTTCTAAAGCCTGCAACTGTTTAGGGTTTACACCTAAATTTATGTAATTCCACAACCTTTCAAATTAAGGACACAAATTTGTATTTCTGTTTGTGGGCTCATGAACTTTAATTAAAGAGTTCTTTCCATATACAAGATCCTATCCCAAAATGTTGTAGGTGTAATAATATTAGCAAATACCTCCAGTTAGAAATGTAGTATAGTTCTCAAGATTCACTTACCTAATGTGCAGGGCATTGCAGCTTAGGTATCCTTGGTTCTGACCACGAGCAACTAATTAACTGACTGTAACTAAAGTATATACTCAAGGATAAGTAGAGTTTTTCAGCTGAAAATGCCCCCCTCGGCTTAATCTGGAGTGAGGGTCCCACAAAAAATTATTCTCACTTGTTCTCTGTTCTCGCGGTGTCCTCTTGCCTGCTTCTTGTGGACCGCAGGCACTTAGACCCCTCAATGATCTCAGCCAGTACATAGAGCCGCCGCTGTCATCATCGCTTTATTTCCGCATTTAACTGAAGGAAAGCGCCGATGGCAATTGCGGCGCCGTGTAGTGGCCGAGATCATCAAGGGGTCTATGTGCCTGCGGTCCACAAGAAGCAGGTAAGAGGACACCACGGGAACAGAAGACAGGTGAGAATAATTTTTTGTGTATGTATGTGAACAACGGCATAAAAGGGTACCAGTAAGAGGACATTACTAAAGGATGGGCACATTACTACAGGTCACAAGGATGGGGCACCTTACTACAGGGGACAGGGATGGGGCACAATACTACAGGGCACAAAGATGGGGCACATTACTAAAGGGGACAGAGATGGGGCACATTACTACAGGGCACAAGAATGGGGCACATTACTACAAGGGGGAACAAGGATAGGCACATTTTATTGGTATATATTTTTGTTTTTGAAATTTACCAGTAGCTGCTGCATTTCCCACTTTAGACTTATACTTAAGTCAATAAGTTTTCCCAGTTTTTGGTGGTAAAATTAGGCGTCTCGGCTTATACTCGGGTCAGCTTATATTCGAGTATATACGGTATATGCTTGTCGTAACCATTTATACCAAATGTTCTTTGATGCCCTGCACATGAGGTAAGCAACATGGTGAATTAGAAGAACTATACTAGATTTCTAATTGGAGGTATGTGCTACTATTAATAATAATAATAATAATAATAATAATAATAATAATAATAATAATATTATTATTATTATTATTCCTTCTACATATTGGGATAGGACCTTGGAGATGGTAAAAAATATTTACATGAAATCCTGTGAGAAGATCCAAAAGCTATATCCCTCCTGTTGTACTGAAAGTAATCTTCAAAGCATACCAACACTTTTGTTGTTTTTTATTATGTGACAGAGCCTGAAATGCACTGGATATCTTTGAGGGCGCAAAGTAGTCAAAATACAGAATACCCTACCACGAAAGGTAGTAATTGCTGAAGCTGGGAAAAATTGTTGTAAAACTGCCAAAAATTGTAAAATTTAGGCGCAACTCCAAGTTGAGCCGTATTTTTTTGTGACTTTTCAAAGCTAGAATTCTGGTGTAAAAGCTTTGATTAATCAGAATTTTATAAAGGGATTTCTGCTTTATACATGACAAATAGCATTGTGGGATCTAAATAAGCTAGCAGTAGAAAATGTATTCCTGGTGGAGAAAGGCTGAACTTGATGGACCTGTGTCTTTGGTTCAACCTATTTAACCAGTCACTGTTCACACTTCAGACCTGCCTAAAGGCTGCTTTACACGCGTCAGTTTCTCGTGCGTTCGCATGTGCGATCGCACCCGCCCCCATCGTTTGTGCGATACGGGCAAGTTGTTGCCCGTGTCGCACAAACTCTGTAACCCCCGTCACACGTACTTACCTCCCGAACGACCTCGCTGTGGGCGGTGGACATCCTCTTCCTGAAGGGGGAGGGACGTTCGGCGTCACACAGCGGCTGGCCAATAGAAGCGGAGGGGCGGAGATGAGCGGGACGAAAACATCCCACCCACCTCCTTCGTTCCGCATTGCTGGCGGTTGCAGGTAAGCTGCGGTTCATCGTTCCCGGGGTGTCACACGGAGTGGCGTGTGCTGCCTCGGGTACAATGAACAACCGGAGCACAGAAGGACGTTCGATTTTATTTATTTTTTTTTTTTTTGAAAATGAGCGACGTGTCAACGAGCAACGATAAGGTGAGTATTTTTCCTCGTTCACAGTTGCTCATTTGTGTTACACGCTACGATATGTCAAACGAGGCCGGATGTGCATCAAGAGCGATGTGACCCCGACGACATATCGTTAGATATATCGTAGCGTGTAAAGCGGCCTTTGGACATTGATTCAATTTGACTCTAGCCATTTCTGGGGAGTCCAGAGTCAGATGGATCTGGAATCTGTGAGCAGTGGGGTATGGGTAAGTATTGGGATTGGAGCAACAGAGGATCGGGAGGGCATGTATTCATTCTTTTCTTTTTTCCTAAAATATTTTGTTTCCACTAGACACCTCCTTTAAGGCCTGTTTTACACAGACGTTTTTCACTGATGTGTTAAAAACGCATATGTCTCTGGGTTGTCCATGTACAATCCGCGATACGTGATCCGTACTACGTGATTGTGTATGGACGTATACTCACCTGTCCATGCTCCTGCTGTTTGTGGTGCTGAAGTTTCCAGCACTGCAGTATCCGGCCGCCGCTGTCTCTCACCTCTGCAGCTACTTCCGGGTCGACTGTGGCTGCATACATGAATATGCTTGCCATAATGAGCCAGCCAGGAAGCTGCAGAGGCAGAACAGAGCGTCGCTGGAGATGGGTGAGTTGAAAATATTTTTTATTTTCAATGTATGTTTTTTTTCTGGTACGTGTTTCACGGTCTACATTATAGTGTGGTCCGTGGGACATCAGTGATGCCAGAAAAAAATGGACTTGCCTCCGTGCGGCAATCACAGCCACAAGTGTACGCTGCACGGAAACACGGTCGGTGAAAAATCACTGATGTGTGCGCAGACCCATTGATTTTAATGGGTCTTCCTATGTCCGTGATTTTGGTACGTGTAAAAACTAGCACATACGTACCAGAATCACTGACGTGTGAAAGAGGCCTAAGAGAAATTGTAAGTTGTGCTTTACTATATCAACATATCACAGCATGTTCCTCCATTATATTTATATACAGAACCTTTATTAAACTCTATGGACCACTATTATTATCGTTTGTAGACTAATTGACCAGATCTTGCTGCCTATGCCAAGCTGGACCGGTTGGCCTGGAGCGCTGGGATTTCCACATCTACCTTTTGTGCCTTTGGGTTAATCATTTTCATTTCCAATTCTGCAGCTGCCCACGTAACCAACAGTTGTGATGAGGATGTGATCTTGCAGAAGTGCTAATTAATCTCACCCTAGAGACTGCACAAGTTACCTCTCTGACTGTCGAGGGCTCAGCTGGCATGTTCAGATAGTGTTTCTACATGAAGATTATGCCTGGGGTAATAGAAATCAATGTCCTCTCAGTTGTCAGGGACCTGGAACCCTGGAGAGTCATAACATATTGATGAACTGATCAGCATTTCAGGATTAGGAGAAGAGTGATTATTAATCAAACTGTTCCAAGTAAAGCAGAAGTCATGCACAGCTGTACATATTCTATCACATACTTACGAGCGATCGGCTTCTTGTGAAACTGCTGCCCAGGACCATGCTAGAAAGCACAGCGCTGCAAAGAACTTAGGCATACGCCAATCTCTTGCGAAAGAGCACATGCAAATTATAAGGCTTGTAAATTAAGGCCCCATGCGCACGCTGCAGTTTTTGCTTCTTTTTTGGTGCAGTTTGTGGTGACCTTTTAGTCACCACAAACGCCATGCTTTTCCTTCCCTAGCAAAGTCTGTAAGATTTCATATTAAGGGTACTTTCACACTTCCGGTTTTTTTTTGGGTCAATCAGCTGTCTTGGGAATCAGCGGAATCCGTTGACGGATTTCGCTGTTTCCCATAGACTTGCATTGATGACTGATTGTGCCAAAAGTACCTGCGTTGCTTCCGTTGGCCGACGCTGCATTGCTTCCGTTGGCCGACGCTCCGTTGCTTCCGGTCAGCAGAAACAACGCTGAATGTAACGTTATTTGCTTGCGTCAAAATGACGCCGAGCAGCGGATTCCGTTGCTTCCGTTCAAATTTATAATGGCTCCCTATGGTAGCGGATTTCGTTGTAAAGTGCTTCACAACGGAATCCACTGCTGGATTCCGCTAACTTCTACTGAGCATGCCCAAAATGAAAAAAAAAAAAAAAAAAACAGAGCCGACGCATACCGTTAGACGGACGCCGAACGGATGCAACGGGTCCGTTATTTCACAGGAATCAGCTAACGGATTCCTGTGAAATAACGGATCCGTTGACACCACAAAAATAACGGATGCGTCAAAACAACGCAGCAACGGACCCAGCGGATTTTGCCCAATGAAAGTGTGAAACTAGCCTTGTTGAGGAGAGCCATAAAATGAAATACTTAATTAACCTCTGGACATAGAGCATTGTGGGAAATATGTCGATTTGCCTTACATAATTCAGGTTTCAGATCATATACATGACACAGATATAAAGGTGGCTGTCATTGCCTGTTTCTCCACACCTTGCCTGGAATGCAAGGAATGTCCAGGTGTAAGAAGATACCATAATAGGGAAGACCCCTGGTCAAGCTACAAGACATCACAGACCAAACCATCAGCATGGATGCACCAGATGACGTCCCTCCCATCACCATCGCCATGGATCCATCCAATGATGTCATAGACCCGCCTACAATGACGCCTACCAATCAGCTCATGGACTAATACATTGTTCGACCCACTGACCAATGAACACATCCGGACATGCCCCTTTGCAAGGTTATATCAGAGCAAGCTCAGTTGTAATAAAGCAGAGCATAGGCTGACTTCTGTCGAGGACAGATGAATATCCGACTGTGTCTGATCTCATTTTTCAAGCATGCACTCGACCCACACCAATTAGACCAGGCAGTAGGCAACTAGTGATCTCTGGTTAAGAGTTCACCTTAACATTATTGGCGCCCAACATGGGGCCGGTATAGGAGAAACTCTACAATCTTGAGGACCGGTGATTGGAATGGCAGGACGTGCTGGATACCCTGATCCAAGAGTCTGATCAGCTGTTTATATGAGAACATGGTAAGTCTGCTGATTTTTATAATCTGAAGTCTTACTCGTGTGTCTCAGGGTATGTGGCACTGATTGCCTGACCGTGTCCGGTTTTTGCGATCTCTGTGACGGCAGAAGAGTTTCTCCGCTGCTGGCCATATTAATCTCGGAAGAACCGTCACGTATTCAGTTGCCTGCTGTCTGTTGTGTGTATTTGTGAAGAGGGGAAATTAAGAGAGCATGTGGGTTTGTGAGTTCTGTTAGTTGTCGCCTGTGATATGGTTTGTGGTTCTAGTGGAGACTTAAGTAGTTAATACGGTTTGGTACAAGACCTAGAGATATAGCGCAGGTTTTAATTGGTCAGGTTAGGCACGTGTTTTTCACGGGCTCTCAAATTTGTTGATATGGTAAAGGATTTTGTCTGTGGTATAGTATACGGTTGTCGCCTGTGGTACAGTTTATGGCTCTGTGAGGAAATACGTGGGACTGCTGGTACGTGGTAATCTTGGGGCCTAGCACAGTTTAGCGTGGAATGGCTGGTACGGATACCATTGGGGCATAGCGTTTAAGTTGCGCATTGTGGCTGGTACGTGGTAGTCTTGGGGCCTAACGCTGGACGTGAAATGGCTGGTACGGATACCATTGGGGCTTAGCACAAGCTTGGGTGATATAATTGGTATGAGGTGTCTTGGGGTCTAGAAAAAGCGCTGGACGTGAATCGGCTGGTACGGTCACCTTGTAGCCAGGGGTGACACCATTGGTGTCTTTATGAATTACGGACCATGTAGAAACTGGGCAGGGACACCGTGACGAGGCGCCTGCTGCAGACTTAACAAAACTTTACTTAGTGTTCAAGTTGTGTGTCAGTTGTGAGTCATCTAGTCCTGTGTTTGTTTGTTGGTTTTGTTGATATTGTTTATCTTGAGAGAAATTGATGAAGTTGTGTGTAGTTGTGCCGGAAAGATCCGGATGAGTGGACTGTGTTGAGATGTGAGGACTCTAGGCTGCAATCCTGTGATAAACCATGTGCTAGTCATGGAGGCAGACATTTTAGGTCAGATTTTAAAATGGTGGACGAAGCACATGGCTACAGCATGATTGAGACAAAGAAAACAAAGTGAGTCGGGGGTTTGTGTGAAGAAGACCATGTGCTCTGTAAATGTTTGAGCAATGGATTGGATGGAGTACTATATACTTAGACCGAAAAATAAGTGTTTTTATCTATAATTAGACTTAGATCTAGGACATATGTGTGTGTATAAATATATATGTATAAGTACAGACTATAGAAAATGGGGAGACAGAGTTTGAGCAGCTGTGAGGTCAGTTTTCCCTTTTCTCTGCCACATGTTCCTACAGATTTTAAAATGGTGGATGAAGCACATGGCTGAGGCACGATTGAGACAAAGACAGAGAGTGAGTGGGGAATGTGCAATGGTGTGTATGTATAAAATCCAGACTATAGAATATAGGGGGAAATAGTTGAAAAAAAAAAAAAAAGTTTACCTTCCCCTCCCCTGCAGCTGAGGAAGCCTCTTTCCATCTGGTTTTGGGGGGAGGAGCAATCTTAAAAACTTGTGGAACAGGGTTTTTTTGTCTCCATTTGGAATCTATTGTGAGAGCAGCCCAAAAGAAAAAAAAAAAAATAGGGGCTTCCTGCATTTAATTCATTGCAAATTATATTGGAAAAAGGTCATTGACAGTAGTTTTATTTTACTAATTTTATCCCAAAGAAATAAAAGTCAACTGTGGACATGTTTTAGATTCATTGATAGCTTTTCAAGCATAGAAGTCTGTTAGATAATTTTTCTATGGCAAATCAACATTTTGTTTTCCCACATGGCCAGTTTATTTGTTCTAGATTCTTTTATCCCTTCAAGTTATAGGACAGTATCACAGAGATGCTGATAATCTCCTCAATGTTTCAAATATGAACGCCCCTACATCCAATATCCAGAGCTTGTGCTACGTTATTATTATAGTTATTAATAATAATAATAATAATAATCATTTATTAATAATTACAATAATTTGATTTAAGGAATGTGGATGATTTATGGAATTCTGCGTTTTATATTTAATGTATTGAATAATCTGCTTTCTTTTTATAGAAAGAATGATTGCAATGCAGATTTCTGTGGTCCAAGCAAAGGTTATAAAAGCCATTGAAAGGGTTTTCCATTATTAAGTTACAGATAAAAATAATATTTCTGCTGTTCCCGATTAGGTACAATCTATACAATGTGACTTTTATGCCTAAATGTAGAGCTCCGGGGCCACACACTCTTTGAATCTAATTATGCTTTGGATAATAGATTCAAAAAGGGGGGGAAGATGATGCAGAAAGTCACACATATTATGTAAGGTTTTAATTTGTTCATCGATTGGGTTTTTCTATTAAGTGTTCTTTATATTTTTATCTGTAAGGAGGATACAGCAGACAGACCTATATCTCATGATTGCTCTGATGTAACAAGAATCGTCAGGTTTTGAACATGTCTCAGATGAGGCCATTGCTAATGCAGATTTTGAGTTTTTCCGTAGATGGATCCAGATACCAAGATGCTGGTTGATTCTGCACTGGATATGCTGAGGTTACACAACATGAGGTAATAAAAAATCAAACCACTCCCTCCTCTCTCATCGGAATAGGAGAATGAGATGAAGATTTGCGATCACTGTGGTTTGTAGAGCGGAACGGGGTAAGATAGTCAGAATGTGGATATAGGCAGCAGCCGGAGGAGATGCTCGCACAGGTGCACAACAAAGAAGCAGTGAATGGGCCTAGAGTTGAGAGTCCTTATACAAAGCAGACCAGTACCTCGGTGGCTCCTGTCACGTCGTCCGTGACATTGGTCACTCCTTGTGTTCTTAAATCCTTACAGGAACAAGCGACTCAGCAAGGAGCGGAGTGTGAGACGCAGGGAGCCAGTGACTGAGGAAGGTCTGTGGATAAAGGGCGGTAAGCTTTCGACTGCCGTGAGCGCTCTACTCAATAATGGCCCAGGTAACCCATGTGACAAAGGTGTTGGGATGGACAAGATATGGGCGACACCACTGCTCAGTACCCAGGTGGCGAGACACCTCCAGTCTTGTAAGACGTGTGCCTATTAAGGTAGAAAAAACTGTAAAGACCTCGTAGAAACACCCCCTCATCCGCTCTACTGCTCCGGTGATTGCAGATTAGTCATATACATCTACCATGAGTAGGTTTATATGAGTTTTGTGCGTGTTGTGTGAATTTCTTTTCAGGTCTGCTCTGAAACATATCCAGTGTGGAAAACGTTACTGCTGAAAAACTCATGGTGCTGGTGGTATGTAAAGATGGAGTTCCTAAAAAGCGGTAAAAGTAGATATTCTATAGCACAGGTCATTATAGAGATCTTACAGTACCTGGGGATGCCCCTGATGAACCCCTGTCTGCCATTGTGAAGAGGGGAGAAAGGCGTTGCGCTTCTTTCATGCTAAGTGTCTGATAAATATGCTTTTTTTAGCCTGAGTGTGAATTGGACAGTGGAGGGCCTGTGATTGGACGAGATCTCCTCATGACTTTACCTGGCCTTATTATTATTGTATTTATACAGTGGGTACATGTTATACATGTGAGATATTTAATTTCTTTTAAGGTTTGGTTCTTGAATTTGCTGTATCATATTGATTTAAGCTACCAAACAGCTATGTAAATACAGAGTGTGAATATTTAATCTTTGGGAATGAATTGGATATATATAATTGCATATTGACGCCTCTTTATCCCGGTATCTCACGGTTTCTATATTTCCTCACTGACATTAGCAGCACGTATTAGCTTAGCAGTGTAGGGATAGGGAGGGTGAGCCATCGGTGAGCGGGGGCGCCAATTCGCTTTATAGGGTGCCGACCTCCGCTGCGAGGTAGGGAGAGTTTAGGGCTATTGCCCCAATCCCTGCCCCTCCTGTATTGGAATATCTTATTGTGTCTATAGTCACATGGGTGTATGTTGTTTGGAATTTTAATGATTATAACATAAACATGTAACGATCCACAAGATAATGGTGAACACTGCAAATCATGTAACAAATGTTCGTTTTCCTTTAATAATTAGATCTTTATATAAGGTATTTTTGGTTTAGTACCTAGAACGTGATTATATTTCTCACAGATACTGCAGATACAGTGTGATATCCTGACCAGTGATGTATGAGCCGTATACAACTGCCTATATAGTGTGTTAAACATGTGTATCCTCCAATTCCAGATCCTAAATCAGTGTTAGGAGCACGTGGTCTCCAGCCAGGAGACTGGGTGATCCTAAAAAGACAAGTCAGAATGGGCCATGAGTCAGAATCAGATGGGCCGATCCAGCTTATCCCAACCGCAGCAACTTCCATGAAGCTTGAGGGAAAACCCATCTGGAGACAACAACCACTGTAAAGAGTCCATAGTACCAGCAGAATGAGGGTCACAACACACATAGTGCTGGATTATCTCACATAGAACCTTATGGAGAATTTCTAGATTGGGGATGATACATGGGAAATAACCATGATAAGGGAACAATGGGTACAGGAACATTACACAAATAAGGGCTCATGGTGGGAAAAACATTATCTGACCTGAACCAATCAATTATTTTAAGGGTTTAAGTGACTTAGGGGTGCTTCACACACAGCGAGCTCGCTGCCGAGATCGCTGCTGAGTCACGCTTTTTGTGACGCAGCAGTGACCTCATTAGCGATCTCGCTGTGTGTGACAATGAGCAGCGATCTGGCCCCTGCTGCGAGATCGCTGCTCGTTACACACAGCCCTGGTTCGTTTTCTTCAAAGCCGCTCTCCTGCTGTGACACACAGATCGCTGTGTGTGACAGCAAGAGAGTGACAAATGAAGCGAGCAGGGAGCAGGAGCCGGCGTCTGACAGCTGAGGTAAGCTGTATCCAAGATAAACATCGGGTAACCAAGGTGGTTACCCGATATTTACCTTAGTTACCAGCCTCTGCAGCTCTCACGCTGCCAGTGCCGGCTCCGGCTCTCTGCACATGTAGCTGCTGTACACATCGGGTTAATTAACCCGATGTGTACAGCAGCTAGGAGAGCAAGGAGCCAGCGCTAAGCAGTGTGCGCGGCTCCCTGCTCTCTGCACATGTAGCTGCATTACACATCGGGTTAATTAACCCGATGTGTACTGTAGCTAGGA
This sequence comes from Anomaloglossus baeobatrachus, assembly GCF_048569485.1. Lineage (NCBI taxonomy): Eukaryota > Metazoa > Chordata > Amphibia > Anura > Aromobatidae > Anomaloglossus > Anomaloglossus baeobatrachus. Next base: position 87,981,539 of record NC_134358.1, read on the forward strand.
GAGCAAGGAGCCAGCGCTCAGTGTGCGCGGCTCCCTGCTCACACTGGTAACTAATGTAAACATCGGGTAACCATACCCGATGTTTACCTTAGTTACCAGTCTCCGCAGCTTCCAGACAGCGGCTCCGTGCAAGCGCAGCGTCGCTTGCACGTCGCTGCTTGCTGGGGGCTGTTCACTGGTCGCTGGTGAGATCTGCCTGTTTGACAGCTCACCAGCGACCATGTAGCGATGCAGCAGCGATCCTGACCAGGTCAGATCGCTGGTCGGATCGCTGCTGCATCGCTAAGTGTGAAGGTACCCTTAAGGATAACATACACTTATAGGTAACTGGTATTGTTTTATTTGTTGGTATTTGAAGCCGTAAAAGTGCTACTCTGTGTTACTGAAGGTAATCTGATCCATGTGTAAGGGAAATCTTGTTAAAGGCCTCCTGGTGGTAGATTATAGACCCCAGACAAGAAGAGATCCATTAGTGTTGTGATACAATTAGGTGTATTCGGGTAGAAAAGTCTCGAAGACGCGGACAGCACTTGGATATTGACTGAGAATCAGTCTTTCAGAAACAGTAACGCTAAAAGCTGCAGCATAACAGTAAGAAGCTTATTCTTACAATTACCTTACTCTTTCTAATCGATTAATCTCGAAATCTGAGTGAGCTCGTCAGCATTAAATAGTCTGTTCTAGTTACCTATACCTCTGTGAACTGTGTGTGCGGGATGTGATCAACTCTCTGATCAGCATTCTGTACCAGCGGGGGGCAAAGGCTTAGCATTGCTTGTATAGTGGATAGCAAAACGAAAAAAAGGTTGCAGTTAAAGCATTAGAGCTGATGTGTTAGAGGACCATGGTAGGGTCAGAAGGTTAATGAAGTATTTAGGGGGGACTGTTGAGGAGAGCCATAAAATGAAATACTTAATTAACCTCTGGACATAGAGCATTGTGGGAAATATGTCGATTTGCCTTACATAATTCAGGTTTCAGATCATATACATGACACAGATATAAAGGTGGCTGTCATTGCCTGTTTCTCCACACCTTGCCTGGAATGCAAGGAATGTCCAGGTGTAAGAAGATACCATATAAGGGAAGACCCCTGGTCAAGCTACAAGACATCACAGACCAAACCATCAGCATGGATGCACCAGATGACGTCCCTCCCATCACCATCGCCATGGATCCATCCAATGATGTCATAGACCCGCCTACAATGACGCCTACCAATCAGCTCATGGACTAATACATTGTTCGACCCACTGACCAATGAACACATCCGGACATGCCCCTTTGCAAGGTTATATCAGAGCAAGCTCAGTTGTAATAAAGCAGAGCATGGGCTGACTTCTGTCGAGGAAAGATGAATATCCGACTGTGTCTGATCTCATTTTTCAAGCATGCACTCGACCCACACCAATTAGACCAGGCAGTAGGCAACTAATGATCTCTGGTTAAGAGTTCACCTTAACAGCCTTAGGGAACAAAGGAATGATTCAGCTTCACATTTCCATAAAAACACAGCTTTAATGAAAAACGTTTTTTTTTAAAAAATACAAAGAATATTTTTCTTGTAATAAAGATAAATTACAAAAGTATACCATCTCTGAGTCAGAAAAAATCCAAAGGTTCTTTAAACCGCACACCAATATTTGAGATTTGCTGTGCGCACTTTGCTTTATTTTTGGCTGCATTTTTGTGGTGACCAGAAAAATGTAGCATGTCAATTCTTCTTGCGTTTTTCCTTTCCATTGATGATAACAAAAAACGCATCAAAAACACATGGTCAAGAAACGCACACTTTTTTTTGACAACAGATGCGGGTTTTTTTGGCCTCCGGGTGCATTTTTGTAGTTACAACAATACTGCACCGTGCAGACATACCCTAAGGGCCTGTGCGCATGCTGCGGATTTACCACGGATTTTGTCGCGGATTTGCCGTAGAAAATGTGTCTAACATTGCTGCGGTCATTCCCCAGCAAATCCTATGGGTTTTAAAAAAAAAAATGCTGTTCGCACACTGCGCATTTTATACCCGCGAATTTACCCGCGGATTTTCCACTGCGGATTTAATGAGCATGTCACTACTTTTCCACAAACCTGCGATTTTTGCCATAGATAATGGTAAAAATCCGCAGGGACCAACCTGCGGTAAAACCGCGGTAAATCCACGGCAATCCGCGGCAAAGCCACATGCGGATTTCGCTGTGGTTTTGGTGCGTTTTTTTACCGCGTGCGGGATTCTTTAAGAGGGTGGGATTTTCCTTAAGAAAAAGGCTCTTTCTAATGCGCTGATAGCCTAAAGCAATAATAACCTATATGTATCAGCGAGAATATATAGAATTGCACAAGAACGAGAACTGGAAAAGCTTGGGAAAAAAACTATTTAAATCGAGTTTGTAAACAAAAAGTTAGTTATTGCTGTATTAGAATATTTTTCTCAAATCTCCTTGTTCCAACGGCATAGATCTATGGACGGCTGTGCCACTAGGCTAGGTCTGGTTGCCAGGAATTTGGACATCTCTATCTCCGCTAAAATGATACCACTGGCTGCTCATAACTGCAGGCCTACTTAAAGGACTTAGAAAACCTAATGACAGAGTCCCTCCTCTGTCCTCGCAATTGCCGTCCCCCTTCTTGATTGAGTTTTAACAATTACTGACTCCATAAGCTTCCAAAATAATAGTTACAAAAGGAATTCCTTCAATACTTTTCTCAAGACGGTGTTCCAGTGTATTGCAGTGATGTTTGTTAAATTTTTCCATCAGTTCACGATGAGTACAATGGCAGTAAGTATGCTTCAGTGCCTGTAGTGCAAGGATCCCCAACTCTAGTCCTCAGGAGCCAGCAACAGTGCATGTTTTTAGGGTTTCCTTAGCATTGGAGTTGGAATCATTATCTGGGCAGGTGATTAAATTATCACTTGTACAATACTAAGGAAATCCTGAAAACATGCGATGTTGGCAACTCTTGAGGTCTGGAATTGTGGAACACTGCTGTAGGGCATTAAATGCACTTGAAGGGAAGCTATGAGAATTTAGACTTTATTCTCAAGAAACTTGACTACAAGTATCAAGGAGGGTCAATATGTGGTGACCTGAAAGTTCTCTCTTTGCCCCTCGGGTAGCAAGGAGGATACACAAAGTACAAATGCTTTTTGTGTGAATGTGACAGCCGAGATTGGACTCATCACTGGAGACTAACAAGTTTTCCAAAGAGAAAATCTTTTCAACTTGGACTAAAGAACATAGTTGCAGAAAGTTTAGTTGATCCCACAAAAGTTCTCCTGCTACCACTCCACATTAAGCTTGGACTGATGAAGCAGTTTGTGAAAACTCTTCCGAAAGGAGAGACTTTTAAGTAACTGTGTACCAAGTTTCAGGGACTTTCTGAAGCCAAACTGAAGGAAGGCATTTTTTTTGGGTCTGACTATTCAGAAACTCATGAAGGATGACTTGCTCAAAACAAAAATGAAAGATGTTGAAAAAAAGGCTTGTGATTCTTTTAAAGAAGTTGTGAAAACATTTTAAGATAACAACAAAGATCCAAATTTTAAGTCTATCGGGGAAAATATGCTGATACATTTCAAAGTCTTTGGTTGTCCGATGAATTTGGAGATACATTTTTTACATTCCCATTTGGACTACTTTCCTGAAATCCTTGGTGCTCTTAGCAAAGAGCAAGGAGAAGGGTTTCATTGGGATAGGAAGGAGATGGAACGACGATACCAAGGTATATGGAACGTGAACATGATGGGGGACGACTGCTGGATGCTTCAAAGAGAAAAAACGGAGGCCTTCTATAATAGAAAAGGGATCAAGAGAAGATTTGAAGAGAAAAGGAAAAGGCACATGAATTTCCAATAAAGTCGCAGAATAAATGTTTAATAAATATATACAGGTACATCTCAGTAAATTGAATATCATCAAAAAGTTAATTTATTTCAGTAATTCAATACAAAAAGGGAAACACAATGGGTATGGAAAGTATTCAGACCCCCTTACATTTTTCACTCTGTTTCATTGCAGCCGTTTGATAAATTAAAAAGTTCATTTTTTTCATTAATGTACACTCTGCACCCCATCGTTACAGGAAAAAAAAAATAATGTAGAAATGTATGCAAATTTATGAAACAAGACAAACTGAAATATCACATGGTTATAAGTATTCAGACCCTTTGCACAATATTGACTAGAAGCACCCTTTTGAGCTAGAACAGCCATGAGTCTTCTTGGGAATAATGCCTCAAGTTTTTCACACCTGGATTTGGGGATCCTCTGCCATTCTTCCTTGCAGATCCTCTCCAGTTCCGTCAGGTTGGATGGTGGACGTTGGTGGACAGCCATTTTCAGGTCTCTCCAGAGAGGCTCAATTGGGTTTTATATGAGGGCTCTGGCTGGGCCAGTCAAGAATGGTCACAGAGTTCTGAAGCCACTCCTTTTTTATTTTAACTGTGTGCTTAGCGGAATTGTCTTGTTGAAAGGTAAAACTTCAGCCAAGTCTGAGGTCCAGAGCACTCTGGATGAGGTTTTCTTCCAAGATATCTCTGTACTTGGCTGCATTCATCTTTCCTTTAATTGCAACCAGTTATCCTGTCCCTGCAGCTGAAAAACACCCCCATAGCATGATGCTGCCACCACCATGTTTCACTGTTGGGGTTGTATTGGGCAGGTGATGAGCAGTGCCTGGCTTTCTCCACACATACCGCTTAGTATTATGACCAAAAGGTTCTATCTTCGTCTCAACAGACCAGAGAATCTTATTCCTTTCTCGCCTTTTCATTGGGGGACACAGACAGTGGGTAGTATGGTGTCTCCAGGGGAGGCGTGACACTAGATTGAAAAAGTGTTAGCTCCTCCCACAGCATATACCCTAGCTAGGCAGGAAACTAGCTCAGTTTTTTCTAGTGTCAGCTGGGAGGCTGACATGTCTAGCCTGAGCTCTACAAGTGCCTTAGGGTCCCTTCACACTTAGCGATGCAGCAGCGATCCGACCAGCGATCTCACCTGGTCAGGATCGCTGCTGCATCGCTACATGGTCGCTGGTGAGCTGTCAAACAGGCAGATCTCACCAGCGACCAGTGAACAGCCCCCAGCCAGCAGCGACGTGCAAGCGACGCTGCGCTTGCACGGAGCCGCCGTCTGGAAGCTGCGGAGACTGGTAACTAAGGTAAACATCGGGTATGGTTACCCGATGTTTACATTAGTTACCAGTGTGAGCAGGGAGCAGGGAGCCGCGCACACTGAGCGCTGGCTCCTTGCTCTCCTAGCTACAGTACACATCGGGTTAATTAACCCGATGTGTAATGCAGCTACATGTGCAGAGAGCAGGGAGCCGCGCACACTGAGCGCTGGCTCCTTGCTCTCCTAGCTGCTGTACACATCGGGTTAATTAACCCGATGTGTACAGCAGCTACATGTGCAGAGAGCCGGAGCCGGCAGCACAGGCAGCGTGAGAGCTGCAGAGGCTGGTAACTAAGGTAAATATCGGGTAACCACCTTGGTTACCCGATGTTTATCTTGGATACAGCTTACCTCAGCTGTCAGACGCCGGCTCCTGCTCCCTGCTCGCTTCATTTGTCGCTCTCTTGCTGTCACACACAGCGATCTGTGTGTCACAGCAGGAGAGCGGCTTTGAAGAAAACGAACCAGGGCTGTGTGTAACGAGCAGCGATCTCGCAGCAGGGGCCAGATCGCTGCTCAGTGTCACACACAGCGAGATCGCTAATGAGGTCACTGCTGCGTCACAAAAAGCGTGACTCAGCAGCGATCTCGGCAGCGATCTCGCTGTGTGTGAAGCACCCCTTAGGCCAGCTTATTTTTTTATTTTTACTTTTTATTTTGTTTCTATTCATTCTATTTTTGATATGGGGCAATACCAGGGTGCCCTGCCACCCCCGTTCCCCCCGTGTACGGGCAGAGGCAACCTAGTGTGCATAAGCAGTCAGTCTTCCCTCGCGCCCAAGTGGTCGGGTCTGCGTACCCCTCCAGGCTCCTTGGAAGCACCTTACACCAAGGTAGCTCCAGAGGGCTAAGCAGAGCCGAGGACCTGCTTCAGCCTTGAGCCGAAGATGCGTCCCTGAGATCCCAGCATCCATCACCGAAGCGTCTTCAGACTGAGCCAGGAGCAGGTAGGGAGACGAGTCATCTGTCCCCTGCATCCAAACCGCCGCCTGGAAAGGCGCCGGTGGGCGGATGCAGGCCGTGATCCCGGGGAGCATCATTAATTTAGCTCCCGGCTTCGGCCTGCATTCTAGCAATGCCCTCTCTCACTGCTCTAGAAGCTGCTCCCTCACTCAGGAGCAGCTCCTTTCTGATTGGCCGTCACGCTTAGTCCCAGCCCTGAGACCAATCAGTCTCCGGGGGCTGTCTCTTTCCTCCATGCTGCCAGGAACACTGGACGCCATTTTCCACGTGGGAAGCAGACACGGGGGAGATCGCCTCCTTGGCTCTGCACTTCTGCAGCGCTATATACCGCTCTGCTCAGCGGTATATCGCTGTCTCTCTAGCGGTGTGCGCCTGCTGGCTAGCGGTGTATATCAGCTACTAGCCGTATATACTGACTCTGCCTGCAGGTATATGCCGACTGTTTGTCAGTATATGCCATTTTGCTATCGGTATATACCGGCTGTGCATAGCAGTCACTTTATAATACTGCTAGTGGCTCCTCAGTCATATAACAGCGGCATATCCCTATATAGGGCTGTAGGACTCTGTTGCTGACATTCGTAACCGCAAGGGTGATAAAGCTTCCCAGGCGTCCTCTACGGACCTGTACTATGCTTTACCACTTGTGGACGCTCGTTTTCTAATGGCCGAAGCTATCCACTATGCTGGGGCTGCGATGCCCCTACTACCGTGTCACAACAGACCCATTTGCCGGACCAGGAGGCCGCGTAGGTTTTGGATTCTGCCCCGGCCAAGCTGCACCCCCGTCTGATGACGTTCTTCCTGCATGGGCTCTTCCCGTTCTTCCTGCATGGGAGGGAATTCCCGTGATCCTCGTGGCCCCGGACTGGCCCAGGAGAGCCTGGTAGCCAGAGCTTCTCCAACTTCTCAGCGACACTCCCTGGCGTCTCCCCGACCGCCTGGATCTTCTGTCGCAAGGTCCAATATTCCACCAGAATACAGCACAGCTGCATTTGACGGCGTGGCGCTTGAATCCTTGATTCTAGCCAAGTTAGGTCTTTCTTCTAAGGTAGTTCATACCATGCTTAATGCTCGGAAGCCCTCCTCCGCCAGTATCTATCACAGGACCTGGAAGACCTATCTTTCCTGGTGTGACCGTCATCACCGGTCGCCCCTTGTTTTTTCAATCCCTCATGTGCTTGCCTTTCTGCAAGACGGTCTGGACTCAGGACTAGCCCTCAGTACCCTTAAAGGTCAAGTTTATGCCTTGTCAATTTTTTTCCAGAAGCAGCTGGCTTCTCGCCCTCAGGTCCGTACCTTTCTTCAAGGGGTAGCGCATTTGGTCCCTCCTTATCGCCACCCCTTAGATCCCTGGGATCTGAATCTGGTTCTCGGAGCTCTTCAGCTTCCTCCTTTCGAACCTTTAAGAGAAATTTCTCTTCAACGTCTCTCTTGGAAGGTTGCCTTTTTAGTCGCCATTACCTCTATCAGACGAGTGTCCGAACTGGCGGCCCTTTCCTGTCGCTCACCTTACCTGATATTCCATCACGATAAGGTGGTCCTTCGGCCTTCCCCCGCCTTTCTTCCGAAGGTCGTGTCTTCTTTCCACTTGAACGAAGACATTGTGTTGCCGTCATTCTGTCCGGCCCCGGTCCACTCTTTTGAAAAAGCCCTTCACACTCTCGATCTTGTTAGGGCTCTCCGGATTTACATCTCCAGCACAGCGCCATTGCGCAAGTCCGATGCCCTCTTCGTCCTCTCAGAAGGACACAAAAAGGGCAGCCAGGCTTCTAAATCCACAATTTCTCGATGGATCAGGACTGCCATCTGTGAGGCATACAAAGCACGAGGTTCTGTTCCCCCTCAATCTGTGCGGGCCCACTCTACGCGAGCAGTGGGTGCTTCCTGGGCTATCCGCCATCAGGCTTCGGCGGCCCAACTTTGCAAGGCCGCTACCTGGTCCAGTGTGCACACGTTTACAAAATTCTACAGAGTGCATACGCTTGCCTTCGCGGATGCTGCTCTTGGAAGACAAGTCCTTCAGGCAGCAGTGGCCCATTTATAAGTTACCACTGCTCGGGTTTTGACAGTGTTTTGAAATGTGTTCACTGCAGTTGCAGTCGTTAGTCAGCTCTTAGTCTGATGTTATACACTGTTAATAGTTCAGTTCCCACCCAGGGACTGCTTTGGGACGTCCCACTGTCTGTATCCCCCAATGAAAAGGCGAGACAGGAAATGACATTTTTGTGTACTCACCGTAAAATGTCTTTCTTGGAGCCTTTCATTGGGGGACACAGCTCCCACCCTTGTGGTTTTGGTTGTCCTTCTCCTACTGCTTTTACACCAAACTGAGCTAGTTTCCTGCCTAGCTAGGGTATATGCTGTGGGAGGAGGAGCTAACACTTTTTCAATCTAGTGTCATGCCTCCCCTGGAGACACCATACTACCCACTGTCTGTGTCCCCCAATGAAAGGCTCCAAGAAAGACATTTTACGGTGAGTACACAAAAATGTCATTTTCTCATAGTCCGGGAGGTCCTTTTTTTTTTTTTTTTTGCAAACTCTGAAGTCTCTGTTCTCTTAGGAACCTTGAGTACTGCAGAAATTCTTTTGTAACCTTGGCCAGATCTGTGCCTTGCCACACTTCTGTCTCTAAGCTCCTTGGGCAGTTCCTTTGACCTTCATGATTCTCATTTGGCCTGACATGCACTTTGAGCTGTGGTCTTATATAGACAGGTGTGCGCCTTTCCAAATCAAGACCTATCAGTTTAATTAAACACAACTGGATTCAAGTGAAGGAGTAGAACCATCTCAAGGAGGATCATAAGGAAATGGACAGCATGTGACTTAAATATGAGTGTCTGAGCAAAGGGTCTGAATACTTATGACCATGTGATATTTCAGTTTTTCTTGTTTAATACATTTTCAAAAAAAATGGGGTGCAGAGTGTACATTAATGAGAAAAAAATGAACTTTTTTGAACTTACCAAATGGCTGCAATGAAACCAAGAGAAACATTTAAAGGGGTCTGAATACTTTCCCTACCTACTGTATATTATATAGTTGTGATGGTGGAATATTGTGGATTGTGTACCATTTTGTGTGGGTTAATGTTTGGGCGTTGTTCACTGTCCATTCTGTGTCCCTTGTGTGTACATGGTCCCATTTGCAGGTTTAATTCCTCCCCTGCCTGGCTTTTGTTCCTAAGTCGGGGGAGAGGGCGTGAGATCCACCTAAACTCTCTGCTTACCTGGGAGATTGTCAGTCTGTGTAGAACTTGAAGAAAGAAGATTGAACCTCCTGAGGGAAGCTGTGGTTTTTTCAGAGAGACAAGGACATTTATTTATCGCTTTCTGGACTATATTCGTGTTTCTTTACTAATTTTACCCTCTGTTTTGTGGATTATTTGATGGACATTCTGGATTGCTTGGAATAAATATGCTTTGGATTGCTCACTCAGCTCTGTTGATCGCGTGATATGGGAGAAGGACCCTGTGACAATAGTCATTACAAACAGAATGATCTATTCCAAGTGTTTATTTCTGTTAATGTTGATGATTATGGCTTACAGCCATTGAAAACCCAAAAGTCATTATCTCAGAAAATTTAATATTATATAAGACCAAGTGAAAAAATGATTTTAAACTCTGAAATGTTCGTGCCTACTGAAAAGTCTGTACAGTAAATGCCTCAATACTTTGTTGTGTCTCCTTTTGCATGAATTACTGCATCAATGCGGTGTGGCATGGAGGCGATCAACCTGTGGCACTGCTGAGGTGTTATGGAAGCCCAGGTTGCTTTGATAGCAGCCTTCAGCTCGTCTGCATTGTTGGGTCTGGTGTCTGTCATCTTCCTCTTGACAATACCCCATAGATTCTCTATGGGGTTTAGGTCAGGCGAGTTTGCTGACCAATAAAGCACAGTGATACTGTAGTTAATAAACCAGGTATTGGTAGTTTTGGCAGTGTGGACAGGTGCCAAGTCTTGGTGGAAAATAACATTTCCATCTCCAAAAGCTTGTCGGTAGAGGGAAGTATGACGTGATCTAAAATGTCCTTGTAGACGGCTGCGCTGACTTTGGTCTTGATAAAACAGTGGATCCACACCAGCAGATGACATGGCTCCCCAAACCATCACTGATTGTGAAAACTTTACACTAGACCTCAGGCAGCTTGGATTGTGGTCTCTCTTCTCTACCTCCAGACTTTGGGACCTTGATTTCCAAAATTAAATACAAAATTTACTTTCATCTGATAACAATAACTTGGACCACTGAGCAACAGTCCAGTTCTTTTTCTCCTTGGCCCAGGTAAGACACTTCTAAAATTGTCTATTGGTCATGAGTGGCTTGACAGAAGGAATGTGCCACTTGTAGCCCATGTCCTGGATATGTCTGTGTGTGGTGGCCCTTGAAGCACTGACTCCAGCAGCAGTCCACTCCTTGTGACTTTTTTTTAACAATCCTATCAAGGCTGGTATTATACCGGTTGCTTGTGCACCTTTTTTCTACCACACTTTATCCTTCCACTCAACTTTTCATTAATATGCTTGGATACAGCACTCTGTGAACAGCCAGCTTCTTTAGCAATGACCTTTTGTGGCTTACACTTGTGGAGTGTGTCAAATACTGCCTTCTGGACATCTGTCAATTCAACAGTCTTCCTATTATTGTGTAGCCTACCGAGCCAGACTAAGGGACCATTTTAATGCCTAGGAAGTCTTTGCAGGTGTTTTGTGGTAATTATTCTAATTTTCGAAGATAATGACTTTTGGGTTTTCATTGGCTGTAAACCATAATCATCAACATTAACAGAAATAAATACTAGCAATAGATCACTCTGTAACGACCATGTAATATATGTGTTTCCCTTGTATAGAATTACTGAAATATATTAACTTTGTTATGATATTCTAATGTATGCACTTGGATATGGATATATATATATATATATATATATATATATATATATATATATATATATATATATATAATATTGTGTACCTTTTTGGCAACAATAAAGATTTGTCTTGTTTGGAAATTAACACATGTTTTGTGCAAACTCCATACGTGATAAAACAAGTTTTTTTTTTAATTCAGGGCATAAGAAAACATAAGTTGCAAAACAATTTTCCTAAACCCAAATTTTGCATAACTGTGTAATCCCTCATACAGTGAAATTAAGTGGAAAAAAAATCTAAATTGTGTTGCTTTTGAAATGCAATAATGAAGAAAAAAAAAACTGCCTCCAAAATCCTAAAATAAGCCTCATTTTTAAGGGTTTATTTCTTTTCTTCCAAACTGATTTGTCCAAGCACAACATTTGCGATATCATTGACATTTTAAGCTCCTGTTCCTTTTTTTTATTTGCCAGTTTTATCCTGTACAAACAATGAAGCTGCCAATTTTAGAAATTGTGCAATTGCTCAACATTAGAAAATAAACAAGTCAGGAGCTGTGGAGATCCTAATAAAATTAGAAGTGATAGTTCAAGCTAGTGGAGTTTTTCTGTATATATCCAATTGTGTCACATCATCCTGGAACGCAATCTAACCAATTTTATTATTTTATATTGCACTTTGACGTGACAAATATTAGTTATAAATTCCTCCCAAAAGGAGACGGTTGATATTGCACTCAACATCAAAAACATGGCTCTATGGCATCTCTACAGTCAGTTAATGCTTGTATTCCCATTATACTGAAGCTGACACAGATTGACCGTCTTTATATGCTTGGATAGGGGGATTTAGTTTTAAAAAACAAGCAATTAACTAAAGCTTGTTTGTTATGCATGCGTGTGTATGTATATATATATATATATATGTATGTATGTATGTATGTATGTATGTATGTGTATATATATATATATATATTACTAGAAGGTGGCCTGATTCTACGCATCGGGTATTCTAGAATATACGTATTGTGTAGTTAATGTATGATTTTTGTTTATATATATATATATATATATATATGTTGTTGTGTGTAGTTACCAAGTGTTTGTGTAGGGCGCTGTACATGTTCTGGGTGTTGTCTGGGTGTTTGTGTGTTGCGTTGTGTGTGTTGCTTTGTTTGTGGAGCGCTGTGTGTGTGTGTTGCGCGGTTTGTGTGGGTGTGGGGTGTGTGTTTTGGTGGGAGGTATGTTTTGTGCAATGTGTGTGTTGTGCGGCATGTGCGTATATTTGTGTGTGCCGCGCTGTTTGTGTGTTGGGTGTCTGTGTAGGGCGGTGTTTGTGGTTCCCAGTGTGTGTGTGGTGTTGTGCAGTGGGGGGAGGTGTGCACCCCCCATCGTGCTCCATCCCCCATGCTACGCACCCCCATCGTGCTCCATCCCCCATGCTGCGCACTCCCCATCGTGCTCCATCCGCCATGCTGCGCACTCCCCATCGTGCTCCATCCCCCATGCTGCGCACTCCCCATCGTGCTACATCCCCCATGCTGCGCACTCCCCATTGTGCTCCATCCCCCATGCTGCGCACCCCCCATCGTGCTCCATCCCCCATGCTGCGCACCCCCCATCGTGCTCCATCCCCCATGCTGCGCACCCCCCATCGTGCTCCATCCCCCATGCTGCGCACTCCCCATCGTGCTCCATCCCCCATGCTGCGCACTCCCCATCGTGCTCCATCCCCCATGCTGCGCACTCCCCATCGTGCTCCATCCCCCATGCGCACCCCCCATCGTGCTCCATCCCCCATGCTGCGCACCCCCCATCGTGCTACATCCCCCATACTGCGCCCCCCCATCGTGCTACATCCCCCATGCTGCGCACCCCCCATCGTGCTACATCCCCCATGCTGCGCACCCCATCGTGCTCCATCCCCCATGCTGCGCACTCCCCATCGTGCTCCATCCCCCATGCTATAATAGTTCTCCTATTATACTCAGAGAGGAGTATAATAGGAGGACTATAATAGTAGGAGTAGTCCTGGGGGGAGAGGAGTATAATGCCGGCTCCCTACACATGTGTACCGGGAGCCGGTGTACGCTGGTAACTATGATACACATCGGGTAACTAAGGGACCTTAGTTACCCGATGTGTATAATGGTTACCAGCGTTCACCGGCTCCGTCACGATCCCAGCATCGCAAGGGTATGTGTGGCGCTGCTGGGATCGTGACGGAGCCGGTGTACACTGGTAAGTAACTATGATACACATCGGGTAACTAAGGGACCTTAGTTACCCGATGTGTATAATGGTTGCCAGCGTTCACCGGCTCCGTCACGATCCCAGCAGCGCAAGGTTATGTCTGGCGATGCGTGCAGAGGGCCGGGGCGAGCGGCCAATCCGTGCGGGGGGGCGGGGCCAGGCCGAGGCAGCGGCCAATCAGACGCTTGTCACCGTAAGGACACAATTTTGGAGCAAGACAGACAGACAGACAGAATAAGGCAAATATATATATATATATATATATATATATATATATATATATATATATATATATATATATATATATATATAAAAAATACACAAAGTTTTTATTAGACACATGTTTAAAGTTAGAGTTTATCCCCTACATTTATATTAACGGCTTATCCCTAGGATAGGTCATCAATGTCAGATCAGCCAGGGTCCGATACTTTGCACCCTCACCGATCAGCTGCTGTCTGTGGCGGTAGCAGGCTAGTCTAATCAAGAGGAGGTTTATGTGCACCACCCAGCCACGGCAAGAAGACGGAGCAGCTCCGGAACTGAGCATTTTAGGCTGCCTGCTGCCGCCGCCGGCACAGTGGACAGCGGATCGGAGGGGGTACCTGGTGTCTGATTCCGGCTGATCTGACATTGACGACCTATTCTAAGAATAAACCATCAATGATGTAAAAGTAGTGACCTACCCCTTTTAAAAATACCTGTGTTGCAGAAACAGATGATGGAAAATGGAAGGTGAGTCAGCAAAACATCACAGGTAGTAAGGATACAAAGCAAAGTATATCTCCTAGGAAAGTATAAGAGTATAAAAGGTAGATACCAGAGTACTGAAGGTAATGCATGTCCAACAAGGTGATGATAGAAAATAGTCATAATAGACAGCCAGCTACTATATATGTGGTAGTACTAATGTGTAAAAGTGTCTCCCCCATTACACCTGATGTGTGTTTCGCTTCAGGTCATCTGGGGTAGTTCACAATTCCAATTGCACTTTGCTAGGCAAGGTAGCTGCCAGTCTATTATGATTTTATTTTCTGTAATTGCCTTGTTGCACATATCCTCAGTAATTTATCTAACGTTTTACTTTTATACTTCCCTGGCCAGATCACCTTTTTCTATTGCCCCATGGTCCGATGCTGATACTCCCATTCTCATTGTAGGCTCTTTGAGCTGTGGAATTGGGTCAGCATGGGCACTGGTGAATAATCTGCTACTATATACTCTCATTGACAGAAAGCCAAAACACAAAACAACCAGCAAAAAAGTGAGCACGCCACAAAGATAATGAATATAGAAAAACACACAATTTTATTGAATGTAGACAAAAACACACACCTTAAAACTAATTAAAACACAATGGGAAACCCCATATGTTCATAAACCATCCCACTACATAGATGTACCCAGATAATACATCAACAGAGTGAATAAATACAGATAGTCAGTCTCTCTCTCTCTCGATCTCGGTCTCCTGTGTGGACTAGTAAAGTAAACGGTAGCAGATTGCATTTTAAATTATTCTTATTATGCAAGGAAGAGGCAAAATTTGGGCATTTGGGACTTTATTTGGGACTGCTCTGGGCCGACCTCTGGTGAGTCTGGGACCAGAAAGTCACAGCGTCTTATTATGCACAGGTCTGCAGCTTGGTTTAAATGTATCTGATTTCTTTTAGTGCTGTAGAGGTTAAAGGGAATTCGTCAGCGGGTTTTTGCTACCTCATCGTAGAGCAGCATGATGTAGGCAAAGAGATTCTGAATCTAACAATGTGTCACTTAGCTTACTGGCTGCAGCCGTTCTGACACTGTGATAGATATTACTTGTGTGTAGCAGAGCTCTGGGAGCTGCCCCGGCCCACACCAGGATTTCAGTGTACATTTGCAAAGGCAGAAGCTGCTAATCACAGGGAGTTAGACTACACCTCATGCGCTGCTTAGACCCACTAATGATAAAGCTAAGAGGCTTAAAATCACATTGTAGGTAAACAAAGCAGACTTTGAAATAATAGATGGCTGGCTGTAAATTTCAAGTTAACTATCACAGCATGCTGGCTTCAGTTTCAATAGCAAAAACGTCCTGACAGAGTCTCTTTACAGGGAACCTGTCACCAGATTTTTCCCTATTAAACTAAAAGTATGACCTTCTGCAGCTCCTGGGCTGCATTCTATGAAGGTGCACCTTGGCCCTGACACCCCAAAAATAACTTTATAAAACCTGGCCGTTAGGTATGCTAATTACCTGTGTTGGTCAGATGGGCGGGCTCATTTTCTGCTCCTGTCCCCCCTCCTGTTGCTGATCGCCGTCCTCCTTTCTTGATTGACGTGATGACGCCTCCGTCATCATTCTCGTTGCATTTTCAAATCTCGCGCCTCTGTACTTATGTCGGTTTACGCAGGCGCAGTTCCCTCTGCCATATCGCGGGCAGAGCAGAAAACATAGCTGCCCTCGGTCGCGCCAGTGAGCTAAATGCGCAGGCGCAAGATTATGGTCGGCACTGTGCATGACCTCACCAGCGCCATGCTCGTACCCGCCCATAATCTCGCGCCTGCGCATTTAGCTCACCGGTACGAGTGAGGGCAGCTATGTTTTCTGCTCTGCCCGCGATATGGCAGAGCGAACTGCGCCTGCGCGAGCCGACGAAACTGCACAGGCGTGAGATTTGAAAATGCGACGAGGATGATGACTGAGGCGTCATCACGTCAATCAAGAAAGGAGGACGGTGATCAGCGGCAAGAGGGGGGACAGGAGCAGAAAATGGGGCTGCCCATCAGGCCAACACAGGTAATTAGCATTCCTAAGTGCCAGGTTTCATAAAGTTATTTTTGGGGTCTGGAAGGGGAGTCAGGGCCAAGGTGCACCTTCATAGAATGCAGCCCAGGAGCTGCAGAAGGTGATTCTTTTTAGTTTGTGAAAAATCTGGTGACAGGTTCCCTTTAAGAACTCTTTCCTATCTGGCTATCCTTTTGGAGGCTTGATCTGAGGTCCAACTCTTTGGGGTACTTTGCACACTACGACATCGCAAGCCGATGATGCGATGCCTAGCGCGATAGTCCCCGCCCCTGTCTCAGCTGCGATATCATGGTGATAGCTGGCGTAGCGAACATTATCGCTATGCCGGCTTCACATGCACTCACCTGACCTGCGACGCCGGTCGGGTCGGCGACCCGCCTCCTTATTAAGGGGGCGGGTCGTGCGGCGTCATAGCGACGTCACACGACAGGCGGCCAATAGCAGCGGAGGGGCGGAGATGAGCATAATGTAAACATCCCGCCCACCTCCTTCCTTCCGCATTGCCGGCCGGGACGCAGGTAGGAGATGTTCCTCGCTCCTGCGACTTCACACACAGCAATGTGTGCTGCCGCAGGAACGAGGTACAACATCGGACCGTCGCAGCAAGGTAATTATGGTTTTCGCCAACGCTACACCGATAATACGATTACGACGCTTTTGCGCTCATTAATCGTATCATCTAGGCTTTACACACTACGATGTCGAGAGCGACGCCAGAAGTGCGTCACTTTCAATTTGACCCCACCGACATCGCACCTGCGATGTCGTAGTGTACAAAGTGCCCCTAAGTGATCACTCTCCTTCACTATCAACAGTTGCATGTCTTACCATCTGATGCCGGTTATGGAATCTCATCATTTTTTTGCTGACTACTTTGAAAGGAGCCAGTCTCAGGAGAAGTGACAATTGCAGCAGTGGGGTTTAGCTGCACTGGAGGAGCTTGGAGTGTTTTCCTTTTTGTGTCTATTTTCCCCCTGTCTGTCTCCCTCCTCTTGCGTTGTATTTTTGTAGTGGTGAGACTAATGCTCTCGCTGGCATTCTCACTAGCCAGGGTAAGTTCAGGGCATGTGAGGGCCTGGGCACGTGATCGATGACAGGGGGAAGGACCCATATATAAACGTTAGGGAGTGCAGAGATCAGCCTCAGGTGTATGTAGGAGGAGTAGACCCTCTCCTCTCTTCTTAGCGACAGGGCCCTCCATTGTATCGTGTTCTCGGTGCCCCCTGTGTGTTATGGCGCTCGCTGTGGGTTCCTTTATACCTGGTGGGACCCCGGTATTCACTGGGGGACGTTTGGTACAAGGAAATGTTTCAGTTTTTACTCGGTGTAGTCTACAGAAAGTGACATCTTTCTATTTTGAGCTGTTTGTTTCATTTTCTGAAGTTTTAAGACCTAGAACTTCAGTCAACTTTTTAAAAAGGCCTGTGATTTCCCGAAATTGCAAGCATCATAAATAATGACTTCATTTGCCAGTAAATAAGCCACATTGTCTATGAATAACTACCTAACTGCTGAGAAAAGGTAATCAGCACAGCATCAAGCCTGTCAAGCTCACATTTACTGTAAAGGTGTAAAGTGTGATAGGTGGGAGGTTTTTTTCATCATAAATGGTCAATATTTTTTTTTTTCGGCAATAATCATTTTCAGTCTGATTGTGGGTATACTGTATATAGCATATAATGTGGATAAGTCTTCAAATTCGTTTTGATTCCTGATTTTTATGTAAGGCACAGCATTTGCTAATATGAATGAATTGAAGCATCCATTGACGAATAGTCTTAGCAAGATCCGAGTGACTTTCAGTGGGTCAGTGACCTAGAATGTGAATTTGATAAACGTGTTATTTTAGGTTTTTCTTAAGTTTTCACATCCAGCAAGGAATTCCAAGTAAATAGTCTCCAATTCTTCTATTCGCTGAAGCAGAAAGACACTAAAAACTGATGCCTTCACCACAGAGGGCCAGTGCATTACACTTGACAGATCAGTGATTATACAGAGAGTGATCAACCAATCTGGCAGCCAGTGAGGAGTCTTAAGCTACGTGCCCATGCTGCGGAAAATTCACGGAATTTGCGGAAATTCCGCGGATTTCTCAAAAATCTGCAGTACAGCGAGTCCCCAGCCATTTCTATGGCATTTTTGGAAGTGCTGTGCCCATGCTACGTTTTTTCTGCAGTGGAAATAGTGTGGATTTCCCTGTGGAAAAATCTGCAGCAAGTCAATTATTCCTGCGGATTTTTCAGCGCGATCCTATACTTGCCTGCCTTAACTGTAGACACCAGAGTCACTTCCGGTGCATAGGAGCGCGGTGTAGCCAGGAGCGGGCAGCAGGAGGTGGGCGGGGCCTGCACAAGCTCCGGTCATGTGACAGCCGGAGCTAGTTCAGGGCCGCCCACCTTCTCCTGCAAAGTGCAGACAGACACGACCAGAGAGGGAAGTGCTGTGTGATGGAGGTATCAATGAATGCCCTGATCACTGCAGCACTTGTTCTGCATTGAGGATGTAGTGCCGAAGCCATGGTACTGTATCCTCAATGCACAATGCCTGCAGCATATCCGCAGGACATTCCGCAATACAACCGCAGCTTAAAACAGACAAAGTTGTGCTGCAGTTTTCTGGGAGCTCCTGCGGAATGTCCTGCGGATATATCCACAGGACACTTTCCCCGTGGGCACATAGCCTTATAGCTGCAATGCTTCTATGGGAAATATGCAAATTGTCTCTTCAGGGAGGAAGGAGATGAACTCTACTGCCACCTATTGGAAGTAGGAATCCTACTTGACTATAAGTCAAGTGACTCTCCATTGATTCTTGTGATATGACTTGAGATTTATGCCAGATCAGAACCTCAATTTGCAGACACGTTGTATTGGGGTGATTGCTCCTCGTAAGTGCAAAGTATGAGATCTGATCTGGCTGTATGAGAAGCTATAATGTGGTATAAGGGGAAAACTTTTCTCCTTGCGGAAACTGACAAACCAATATGGCAGCCAATGATGAGTCTTATAGCTGCAATGCTCTTCTGGGAAATATGCAAATTGTCTTCAGGGAGGAAGGAGACGAACTCTAGTGCCACCTATTTGAAGTAGCAATCCTAAAAGTCAAAAGTGACAAGTTGGTCAGTCTTCGCAAGGAGAAAAGCTTTCTCCTTAGATCCCATTATAGTTTCTCATACAGCCAGATCAGATCTCATACTTTGCACTAACGAGGGGCAATCACCCCGAAACACCATGTCTGCAAATTGAGTTTCTGATCTGGCATAAATCCTAAGTCATATGATAAGACTCGATGGAGAGTCATTTTTGTCTTTTAGGATTGCTACTTCTAATAAGTGGTGCTAGAGTTCGTCTCCTTCCTCCCTGAAGAGACAATTTGCATATAATGGATCTGTGATGCAGTTCTCTCAATCAATGCTTAAGGTGGCTTTACACACTGCAACATCTCAAACGACATCGCTGTAACGTCACCGGTTTTGTGACGTTACAGCGACCTCCCCAGCGACATTGCAGTGTGTGAAACACATCAGCGACCTGGCCCCTGCTGTGAAGTTGTGATCGCTACAAATCGTTCAGGACCATTCTTAGGTCCTTTGTTTCCCGCTGTGCAGCATGTATCGCTAGAAAGTTTCAGTGTGTAAAGGGGACTTTACAGCGACTTCCCTTTCAAAAAGCTGCTTTACAACGTCCCCAACAACCAGCTAGATCGCTCTGCAGGTCCGCATCGCTGTTGCGTCGTTGGCCAGGTCTGCCTGTTTGACAGCTCACCAGAGACTTTTTAGCGATCCCGGCCAGGTTGGGATCGCTGGTGGGATCGCTAGAAAGTTTCAGTGTGTAAACCCAGCTATAAGGATCATAAACTCAGGACTGTGTAAGTGCACTCTCACCAGCACTTAGGTCCCTACACTACTTAGGTCTGGTAGTGTATCTGAACTAAATTTTGCTTTTGTAGCAAGACAGTGATATAATACATGGGCATAACTTCTACTATAGTAGGCATAGGAGGGATCAACAGTTGAGAGACCCAACTCTATTGTTTAAAGGGTTACATAGTTAGTACATTTCAAATAACACACACGTTCATCAAGTATAACCAAGACATAGGAGAGGATATAGGGAATGGGACCAAGTACAACTGCAAAGCATGAACCAATCTGCCCTAAAGGAGCAAATTCTTCCTTCCTGATGACCTGTTGTGAATTTGAACAGTTATTCAAGCACTTTTTTTCTTTTGTTTGTTTGTTTTTGGAGCGAACCCAATTCCAACAAACGCCTCAATAAACTACTCCAAGGATTATGGATTCAGTTGTCATGAGCCAAAGGTGTAGCTGACTGTTTTAGGATCATGCAAATTGATAACCGTGAAGGGTTACTATATTTCTTGTTTAATTTAAAGGAAATCTTTCAGTAGGGTTTTGCTAACCCATCTGAGAACATCATAATATAGGGGCAGATACCCTGATTCTAGCGATGGGTCACTTACTTTTCTGCTTGCTGTCCTTTTTGATATAATCACTGTTTTATTTGCTGCAGGTCTACTAGATATCTGAATGCTGAACTGTGTAACCACACCCTCACCACTGATTGGCAGCTTTCTTGATGATGTACAGCGAAAGCAGCCAATTGGTGGTGGTGAGGGTGGGGATATACAGTGAGGGTGGGGATATACAGAGCTTATGTATGTGGAGGACTCTCGGACAGCAGAATTACTAGTCTTCTAATGTTATTTTATAGCTAATAAAACTGTGATTTTACCAAAACTACAGCAATCAACCCAGTCTCTCTATTTTGCTGCTCAAAGATTATGTGGTAAAATCTTAGTGATAGAGCCCCTTTTAAAGAAGCTGTCGCATTTAAAGGGAACCTGTCAGCAGATTTAAGGCCTATAAGCTGCGGCCACCAACAGTGGCTCTTATATACAGCATTCTAACATGCTGTATATAAGAGCCCAGGCCGCTGTGTAGAACGTAAAAAACACTTTATAATACTCACCTAAATTGTCGCTGCGGTGGAGTTGGGTCAGATGGGTGACTTCGTTCTCCTGTGCCGGCGCCTCCTCTTTCGACCATCTTCGTCCTCCTTCTGAAGCCTCTGTGCATGACGCGTCCTACGTCATACACACTCACCGTTCCCACGCAGGCGCACTACAATACTTTGATCTGTCCTGCTCAGAGCAGATCAAAGTGCGCCTGCACAGGACCTCAATGCCGACGAGTGTATATGACGTAGGACGTGTCCTGCACTCCGGCTTCAGAAGAAGGATGACAAAGATGGCCGAAAGAGGAGGCACCGACACCGGAGAACCAAGATGCCCATATGACCCAAGTTCACCGCAGCAACCATTTAGGTAAGTATTTATAAAGTGTTTTTTATGTTCTACACATCGGCCTGGGCTCTTGTATACAGCATGTTAAAATGCTGTATATAAGAGCCCACTGGTGGTGGCCGCAGCGTATAGTCACCAAATCTGGTGACATGTTCCCTTTTCATATTTTTTTTTCCATTAAATGTGGGTATATGTGTATGTCTGTAGTGTAGTGTGACTGTATTAATATACTCACCCCCAGCTGCTCCTCGGGATTTTTCACTGTTCTGTTTCGCTACTGTGATCTCCCTGCTCTACAGACTCTCCTGTACGAGACTCCATAGGCTTTCATTGTAAAAGACACTTCCAATATAAGCATCGAGTGAGGCAGATAGTCAGACTTACAGTGACCTCCTTGATAAGAGGAGCAGAACGACGCTGGATCCCAGGAGAGCAGCAGTAGGTGAGTATATTAGCAAACTCACACTACACACCATAAAAAAATACTACACCTATAAGTGTGTATATATGTGTAAGATTACATTTTTGCCACTGTAGAATATTTTATTTTTAATAATACTAAATTTTTATATACTAATTTTTCATTGTTATGTGTTTCATTATGTAGCGGTAGAAATGCACTCCTCAACATTGAAATTGCAACACCGAGAAGAACAAGTTGGGAAATTATTGAAATCACAGGCTAAATGGACATGTTAATCATATTCAAACGATGAAAAAATGGAAACCAAAATTTTCAAACATCTTGATTTATAGAGTAACATCATGCCGCACAATACTGGTGCGACTGTGAGCAGCTTGTATGGCTTGCAGCTTTTTGCACTTGTCTCCTATCATCAACATCTGGGACCTCATTGGTCACCAATTGCAAAGGAAGCTGCCGGCGGCGGATCTTGATGATTTGCACAAGATAATTTAGCACAACAGTACATTCCTCAGACAACCTTTATTATAACTTTATTAATTAGCATTCAAGGTTTGTAAGTGTGGGGTTATCTGCATGTGACTTTCATACACAACAATACTGATAACTCTGCCACCCGAGTTATCCACCTGTCCCTCTGCTATTTCTAGCCTCTCCACTCTGCCAATTCTTTTACTGCTTTCCCATTGGCCAAAGACTCCAGTTGAAAACCTTAACCATTACATACAAAGCCACCCGCAACCTGTCTCCCCCATACATCTGTGACCTAGTCTCCCGGTACCTACTTACACGCAACATCCAATACTCACTAAATCTCCTCCTCTGCTCCCCTCTAATCTTCTCTTCCCACAATCGCATACAAGATTTCTGCCGTGCCTCCCCCATACTCTGGAACGCTCTACCTCAGCATATCAGACTCTCGCCCACCATGGAAGCCTTCAAAAAGAACCTGAAGACCCACCTCTTCCGACAAGCCTACAACCTGCAGGAACCCTCAGTCCTCCATAGTGTCGTACAACCCAATCTACCCTCACCTACTGTATCCTCACCCATCCCTTGTAGACTGTGGTTTCTATATTTTCATAATTTTGAGATCATTAACATTTCTATCCATCCTGTGATTGCCAGCACGGTGGCCCAGTGGTTAGCATTACAGTCTTGCAGCGCTAGGGTCCTGGGTTCAAATTCCACCAAGGACAACATCTGAAAGGAGTTTGTATGTTCTCCCCATGTTTGCGTGGGTTTCCTCCTGGTTCTCTGGTTTCCTCCCACACTCCAAAAACATACTGATAGGAACTTTAGATTGTGAGCCCCAATGGGGACAGTGTTGCCAATGTATGTAAAGCGCTGTGTAATTAATAGCGCTATATAAATGAATAAATATTATATATATTTTTCTTCTTGGTGTTACAATTTCACTGTTGAGTGTATATTCAAGGTGCATAATCAACGATAAACCAAACCTTCAATTATTTCTTTAGCCCTCTCTACCTCAGTCAAGTCACGTGTAGTCCTTTGCTCTAAATACATTCATGTGATTATTCTCTTACAGTTTTTAAGTCATATATTACCTACAGAGAAAGAATTGGTGTAGTTAATGTAGCATTTTTAAGCATTGTGCATTTCTTAAAGTGTTCTACTGGATTTCTATCGAATTACTCGGCAGGACTCAGCTGTTCTTAACATTTGAGGTTTATGACCTTTTAACCTCATGGCCTTAAATTCCAATTGATCTTAGGATCTTAACAGAAAATAAAGACCAAAGGTGTAAAACTACTGAAAATGGCAAACAAAATGGAAATGCTGATGTTCAGTCTGGACCCTGAGGTGCTGATGCATCATCTCCTTGGTGCATGAAAACATTGATTTATGTCATTTGGAAAACCCCCTCCTTGATTTATTACCTTTTTTGTAAAACTGCTGCTTCCACAGTATTTTGAAGGGGGGTTTGTATCTTTTTTATTTATTTTTTTTTAAGTATTTTTAGTTTTGCTATTGATTTCAAATGTTTAGCTTGCAGTTTACTGTTTATATAAATACCTTTTTAAAATCTAAAATTTATTTTAAAATCTTTTAAGGCTGTGGTATAACGCTGACTGCTAGCTTTACGTAAACATGCATCTAAATGAATATTTTATATAGCACCTGTTAGAAGGCAAGCAGTTTTTTGAGGGAGGGCGTGCCATAGCGCATTTCCAGAGCCTTTGTGCTACCAGTAATGTGGAAGCCACCTATATTTCCATTAACAAATGATGGACCTGAGTAGGGACTTTTGTTTTTGTGGGTTGAGCTGAATGCTATTTAGTAGTGATGTTGCTACTGAACAACAGAACATTTTGGATCACATTTATCCTGTGCTCTATGCTGAGCGCTTACATTAGAGTTTCCATCTACATCTCCGAAATACTTGATTCAGGTTAAACCCCCAACGGATCTGTTCACTAATGAGGCAGCAGAGTTAAGGCCGCTTTACATGCAATTACATTGCTAACGTGATGTCGTTGGGGTCACGGAATTCGTGACGCACATCCGGCCTCGTTAGCGACATCGTTGCGTGTGAAACGCACGAACGACCGTTAACGATCAAAATTACTTACCTTATCGTTGATCATTGACATGCTGTCCATTTCCCAAATATTGTTGCTGTTGCAAGACGCAGGTTGTTAGTCGTTCCTGCGGCAGCACACATCACTACGTGTGACACCACAGGAAGGAGGAACATCACTTTACCTGCGGCTGCCCGCAATGAGGAAAGAAGGAGGTGGACGGGATGTTTGTCCCGCTCATCTCCGCCCCTCCGCTTCGATTGGGCGGCCGCTTAGTGACGTCGCTGTGACGCCGAACAAACCGCCCCCTTAGAAAGAAGGCGGTTTTCCGGTCACAGCGACGTCGCTAGGCAGGTAAGTCCGTGTGACGGGTGTAAGCGATGTTGCGCGCCACTGGCAGGGATTTACCCGTGACGCACAACCGACGGGGGCGGGTACGCTCACTAGCGATCTCGCTAGTGAAATCGCAGCATAACCTTTACTCTGGACTCCATTTGGCCTCTGCTTAGCAGCTTCTATGTTTTCAAAGGTGCACAAAACTGTTGTTGACTGCACTTTTGTGCATGATTAAAAAGACATGTAAAATCATGGACCACAGGCCAGACGGGAGTTCAGAGAGACTCCCTGTGCCTCATTACAGTGAATTTTTCTTTCAGAATTTTGTCTGAATCACATTTTACAGAGATTTACAAGCAATTCCCAGTGTAAGCGCTCGAACAGGATAAATGTGAGCCGCACCATACTGCGATTTTTGGGAGGCAGAAAAAACAAATCAAAAGCAGTTGAAGATTTGGCTTTATAATTTTTTTTTTTTTATGCTGATCACTGTGCGGTATAAGTTATTAGACGGCTTTATTCCTACAGTCAGTACAATTACAGCGATACCAGGCCTATATATTTTTTATTTTAGGTTTGTCTGCTTTCAAACTAATAAACAATTTTTTTTTACAAGTCTAAAGCGGGCTTTACATGCTACAATATCGTTAATGAATTATCGTCGGGGTCACGGTGTTTGTGACGCACATCCGGCGTCATTAATGATATCGCAGTGTGTGACACTTATGAGCGACCTTAAACGATCGCAAAAGCTGTCAAAATCGTTTGCCGCAGAGAGGTCATCCTGAAACAAAAAAATCGTTTTCTGCTTATTAGTGATGTTGTTCGTCGCTCCTGCGGCACCGCAGGAGCGACAAACATCTCCTTACCTGCCTCCACCGGCAATGCAGAAGGAAGGAGGTGGACGGGATGTTACGTCCCGCTCATCTCCGCCCCTCCGCTTCTATTGGACACCTGCCGTGTGATGTCGCTGTGACGCTGCACGAGCCGCCCCCTTAGAAAGGAGGCGGTTAAATGGCCAGAGCGACGTCGCAGAGCATGTATGTGCATGTGACGCTGCCGTAGCGATCATGTTCGCTACGGCAGCAATCACCACATATCTGCCATACATTCGGGGCGGGTGCAATCGCGCTCGACATCGCCAGCAAATGCTAGCGATGTTGCAGCATGTAAAGCCCGCTTAAGACGCTTGCCATAGCTGGCTAATATAAAAAGACTGACCAGCACATCCACTAGGTGTGAACAGGTGCACACTGAAAATTCAATAAAGTTGCAAAAATATGTACAGCAGCACTCTGAAAAGCTGAAATATAGGAATTTTAGCACTGCATTACTGCTATTGGAATAAATGAGATACTTGATTTGTAAATTGGCCAATTCGTGTAAGCCTCACAGCCAACGACAAGGCATACCTCTCTTTGTCGGGACCCTATCCTAATACGCCTCTATCCGGGTTTAAAACCTACAAGTAATGGGCAGGTAGGATCCAGCTAAATGAAAACACTCTGGCTGAAGGGCCTACTGCTCAGTCAGAAAGGAATGGAATAGCAAATTTGGTCAGTCTTTTTCTATTAGTATTCCATTCCTTTCTGACTGAGCACTCCAATTACAATGAATAAACTAAAGGCCGCTTTACACGCAACGACATCGCTAACGAGATGTTGTTGGGGTCACGGAATTCGTGACGCACATTCGGCCTCGTTAGCGATGGTGTTCCATGTAAAACGCACGAACGACCGTTAACGATCAAAATTACTTACCTGATCGTTGACGCGTCGTTCCTTTCCCGATTATCGTTGCTGTTGCAGGACGCAGGTTGTTCACCGTTCCTGCGGCAGCACACATCGCTATGTGTGACACCGCATGAACGAGGAACATCACCTTACCTGCGGCCGCCCGCAATGAGGAAGGAAGGAGGTGGGCGGGATGTTCGTCCCGCTCATCTCCGCCCCTCCGTTTCTATTGGGCGGCCGCTTAGTGATGCCGCTGTGACACCGCACGAACAGCCCCCTTAGAAAGGAGACGGTTTGCCAGCCACAGCGACGTCGCTAGGCAGGTAAGTCCGTGTGACTGGTCCTAGCGATGTTGTGCACCATGGGCAGCGATTTACCCGTGACGCACAACAGACGGGGGCGGGCACTTTCACCAGCGACATCGCTAGCGATGTTGCTGTGTGTAAAGTGGATAAATAAATAAGATTAGCCACTGGTAAGGTACCACATCAAAAATTAAAGTAGCCAGCCGAGGTACAGGAAGTAAAACTTAACTTTTAATAAATTCCTTAAAAGGAAGCCGGAGATCCCAACTTCAATGAAATGTTATCTTAAAATACCAAAAACACACAGTTCCCCTCAGCATGTGTAAGGGGTTCAAATGGCCAGAAGAACACTTCTTAATGATAACAAAATCTGGTAAGCTGACCGGTGCAAACCTGCAGAATAAGGTAGCTACCAACAGGATTTGGACCACCACAGTACCACAGGGTCCCAAAAATCACTGTTATCAGATGTAGAAAAAATGGAATGGTCTCACCCAGATACGATCCATCCACCTTCACTTTAAAGGATCCTCATAATATCCAGGGCGTCCCAATGGTCCTTACATGGACAAAAAACATATGGTCCCCTTATTAAGAAATGAGGTCCTGGTGTCCCTGTTCTCCCTTGTGTGTAAAGTGGCCTTTAGGCTGAGTTCACTTGTCCTGTAATCATTCGAGATCCGTTGGCAAAAAAGTTCTGCAAACACAAGTTTTTTGTCAATTGTTAAATAACTGATGTCTGCCAGATCCGTTTGTTTGTTTTTTAACATTGGAGTCTATTGAGAATGGATCCGTTAACGGATTGCTATTTAGTCATCCATTTTCCTCGCATTTGTTACGGATCCATTTTTTTTTTTTACAGGATCCGTTTCAGATGGAAGATAAATAGCAATCCATTAATGGATCTTTTCTCTATAGACTCCAATGTTAAAAAACGGATCCGGCAAAAGTCATTTTGCCAACAGATCTCTGCAGGATCTGTTCTAACAAATAATTACAGGACTTGTGAACTCAGCCTAAGGCCTCTTTCACACATCAGTTATTCTGGTACTTATGTGACAGTTTCTATACGTACCAGAATCACAGACATACGCGATTGCGCACACATCAGTGATTTTTCACTGACCGTGTCTCCATGCAGCATATACGCGTGTCCGTGATTGCCGCATGGAGACATGTCTGTTTTTCCTGGCATCACTGATGCCCCACGGAACATGTACCAGAAAAACACAGACGTTGAAAATAAAAAAAAAAAAAACATTTTTAACTCGCCTTTTCCAGCGACGCTGTCTCCGGCCGCTGCTTTCTGTTCTTCCTGGCCGGCTCATTACTGTTGTGCATATTCATTTTGCATGACAAAGCCGACCCGGAAGTAGCTGCAGAGGTGAGAGATAGCAGTGGCCGGATGCAGGACCGCAGGACTTTTCAGTACCATGGACAGCAGGATTGGGGACTGGTGAGTTTATGTCCACGTGCAATCACGGAACCCACATAACGTCTCACATGTTACACATGAACAATCCACGTGTGCTGTGAATCAAGGCACATGGAGTGACATATGCGTGTTTAACACGCTAGTGAAAAACGTCTGTTTTTCACTGACGTGTGAAACAGGCCTAACAATGACAGACTGGAACAGAAGGAAGAGGACCAAACGAGAGTGTAGGAGAGGAGGTGGTTTGGCGAGGATCGGAGATCACGAGTGAGAAGATATTGGGAGATTAGTGCCACATTTTAGGGGGGAAACCTTAGGTAGAATAACATTTTCAATGTATTGCTATTTTATGTGATATGAAGCTTTGAGGAGGGGGTGTTTATAAAGACTGGCGTTTTTTATATTCCAATCTTAAACTATAGCACGCTGGAGTAAGTTGCCCTCAATCTACTTAGAGGGTCCTGCCTTTTAGTACATTTAGGTAATCTTTTGGGATGCCTATACACCATAAAACAAAATCAGCACCACTTATAAGCTGGCATAGATTTCCGCTACAATTTATGGCAATTTACTTAGAGGGCACCAAATTTACACTGTTATACAATCTGTACACGGACTACTGTACATTGTATTATAGTGTCATATCGTCAGTGTTGTCCCATGAGAAGATATAGTAAAATATTTACAAAAATGTGAGGGGTGTACTCACTTTTGTGACATACTGTGCATAGCCGTAATCAGTACAGCATTTACGGTTCATAATTATCAGTCTTTTTCCTTATAATATCAAATGACAGTCTAAATTGCTCTTGCCAAGAATATTGTTTATTTGCAGTCTATTTGTCTTATTTTTATTTTTTTTTGTCTGGGTCGTACAGTTCAGGCTGCTTATTATCCACCATCTCGTGTACCCGCGGCAGAATGACTTATTATTATGCCGTCGACATTTATTTTCTAGTCAAATTGTTCATTTGACAGGGAATCAAAGGCAGTACAAATAATAAAAGATGTGTTTTTAATTTCACCCGTCACATATGTTCACAGCAGGACCGTTAGGACTGTAAAACAAGAAGAAAAAAAAAAATGAAGTCTTTATTCGAGTAACGCAGCCGACAGCAGCTCAATTTCCACTGGAGAGTATTAAAATAGACACATTTGGCTGTCGCATTATCGGGCAATATACTTTACTAAATAAGTCATTTAAACATTATATAAGGGTTACCGTGCCATCTCATATATACACTGGAACTCGGCTTGTAGAGAAAAAAGTAACCCATGTGGTACGTAGACTTTTATGTCCTTTATATTGGAAAACAAAGTTGACTACACATTTTTACTAGCGGTGAGAGAACTGTATGTTTACATATTACAGAGGAACCTTGGATTAAGAGTAACTTGGTTTGAGAGCGTTTTGCAAGACAAGCAAAGCTTTTCACAAATTGGTAACTTGGTTTAAGAGCAATGCTTTGCAATAAGAGCAAATACTCACTGTGCACACTTCCGGTTCTGTCCTTTCACCACGCTCTGACCCGATCTGGAGGTAACTTTCTGTACATATGTACTGTATACAATATACCATTGTACAGTACAGTATATATTATATAGCATGTCTATCAATTTGCATTTTTGGATACAGTATTGTGCTTTCTTTCTGCTAACCAGTGCAGCACATTGCTTGTATTCTACCTCTCGCACACCGACAATGTTATTGTAAGCTAAAGTGCAGTTTTATTTGCTTTATATACTATACAGTATTTAGTATTAGGCTACTTTCACACATCCGGATTTTTGCTCTGTGGCACAATACGGCGTTCTGCAGAAAAACCGCAACCGGCTTTTGTAACGCCGGTTGCGGGTTTTTTTGCATAGACTTACATTAGTGCCGTATTGTGCCGCAGGGGCTTGCGTTCGGTCCGGTTTTTGCCGCATGCGGCAGATTTAGCCGATGCCGCGGTCGGATCGAACGTTCCCTGCAACGTTTTTTGCTCCGGCAAAAAACACCGCATCGCGCCGCATCCGGCCGCTGCGGCGCATTTTTCAATGCATACCTATGGAGGCCGGATGCGGCGCGATGTGTAAAAAATCGCATCCGCTCGCCGCATGCGGTTTTTTCCACTGCGCATGCTCAGTAGCATGCCGCAACCGGAAAAAAACGGACGGGCCGCATGTAAAAACGTATGCAAAGGATGCGGTGTTTTCGCCGCATCCGTTGCATAGTTTTCACAGCCGGATTGAGCCGCACTGCTCAAACCGGATGTGAAAGTAGCCTAAGTGTACTGTAATATTTTTATTTGAATACAGTGCATTATTTTGTATTACTGTAATAAGTTTGTATAATAAATACAGTAAATATTTTTGGGTTGTGGAACGAATTGTCTGCGTTTCAATTATTTCCTGTGGGAAAATTCGCTTTGATATAAGAGTAACTTGATTTAAGAGCGCACTCCCGAAACCAATTAAGCTCATAATCCAAGATTCCACTGTACTATAAAATATGTGACAAAAAAGACTTTATTCCACCATATGCTTTTGGCTATGAATCCGTTCTACATATTCCCCATTGGTATTTTTAGCGCATACAATGATTGTATATCACAAATGTAACATTATCGTGATATATTGTTTGTATACTAATAAATTGTATATATCATTTTCTCTTTTTTTTTGCATTTTTTCTAGTATTTTAATTTAAAATGTTTAGTTTTTTTTTTAATTGATGATCGTAGAAATTGTAATGTTTTGTTTGCATGCTAATAAATTGTTTACATCATTTTCACTTTTTTTTGCATTTTATCCAGTATTTAAATTTAAAATGTTTACTTTAATTTTTTTAATTGATAGTAAAAATTGTAATATATTGTTTTTTATGCTAATAAACTGTTTGCTTTATTTTTACTTGTTTTTTGCACTTTATCCAGTATTTTATTTTAATTTAAAATGTTAGTTTTTTTTTTTTAATTGATGATAGTAGAAATTGTAATGTTTTGTTTGCATGCTAATAAATTGTTTACATCATTTTCACTTTTTTTTTTGCACATTATCCAGTGTTTTATTTAAATTTTAAAATGTTTATTTTATTTTCTTATTTGCTGATAGTAGAAATTGAAATATATTGTGTGCATGCTGATAAATTCTTTATATTATTTTCAATTTTTTTTTTTGCATTTTATCCAGTATTTTATTTTAACTTAAAATGTTTATTTTGTTTTTTGTTTGTAATTGATGATAGTAGTAACTGTGCATTTACCCTACCCCATATGATAATAATTAGGAAAGAAAGAAGACTTTGAAACTTTCTGTTTAGATATTTTATCATGTTATGATTACAGTGCATATTATAGTTTTGTTTGTTTTTTTTTAATTTGTGGAAGCAGTAAAATTGGAAAGAATATTACAAATACATTTCGATTACACTTTCACCAACAGCTATTAAATATTTATTTAGGGGACAATTTTTAGAGATGATCATGAGCGATTTAAATTCTCGAATTTTGCAAAAATGTGTATTCTCCAGAATACAATTTTTTTTTTTTCTGCAATTTACACCACACAAATTCACCTGAATTGTGGCTAGCTAGCCTCCATTTTGCAAACTATACAGCGCTAGCTAAAGGTTTTTTTTTTTTGTTTTTTATTAATACGTCACTGCTTTCCTGTATCACATCAGCCCGCCGTCTGATCCACCGCTACTTTTCTTTTCACTTTCCCCCTTCTCTAGCCTGCTCCATTGTGAGCCACAGCTTCTAGCACAACTACTCTTCTGATATTCCTGCGTAGCTGAGATCTTGAGCCGAGAGCTCCATAAGCGCATGTGCCGACTTTGGGCACCATTAGGCTGGAGTCACATTAGCGTATGGCATCTGATGCGAGAGCATTGAATGCGATATGCTAATGACCCCCTGCTCTGGCTCTGCTGCGAGCTTGAGCCGAGTTTCATGCGACTGTGACCTGATCTTGTGGTTAGGTTACAGCTGCGAAAGAGAGCGGGTGCTGCAGAGGAGAGGGAGGGGTTAATCTCCCTATCTCCTCCATTGTCAGCCTGTGCGTATATTGTATAACATCCAAGGGCAGTCCGATGTTTCTCTTGCACCCATACACTTGAATGGGTGCGAGTGACATGCAGACTTGCAGACAATCGAGGCATGCCCTAATTGGACTAAGGAAAAACACGCAGAACTTAGCTGCAGCATTGTCTTAAATGGGGCCGAATGCAATACACCACCGACATTTTCAGGATGGTGTCCGCAGCTCTAGCACAGCGCCCTCAGCCTGCAGCCCAGCACATTTCCCGCAGCTCCAGCACAGCGCCCTCAGCCTGCAGCCCCATTAATTACCTGCAGCCCTAGCACAGCGCCCTCAGCCTGCAGCCCCAGCACATTGCCCGCAGTTCCAGCACAGCACCCTCAGCCTGCAGCCCCATTATATTACCTGCAGCCCTAGCACAGCGCCCTCAGCCTGCAGCCCCAGCACAGCGCAGCTCCAGTACAGCGCCAGCAGCCTCAGTACAGCACCTTTCCTGCGGCCCCAGCACAGCACCCTCAGCCTGCAGCCCCATTACATTACCTGCAGCTCCAGCACAGCGCCCTCAACCTGCAGCCCCAGCACATTGCCCACAGCTCCAGCACAGCACCAGCAGCCTCAGTACAGCAACTTGCCTGCAGCCCCAGCACAGCGCCCTCAGCCTGCAGCCCCAGCACCTTGCCCGCAGCCCCAGCACAGCGCCCTCAGCTTGCAGCCCCAGCACCTTGCCCGCAGCCCCAGCACAGCGCCCTCAGCCTGCAGCCCCAGCACCTTGCCCGCAGCCCCATCACAGCGCCCTCAGCCTGCAACCCCACCACATTGCCCGCAGCTCCAGCCCAGCGCCGCAGCCCCAGCACAGCGCATCTCCAGCACAGTGCCCACGGCATTGCTCCTGCAACCCCTCTCCACCATCCCCGGTAAACATCATTCGGTTTATAAGAAAAACTCCCATTTTCTTCCGAAAAATCCGGTATATGTATGTGTGTGTGTACATGTATAAAATACTGTATATATGATAGACAAATGGAAAAGTCTAGAATATATTGTTAAATGATATTAAAAATAAAAGTAGTTTTCAAAGGAAATGATAATTTTCCTGCTTCTTTTTTCCCTGCTCTGTTTAATCCAGTACTGTAACTCGCAGCCGCTCCAACAGAAGGATTAATAAGTAATAAACATCATTTCAGCCTAATCCATATTCTCGTTTAAGTTTCAGTGACAAGCGTCCTCCTCGGGGAAGCGCTCGCTCTTTCTGAGGTTAGGTGATGAGCCGCACTCCCTAAGGATGGGGCATTGTGAAAACAATCTTGATTTTGTACATGCTAATCTAATCTCCATTTCTCCATCTATTATTGCACACTCCAAAGTGTGTCTGATCTTTTATGCAAATAGCCGGCTTATTAGACATTGTAACTGTATGTGCTAGTGTCTCGGTTGGGAATCTTGTGGGATTTTTTTTTTTTATTATTATTTTTTTTATCCAACCGTCAAAGCTGTAAAAATGAATGATGATTACTACATAGCTTTGAAGAACAAAGAGAAGTCACAGCATTTTATCGGTGTCAGATGTCTCGGCTCCTGACAGCATGATGGTTACCGATGAACAAGGCTGCTGATTTTGGGTTAAGTAGCTAGTGTAACAGATATACATTTGTATAAAAAAAATATAATAGAAAAAGAAATACTGTCATCACCCACTTGGAAGCATTTTATTGGCAAGACTAAAATTATAGTCTTAAGATTCTTTCAGTAGCGACATTTTGTAATAAATGGTTATCAGGCAATGCCAGTGGCAGTTAATGGGATTATTCAGCAGGCAACATGAGCAATCGTCTGAGACTCAGAAGAGCTACTCAAATCCTCCTCCTTTAACCTCACGCTGCACTCTTATAATTATGTTCACTTCGCCGCGATTTTATAAAAGCATTAAATAAAGTTTTCTTAAAATATTTCATCTTAAAAAAAAATTACAAAAAAAAAATGTTTTATCCTGTAATTGGGATCAGGGTTTTTTATTTATTTTATTTATTTATTTATTTTTTTATGGGTTTTTTTTTTATAGTGTAATTTTAAAAGGTATGTAATAATAATAATAATAATAATAATAATAAAAAATATCATTTATTTCCTTTTATTGTTGCTGGAATTTTCATCTTTTTTTTATTTTTAGTGTATGTAATATTGGTAAAACAAAATATACATTGCATATTGTCTTAATTATTGTGTTTAGAGCTAACATATTTTGCTATGACTTAATTTTTCTGTAATCAATTATACTTGTAATTTAATGCATGCTGGGTCGATTATCTTAAGGATTTAAAGGATTTCTGAAGTGTATTGTCTCTCTAGGATACAGATGATAATCTTCTGCTACAACTCACTAAAGGCCACGACTCACTAAGCGACATCGCTGCTGAGTCACGTTTTTTGTGACGCAACAGCGATCTTGCTAGCGATGTTGCTGTGTGTGACATCCAGCAACAACCTGGTCCCTGCTGTGAGGTCGCCGGCCGTTGCTGAATGTCCTGGACCATTTTCTTCAAAGGCGATGTCCTGCTGGGCAGGACGCATCAGTATGTTTGACGCTGTGTGACAGAGTTCCAATGACAGCAGAGATCGTTATACAGGTCATTACTGCGACCTGTATCATTACTGAGATGCTGGTAAGGTCTGACTGTGTGACATCTCACCAGCGACTTACCAGTGATCCTTATCAGGTCACATCGTTTTTGGGATAGCTGGTAAGTCGCTAAATGTGACGGGGGCTTAAGGCTATGTTCACACAGGGCTTTTTTTGCAAGATACAATTCATCAAGCACCAATATCACAGGGCCAAAAATATGCCAAAAAAGGGGTTATGACATTATAGATTTTTGGGAAAAAAAAATTCAATGTGGAATCTACTCCCTCAGACCATAAAAACAACAACAAAAATTGGAGTAACACTTCCACTGAATTTTTTTTTAGTTTTTATTCAAAAAATACAGAAATAAAGTATAGAAAGCAATAATGTGGAAAAGGTTTTTACACAGAGGAAATGTCAGACATAAATCATGCTGGTAAGGGAGGGAAATCTAGGGAGGAAAAAACTCATCCAAACCATGGGACAGAGGGTAAGCGACATAAGGAAGACACAAAGTGAGAGGTAACATCAATTATATTATTCCAATATGTATTCATATTATAGTAAAGAGACTTCAAAAAATCCCACTCAATGAATATACAGAAAATCATAGCTTTTCTCTGGGAGAATGTTCCTCATCCACCATGGGTAAGCTTATGCTATGTCATATATGGTCCAGCCATCAATTTAATAGGGGATTCAAAACCAGCTGCGTGGACCGGTCGCCAGCCAGAATTTATACAGGTACAGAATGTAAAAAACGTACATGAAGAGGAAGGAACCAGAAGATACAGGGACAAGAATTGGAAGTAAATTTTATGAAGGGCAGAATGGGACTAGATTAGATCAGGGCGGTGATGTGATAGGCTAGTCTAAAGAAATGTGTTTTTAGGGCCCGCTTAAAGGTGTGGATGTTGGGAATTAATCGGATTGCTCTTGGTAGTGTGTTCCAGAGTATAGGCGCAGCTCGTGAGAAATCTTGAAGACTGGAGAGGGAGGTTCGAATTGTTGAGGATTTCAGTCTTGAGTCATTAGCAGAGCGGAGGGCACGGGTGGGGTGATAGACCTAGATGAGGGAGGAGATGTAGGGTGGTGCAGAACTGTGGAGAGCTTTGTGAGTGAATGATAAGTTTATGTTGGATACTGTAGCGGATAGGCAACCAGTGCAATGACTGGCACACAGCAGAGGCATCAGTGAAGCGATGGAGAGAAAAATGATCCTGGCCGCGGCATTCAGAATGGATTGGAGAGGGGAGAGTTTAGTAACAGGGAGACAAATTAGTAAAGAATTACAATAATCCAGGCGAGAATGAATGAGAGCGACAGTAAGCATTTTTGCAGCGTCAACGGTAAAAAAAGGACGAATTCTAGATGTGTTTTTGAGGTGGAATTGACAAGAACAAGCGAGTGAACGAATGTGGGGAGTGAAGGAGAGATCGGCGTCAAATATAACCCCAAGACAGCGGGCGTGCTTCTGGGTCGTATTGGCAGAATTACACACAGAAATAGTAATATTGGGTTTCGGAAGGTTAGGAGAGGGAGGAAACAGGAGGATCTGTTTACAAAATGAAATAGAATGGCCCCAAATCATCGAAATGTTCTTGCCAGATTTCAAAAGTGTTGCAACTTTTGGTATTTCCGTCCCAGTGTTAGCCAAATCCTCTAAAGTGGGCAGCTTGTGGGCAGGGCATGGTGATGCCTACCCAAGAAATTTTTCAAAAGTTATGCCACTTTAGTTGCTTAAGTTACACTAGAAA
The DNA here is from genome assembly GCF_048569485.1 of Anomaloglossus baeobatrachus. Classification (NCBI taxonomy): domain Eukaryota; kingdom Metazoa; phylum Chordata; class Amphibia; order Anura; family Aromobatidae; genus Anomaloglossus; species Anomaloglossus baeobatrachus. The sequence continues at coordinate 88,018,097 of NC_134358.1, forward strand.
TGTACTTTGATGAGGAAGACGGAGGCACATGCCAGTGATTAAGATGTGGCTAATTCATTAAGTAGATTGAATTAAGGTGCGTCTTACTCCTGCATGCCCCTTATTAAAACTGATTATGAAACAAAAGTCATAATGAATCTGACCCCATATATTTATGTAAATATATATATATATTTTTTTTTAACTTCCTAAAATGCGACTGTCATTTTAAAGCAGGACTCCAGTGTTTTATTTTTTTATCAGCACTGGAGTGGCACTTTAAGGCCTAGGACACACAGTAAAATCGGACAAGTGGAATGCAATAAAAAATCGCATTCCACTCGGACTAATGTTACTCTGTGGGGCCGTTCCCATCTATGATTTTTTTCTCAGCTCTAATCAGACCGAGAAAACAGTCGCAGCATGCTGTGTCAGCCTCGGATCATTAGCACCCATACAAGTCTATGGGTGCGAGTGAACCATCAGACTGCACTCTTATGACATCCTAGTGCAGTTTGATACACAGATTGATAATGGAGGAGATGGAGAAATTAGTCTTTCCTTCTCCTCCGCAGCTGTGATTGGATCACAGTATAATGATACTCGACTCACACTTGCAGCAGAACAGGAGCCGAGGGTCATTTAGCATATTGCTTCCAATGCTCTCGCATCAGATGCCATACCCAACCTATATGTAAGCCCCTGTATTATACTGACCCTATGATGGTTTCATTGTTTTTCTGCGACGTTTCAGCCCCATGGTACAATCATGTCCTTGTAACTTTTTACTGGCTGGAAGTCAGACGTTACATCACAAACGCTCAGTGCAAGTCTATACAAGCCAGAATGAGGCTCTCATAGAGTTGTATTGCATCGTTACCTCCGGTGCGCTCCAGCAAGCACTCGAGCTACTGGCAGGTCACAAAGCACTGGAGACCGACTGGAGGCAAGTGACTTCCATTTAAAGCACCACTCCAGCTCTGAATTTAACAAAAAAAAAAAAAAGCGCTGGAACTGTGCTTTCATTTTTATTTTAGAATTCAATGGTACACATGACAATAGCCAACTTTGTAATATATTTTATCAGAGTGTGAAAAATTAAAGTTCTGTAGAGGGATTAGTTGGGATTCACATCAGCGGTATTCTGCCGCAATGCCGGATCCATCACAAATGCTGTACAGTTCAATACAGTTAAATGGAATTGTGGTAAGATAAGTGACCTTATGTGTGACCACACATGCGACCTTATATGGCCTCGATTTGATTGAACTGTATTGAACTGTACAGCATTTGTGACGGATCCGGCATTGCGGCAGAATACCGCTGATGTGAAGCCCACCTTAAAGGGGTTTTCCACTACTGGGAAATCCCCTTCTCAATCTCCATGTTTGAAAATAACACTGTCCGTATAATGACCGTCGGTTCGAAAATGAAAACTTCAACTTGTCCTGCAAAAACACAAAAAAAACCAGGGCCCATCTCGTAAAACGTATAGCTCTCAGAATATGCTGACACAAAAACAAATGTGTCTAGTGTAACAAAACATGAAAAAAAATCTATACTCATATATATATATATATATATATATATATATATATATATATATATATATATATATATATATATATATATATAAATATATATAAATTTGCCTAACTCTGTCTGTCTGTAACGGAAATCCCGCGTCGTTGATTGGTCGCGCCAGCCGCTGCTTCCTATTTCCTCCTCGGCATGTCCCGCCCACCTCTCTGCTCAGCTGCCTCCGGATTGGATGTGGGTGTAGCTGAGGGAGTGGTGCGGGCCTTTAGATACCCAACTGTGGCCTTATCAACGTGACACAGACTGTCACAGAACCTGTGTTAGAGAGCAAATGGAGGGGAGAGGGGAAATTTAGCAAATGCAGGGGAAAATAATAATGATGGCCGCTTGATGGCCCTGCGTAGTTCACTCATGTTTACTAAACAAGTGTGATGTAATTCAGTCACATTTACTGGACAAGATCTGTCAGTACATTGTATTATTCTTAAATCTTCATAAATAAACTATTATTCTATCTAACATATTCTAGAATACCCGATGCGCTAGAATCGGGCCACCATCTAGTATAGAGTATAATTATCGTACTGACCCACAAGGTGAATGCCATAAGAAATAAAAAGCAACATTTCAGAAATTCTATTTGTTTATCCTATGTTCAAAAAGTCTGAATAAAAAGTGATTAGAAAATATTATGTACAGATCAACTCATTCCTCAAAAAAACAAGCCCTCGCACAGCTGTCAGCCAAAACAGGAAAACATTATAGCTCTCAGAATAAGTTGATGAATAACAATTATTTATTTTTTTTTTTTTTTACAATAAACTTTGTTTTAGTGTGCAAATGTAGTAAAACAATATTCAGATTTATATTTTTTTAAAATATTTAGAAACCCATACATCATTTCCTTTACTCTTTACACACACTTGCCACTTTCTGTGGGTATATCACTTAAATTCCCAATAAAATTTATTTAAGTTTGTGGTTGTAACGTGAAAAAAATGTAAAAATGTTTACTGGGTATGAATACTGGACATACTGGGTATGAATACTGGACATACTGGGTATGAATACTGGGCATACTGGGTATGAATACTGGACATACTGGGTATGAATACTGGACATACTGGGTATGAATACTGGGCATACTGGGTATGAATACTGGACATACTGGGTATGAATACTGGACATACTGGGTATGAATACTGGACATACTGGGTATGAATACTGGACATACTGGGTATGAATACTTGTAGAACTTGAAAATTGCAACTTTATCTAAATCTTTGTCAAAAGTTTATCACATAATTAAATGAATAAATAAATAAAAACAAAATTTGTATCAACCTAAATTTACCACTAATATAAAATTCAGTCATAAAAAAAGCAAAAAAACCCCAACATTCTCAGAATTTCTTGGTCATGTGGGGATATTCTAGTGTTATTACCAAATAAATTGACAGATGTCCGAACTGAAAAATGGGCTAGGTCACAAAGGCCAAGATTGGCTTAGTCACAAAGATTTTAAGGTATTTAGGACTTAATGTAGACGTTCATTTACTTTTTTTTCTTTTCCTGGACAACCACTTTTAGGAAAAGGAGTGAAGTAAGATGTGTTGCATACAATATCATACATAGATGGGATAATGGAAAAAGTCACCCAAATACCCAATGGCTCCACAGGTGCAAAAGTGGTGGGCGTCCACACGAAACAGGTGGTGAAAATTACGGCACACCGATCTTCCATAAAAAGTAGCTTTATTCAAACATCCAGAGGTGTCTTAAATACATGAATCTTTAGGCCAAGACGGCCTCTCCTTACGCGTTTCGGAGCACATTCTTAATCATAGGCATGAGTAAGAACGTGTTCCGAAACTCGAAAGAAAGGGCCATATTGGCCTAACGATTCATGTTTTTAAGGCACCTATGGATATTTCAATAAAGCTAGATCGGTGAGCTGAAACTTTCGTCACCATACAACAACATCTGTGTCTGAAGGCCTCGATAATAGTTGTCAATTTAGATAATAACAATCAAGTATTGCCTGATATGTTGTATCTGGAGACGGCTTTTGCTTATCCTTCCATCTCAATATTATCCCATATTTTGCACACCTAAATTCACTCTTGACTGAAAAAAATGCTGTTGACAATGGCTTGTGTCTCATATAGCAGCTCAGCTCTAATGAAGTAAATGAGACTGAACTACAATACCAGACACAACCTGTGGACAGATTTTGGAAGTAGTTGCCACTGTGGTTTTTTGCTTTATATTCACTATATTTTTTGCTTTTTTTGTCACAGTGGGAAAAATGGGCCGAAAGGATGCTTCAGCAACAAAAGTGCCGGTTGATCAATATCGTAAACAAATCGGTAAGTTCTTTTACTGTAGGAATGTTAGATGTAGAGATGACACAACCCCTTTAAAGTGAATCAGTCAGGTTCTTTTTGCCCCCCCCCCCCCTCCCCTCAACCCAGCAACATTTACATATGTATGGCAAAATTCCCTCCCTAACCAGTACTATATAATGCTATTTACTAATAGCAATGTTTAAAATATAATAATATAATATATGCTAATTTGGCCTCTTGACTAGTTCAAGGGGCATGGTTTCCCCAGACTAGTCAGCCTTTTTCCCATGTTATAACTCCCCTGTTGGCACAATAACATGATTTTCACTTCGGCAGCATCAGTGCCGAAGCTGTTTTTCCGATCATGCACAGTGTGCCTCTTCGAAGCTGGGATGCGTACACCCGGCTTCTGTAGCACACTGACGCTGCCGAAAAGAGACGCACGCATGTGCAAGACTTCCTGGAGCTGTGGTGATGCCGATTTGTGGAAATCATTTTGTCATACCCACAGGTGCGTGATAACATGGAAAGAGGGCCGACTAGTGTGGAGAAACAATCATTCTGCGACTAGTCATAATTATCATAGGAACAGTGCTCTTGATAAATTACTAGTTGTAGTGCCTGGCATTGCCCGGGAAAGTAACTTAAGTGTCTCTCTCCCACTCTCACCCTCTCTGTCTGTCTCCCTCCTTGTCTGTCTGTCTCCCCTGTCTCTATCTGTCTCTCTGTCTCTCTCCCTGTCTGCCTCTCTCTGTGTTTCTCTCTCTATCTCTGTTTCTTTCTCTCCCTGTCTCTCTCTCTGTCAATCTCTCTCTGTCTCCCGCTCTCTATCTCTGTCTCTTTCTGTCTCTATCTGTCTCTCCACAAAACTCATATTACTTCATACATAAGCTTCTTATTCTAAGAATGTCATTCGTTGCCTATAGCAACCAATCAGCGCTGCTATTAATGACCTGTAGCTCCCAGCTTCATTGACTTGACTTTAATGTAAGCAGGTTTTTTTGTCGAACAACTGTAAAGCGTGGGGTTAAATTTTCCCTTCAAAACATAGTCTATGACAATCCCCAAGTCAAATGAGTAGGCTGTGCAAAATTTCGCGATTGTAAAAGCGACTGTGCGGATTCCTTTAGGGAACATACATACATACATACATACATACATACGCATGTATGTATGTACGTACGTACGTACGTACGTACGTACGTACATTCGGCTTTATCTATTAGATTTTTTAAGCACTGATTTTAGTAAGTAGCCTTACACAGGGCTTGTTAGGAGGGAATTTTGCCATACACATGTGAATGCTGCTAGTTTGAGGGCCAAAGTGACCTGACCGGTTCCCTTTAAAGGCTTTACTAGCCTCTATACAACAATTAGAAGAAAAAAAAAGGGGGGGGAGTCATTTTTAATATTCTTTCAAAAGCCTTGCCATTCAACCATGTTTATTTAATCAAGGGGCAAAAAGTGACAGGTCTTCATCAAAAGAGAATTGCCCCCAAGCATATGTATGTATGGAGATAATTAGCATCTCAAGAAATTCGGCAACATTTTACCATATTGTTTGCCGTTTTCTGAACTCTGCTCATCAGCTTCTTGTTCCATACATGAAAGGGGCCTGTGAAAAGTTCACATCCACGAAAACAAATAGATTATGCAGTCAATTTTTCTGTGACCTGCAGTCTTGCCTAAACCTTCAAACAATTCTCTCAAGACCAAGGAAAAGCAAGAGATTTTTTGCTGCTCCCTGTTCAGAATTTCTAACTAAACAGAGTCTGTTTTAAAGGATGAAAAAAAAAAATGCTTGAGAAATCTGGGATGTTATTTTGATGATGGATCTCTATAGGAATTTATTTTGCTAATATCTGGATCTGCATTTTTTTAGCAAAGAACCTTTATTTTTCCAAGTATATTCTATATAGAATTAATGCAGTTTAAATTTCATATATTCTTTGTTTGCATATGTTTTGGCGCTTACAGTGTGTTGCTGTATCCCCTTGTTTGTGTATCACATTGGTCACTTATTTTCAAAGTAATGGTATTTTGGCACTTTAGAATCTGAACTATTTACTATTTAGCACATTGATCATAAGGTGCACCCCAGGTTTAACAGAAAATGGGGAAACATTTTTACTATTAATTAAAACTTCCCTGATGGTGTAAAGTGGAGGGGTCAATATCACTCATTTTAATGCACTAGGATTGGGTAGAAGTAATAAGTATCATGTTAGTGTTTCTCAGCACCATATGTTTTATTTAGATATAGTTTCACAGCACGAACAGTAATGAACACGCTGCAGCGCACATATATGAATTGCACTGCTAAATGATCAGTAGACACACACTCAGTTCTGCTATGTTTGTACATGTACATACAAGTAGAAAAAAAACAAAGAAAAATAAGGGGTTCTACCATGCTGGTACATAATATAGTCAAATAGCACAATTGCTAATAAGTTGCTTTTATTTGTAAAGTGCACAACAACAATAAACAGTGGTAATTTAAGACAATTTGCTGGGATATATGATATAAAACACCAGATAAGAAAGGCAGAGTAGAGGAAAAAAGTCCCACATGAGGGAGAAAAAAATCCCCGCCCAACATTTTTTTAGGGATCACAGTACAGGATGTAAATAGTAAAAAGAAAAAACTCCAGCCTGTTATAAAATCCACCCAGATCAAAAAACATGAAATGCATGTACACTAGTATATGCAGTATAAAAAGGTCAATCACAGGGCCATTTACTTAAAAATCCCACCAATGGTAAAAATAAGTAAAGTAAGAGACACAGTAGTCAAATAAATATAACATTGGTGGTGAAGTGGCACCTGGAGACCTACCTACTACTAGCACGCAAGAAGAGGGGGGGAAGTCTATCAACCATACTTGTGGGATTCCCGACACGCGAAACACGTGTCGGGACCTGTTCCACAAGTATGGTTGATAGACCCCCCCCCCTCTTCTTGCGTGCTAGTAGCAGGTAGGTCTCCAAGTGCCACTTCACCGCCACTGGGTGGATTTTATAACAGGCAGGAGTTTTTCCTTTTTTTACTATTTACATCCTTTAAGGCCGCTACGATTTATCTGACAATCATATTAGTGATGTGACACGCCCAGATTGTTGTTACGATTTGCCGAGATCGCACATAGGTCGTTTATTAGCCGTCACACGTAACGATCTCACAAGCGACGCAAAATCGTTCAGCGATATATTGTTTGCCCAAGGCGGTCGTGTGGATGTTGTTCGTCATTGGCAGGGTGTCAAACGTACCAATATGTCCGCTGCATTCCAAACTATGAACAATATTTTGAAAGTGAACAATTTGTCAATGATCCAACGACGTCGCTAACGATGACAGAAGTGCGTCACGGAATCCGTGACACCGACGACATATCGTCAGATAAATCGTAGCGTGTAACGCCGCCTTTACTGTGAGCCCTGAAAAAATTTGGGGGGGGATTTTTTCTTCCTCTTGTGGGAATTTTTTCCTCTACTCTGCCTTTCTTATTTGGTGTTTTATATGATATATTCCAGCAAATTGTCTTAAATTACCACTATTAACTGTTGTTGTGCACTTCTTTGCAAACAAAAGCAATTTATCAGCAATTGTGTTATTTGACTATATTATATTATTTTATTTTTTTTTTCATGTACATACAAGTACTGTTCTGCTACATATTCATATTTATATACACACACACACTGTATATATATTACCCCATTTTGTGATTGATCACATGATCTGAAAGATCCTGGAACAAGTCAGGTGGAAGGTTCTTCAACAGCTCATGACATGCAACCTCTGCAGGTGTCAGCAGCTTCCTCTCCTGCCCTGCACCGGTCACAGATGAGTGTGGGGCAGGATGAGGGAGAGTAGTTCTCCCATGACAATCGGCGAGTTTTGAACAAAATTCTGTATGCCATCTTTGTGGTATGGAAGCGTAAATCATTCTCACTCCAATGCTTGCGATTTCATCCTGTGCACAGGACGGTAGAACCTGTTGGTACTGTATAAAAATCTAGAGAAACAAAAGTAGCATGGTTGGAAAGCATCTTATAAGAAATTAAGCAGTTCTAGGATAATCAAAGAAGCCAAGCATCCATGAAAATAACATGCTGGATCATTCTTTTTCATATCGTGTTGCCAAATTGTAAACAAATGGCAGTGTGACCTTAGATATTGGTGGTGAATCATTGATTGACGATACTGCTGTTTTCAGTCTTGTGCAACCATCAGTGCTTATAAAACTGGACAGACTGGTGCAGCATTGAAATTAATCTTGTAAAGAAGAGATCTAGTACTGGACAGCTCTTTTTGAATGCCCTCAAAATGCTTAAAGGGGTTGTCTAAGAGCCTATGCACTCTGAGATGGCTGTTATTCAGTGCCGGAGCATGGTTACAGCCGCCGCTTGGGCAGAGACTGAAGCTGCTGCTGTCGCTCACTATGTACTAGGCAGAGACTGAAGCTGCTCCGACCGCTCACTATGTATTGGGCAGAGACTGAAGCTCCTCTGGCTGCTCAGTATGTGCTGGGCAGAGACTGAAGCTCCTCCAGCCGCTCACTATGTATTAGGGAGAGACTGAAACTCCTCCGGCCGCTCACTATGTATTGGGCAGAGACTGAAGCTCCTCCAGCCGCTCACTATGTATTAGGCAGAGACTGAAACTCCTCCGGCCGCTCACTATGTATTGGGCAGAGACTGAAGCTCCTCTGGCTGCTCAGTATGTGCTGGGCAGAGACTGAAGCTCCTCCAGCCGCTCACTATGTATTAGGCAGAGACTGAAACTCCTCCGGCCGCTCACTATGTATTGGGCAGAGACTGAAGCTCCTCTGGCTGCTCAGTATGTGCTGGGCAGAGACTGAAGCTCCTCCAACCGCTCACTATGTATTAGGCAGAGACTGAAACTCCTCCGGTCGCTCATTATGCACTGTGCCGAGACTGAAGCTGCTCACTATGCACTGGGCAGAGACTGAAGCTCCTCCGGCCACTCACTATGTATTGGGCAGAGACTGAAGCTGCTCCTGCCGCTCACTATTCACTGGGAAGAGACTAAAGCTGCTTCGGCTGCTCACTATGCACTGGGCAGAGACTGAAGCTACTCACTATGCACTGGGCAGAGACTGAAGCTGCTTCGGCACATCTCTATGACTGAAAGCCGGAGGCTACCTGGAGGAATAAAGATCCATATCCATGTTTTCAGTGCATCTGGTGAGAAATTTATATCAGTAGCACCTTTAGAAATATATTTACTAATAAAATTAGGGACATGTTAAATACTTATTTCACTCACTGTATATACATAGGGTATTGAATTGAGAAAGAGTAAGTGAGTAAATAACATGGAAAAGGTACCTAGGAATGACATAAGTAGACTTGAATTGAAGTATCATAAATAGCCAGATAGATATATACTAGATAAATACAGTAGATGGATAGATAGATTAATACCATGTTTTCTCAAAAATAAGCACTAACCTGTAATTAAACCCTAGCAGGAATTTTCTGCCTGTTCGGAGTAAGGCTTAAATATAAACCCCACCCTGAATATAAGCCCTAGTCGTGTTTTCAATAATGAAGTGTCCATGCAGCTAAAAAAAGTTAAAGAATACTGCAAGACACTTTATTAAAGAAAGCAGACACCCCCCAAAAAAGTCAAACCCCGCAATCATACACACCAGACCCCGAACGGGACGCAGTAGAACGCGAGGACCGGCGATGGAGCGGATTGAGGATCTTCAGTGGAACACACACACACACACACACACACACACACACACACACCTAGTGATATTGTACTGTTCCGGGAACCTGGGACACAGTGGATTGCGCGGACCTGCAGTGGAACGCCCTTTTACTAATAGTCTACAAATATTTTTTTTCTAAGCAGCGGAGTACTAAACCACCCTCACACATAGACATCTAAACATCTGTGGCTGGCAAACCGTTTTTGATTTTTTTTTGGGGGGGGTTCAGTAGCATTTGCTGTGTTCATGAGAATCTTTCCATTTTTATATTTCTCTTTTTTTTTTTTAGTACCTCGGCACCCCTACAGCTAGACCAATGATTTAACCATGATTAAAGGAAAACAGAACAAATTAGGAGGAGTTTTTAACTCCAGACTTTTTTTTATCCTTTTGTAGGCGTTCATACAGAATATTGTCTCTTGCACAGCTGGATACCTAATATAAGTTGCTGGGACATTTTCTTTTCATCATGTATAGCTGTTTTTGGATTAGTGCCTCTTTATTTTTCTCTTTTTATAATATTATATATTTATATATAAATATATATTTAAAATTTTTGATGTCCATTTACATCATTGCCGTAGAGAACATTCTATTAGCTATGTGTGATAACTAGTGTTGAGCGGATCCGAACTGTAAAAATCCAGATCCACGCGGTTTCAGAGTCCGATCCGGGTCCGACCCAGTCGCGGGAATCCGGCTGCACGATCCGGATTTTTTTTTTCTTTTCTTCTCTCTCTCTCTCGTTCTCTCTCTCTCTCGTTCTCTCTCTCTCGTTCTCTCTCTCTCGTTCTCTCTCTCTCGTTCTCTCTCTCTCTCGTTCTCTCTCTCTCGTTCTCTCTCTCTCGTTTTCTCTCTCTCGTTCTCTCTCTTGTTTTCTCTCTCGTTCTCTCTCTCTCGTTTTCTCTCTCGTTTTCTCTCTCGTTTTCTCTCTCGTTTTCTCTCTCGTTTTCTCTCTCTCGTTCTCTCTCTCTCTCGTTCTCTCTCTCTCGTTCTCTCTCTCTCGTTCTCTCTCTCTCGTTCTCTCTCTCTCGTTTTCTCTCTCTCGTTTTCTCTCTCTCGTTTTCTCTCTCTCGTTTTCTCTCTCTCGTTTTCTCTCTCTCGTTTTCTCTCTCTCGTTTTCTCTCTTGTCTCGGATCCGGACTTCTTTTGCGACCCGCTCAACTCAAGTGATAACTAAAAACAGCTTGTATTCTGACTGCTGCATCAAGCCAGGATGCGCAAGGATCTCATATCTTAGAAAATAGGAGATCTATTGTTTTATTTTTTGGTAAGAGGCTATTGATTTTTTTTAAATATACCTAATAGCTGGAGATGAGCGAAACTGTGTAACTTTGGTTCAGCTGGACATTAGATAAAGTTGGTTTTGGGATCCGGATATGACTTGAACTCCAGTGGAAGTCACTAATTGGGCAGTTCGGGTCTTTGCCCACGTAGAAGCAGCCATAAACAGATCACGTCCGGTGGCGGGTGGACGGGGTTTCTCCATTTTTTATATTTATTTATTTTTTTGGTGCACAGTACTTCCAATCACGTTATTGTTACCCCCAGTATGAGCCATTCAAACACTGCAAGCGACAAGCACCGGGTTGAGCACCAAGTGTACCTGAGCACAGCAATGCTCACGCAAGTGGTTTGCATACGCAAAGCACCCGAACTCTGTTTTTTTTGTAAAGTCTGTCTTTGGCATGAACACCGAACCTCGGCTTCGCTCATCTCTACTAATAGACTTTTTGTGATGATCTTTCCTCCTTAAAGTGGTTGTCTGAGACTTTTACAATGATGGCCTATCCTTAGGATATGTCATCACTATTCAGCGGAGGTGCCTGGTGTTCTACCCCTACAGAATGAATTGAAATGACATATTCTAAGGATCGGCCATCAATGTAAAAGTCCTCTGCCATTCTCCACTGCCAGATACTTCTTATTTGGCCCCTATTCAAATCGAGAGGTAGGGTCACAGCTACTATACCATTGATGGAGCTGTAAAGTCCACAACTCGGTACATCCGGTCATCGCCATCTTTGGGAACAGCTGATCGGTGGGGGGTGCTGGGTGTCGCACCCCGTCCAATCAAATATTGTTGACCTATCCTAAGGATAGGCCATCAATGTAAATGTCCCGGACACCCTCCTTATTTCATTAGCGTCTTCACTAGCACAATGGATGCCATCATTCCATAGTTGTGTTACGAGTCTTCTGTTTTCGAGAATACAATTGATTGATATAATCTTAACAAGATGCTAATCTGGCAAGTATGAGAAAACTAATTAAATTGTGGTTGATGTTGTACAGTGTGTTTCTGCAGACCACATTATTACTGTATCACATTAATTACTGTAAGATTGTCAAACTGAAGCTGTTGTATTTATATTCATTACATCTGGGTTTTTTATTATCTTCTTTTTTTTGCAATTAATGAAAATACAAGATTTCATGAATTTTGAATGTGTGTAACTCTATACCTGTTTAAAATGCTTATTAACACCCAGCAATTTTCCTGATCCTGACCCTACGAGCAGCAGACATTACTGTTGTCTCATGATCATTCTTGTGCACGGATTTGTTGCTGATATTTTTCTATAGGGTTTTTGTCGTAAAATCTGCACGTGATGCACAGATATCTCCTTATACAAAGGATACACCATATATAAAGTGAAAATCCATAGAAAGAATTGACACACTGCAGATGTAGAAAGCCACAGGTCAATTCTTACATGTAAAATACCTGCAGCTTGTAGGTGGGATTTTTAAAAAATATTATATATTTAGCTGGTATATATTACGCTGCGCATCTCCGCCTAGCTGAGTGGGATTGGGTGATGGAGACGGCCAGAACAGACCTCCATGCCTAGTCAGCTGATTCCTGTACACACATTCACCTCTTTTCTTCATATCAAACGTGGCAGTTTATCAGAGTAAAATTTACTATTTTGCAATGAGGGACTCTGACTCTAACCATAACCATGGATAGCATGAATGAAAGTATGGATTCTTTCACAAGTTCCCTTTAATCAGAGTTAGACTTGTATACACAACTCTGTTCTTACAGTCTGGAACAGGTGTATGGTCCTGCTCTCAGGGACAGGTGTATGGTCCTGCTCTCAGGGACAGGTGTATGGTCCTGCTCTCAGGGACAGGTGTATGGTCTTGCGCTCAGGGATAGATGTATGGTCTTGCGCTCATGGACAGGTGTATGGTCTTACGCTTATGGACAGGTGTGGTCTTGCGCTCATGAACAGGTGTATGGTCCTGCGCTCAGGGACAGGTGTATGGTCCTGTGCTCAGGGAGAGATGTACCCCCCCTTTCATGTTTCTATACAGGACAGTCTTGAACTATGGGAATGGTAACACCCATTGGTCAATTAATCATACATTTCTAGGCGTAATTGAGGAGTGACTTAATGTAGATTTCAACAAAAAGATGATTCAGAAATGTCTTTTCTTGGGAAATTTAATTTTTCACTAAAACATATCAGGTGCACAGACTAGACCTCCTTAAAGGGGTTTTCCCATGAGTTTTGAAACTTAAGATAACAACAAATGAGCAAATTGCCTTCAGTAAGTAAATAAATAGTACATGTAAATGATGTAGGGTACGTAGATGACACTATTTTGATGAAAAGATCATAAAAGCCATGCTATCTGGACAAGGTGTACCCAATCAGGATGACCCCTAAGTTTTGTAGTTCACCTCTCTGATTGGGTGCACCATTTTCCGGTGGGATTACTTTTAAGCTATGTTCACACAGTGCATATTTTCTAACCAGAAAGATGCAACGTTTTTGGCCCCAAAAAATGCACCCACGGCAAAAACACATAAAAAAAGCATGCGTTTTTGACGCGTTTTTACCACATTTTGCCCAATGCATTTATTAAGTCAAATCTATTGACTGGACGGGCTCAAAAATGCTGGAAAAACGCAAAAATTGACATGCTGCATCTTCAAAACCACAGCCAAAAAAAATGCACAGTGTGGACAGCAAAATAGAAAACTCATAGACTTTGCTGGGGGAAGGAAATGTATGCATTTTGGTGCATCTTTGTGACCTCAAAAATGCACCAAAAACACCATAAGGCTCTGTGCGCACTGAGAAATGACTTTTTCTTAAGAAAAATCCGTACCATCTGGCAGAATACCGCATCTGTAGCAAAAACCATGGTAAAACCGCACCCGCGGTTTTGCTGTGGTTTTATCACTGTTTTTCCGCGGGTTGGTCCCTGCGGTTTTGCTGCGGTTTTGGCTCGGTTTTCCGGCGTTTTTTTACCATTATCTATGGCAAAAAACGCAGGTATCTGCAGAAAAGAAGTGAAATGCACATTCTTTTTTGCTGCAGAAATTCTGCAGCAAAACCTAGAGGTAAAAAAAACATAGTTTGCGCACAGCAATTTTTTTTTTTTCCCCATAGGTTTTGCTGGGGAAGGACTGCAGGAAGCTTGGGAACAAAAACCGCACCTTGTCTGCCTCGAAAACCGCGGCAAATCTGCAGCAAAAACTGCAGTGTGCACACAGGGCCTTAAAGATGCAGTGTGTGAGCATAGCCTTGTGCTCTTTTGATCAAAATAGTGTCATCTAAGTACTTCAGTGGTAAGTCTTCTCCAAAAATAAAAAAGCCCTCAACCTATTCCTAATTTCTCTGTCCCAGAAGGCCCTACAAAGGTCAGAGACCAGTGGTCTAGGTTGCCGTTTGTACATTCTCCTATGTGGTACCTATACCACAGAGGTTTTCAATCAATGATTAGGACCGCCCTCCTGACTCCTGTCTCTGTATGTACACCTATACCACAGAGGCTGTAAATCAATGATTATGACTGCCCCATTGACTCCTATGTCTTTATACACCCCTATACCACAGAGGCTGTAAATCAAAGATTAGGACCCCCCCTTGACTACTATCTCTGTATGCACACCTATACCAAAGAGGCTGTCAATCAGTGATTAGAAACTCCAACTTGGCTACATATCTCTGTATTCACCCCTATGCCACAGAGGCTGTCAATCCATGATTAGGACCACCCATTGACTCCTATCTCTTTATGCACCCCTATGCCACACAGGCTGTCAATCAATAATTAGTACAACCCTCCTCACTCCTATCTTTGTATGCATACTTATACCACAGAGGCTGTCAATCCATGATTAGGACTGCCCTCTTGACTCCTGTCTCTGCATGTACCCCTATTCCACAGAGCTATCAGTCAATGCTTAGGACTGCTCCCTTGACTCCTATGCTTGGGAGAAATATTTTCTCTCAAACCTATGTGAATTGTCAATCTCTTGATCTTTTCCTTGTCTATAATATGATACCTATAGATTGTACAGAATTTCCAAGATCTGTTCCCTTTAAAGGTGGCTTTACACACTGCAACATCGCAAACGACATCGCTGTAACGTCACCGGTTTTGTGACGTAATAGCGACCTCCCCAGCGACATTGCAGTGTGTGAAACACATCAGCGACCTGGCCCCTGCTGTGAAGTTGCTGATCGCTACAAATCGTTCAGGACCATTCTTTGGTCCTTTGTTTCCCGCTGTGCAGCAAAGTCTCAGTGTGTAAAGGGGACTTTACAGCGACTTCCTTAGCGACTCCCCTTTCAAAAAGCTGCTTTACAACGTCCCCAATGACTAGCTAGGTCGTTCTGCATGTCCGGATCGCTGTTGCGTCGTTGGCCAGGTTTGCCTGTTTGACAGCTCACCAGAGACTTTGTAGCGATCCCGGCCAGGTTGGGATCGCTGGTGGGATCGCTAGAAAGTCTCAGTGTGTAAAGGGGCCTTAACACTAGAAGTCCCAGAAATTTTGAGCTCCCCCTGAAGTTCCGAAAGAGGGTCAAATTATCTTTAGTAAACTGAATAGAACTAACTAGAAACTAAATGACTAAGCTCAATGGATAACAACAACCTCCTGTGGTGCGACAGTAATGGCCTTAATTACACAGCAAAAGACGGTGATTATAGGATGTTAGCTAAAATCCTTCAGGTCATTTGACCGTCTCTGGGTTCCAAAGGTAGAAATGTTAAATAACCCCTCTCTGGGACTTCTAGTGTTAAGAGGGTGTTTCAAGAACAAAAAAATGGCAAGAACAAAAAAATAGCAGAAAATTATGTAAATACCTCCCCCCTACAGGACCCAAAAAATAAAAAACAATATGCAATTTAAAAAAAAATGATTAATTTTTACTTTTGGAGATGCAATTTTCCTAAAATTCAAATACAAAAACAAACTTTGGAATTTAAGAGAAATTTATCATAAAGAAGGTGATGACAAAATAATATAGCCGTTGCCCATGACCAACTGTTAGATACCAACTTTTTTTTTTTTTATTTTGCTTTTCATCTTTTGAAGTCGATCGCTGCAACCTGTTCCACTAATGTTTGAAACGACAGCACTTTTCCTTTTCATACATCTCTGGTAAGCCTGTCCGCCGGGTGACAACCACTAATTCTAGCCTTCGGGTTGTCAGCAAATTTTACACAGATTCTGGTTTTTTTTTTGTTACATTATTAGAGATGCAAAAACCATTTTTTCTTCCCCCCCCTCAAAAAAAAAAAGAAAACATCTGTATGAACTCATCCATACTCTCTTCACATTGAAATATAATTGCGCACATTTCATTTAAAGTTTAAGGAAATTAAAGATTTACTGGCACATAAAAGACAAGCAGAAAGGGGAAAAATAAATATAGCAGCGAGCCCATTTGCAGGTGAAAAGACATGCCTTTCATGCGGAACCAGCTGTATTTTCATTGAAAGAACAACAGTTTAGGAAGCCTTTCTGCATGCGTCTGTTTGATAGCATAATGTGCTCATAAGCAGCTTAAGCAGTATTCAGAAAATAGCAATGCATTAATTTTTAAAGCAGAAAATGCAGGCGGAAAGCGGCCCTGCCACATGATGATAATGAGGTTGGATATTGTAAAGTCTGCTGAGGAAACGCAGAGAGGAAAGCTTTGAAATATGAACATTCATAAAACAATAACTAGATATTCACATGATAATGAGATCTGGACAGCAATGTGAAGAAATGGCGAGTAGGCGCTGAGCCTCTGGTGAAGGCTGACAAATTCCAAGACTCCTCGCTAGAAGCCATTAGACGCCAGTAATTTTGTCTAAATAAGAAGAGGTCACAGGCGACTGTGCGACAACAAAAATACATTTATCTCCTCTGATGATGTTGCACAGGATTTTACCGTATGTTACTGGAAAGGCTTAATCCCTCAATGACTACAATGATGCTTTGTGGGAGTAGAACAGTGGGTTGTAAGAACTGCGGGGAATGGTCTAGTAAAACGTTTTTTGACTTTTGGCGTTTTTCACCAGGTGACTTGTGAAGTTAAAGAATAATGCCGGTGTCACACAGGACGATCTATCGTGCTATTGCACGAGCGATCGTACCCGCCCCCGTCGTTTGTGTGTCACGGGCAATTAGTAGCCCGTGGCGCACAAAGTCGTGAACCCACGTCACATGCACTTACCTCCCGGACGACCTCACTGTGGGTGGCAAACATCCTCTTCCTGAAGGGGGAGGGACGTTCGGCGTCACAGCAACGTCACACTGCGGCCGGCCAATAGAAGCGGAGGGGCGGAGAAGAGCGGGACGTAACATTCCGCCCACCTCCTTCCTTCCGCATTGCCGGCGGGGCGCAGGTAAGCTGTGTTCATCGTTCCCGGGGTATCACACGGAGCGATGTGTGCTGTCCCGGGAACGATGAACAACCGGAGCAAAGAAGGAGGGCTGACTTTTTGAAAATGAACGATGTGTCAACGAGCAACGATAAGGTGAGTATTTTTGCTCGTTCACAGACGATCCGAGGTGTCACACGGTACGATATGTGTAACAATGCCGGATGTGCGTCACTAACAACGTGACCCCGACGACATATCGCCCGATATATCGTACCGTGACAGCAGCTGAGGATCAGATAATATCTGGGGGGTATTCATAGCTTTCCCCTCCCACTTTTAGAATTTGCATATGGATTATACAATCGATTTAACTTTTCACTAGCAGGACATGTGTGAGGTCGTACCCATGTGACCAGATGGGGTGGGGCCCCAACCAACACAGCTGATACCAGGAAACAACATTTTTCTGTTTACTGAGGCCCCGCCCTTTCTGCTTAGCATAAGTATTATACAATCGATTTAATTTTTCACTAGCGGGACCTTTGTGAGGTCATACGCATGTGACCAGAAGGGGAGGGGCCGCAGCAAACAAAGCGGATACTAGGCAGCAACATTTTCCTCGTGGCTGAGGCCCCGCCCCTTCTGGTCACATGGATATGACCTCAGCACAGGCCCTGAAAGTATAAGATTAAATCGATTGTATAATACTTATGCTAATTCTATCAAAGGGAGGGGATAAGTATGAATACCCCCAGATATTATCTGATCCTCAGCTGCTGTCACTCAAGAAGCTGATGATTTTAAAAAAAATTTACTTTTTTGGATTTCAAAACCTAAACATCTGAGCTGACCACTAAAGGTATGTAGAGAATCAGCCTGATAGTGCCAGTATAGCACTGGCTTTAGGTCATATACGAAAATCCTTGTGATCGGTTCCCTTTAACTTAAAAGTGCCTGCCTGGTGGCAAAATACGTTGGAGGGAATCAAAACCATTAGTTTAACTCTCCGGGTCTCCTTCTTTCCTTGAGCACAGCCCAAACACTGTGATACTCTCTGCTTTGTCTAATTGCTATTTGGACAATACTCTCCTCCAGCCACAGGGCTGCAGCTATGACACATCAGGCTTCTACAGGTGTTATGTCACACCTATTTTGTTCCTTACAGTACTGCCCTATATGTGCACCTTTTGTCCCCTCCAGATCTTTCTTGTCAGATAACAAAAAAAGACAGCTGCACTCTAAAATGCTAAAGCATGCAAACAATGAATGCAAGAATATAGATATGAGATATGAGATATGCCTTAACGTAGCTACTGGGCAGATATAGAAATGGCCATTTTTGTATGCTAAAAATCTCAATTTCTCCTAGCTTTCTTTAAGGATTAATGTACATCTATATTCTTGCATTTATTGTTTGCATGCTTTAGCATTTCAGAGTGCAACTGTCTTTTTTTGTATGTTCAGTTTTGCACCTGTTCAGACTGCATTTTGAGAGTGCCATCAGTCTTTTTTTTATCTACATTATGGAGTCATACCCTCCAACTGTGCACCCCTACCCCATTAGCTACAGGTAATTTAATTATCCAGTAGCAGGTTCCTACATGGCCATACACATGGAGGTTTGTAACCCAGAGAGAGAGGCTTCAGTTCAGTCTAGGTACCCAGTATATGAGATATGCCTTGACGAGGCTACTGGACAGATATAGAAATAGCCATTTTTGGATACTAAATATCTCCATTTTTCCTAGATTTCCTTAAGCAGTCATGCATATCTATATTATTGCATTCATCGTTTGCATGCTTTAGCATTTCAGAGTGCAACTGTCTTTTTTTGTTATTATATGTCATGTTCAGTTTTGCACCTGTTCAGACTGAATTTTGGGAGTGCCGTCAGTCTTTTTTGTCTTTCCTATCAGATAAACTGGCTTTTTTTATCCTTCTGAACTAATCATTTATAGTGATGATCGGACCCGCGGACGTTTGGTTCAGCAGGTTCAACAGGACAGTAGATAAAGTTCGGTTTGGAGCCTGAACTTGACCTGAACCCGAATGGAAGTCACTAATTGGGCAGTTCGGGTCTTCGCCCACATGCAGGCAGCCATAAACAAATCACTCCCGGTGGAGGGCAGGGCTTTTCAATTTTTTTTGTTTGGTGCACACTAATCACACTGCTGTTACCCCCAGTGTGAGCCGATCAAACACTGCAAACGGCTCGCACTGGTCTGAGCACCGAGTGTACTAGAGCACAGCAATGCTTACACGAGTGGTGTTTATACGTATAGAACCTGAACTCTGAATCTGAACTCCGTTTTTTTTTTTTTTTGTAAAGTCAGATCCTGAACCTCGGGTTCACTCATCTCTAACCATTAATTCTCAACAATTTCAATCTGTCTTCAGTGAACACAAGTATCCCATTACTGAGATAGGAAATGCCAGTTAGTGCTCATAAAGTTCTACAGAGAAATGTAACTCATTTACTGGAGAACTTGCAACAAAATGTCTGTATCAGCCTTTGCTCCCTCCATAGAATTTTAAAAGCTCCAGCTGTCATCTTCATAGAATACAGAAACTACCCATGAACCAGGGTGGATAAAAATCTTGATTTTTTTAAAAAAATCAAAAAAATCAGATTTTTTTGATTTAAATCAGATTTTTTTGATTTAAATCATTTGATTTAAATCAGATTTTTTAATCAAGTTGTACACAAGCAAAACTTTGTCTTTTTGCAAATCTAATTGTTTTACACAAATAAAAATATTAAAACAGTTGATTATGAAACCTAATAATTTTTATTTGCACTATTAAACACTCAGAATTGAACTACAGAGAGTAAGTACTTTTTAACAATAGCCTATCTCTAACGTTTGAAGTAAGCAAACATCTTCAGTGAATACATCAGTCCTTTAAGCCTACTGTTTATTTAGGACTTTTAATAGGAAAACCAGTTGTCCTGCTTTAGCAGTTCCTAAGCGGTTTCGGACTGTTGTGTGCACAAAACCAAATGAAGAAAACAATCTCTCTACTCCTGCGGATGAAGCCGATGCAGTCAGTAGCTGAGTAGCTAGATTTATTATCTTTGCTGGAAGAACAAGTGATTGCGACTTCCACCAGTCCAGTGGTTTTAGTTCATTAACGACGTTATCTGCAAACATGTATTTTTGAAATGGTGCAGATTCACACTTCAATTTCAGCACAGTTGCCACAATGTCATGGTTAGTATTGGCGAGCCACTCCATTGCAGAGTTGATTTCCGCCTCAGATAATTTTTTAAACACCTACCTATTGCCATATAGTAAAACAAAAAAGATTTTTACTTACTTTGGGGTCTCCCCCTCACCCTGGCGTTAGATCGTTGCCCCTAGTTTCGTCCGTGTAACTATGGGCACACATGCACACTGCTCTCACTTCTCATTTTAATCGTGATTTATATTAAAAAAAAACCTTTTGATTTAAATCAGTGATTTAAATCATGATTAAAATCATGATTTAAATCGATCCGATTTAAATAGAAAAAAATCTTTTGATTTAAATCGTGATTTAAATCATGATTTAAATCGGCGTGATTTAAATCAATCCACCCTGCCATGAACTGAGAGTGAATGATCAGTCTAGGAGGAGAAAGAAGCAGATTATTCTGAATCAACTTAAAAGGGGGGTTCACCCATATTTTTTATTTTCTAGATCGATATTATATTGAGAAACAATGTTTCTCTCAAATACCTTGTGTTGGCAATAGTGCCTGTGAGAGGCGCTATTGCAGTCCGCTGTTCCCCTCGCCTGACCCCCGGGCTCCGTGACCTCGGGGATCCGGTAACGGCCTGTCAAGTTCCTGATCATGTGACATCACCGCAGCGGCTGCAGTCTTCCTGAGTCACTGGGCTGTGGGCGGTGTTTCACCGCTCATCACAGCCCAGAGTGTCTCCTGCTTGCAGCGCTCTGCTGTGAGGGAGGAGGGAGCAGATGGGCTGTGACGAGTGGTGAAACACCGCCCACAACCCGTCACTCACGGACACTGCGGCCGGCCACGGTGTAACAGGAACTTGATGTGACGTCACCGGATCCCCGAGGTCACGGAGCCCGGGGGTCACGGAGCGGGGAACAGCGGTCTGCAATAGCGCCTCTCACAGGCACTATTGCCAGCATAAGGTATTTGAGAGAAACTTTGTTTCTCAATATAATATCGATCTAGAAAATAAAAAATATGGGTGAACCCCCCTTTTAATATTATATCTGTATTATTGATTTATCAAAAAAAAAAAATTAAAACAAGTTATACTTTTTAATAGTTTTGTTTTCATTATTGATCTAAAATTTGGGGGCTTCATGGTGCGGGATGCTAGTTGCAGATGCAGTCAACATTTTACAGGACGGTAGTAGTATTTCCAGGGGTGCTGAATAGACTTTTTTGTAACCTTGGACATACATGCCACTGCCAGTGTTGCTTAAAGGGAATCTGTCAGCAGGTTTTTGCTACCTCTGAGAGCAGCATATTGTTAAAAAAGAGAAAATCCACCGGTGTATCCCTTAGATTACTGAGTGCAGCTGACACAATCAGAAGTTTTAGCCATCTATTAGAGCTAACTGAGCTTCCGCACCCATACCAGTCTCTCCATAGAGATTGAGCATTGATAGTGAGATGTTAATCGGAGGAAGGGGGCATGCTGGACTGCCTTTATGCCTTAATTTGTAGTCCGGGCATTGATAAGGGTCTTGCTGCTTAAACAAATATAGCAAATAAACTACAGATCAGACCTTGACAAGACAGGCATCACTGAATTCTATGTTTTAAAGGGAACCTGTCACCAGATTTGGCTCCTATAAGCTCTCACCACCACCAGTGAGGTCTTATATACATCATTCCAGAATACTGCATATAAGAGTCCAAGCCGCTGTGTAGAACGTATAAAACACTTTTATAATATTCACCTAATGTGGCGGTCTGTCTGATGGGTGTCGCTGCTCTCCGGTCCGGCGCCTCCTCTCTGCGGTGATTGCTGTCCTTCTTCTTCTGAGGCCCATGTGCATGACGCATCTACGTCATGCACACTAGCCGGCATCGAGGTCCTTCTCAGGCGCTCTTTGATCTGCCCTTCTCAGGGCAGAGCAAAGTATTGTAGTGCGCATGTGTGGGCGGTCTCTTTAACCTTTCCTCGCGCCTGTGCATTACAGTACTTTGATATGGCAGTATGCTTTTGTCATTGTACATTTGGAAGACCCATTTCTGCCCAAGCTTTAATCTCCTGGCTGATGTTTTGAGATGTTGCTTCAGTATTGTCACACAATCTTCTTTCCTCATGATGCCATCTATCTTATGAAGTGCACCAGTCCCTCCTGCAGCAAAACAACCCCACAACATGATGCTACCACCCCCCTGTATCACAGTTGGGATGGTGTTCTTGGTATTCAACGCTTCTCCCACAGTACGTCTCCAAAATTTAAGGTCTTTGCTCCTGTGGGCATTTACAAACATTAATCTGTCTTCTTTATGTTTCTTTTGGAGTAATGGCTTCTTCCTGGCAGAGTGGCCTTTCAGCCCATGTTGATACAGTGCTCGTTTCACTGTGGATAATGACACAATCTTACCAGCTTCTGCCAGCATCCTCACAAGGTATTTTGTTTTTGTTCTTGGGTTGATATGCACATGTCTGACCAAAGCACGTTCATCTCAAAGACATAGCATCATGCTCATGCACCGCCCTCTCGTGCACCATAATACTGTGGGCTTCAGAAACATGGCGCCGGAGATGAGCGCTATGCGCAGGCGCTAACTCCGACGCTGTGTAACTGAAGATTAGAAATTTACATACGGCCTAGGAGGAACAGGCGGCGGGGCGGGGATACACGTGCATAACCCGCCCGGACATTAGCAGCGAGGTGCACACGTCAATCAAAAAGTGCATGAATTTTCAAACTTTATAAAGTTGAATTTCACAGCCCACACATCCGAGCTGCCCACTAATGGTATGTACACAATGTGCCTGATAGTGCCAGTACTGCACCGGCTGCACCTTATATAGAAAAATGCTGGTGTTTGGTTCCCTTTAAACATTCTCTCTCTCTCTCTCTCTCTTTATTCTGGCATTTGGCAAATATAAATAATTTTGGTTCCTAATTGACCTAAAACTGGAAATATTTTTTCTGATTTCATGTCAGATAGTGAGAAAAACATGCAGATGTGTCTTTTTAGATAGTGGATGTAAACTTCTGCTTTCAAGTGTACATTACTCATGTTTGTGATAAATTTACTGTAGTAAAATGGTGACATCACTACTTATATCATGTACCTGAACTGCAGCACAGATTCATCTCAACTAAAATCCTAGATTCTTTGATCAGGAATAGAACAGGCATTTATAGGACATTTCATAACTTTCCCAAATTTCTTATAAAAAAATATTCATCACATACTGCATTGAACCTCTGTACCCAATTATATATTTTGGCAGTCGGTCCATGTATATTGACTACAACTCCGACTCCACCAAAATGGACACCGACTCCAACGGCACAGCCCTGCTAGGGGCGTCAGGAGAGCCAGGGGTCAGCAGTAAGTTTTACCATGAGTCACCTTCTTCCCCCTTCCCTAGAGACAGGGTTTTTCTCTTTGTCACGAATAACAAACGTAATGTAAATCAACGGGAAAACTGAGCAATTTTCCTCTTGTGACAAATACTGGAATAGTATTTGGTAAGCATTATACGAACAGGAATAGTTACTATTCTCCCATAACTAATAGGTACGGGAATTGTGCAACATCAAAAAATCCCCAAAAGTGAGAACGTTACCAAAAGGTTTTTAATTTGCTTTACCTTTTAGGTTTACATACCTTTGCATATATTTTTGATGCTGTTGTAATGAAAGGGATTTTTTTTAAGTGTGCCCCTTTACTATGACCCTCTTTTTAAATAAAATTGTAATATCTATTTGGGGGGTAGCTCTAGGCAAAATGTGATGATGTGATCTGTTCCATTGAATTGTCTACAGTGTGATGCATGGATGTACAGGACCTGTCAGACCGGTAGCCGTTCTTACATAGCTACATCCCCAATCATCTGTACCTGTGCCAATCAAATATCCTTGATTATTGTATTACCGATTCCAATTGTTATAAAATCTTTTATCTTGTAAATTCACAAATCATATCGCCACCGGGTCACATTCTGTAAGTTTTCCTTAGACTAGATGCCGCTAGTAGGTTGACTTCTATCATGAATTTTCTATAACACAAGGCTTAGTTCGGCAGAACAGTCTGTGTGAATATTAATGAACTTAGAGATTTCGCTGCTCTGTTCCTGTACATGCGGAAGGTACCTGAAGTTTGCTACATTAGAGCAATATGCTATCTTTCCAATTAATTTACCATGTTCAGACTTTTTATGTCTGGAAAAAATGTTAATTAAACCAAGGTGCTTTTGAAGATCCAGTCTTTAGCGTTTTAAGCGAGATTGCAAGTTCTTGATGTTGAATGGTCTCTTGTGGGTTAACTCTTCCAGGAGGTATTATTAATACCCCACAAGAAAAGCACTCATCTCACCCTGATTAGTGTTTGCACCTATTATACAGAAGAAAGGAATATTCTAACAAACTGCAGTAAAATCATCATAATTTGTATTCATGATTAAAAAAAACTAAAAAAAAAAAAGAGAATAAAATATATCCATCCGAAAATGAGATTCTAAAAGTCAAAGTGAAAACACATCTTGTGGCAGTGTATAGTTTTTGACACTACAAATATCACAATCTCTTAAAAATAAAATACAAAGACTAGAGCAAGAGACGTTCATAGTGTTCAGATTGCTCTTCTGATGTCTTTGTGGATACACAGGCAGAGAAGAGACTTGTCCGGTGCTGAGCCTGCTTGGTTTGTCTCTTCACAGCTCCAGGTTGTCCTCTAATTGAACAACCCCTTCTCAACCCTCTGGTTTTTCCACAATAAAATAACACCACTTATACTCATCTCCGGTGCCAGCTCCGTTCCAGTGGTGTCAGCTCTGGGGTCACAATCAGCTCTGGCTTCACTCTTCGCTCCTTCGGATGTATCCAACATGAAGAGGAACTGAGCGGCCAACCCCAACCTTGACTTAAGGGTGCTTTACACGCTGCGACATCGCTACCGATATATCGTCGGGGTCACGTCGTTAGTGACGCACATCCGGCGCCGGTAGCGACATCTCAGCGTGTGATACCAAGGAGCGACGATCAATGATCACAAAATCGTTCAAAAACGGTGATCGTTGACACGTCGCTCCTTTCCTTAATATCGCTGCTGCCACAGGTACGATGTTCGTCGTTCCTGCGGCATCACTCATCGCTATGTGTGACACCGCAGGAACAACGAACATCTACTTACCTGCGTCCACCGGCAATGCGGAAGGAAGGAGGTGGGCGAGATGTTATGTCCCGCTCATCTCCGCCCCTCCGCTTCTATTGACCAGCAGCTTAGTGATGCCGGAGTGACGTCGCTATGACGCCGAACGCACCTCCCCCTTGAGTGAGGGTTTGTTCGGCGGTCACAGCGACGTCGCTGACAAGGTATGTTCGTGTGACACTGCCATAGCGATAATGTTCGCTACGGCAGCGAGCACCAAATGTCGCACGAGCGATGGGGGCGGATGCTATCATGCTCGTGTGACGCCCTGGACCCCAGGGGTCACAGGTAATAGCATCTACCACACACCCCCATCCCCTGTGAGGTCACACACGTCACCCGAAAGGGAAACCTGATGCCTCCCTCAGGGCCAGTAGAGCACACCAGGTGGGCGGAGTCAGGTGAAAGACACACCCACAGAGGAGACTACTGTCCTGGGGCAGGAAGTTCAAAGAGAACAAGTGGAGTTTTTGAGTTGACAATGAGTGGTAGAGGAGCAGCTGTCAGGGACCCGGGTAGGAGCCTGGGCCCCTTAGAGAACGTCAGGCAGGCAGACGGTGGTTGCCGTCTGCAGGAGTACCGGTACAGTAACCGGCGGAACCGTACGGACCGGACCTGGGTTGGAGCCCGCCGGTCCCAAACCGGGCAGTCAACCGTGTACCGGAGCACCAACAGGAGGGTACTCGGACCCCGTCCTAGCTTAGAAGCCACTGAGCATAGGCAAATTGATTGCTGGCCGGACCTTACGGGTTCATCCACACCCAAAGTTCCGAAAGAAGGCAAAAGCCCACCGAGACCGGGTGAGCGCCACCGCCAAGGGCCAAACACCCGACGGGCCAGCGCCTGCGGGCAACCGAGGGCTCCTCCGGCAGCTCAACGCCGGGGAGCGGGCTACCACTGCTTAGGCAGGGGGGCCCGAAACACAAACATCCAGAGGTGCACGGGAAAAGGGGCCACCATCAACCCCACAGGGGACATCAGCAGCCGGCCGCGGGGACCGACCACTACCGAACTTTGGTTTACCAGTGACTCTGAGTGTGAATCAATCGTGAGTACACCAGTGCCATCTGGGCACGACGCTACACCGCGGCACGGCGCCCTGCACCCCGACGACAACATCACCCCTTCCAGTCCCCCACCGGGGCCCCGGGACACACCGCCCCTACCTACGGAGGGGCTAACATCTCAGCTGCGGCCGCAACACTGATCCCGGACGAGCCCGCCAGCACTTCAGCCGCAGCGGTGGTGCATCCCCCGTCACCACGACCCGTGGGTGGCGTCACAACCCGTTACACAACCACCACCCCCCACCGCCTTCCCTTAACAAGAGCGACGTGGCCCCCGGTCCGGAGGCGCTCGTGCCACCGAGAACCCGAGCCCGGACCTCGAGCGGCTCGGCCCGAGCAAGCGGAGGAAGCGGCCGGGCCCCTCTCAGGGCGGTACACTCGACATCACTAGCGATGTTGCAGTGTGTAAAGCAGCCTTTACTCTTGATGTTTGAGCCTTCCGAAGGCAGGGAGCTGGATGCCAGTGCTGATTGGTTATAGAGTTTGCGTGACGTAACAATGTGACGTGATTGCCAACAACGCTGGAGTGGCGTTGGCACTGGAGGTGAATATAAGTGTTGGCAAACATAGTGATTGAGATGGGGTTGTCCAAGTAGTGGACAACCCCAATAAAGGTTTTCTTGCTGTCTACACACATAGGGAGAGTCCTGTTAACCAACTAGAGCAGTTTAAGAAGACGGCCGGGACCAGCGCTGGACTAGTCTCCTCTTTGCCTATGGTCCCAAGTTGGAACTTTAAGCTGTTTTCACTGAAATGCTGGAGCACTTTGGAGAAATCTATACTTTCTGTACAATTCATACTGCGCGTGTTTTTTGCAGCATTCATCTCGTAACAGGTTCCTTCTAATTCCTTTTTGTTGTTCTTTGCTTTAATTCTCACATTATTCATAAATTGAGTTGAGTGGACCAGTTGAAATTCAGTTCGGTGGGGGCAGCAGGACTTTAGATAAGGATCAGTACTGGACCTGAAATTGGCCTTGACCCCAATGGAAGTCACTAATTGTGCAGTTCAGGTCTCCCCCACATGCAGCCAGCAGTAAACAGATCACTTCCGGGGGAGGGTGGGCGAGGTTTTTCCTTTTTTTTTTTTTTTTTTTATTTTGTACACACTACATCCGATAACACTGTTGTTACTCCCAGTATGAGCCGTTCACACACTGCAATATTACTTGCACTGAGTCAAGCACCAAGCGTACCTGAGCTGTGCTCGATCGAGTGGATTGCATACGGAAAACACCTGAACTCAAAATCTGAACTTTTTTTTTTTTTAGTAAAGTCAGTGTTCGGTACAAATACTGAACTTAACTTTTCAGGTTCGCTCATCTCTATTCATAAACATAAAAAAATTGAGCAACACAGATCTCTAAATTTGTCTGTTTCGCTTTTCGGTAAAACAACTTGTGAAATGATCATGTATTAATCAATGTTGTGATCTTTTAAAATTTTTAAGAAAGTTTTAAGAGGCTTTTAGTTTTCCGTTTTTGGTTAACAATTGACTGTTCTGTTTTTTTTCCCCTTTTTAGTAAATTGAATATTATTGAATGTATTTCATAGGACTGCAATTAACAAATGCATATATGGTATACAATTACCATTTAACCAAACTATAACTGGTGCAGACATGTATTTTTCTAATGAGTATTTTATGTGTTTGATAGAACACATACCCATTATAGATTGTGGGGCTGTTCACATGTTGTGCGGTACTTTTGCAGATTTAGTGACCACAAAAACACATTATACATTTTTTATCTGAGTCACAGATCAAACTCGCCCACTCAAATGGGTCCATAAAGAAAAAAAAACAGCCATCCATTTTTACTGTTTAGGCCAGGTGCGCACTGAGTATTTGGTTGCAGAAATTTCGGCACCAAATCTGTATCTGGCAAGAAACACGCAGCGGTTTTTCAGTGTGTTTTTTGCCTCTTTTGTATGCTTTTTTTCCCATTTACGTTTTTCATGCATTTGAGGTGGAAAAACGCTGACAAAAATACTGAAAGGATCGACATGCAGCAGTTTGTTTTTTGCTGCAAATCTGCAAGGGAAAAAAAGCAATGTGCAGAAAACTCCAGAATTCTCATTGACTCACGGGCTACTGATTAAAAATGGGAAATTTTTTTATGTGCAAATAAAGGACAGAAAAATAAGATCTAAATTTCATAAAAACTAATCCCCTCTCTCACTAAAAAGCATGTACAACAGAATAGTGCTCCAAACTGCATATTACACCAACAATCAGGTCACCTGTACATTGGTGCTTGAAAGTTTAAGCCCTTCAGAATTTTCCATATTTCTGTATAAATTTGACCTAAAACTACATCAGTCCTAAAAGTAGATAAAGAGAAACAAATCAAATAGATGAGTCAAAAATAGTTTCTATTTTGCAATTTTTATGGAGAAAAAGGATCCAAAATTACGCAGCTAAGGTATGTGAACCCTTGCTTTCAGTACATGGTGTGACCACCATGTGGAGCAGTAATTGCATCTACACATCTAGCGATTAATCCTGCATATTGGCTTTAAAAATGTTAGCCCATTACCCTGAAAAAAAACAGCTTCAACTCTGTTTTCTTGGTAGGTTTTTTCCCATGAGCTTCTTACTCCTAGTCCTTCTTCAACATTCCGATAGAATTAAGGTCAAGACTTTGACTTGACCATTCAAAAGCATTAAGGGCCTGATCATCAATACTGGTGTTGTTCACGTCGGTCTTGGTTAGGGGCCATTAAGGTGCCAGACAATCCTGATTCATGAAAAGGTGCACGCCCGTTCTTGAATCAGATCCTGGAGGTAGGAGCAGCACTTCCATTCCTGAAGTGTACATGCTTGAGAAAAGTGCTGCAGTCGTGACTTAATGTAGGCAAAAAACCTCAACACCGAAATGATGATGGAGAATGAAGGAAGGGGGCCCGCGGCCTGCACACAACTGCATCTACCTCATACTCTGCTCCTCTACAATACAAATGCCCTTGTTAAAGGCCATAATTGGGTTTAAACATTATACATGTCCTTGCCGGATCAAAATATACCAAATTGCACAAGATCTTCGTTCTCCTTCGTCATGTTTTTCTTCCTGAATCCACAGCGTCTGATAAGTGGTATGCACTTCTGTGCAGTACGCCAGAAGTCTTACTCCAGTCAGCGAACGCCAGCGCTCGTCATGACTTAGGTGACTGTGGAGTCCCTGCCTCAGAGCACATCATGAATTAGGTGACTTGTGGCGTCCCTGCCTGTCTTCGCTGCAGTTTCACCCATTTTGTTGCAGCTGAGAGAAACTGGCATGAACTCTGAGTTGTACCCAAAGTTTGCAACTTTTCAAAGCTTTAACGCCAGAATTCTATCCTGAAAGCATTGATGAATGAGGCCTTAAGTATATTATTTATTCTTTTGTACTGTACATTGACCTATGTGCTTTGGGTCATGCCTGGCTGCATGACCAATCAATGTTGTCTTGAGAATCAGCTGATAGACACATGTTGTGACATTTTCCTGTAGAATTTGGTAGTGTAATTCAGAATTCTTTGTTTTATAAATGATGGCAAATCTTCCTGGTCCAAACACCGCAAAAAGGGCCCAACCCATGATACTACCGCTACCATGTTTCACAAATGGTATGAGGTTTTTATTCTATAATTCAGTATTTATCTTTTTCCAAATAAAATGCTTCTAAGTTCAACCAAAAAGCTTGGTTTTGGTTTTATCCATCCATAAAACATTGTTCGAGTTGCCTTCTGACTTGTCTAGATAATCTCTAGCAAACTGTAGATGGGCAGCGATGTTCTTTATGGAGCCCAGTGGATTTCTCCTTTCAACCCTGCAATGCACACTTAGGCTGTGTGCGCACTGCATTCATTTATGCTGCATCTACCACTGCAGCGTAAACGCATGCGTTCTGCGTCCCCAGCAAAGTCTATGTAACTTGTGCAAAATCCATGCGCACGTTGCGTTTTAGAACGCAGCGATTTGCATGCTGAAATTTGTGGCCGAATAGCTGCGTTCTAAAAAGCAACATGTCATTTCTTTTGTACGTTATGGATGTTTTTCCCATTCTGTCTATGGTAGAGCAAGCATCCAGAACGCATGACTTCTGCATCCATTCTGCCTTCTAAATACTTCCAAAACGCAGCTTTTCGGCTGCGTATTGAAACGCACATGCAGTGACAAAACGCTGCGGAATATTTGTCACAGCAGAACGCAGATGTGCGCACATAGCCTTATGTATCCTTAAAGTGAACTTGTAAACATTGATGGCTCATTTGAGATAGGCCTTTAGTTACTTAGAAGTTATCTTGGGTTCCTTTATGACCCAATGGACTATTATAAACTTTGTTGATTGACTACTTCTGTGGAAGGCACTAATGGTCTTTAATTTCCTACATTTGTGCACAAGCTGTCTGACTGTAGATTGCAACTCTTTAAAGATGTTTTTGTAAGTTTTTCCAATCTGATGAGCATCAACAGCTCTTCTGAGGTTTTCATAAATCTCCTTTATTTGTGCCATGATATTTTTCCACAAAAAAAATTACAAAATCTAATATTTTTGACTCGTTTGTTTGATTTGGGCCTCTTTATGTAATTTAAGAATTTTGTGTGAAAATCTGATGTAGTTGTAGGTTAATTTTTTCTAGAAAAATGGAAAGTTTTGAAGAGTTCACAAACTTTCAAGTAACCTTGTATGTGACTGAAAATAATAAGTTCTAGTTGGATTGTGAGAGGCAAAAACTAAAAAAAAAAATCTTTTGATTGCTGAATGCCAAAATGTAATGCTTTTGGGTTTTTATATTTTGTATTTTTTAAGCTGCATGCTGTAAATATATGTATGTATAAGTTTTATATTCCATTATAAAACAACATATAACATACAGTAGGTCCAAACTATATAGATGAACATTTGTTTCATTTTGTGAGATAGAAGTTGGAAAAAGACCTGTAAGTGTCATCTCTATGTGGAGCACAGTAGAGGAACAGTGAGGTACGAGCAGATGGGGCTCGATGGTAACCTGGTCCCTAAGTGACTAATTATTACCCTTTTTACCAGAGTTCATTGCTTTAACTCTCTATCCCCTTTGGAGGTTGAAAACTTGTCTACAGAAATGTAGCTGAAGAAATTCAGTATTTCATCCACATGTGAGATCTATTTCCAGTTATTGAAAATGGATTAGGTCTAAGCCAAACACCAAATATTTCTATGAATTACTTATATATAAAAATAGATGTGACTTTTATATGTTTTCAATGACTTTAGTTATTTAATCATGACTTTAATGCAAATTCTCTAGATTGGCATTAAAGCCTAGCACATACGGCGAGAAAATCGGAGCAAGTGGAATGCGATAAAAAAATCGCATTCCACTGTGACCAATATTTCTCTATGGGGCAGCACCCATGAACGATTATTTTCTCAGCCCTAATCAGACCGAGAAAACAGTTGCAGCACGCTGTGGGGGAATGCAATCCTGTTTCTCTCGCACCCATTCAAGTCTATGGGGCGAGAGAAACATCGCACTGCACTCGCGTTACATCGGTGTAACGAGAGTTCATTGTGAGAATCGCATCAGCCGGCAACGGAGGAGAAAGGGAGATAAATCCATCCTCTGTCATCCCTCCCCTCCGCAGCGCTGGCCCCCCCTCTGCATCTGTGGTATGATCGCACGATCGGACCACAGTCGAATGACCCTCGCATGATACTCAGCTCCCGCTGTGCTGCGAGCATGTGCCGACTATCATGCGAGGACCCACAGTAATCCCCGTGTGGCCTCAGCCTTATACCAAAACCTCTGTAAAATATTACCAGGATGTTAAGCTGCAAAAGTATGTTTAAGGCAACCTGAAATTGAACACATGTTGCTCGCACTATGAGCAGCATGGCTGCATGATCACACACTGATCTGTACAACGTGAAATTTCAGAGAAAAACATACTTTAAATGCTACCTGGGGTGAAGCTGCATGGAAGACTATTCGGAAGTCGAAAAGGAAGGTGCCTAGCGGCTTCTCCCCGCCCGCTGCCCTAAAGTGATAGGTCACTCCCAGCGCGTGTGTATATAGGGAGGAACATTCCCAACTAATCTATCGTGTGGCTTTGTCCCTGGGATGTAAATTATGTTTTTTTTCTATGAAAGCCGCTGTATTTCAGAGTCAAAAATGGCTGGAATCATACAGTCAGTGTATGATACATTAACAAACAAAAATCCATACGGCATATAATGGAGATGGATGGCCGAGAGGGCAACAAGTGTTACCCAATATAAGGCCACCTCATAATTACATTCAGAGAAAATGGCGAGAAACAAGAAGGAAATGAGTGTTTTATGTATTAAAAGTAAATTTTTATTAAATAAGTAGAAAAAGACGTATATAAAAAATACAGTACAAAATACAAAAATGTGCATAAAATTACATGAAAAAAGTTCAGAAAGACGGTGGAAAAAATTGTGTGACGGCACAATAGGCTAATGGAAAAAATCACCAGATGTCAGATCATGTAGAACAGATATATGCGTATGCTGGCCATACAGGGAATCCTGTTCCCGGGTGCCAAAAGGCTATGCCGGGCAAGAGGTAAGACCAAAGTGGCACAGAGATTCCACAAAGAAAGGCCCAGTATTCCAAAAGTCAACACATACCTATTTAAAGTGCCGAATTCAGTCACACAAGTGAAGGAATCCAAGGAAATGATCCCCATTTGTGGAATCTCTGAGCCACTTTGGTCTTGCCTCTTGCCCGGCATAGCCATTTGGCACCTGGAAACAGGATTCCCTGTATGGCCAGCATACGCAAATCTGTTCTACATGATCTGACATCTGGTGATTTTTTCCATTAGCCTATTATGCCGTCACACAATTTTTTCCACCATCTCTCTGAACTTTTTTCATGTAATTTTATGCACATTTTTGTATTTTGTACTGTATTTTTTATATACGTATGTTTCTACTTATTTTATAAAAATTGACTTTTGATACATAAAACACTCATTTCCTCCTTGTTTTCTGCCAGTGTCTGATGTATGTAGCAAGCATCAACTGTCAGGTTCTTTTAAGCAGCAAACAGAGGTGAACACTTCTTTCAAACTTACCTGAGTTACAACAGATCTGTTTTCGGATTTCACAATACAAACTACATGAATTATAACCCCTTAAAATAAATCTGTTGGCAGGTTTTTGCTACTCCTTCTGAGAGCAAAAAACTGTATCTCCAAATAAAACATAGCAAGTGTGAACAGGTGCTAACTGCTATAAATACACAAAACACAAAAGAATACAGCAGCACTCTGTAAGTGCCAAGACATATGCAAACATAGAATATACTATATGAAATTTTGAACTGCATTAATTCTATATAGCATATACTTAGAAAAATGAAAGTTCTTTGCACAAAAATTGGGCAATTTTTGTATGCCCATCAACCACGGCAAGGTGACCTTTCTTTGATGGGACCCTATCCTAGTGTCATGTCTCTCCTGGACTAAAAGTCTACAAATATATGGGCAGATCAGATATGGCACTAATTAAAACCACCCTGTGGCTGATGGGCAGAGAGCTCAGTCAGAATAGGAATCTGTCTACACCTCCAACATACAGTGCTGAAACCAAAAAAACTGCATCTGCAAATAAAACATAGCAAATGTGAACAGGTGCCAACTGCTATAACTACACAAAACATAAACAAAGGGACACAGCAGCATTCTGTAAGCGCCAAGACATATGCAAAGAGAGAATGTATAACATTTAAAGTGCATTCCTGCTATATAGCATATATTTAGAGAAAAAAATGGCCAGTTCTTTTGTGCCCATCAAGCGCGACAAGGTGACCTTTCTTATCTGAAAGCAGCATGGTGTAGGCAAAGAGACCCTGATTCGAATGATGTATCACTTAATCCCTTTACGACAAAGTACATACTGGCACATTCTGGGTCACCTCTCCCGGTTACCGCGGTCTCTGGCGGCAGCCCGCTGTAATCTGTGCACATCTCTGCTGATCTGATCACTAACAGGCTAACAGGCGCAGGTGGATCAGCACTCCACCCTCACCTGTTATCCCCTTCGATTGTGTTGTCAAATACTGACAGTGCGATTTAAATGGCCGCGACGGGGATCGCGCCATTCTCCACCAACATTGGCGGCCCCATGACATGATCACGGGGCGTCAATGTGTTGCCATGGTAGCACAAGGTCAGCTGATGACGCTACCATGACGAACTTCCTGTGAGAGCCAACAGAGCAC
Source organism: Anomaloglossus baeobatrachus (assembly GCF_048569485.1). Lineage (NCBI taxonomy): Eukaryota > Metazoa > Chordata > Amphibia > Anura > Aromobatidae > Anomaloglossus > Anomaloglossus baeobatrachus. Next base: position 88,052,987 of record NC_134358.1, read on the forward strand.
CGGCACTCTCAGGAACAGTGTATTTTTGTTGATCAGAGCGATGCTGAGGGGGACTAGTAAAATAAATAAAAATATTTTAAAAAAAGTATTAAAAAATATAAAGGCTACTGCCGAAGCGCTGCGTTCGAAGAAGTGACATGTCACTTCTTCCTTGCGCTTTGCATGCAGCCCCCGCTCTGTCTATGGGAGGGGCTGCATCCAGAGCGCATGAAATCGGCTTTTAGTACGCACTGTTTCTGCAGCGATTTGAAGCGCACGTGTGCTGTTCAAATCGCTGCAGAAATTTCTGCAGGGACAGAACGCAACGTGGGCACATAGCCTAATACTGTCTTTGATAGTTTCTCTGTATTGGCTGTGCCATAGCATGTGATACCAGCAAGGCTATATTATAAGGACATCCACGTGGTCATGTCTGAGGTCATGTGAGCCCTCTGTGGCTGATATTATCTTCTGTACTATGTAAAATGGCACAGGGCTTTTTTTGAGGGGCAATTCACGTGAATCTAATTGCAATTTTTTCATCTCAGAATTTCCTAACATATAACACAAATTAGATTTGCATCTAATCAATTCACCCATGTCTCATAAGGACAGAAAATATCTCAAATTCTCTAGATCTCATCATTTGAACTTTCATTACAGAATATGGACTTGTCGAGGTACTTATGAATGTTATTTTTGCGAATGACGATGTAACTTCCCCGATGGAATGTTCGGTCTAGATCACTGTAAAGGCCCCGTCACACGCTACGATATATCTAACGATATGTCGGCGGGGTCACAATTTGTGACACACATCTGGCATCGTTAGAGATGTCGTAGCGTATGACAGCTCCTAACGACTGTGAGCGAACAAAAATACTCGCCTTATCGTTGCTTGTTGACACGTCGTTCATTTTCAAAATGTCGGTCCTCCTTCTGTGCGCCGGTTGTTCATCATTCCCGAGGCAGCACACATCGCTACGTGTGACACTCTGGGAACAATGAACACAGCTTACCTGCGTCCTGCCAGCAATGCAGAAGGAAGGAGGTGGGCGGGATGTTACGTCCCACTCATCTCTGCCCCTCCGCTTCTATTGGCCGGCGGCTGTGTGACGTCGCTGTGACACCGAACGTCCCTCCCCCTTCAGGAAGAGGATGTTCGCCGCCCACAGCAACGTCGTCCGGGAGGTAAGTACGTGTGACGGGGGGTTAACGACTTTGTGCGCCACAGGCAACTAATTGCCCGTGATGCACAAACGACGGGGGCGGATGCGATAGCATGATAGATCGCACCGTGTGACGCCGCCTTAACTCTCTATTTATTGGTCTCCCTCTAACTAGACTCTCTCCTCTACAGTCCATCCTTAATGCAGCAGCCAGGGTCACCTATCTGGCTAACCGTTATTCGGATGCTTCTGCTCTGTGCTAGTCATTACACTGGCTGCCCATACATCAAAGGATCCAATTCAAATTGCTTGTTCTCACCCACAAAGCTCTCCACAGTTTGGCACCCCCTTACATCTCCACCCTCATCTTTGTGTATCACCCTACCCATTCTCTATGCTCTGCAAACGACTTTCAACTAACATCCACACTAATCCGATTCTCCCACTCCCGAATCCAAGACTTCTCCCAAGCTGCACCAATCCTCTGGAATGCTCTACCCAAAGAAACTAGCTTAACATGCTCCCTAAAAACACATCTTTTTAGGATGGCCTATCACTCTCCTTAATCGAATTAAGTCCTAAGAGCCCCTCTCCATGACTTCTCACAACATAACTCTCCGTCATGCTCCACCGCATCCAAAAGCAACTCAAAGATTTGCTGACTTTTTCAGGCAGCCTTTATATACCACCTATTTCTTTCTTTGAAATGGCTGGACTGTCATTGTAAATAAGCACCTGTACCCTGTCATCCTCCCTACCTCATTTTAGATTGTAAGCTCTCACGTCACGAGCAGGGTTGTCTAAGTTGCTTTAATTATTGTATTTTCTATAACTATTGCTTGTATATGAACCTCTGAATTGTAAACCGCTGTGGAATATGTTGGCGCTATAGAAATAAAGATTATTATTATTATTACCACCGTATAAGTGTGATCCGAGCCGTAGCATCACTCAGATTTATCTGGGATTGCGTTGGCTATAATCAATTCAATGAAGTTAACCTGCAGTAAATATATAAAGGCTGATTTTATTTTTGTTTTTATTCTCGTACAATCTCTTTAATTGTATCTTTCACTCTCTTTCTATCTCTTTATTTTTCGTTCTGTACAGACTCGCCCTCTTTAATTTTGTCTCCTTAATATCAATTTTAGAATGCCTCGAAATTTATAGAATGTGCCTTAGATTTCATTTCCGGACGGTGTCTCTTTATGAATTTTATGCAGATTCCCTTGCGGAGCTGTAAATAATCTTTTGCGTGCTGCTGTACTTGTATATATCAGTTTATTGCGGCTGAACATGATTGCACGCTTGCGATGGTGGGTATTTTAATAATAATAAAAAAAAACGAGAATCGATAATGCTGAAATAATTACGAGTGTACATTTTGTCATCAATTATTTATTCCATTTCTACTTTAGGAAGACAAGACTATAAGAAAAACAAGCCTGTATTAAAAGCAACGCGGCTAAAAGCAGAAGCCAAGAAAACAGCAATAGGGATTAAGGTAGACATGTATTTGATAACTCACATTAACTTTCACTGCATGTCTACTTCCCTTTTCCCCCAGGATGTGCTGTGTGAATATTGATTTCTGAGAGAGATTGCTTATGACACTTCAAACCCTGAGTAGAATGTCTTCACCTAAAATATTTATCGTGCGCTGCCTTACTTAAAGCATCGATTAACCCTTAGATTGCTGCAAGCAATAGATTTAAAGGCTTGTCAATGGCCCTTATGTTAAATGGTACAAACATCACTGCGCCTCAATGTGTCATTTTGAAAGATTAAACTGTAAAAAGACCCAATAATTTAGGTTTATTATGTTTGGAGTAAGGCCAGGGCCACATGGGGACTACTGCGATCTTCGCATGACACTCGGCTCACGCTGGCAGCACAGCGGGAGCCGAGTGTCACTGCGACTGAGGTCCGATCATGCGATCGGACCACAGCTGTGGGGGGTGGGCCGGCTCTGGGGAGGGACGGGCCAGTGCTAAGCAGGGGAGGGCCGACACTGAGGAGGGGAGGACCAGCACTGAGGAGGGGTGGGCCGGCCGGCGCTGCAGAGGGGAGGGAGGGATTTATCTCCCTCTCTCCTCCGTTGCCGGCTATTGCTATTCTCGCCCTGCACTCGCAGTACACCAGTGTAATGCGAGTGCAGTGCGATTTTTCTCTCGCCCCATTGACTTGAATGGGTGCGAGAGAAACAAGGATCGCATTCCACTCACAGCATGCTGTGACTGTTTTCTCGGTCCGATTAGGGCTGAGAAAATAATCACTCATGGGTGCTGGCACATAGGCTAATATTGGTCCGAGGGGAATGTGATGTTTTATTGCATCCCACTCACTCCGATTTTCATGTCATGTGTCTTAGGCCTAACTAGGAGCTGTCATCATGTGTCTGGTGATACACATGCAAAACATATGTATTTCTCACTGTGTGTTATGTAACCTTGAAGATGCAGCAGAAAGGTGGGGAAAAGATATGTGCTGTTCACTTTGGTTTCACGGTCTGTTTCTTCTGGGAGAATTGCTTTGTTTTACAGGCGGTCGGCCCTGTGCACACACTGCGTTTTTTGCCGCGTTTTTTTCTGCGTTTTTTGCTGCAGAAAAGGTGCGTTTTTTGTTCATAATGTTCATGCAGTCCTTCCCCAGCAAAATCTAGGAGATATCCAAAATGCTATACGCACACTGTGTTTTGTTTCTCTACAGGTTTTGCTGCAGAATTTCTGCAGCAAAAAGAAGCAGCATGTCTCTACTTTTCCGCAGGTACCTGCAATTTTGCCATTGATAAATGGTTAAAAACCGTAGGGACAAAATCACGGAAAATCCGCACTAAAACCGCATGCGGATTATCGGTGCGTTTTTTTGCCGCAGGTGCGGAATTCTACCAGAGTTTGCGGATTTTGCTTAAGGAACACATTTTCCCAGTGCGCACAGACCCTTATAGTGGTCAGCTAAGTCTTTGTTCAGACTGCATTTCAGCCTTCAGTCGGATCTATACATTAAGTTACCTGACATACAGTTAGGTCTATAAATATTTGGACAGTCACACAAGTTTTGGCATATTAGCTCTTTACCAAAACATAATCAAGATATGAAGATATATATAATCAATATGTGCTTAAAGTTCAGATTCTCAGCTTTAATTTGAGGATATTCACATCCTAATTTGGGTAAGGCTTTTAGAAAAACAGCTCTTTAATATGTAGCTGCCTCTTTTTCAAGGGACCCAAAGCAATTGGACAGTTATCTCAAAAGCTTTTTAATAGGCTGCATGGACTATTCCCTCATTGAAGCGCACCAATCACCAGGATTTTCCTATATAACCTAAAGCCAGTGCTATACTGACACTATCAGGCTGATTCTATACATACCTGTAGTGGTCAGCTCAGATGTTTAGGTTTTGAAATCCAAGAAGGTAAAGTTTATAAAATCATCAGCTTTTTGAGTAATAGCAGCTGAGGATAAGATAATATCTGGGGAGTATTCATAGTTATCCCCTCCCCCTGTTAGAATTAGCAAAAGTATTATACAATCAATTTAACTTTTCACTAGCAGCACCTGTGTGAGGTCATACTCATGTGACCAGAAAGGGTGGGGCCTCAGTAAACAGAAAAATGTTTCCTGGTATCAGCTGTGTTGGTTGGGGCCCCACCCCATCTGGTCACATGGGTATGACCTCACACATGTCCTGCTAGTGAAAAGTTAAATCGATTGTATAATCCATATGCAAATTCTAACAGGGGGAGGGGATAACTATGAGTACCCCCCAGGTATTATCTGATCCTCAGCTGCTGTCAAACCAAGAAGCTGCCGATTTTATAAACTTTACTTTTCTTGGATTTCACAGCCTAAACATCCGAGCTGACCACTAAAGGTGCAAGTATAGCACTGGCTTTAGGTTATATACAAAAATACTGGTGATTGGTTCCCTTTAATACATCATCAATTAAGCAGGTAAAAGGTCTGGAGCTGATTCCAGGTGTGATATTTGTATTTGGAAGCTGTTGCTGTGAACGCACAACATGCAGTTAAAGGAGCTCTCAATGGAAGAGAAACAGACCATCATTAGTCTGAAAAAAAAAAGAAGGAATCAATTAGAGAGAGAGGAGAAATTTTAGGAGTGGCCAAATCAACAGTTTGGTACATTCTACAAAAAAAAGCGCACTGGTGGGCTTGGAAACTCAAAAAGGCCTGGACATCCATGGAAGACAACAGTGTTGGATTACCACAGAATTTTGGTGAAGGAAAACTCCTTCACAACATTCACCCAAATGAAGAACATTTTCTAGGAAGTCGATGTTTCAGTATCTAAGTCTACCATAAAGAGAAGACTTCATAAGAGAAAATACAGAGGGGTCACCACAAGGTAGAAACCATTATTCAGACTTAAAAATACAAAGGCTAGATTAGACTTTTACCAAAAAATATCTAAAGAAGCCAGCCCAGTTCTAGGGTAAAAAGGACATTTTTGTTCAACCCCTTTAATTAAACCTTAAATTCTACACTTCAATTACATCTCAGTTGTTTCATTTTAAAATAGAGAAATAGTGGCCTGCAGAGCTGAAATCACAAAAATTCAGTCACTGTCCAAATATTTCTGGACCTAATTGTATTGAGATGGTTTCACCCTTAAATTTACCACAAATTTAACCCCTTACGACCTAAGAGGTACCCATGCATCATGGTTGGGAAGGGGTGCCTGACCTATGATGTATGTGTTCATCATGGTGATCGTGCAGGGCACAGTAACAGCCAAGCCCCAGCTCTCACAGTCAGGGGTGGTCCCTGCACCACTCCAGGCTGTTTAATTCCCTAAATGCTGCCGTCATCACAAGGGACCGATCGTTGCCATGGCACCCCGGGGTCGTCATGATGTCCTGCGTGTCAGCCAGCTACAGGTGTAATGCATTGCCATGCCCGTGCATGATAATGCATTATATAAGAGATTATAGGAATGAAAGTTAAAGTTATATAGAGAGATTAAGTAAAAATGTAAAAAAAATTGTAAAAATATGTAAAAAAAAATATATAAATCACAAAATAAAGAAAAGAAAAAATATTATACATATATTTATGTAAAAAGCAAAAATAAGCAAGAAAAATACATATATTTGGTATCGCCATGTCCGGAACAACCTGATCTGTAAAACTGCCACATTATTTAGCCACTTCAGTGAATACCGTAAAAGAAAAAAAGAAAAAACATGGCATAAAGCTATGCTTTTTCATGAAACCACAGAACAAAAAGTATAAAAAAACCACAATCAAAAAGGCGAATGTATATAAAAATGGTGTCTCTGGAAATGTCATCTTGTCCTGCAAAAAAAAAAGATACCAAACAGCTCCATTAGTTGAAAAATAAAAAAGGTATATATAGTGATGCAAATTGTTTTTTCTATAAAATAGTTTTTATTATACAAAATTAGCAAATGTTAAAAAAAAAATATAAATATGGTATTGCTGAAATCGTATTGACCTGAAGAATGAAGCTTTCATCACTTTTACCACACGGAACAACGGAAATAAAAAAAAAATTGAGTTGCTGGTTTTTGTTCAGTCTGACTACTAAAAATCAGAATAGAAAGTGATATTAAGTAAAGTAAAAAATATTGTGCCTGAAAATGGTACCAAGAAAAACATCAACTCATCCCACAAAAAAAGTAAAAAAAAAAGTCCTTACATGATTTTCAGCACAAATACAAAAAATGTATAGCTCTCAAATATGGTGATGCAAAAACTTTTTTTTGTAAAAAACAAAAAAACAAAACAGTGTTTCTTAGTGTGTGATAGCAGCCAAACATAAAAAAACAAGATATACCTGGTATCGCTGTAATCACACCAATCCGAAGAATAAAGCCGCCTAATCACTTGTACCACACGGTGAACTGAGTAAAAAACACATAAAACCAATTCATTAACTATCGTTCATTTGTTAATTCTTTCTCCCAAAGATCACAGTCAGGCTCAGCTCACATTTATCCTGTGTTCTACGTTGAGTGCTTACAGCAGGATTTCCATGTAGATCTCCGAAATATGTGATTCAAACAATGTTTTCGATGAAAGATTCTCTATAATGAGGCAGAGGGAGTCGCTGTGGACTTAGTCTGGCCTATGATCCAGCGGTGCCCATCTTTTGAGGCTTCTTTTTAGGCTTGCACAAAAGTGCGGTCAGCCACTGGTTGGTGCACCTCTGAAAAGCCGAATATCACTAATTAGAGACTACACGATATCTGGAGTAACTGCCTTCCTCAGTGAATGGATCCATCGAGGGCTTCATCTGAATCACGTGTTTCAGATATTTAGATGGAAACTTCAAAGTAAATGCTCAGCTTAAAGCACCTGATACATGGGAACTGATCCAAGATGTTCTGTATTCAAAACTCCGACCAATAAAAGATACAACTCAACTTACAAAAAAACAAGTCCACACTCTGGTCCATCATATAGTAACAGAAATTTAGGGGGTGTCCAAGTTACTGGTAACACAAAGGCTCTATAAAAGTGACATGGCTTCCACCTAAAGAAATCTAGCAAAATCTACGCTTCTAAATCCAAATGCCACCCCCCTCCAAGTGCATGGCTCCAAAAGCTGAAGCTAGGAACATTGTGTTAGACCAGGGATCTCAAACTCGGCTGGGTGTATGGGCCGCACAGAGGAAAAAAAATAATTTGGGGGGCCGCATTCTTTGCAGGACAAAGTGACATTGTTATTGGTACCATATATAATATATATATTTTATTTATTTCTTTTACACACCTTGGGATCACTGATTTTCAACATTTTCACTTGTTCATTATAGCAAACGTGCACATTCTTTGTTTAAATATAAACCTTTTTTTTTTTTTTTTTTTTACATTTTATCCCTTTCTTGTAACTAATAGTCTTACAATTAGCACTATATAGAAATTTTGACCAACATCTTTTAGTAATGTTCCCCATATTGTTGTAACGTGCCCATCCTTGTCCCCTTGTAGTATTGTGCCCCATCCCACAGTAATGCGCTTATCCTTGTCCCCTTGTAGTTATGTGCCCCATCCTAGTCCCCATCCCACAGTAATGTACTCATCCTTGTCCCCATCCTAAAGTAATGTTCCCCATCCTTGTCCCCATTTTGCAGTAATGTGTTCATCCTTGTCCCCATGTTATAGTAATGTGTTCATCCTTGTCCCCATCCTATAGTAATGTGCCCATCCTTTAGTAATGTGTCAATCTTGTCCCCACCCTATAGTAATGTCCCCAGCATTATCCCTATTCTATAGTAATGTTTCCCATCCTTGTCCCCTTGTAGTAATGTCCCTATCCTACAGTAATGTGCCCACCTTGTCCCCATCCTGTAGTAATGTCCCCATCCTATAGTACTGTGCCCATCCTAGTCCCCATCCTATAGTACTGTGCCCACCTTGTCCCCATCCTATAGTAATGTCCCCAGCCTTGTCCCCATCCTATAGTCATGTGCCCATCCTAGTCCATATCCTAAAGTAATGTGCCCATCCTAGTCCCTATCCTTTAGTAATGTGCCCATCCTAGTCCCTATCCTATAGTAATGTGCCCATCCTAGTCCCTATCCTAATGTCCCCATACTATAGTAATAATGTCCCCATCCAATAGTATTGTGCCCATCCTTGTAATGTCCCAATCCTATAGTAATGTCCCCAGCCTTATCCCCATCCCATAGTAATGTGTGCACTGTGTCCCCATCCTGTAGTAATGGGTCAGCAGCTCTCCTCACCTTCCACAGATGCCGGAGTGAAGCTGAGGGGGCGGTCTCCGGCCCCAGATCCACAGTGATTGGAGAGATCGGTCACAAGGCCGGTCTCTCCAATCAGAGCTGGGGGCGGGTGAAACACAGGTCACCCAGCTCCAGCCAATGATCAGGGCTACAGCTGCCCTGATCTTGGCTGGATTTCAATGTTTCAGCGATTTTCAATGGCTGAAACATTAGTTGCTGTGATTGGCTGACGAACGCCGCTCAGCCAATCACAGCTTCCGTAGGTCCGGGGAAGAGACACCACCCCTCCTGAGGTCCCCTCCTCCCCGAATCTAAGGTATTTGCAGCCATCGCAGCCACCGGGGCTGCAATTTCGCCATGACGTACTGGGTACGTCATGGGTCATTAAGTACCAGGGAGCCATAACGTACCCAGTACGTCATAGGTCGCTAAGGGGTTAACGTCCAACACACACACACACACACACTTACACACACAAACTATTCTTCTCACCTGTCCCCCGCCCCCTCCGCTGCCTCATCTCTGCTTCGTGCGGCCCCCAGGCCTGTGCCCTTGTTCACTATCGCGGCAGCTGCAGTGTCACTGTCAGTGATTTATGTCAGATTGTATTGCCGGCGCGAGAGCACAGCGCCTGCAACACATTCATCTGACATAAAGCGCAGACAGTGACACTGCACCTGCCGCGATAGTGAACAGGGGCACGGGCCTGGGGGCCGCACGAAGCAGCCTGAGGGGCCGCATGCGGCCCGCGGGCCGCGTGTTTGAGACCCCTGTGTTAGACGCTACAATGTATTGGGCACAACAATTACATATTTGCAATTATAACTCTGCAACCTCCACTATACTTGTTTCTGGAAAACACCCATAGTGTAAAAATAGTTACTACACCCATAGACAAATTTCCAGAGATATGTAAGTTCTAGTAAGGAGTCACTTGAGGGGGTTTCAACTGTTTAGGCACATCAGGCGCTCTGCAAATGGAGTCCGCAAACTGTTTTAGAAAAATCTGTGCATCTAAAGTCAAATAGCGGTCCTTTCTTTCCGAGGTCACGTGTGGGTAGTTTCTGCTGTTTTAGCACCATAGCAGCTGTTCAAATATAGCATGGCGTCTGCAGTTGTCTATTCCTGCCAAATCTGTGCTTGAATAGCACTCCTTCCCTTCTGAGCCCTACCGTGCACCCAATCAGTAGTTTTAAATCACATATGAGGTACTGGTGTGCTTGGGAGAAATTATACAACAAATTATATGGTCAATTTTTTCCTGTTACCCTTGTCAATATAAAAAAATTGGGGCTAAAGCAATGTTTTTGTCGGTTGTGTTTTTTGTTTTTTACTTTTTTGGCTCAATGTTATAAAATTATGTGAAGCACCTAGGGATCAAGGTGCACACCACTCATCTAGTTAAATTCTTTGAGGGTTCTAGTTTCCAAAATCGGGTCACTCGTGGGGGTTTCCACTGTTTAGGTATCTCAGGGGCTCTCCAAACATAACATGGCATCCACTATCCATTCAAGACAATTTTGCGCTCTATGGCCCTGCTAAGGCCATAGATGAATTGAGAGAAAGACAGGGAACCAAGCCCAATACCACCAATGCAATAGTATAGACATAACGCAGGATTTATACTGGGAGCCACAGAAATTTTGTCTTATTAACGCAGTAAAACTGGCATAATGACTTTGTTGAGTTCATCTTAGCGTTGAGGCTTTGGAACACAGTGGATAGGAGATCTGGAAATCCCATGCCCACTGTGCTTGTTTTCCCGCAGTGTAAAGTGACATGTGGTGCGGCTTCCTAAGCAACAGCATGTCAATTAATTGCTGTGTAGCCGCGAATATTCTCCGCAGGTAGAGTAGAGAGAAAGTCTGCAGCACCCCAAACCCTGATTGTGGACAATGACAGCTGCGGTCTCCTACGAAGTGCACGTCCAGATCATGGGCACGTAGTCTAAGCCATGAAAAATAGCACAGAACATACAGAGCATACACAATAAAACAAAAGGCAACGCATGTCTGGTCCTTAGTCATATTGACTCTACCATACATTGCCTCAGTTTTTCCATGTATTTTTTGAGCGCATGGATTATGTTTTTATTTAGTTATTTTCATCATATTGCTATCCCTGACCTATTTTTTAAGTGACAATTGGCTATTAAAATAATAGAAGATGAGAAAGTCTCCCACGACATTAAACTGCCTTGACTGTATTCTTCACCAACCTGTCAGTCAGAAAAGTTATGTCTGAAGTGCAAAAGGTCTCGATTCTGCTCTTGCCGGGAATATCTCAATCCCCGCTGTACCGCAAGAATCCTAATGACATAGAATCAAATAGGGTTCAGGATTTTATTTTCCTTCTATATGCAGCGTGACTGTGACTGCCGATCGGAACAAGCTGAAATAAAACCTTCGAAAACATAAAAGTCTTTATAAACCTATCGCTGGAGAAGCTGGAGCCCCTGACATATATGAAGTGAGGGTCCTCGCTTTGCCGCGCAAGTCACGGGATCAGACAGACTTAACGGGTAAACCAGAGAAGGGTGTCTATTGAACAGAGGCAGATATACTCTGCCGTACGGCTGCCGATAAGGAGAATAGGGAAACAAGTGTAAGAACAGAGACTCTAAGTCTTGTTTATATTAGCTGAGGCAGCAAAGGCAGGTTGCACAACTAGTACAGTGGAACCTCGCTTAACGAGTAACCCAGTTAGCGAGTATTTCGCCTAATGAGCAAAGTTTTCTGTAACTTTGTTTACAAGAAAGCTTTGCTGTACGAGCAAAATACTCACTGCACACACTTCCGGTTCCGTACATCCACCCCGCTTTAACCCGCTCTTGCAGTCCACACAAACACACACAAGCACGCACAAACACACACAAACAAACACGCACGCACGTACACACACATATTATGCTCACCTTACCTTCTGTTCCCTCGCCGGCTTCCTGCAACTTGCATGTATCGGGTAACCAAGGCGACCGATGCCAGACCTTCCGCACTCAGCGCGCTGACGTCAAAGGCAGGAGCCGCTTGCCTCTGATTGGCCAGCACGCTGCCTTTGAGTAGCGGCTGACAGGGGAAGGTCCTCCCTCCACAGGATGTGTATCCGGTAACCATCGCAACGAGGGATGAACTTCCCCCGTCAGGCGCTACTCAAAGGCAGCGCACTGGCCAATCAAAGGCAAGCAGCTCCTGCCTTTGACGTCAGCGCGCTGAGTGCGGAAGGTCCGGCATTGATAGCCTTAGTTACCCGATACACGTCTTGTACGGGCGCACTGCAAGTTCCAGGAGACCGGTGAGGGAACGGAAGGTAAGGTGAGCATAATCTGTGTTTGTGCGTGTGTGGAATGGCACAATAGGGCACCACGATGGGACATTGAACAAATTGTGGAACGAATTGTCTGCACTGCAATGATTTCCTATGGGAAATCTTGCTTTGCTGAACGAGTAACTTGGTTAACAAGCACACTCCCAGAACGGATTGTTCTCGTTAACCAAGGTTCCACTGTACAATGAACAATGAGAATGCAAATAGCAATACACGTTATACCAAGCTACTCTATCCACTACCTGACTGGCCTCCACTAAAAGGGGCCGGGCGTATATCGCACTCTCACTATGGAGGCCTGTCCTGATTCCCTCACCGTCGTACCCAGGTACTCACACACGGATCTGTCCGCTGAACTTGTCCGCTCAGAGGATACTCAGTCCAGAGGTGCTCTCTCCGCTGTAGAAGGGCGATGAAGGGCTCTCCTCTCGACCACACTGGACAGCTGGGCTCGTCAGGCACAGAGTTCTAGCAGACTGGATTCTGTCTCTCCTGTCTCTGTCTTCTCTCAGCATAAACTTCCCCCTAGTGATTTCCTGTTTTTTCCATCCCAGAGTCCAATCAGTCCAAGTTAGCTCAGGCAGCAGGGGGGAAAAGTGCAGGCCAAACCATTATCCTCTGCTTATGAGCCATCCCTTAAAGCTGATACATACATCCCTTAAAGCTGTATACATATATCCCTTAAAGCTGTATACATACATCCCTTAAAGCTATATACATACATCCCTTAAAGCTGTATACATACAGGAGGCAGCATATAGTGTAAAACATCGCAGAAAGCAGTGAAGCAACATCCTCAGTAGGGGCTGCACTCCCCTATACATGGATGATGGTACAAGTAAAGGGCAGCAATATTATTGCCAGTGTGAACATGAGCTCACAAGCTCCATGTATACCATCTCATACTCCGGCCCTCCCTCTTAGTGAGCTGGGCATTTCATTCTATGCTTCTGATGGCTGTGTGTCCTGTTGGGACCCGGTAACTCTCAGCCCTTAGTCACATTGAGTGCTATTTTAGACCCATGGTAAGGTTTTAATATTAGGAGTGAAGGTACTGTCCCAACTGGGTACACCTTGTCTTTGGTGGGATAGCTTTATGCTTTTTTTTTATCAAAAACAGTGTTTACTAAATACCCTATGTTTATTTGCACTATGCTTCTATTTAGTTACAGCAGCAGGGTATATTTTCACAACTTTTCCCTTGGTTTCTCTTTTTCTTATGGCCAGTGTGAACATGAGCTCACAAGCTCCATGTATACCATCTCATACTCCGGCTCACTTTTTTGGTTTTTTTTGTTTTTATGTAGTGTAAAACGTCGCAGAAAGCAGTGAAGCAACATCCTCAGTAGGGGCTGCACTCCCCTGTACATGGATGATGGTGCAATTAAAGGGCAGCAATATAAGGCTATGTGCACATGTTGCGTATTTGCATTCAGTTATGCTGTGATCTGCACCGCAGTGTAACTGCATGCGTCCTGCGTCCCCAGCATAATCTATGGAGATTGTGCAGGAGCCGTGCGCACGTGGCATATTAGAGCACAGCGATTCGGCTGCTGCCCGAAGCGCTGCGTTCTAAGAAGTGACATGTCACTTATTCCGTGCGCTCTGCATGCATCCCCCGCTCTGTCTATGGGAGGAGCTCCACTCAGAGCGCATGAAATCGGCTTTTTTTTTTTTTTCATTACGGACTCTTTCTGCAGAGATTTGAAGCGCACGTGTGCTGTTCAAATTGCTGTAGAAATTTCTGCAGCGACAGAACGCTACGTGCGGACATAGCCTTATGGTACAGGATCAATCCGTTTTTACTAGGCCATAAATATTTTGCTTGAATGTCACAAATACCACCAAATAATCAGAGAAACAGAAAAAAAAGAACTTCCATGTCTGTCCTGGGATTACACTTACGCCATGCCCGGCATCTATCCATGCTAATGAATCTGGCAGCTCGTAGACCAGACAGACACATTGTCTGCAATTGTACATGTTTTATTTAGAAAAAAGATATTAAAATATGTTAAAACAGAAGAGCATCTCTCTTGTATGTGGCAGATGAAAAATCAATTTTTACAAGTTCTAGCTAATAGGAAATGCCAAGGTATTACTACCAAGCTGTACCAGCTGCTCCGCTGCCAGATGACGGATTTGGGTTCTTTCCAGTATTTGCTATTCTAATCATGAAACAGTACTTTCTCTTTTTTTCTTTTTCCTCCTGACTGCAGATCTTGATCAAGCATTGCCATACGATGTAGCATGTTTTCACAACATAATCTCTGCAGTTAGTGCCGTGTGTCAGTTTTTAATGAGGAAAAGGAAATTGCCATTTTTGTTAAAGGATGTTTCATTAACCTTATGTTTCTTTCTTTTTGACTTATATATTTTTTTTTATAAATTAGATGTCATGTTCCCTTTTTTGTCTTTGTCAATTTTCTTGTGCTTTATATTCCAAACGCTATTTGGCACAGCTTTACTTTTCTAGCTTTTTTTTTTTTTTTAAAGAAGGACAGAATAAAGCAAAGCTTTGCACTTGAGAATACTTGTGTCATTGCATCTCTCTTTATAGTTCTTAGGTTGCTGATGTCGCTTTTGGAACTATCTCAATGTGAAATAATAAAAAAAAAATTGAGTTCCTGTGAAAGAGAATCAAAATCCCTGAATTCGGTGAGAAGTAAAGAGTACTTTACACGCTGCGATATCGGTATCGCTAGCGAGTGTACCCACCCCCGTCGGTTGTGCGACACGGGCAAATCGCTGCCCGGGGCTCACAACATCGCTTACATCTGTCACACAGACTTACCTTCCCTGCGATGTCGCTCTGGCCGGCGAACCGCCTCCTTTCTAAGGGGGAGGTCCGTGCGACGTCACACGGTAGCCGTCCAATAGAAGCGGAGGGCCGGAGATGAGCGGGCGGAAGATCCCGCCTACCTCCTTCCTTCCTTCTTTTCCGGTGGACACAGGTAAGGAGATGTTCGTCGTTCCTGCGGTGTCACACGTAGCGATGTGTGCTGCCGCAGGAACGACTAACAACATCGTACTTGCAGCAGCAACAATATTATGAAAAGGAGCGACGTGTCAACGATCAACGATTTTTGATCTTTTTGCGATCATTGATCGTCGCTCCTTGGTGTCACACGCTGCGATGTCGCTAACTACGCCGGATGTGCGTCACTAACGTCGTGACCCCGACGATATATCGTTAGCGATGTCGCAGCGTGTAAAGCACCCTTAACACTCTCTTGTGTTTAATAAAGCGGGCTGTCATCATCTATTACTCGACCGAGATGTCTGAATGGTATTGAAAAGATTCTACTGACGATTATTTTTGACATTGCTTATTTTTTCCTTGCAGATTTGGTGCAGAAAATAATCTGCAGAAATCATGTCAATTGTTGGTGCTTTTTTTGCCTGCGGTTTTTAGCCCTTCCACCCATTGACTTCGTTAAGAAAAACGCATGGTACAAAAACACACTAAAAGCACGTTAGTTTTTTGCTGCATTTTTCAGCCAGAAGGTACAGATTTGATGCAGACAATTTCTGCACAAAATCTACGGTATCAAAAACTGTGGAGGAAAGACAGGCGCATAGGGTCTTAACAGATAAAATCAAATATAAATAATTACAAGGTGCACTCACCTATAGATGTTGTGAAGAAGTCACAACACCTAACAACACATATTCGCTGGTGGAGACAGCTGCGGACCCGCAATTGTTGAGATGAGTCTTTAAAGGAAATCGGGGCTCACTGTCGCACTTGTCACTAATGACTCATGAAAGATATTATTCCAAGTCATTTATTTGAAACATATATACAGTTTTTCCACCAGGGCTGTGGAGTCTGAGTCGGAGTTGGAGCTCATTTTGGTGGAGTCGGAGTCGGTATAAAATGCACCGACTCCGACTACTAAAATATATAATAAATTGGGGACAGTAGTGCAATGCAGAATGTGCTGAATATTTTACTAAATAATAATATTTAGTATAATGCTTATATTTAAGTGAAAAATGTATTGTAGTACAATGTGAACATCAGACATTTAATTATTTTTATGATACAATAATCAAGATATTTGGATAGAACATAAAATATACTTATTAGAATACAACTCTAGAACACAAAAAACTAATAAATTGTAAATATGTAATACAGTATATATATATATATATATATATATATATATATACACACAAGATAAATACACACACAAGATATATATGTAATCTACTGTATATTACATAGTGTATTACATATTTACAATTTATTACAGTTTTTTGTGTTCTAAAGTTGTATCCAATAAATATATTTTATGTTCTATCCAAATATATTGATTATTGTATCATAAAAATTATTAAATGTCTGATGTTCACATACACATGTTCATGTACTACAATACATTTTTCACCTAACTATAAGCAATATATGTAGGAGTCGGAGTCGGTGCAAGAGAAATTGAGGAGTCGGAGTCTGAGTCGAAGGTTTGGCTTACCGACTCCACAGCCCTGGTGTCCACCCATGCCCTGTCCACCGCCATTAACTTGAGAACGGCGGCAGCTATAGGCATAGAAGTGGTGTCTAGGTATAGTAAAGTAACCATGCGCTACGCAATGAAACCACCTATAGCGCCACCTGGTGGAAAACAACGGAGTTACCATTTTTATTTCGAAAATGGAACGAGATAGAGAAAAAAGTGAATTACAAAGTTGCAGGGCATCATCAATTCAATACGAATCGACACCTTGCATACAGAAATGCCATGATATGAAACCCCTTGTCCCCCCCCCAAAACATTGAATGCTGGTCACGCATATGACGCTCATTTAACTTTGATGCTCAAAGTGGCCACCGTCAGCTGCAATGCACATCTGGACTCTGGACAGCATACTGTATCTTGCTGCACGTTGTGCAATATGGTAGGTGACACCTTTGCACAAGCATCTGTAATATGTCGTTGTAGGTCCTGCAATGTTGGTGGAGGGGTCGCATACACCTGCTGCTTGATGTGACCTCACAGAAAGAAGTCCTATGGGGTCAGGTCAGGTGAGCGTGGAGGCCACTCCACGCAGCCACCATACCCAATAACTTGTAGGAAGGTCTCCATGAGGTATCGCTTCACGTCCGCAGCCTTGTGAATTTTACACATTCTAATCATAGCATTTCTATATGCAAGGTGTCGATTCGTATTGAATTGATGATGCCCTACAACTTTGTAATTCACTTTTTTCTCTCTCGTTCCGTTTTTTAAATAAAATGCTAACTCCATTGTTTTCCACCAGGTGGTGCTATAGGCGGTTTGATTGCGTAGCGTATGGCTACTTTACTATACCTAGACACCACTTCTATGCCTATAGCTGTCGCCGTTCTCAAGTTAATGGCGGTGGACAGTATATGGGTGGACACCCTGTATACAGGTCAACGTATTTCAGGGGTTTCTGCCCCCTTCCTCAGGACAGTATATTAATGACACGGAAGATATCTTCCGTGTCGTTAATATACTTTCCTGAGGAAGGGGGCAGAGACCCCTGAAACGCGTAGACCTGTATATATGTTTCAAATAAATGACTTGGAATAATATCTTTCATGTGTCATTGGTGACAAGCGTGGCAGTGATCCCCGGTTTCCTTTAAAGACTCATCTGCTCCAAATCTACAACATAGCCTTACACTTTATATGCCAGCGAATATTTATCTTGTGTGAAGGAGCAACTTTGCAGTAGAATCAGGGGCTAGAAACTAGCTTGGAAATTTAGATATCTCCGTTGCTACAGATTCCTAGCTCCTAGGGCTCCTGCAGACCACCATATTTTCAGTCCAAGTGCAATCCAGCAAAACATGAGATTGCACTCAGACAAATATTATTTAATGAGGCAGTGCACATGTCCAATTTGCAGAATGCACAATTTGCCTCCATAAATTGGATAGCATCTTGGCCCTTCAAGTCTATAGACCTGTAAAAAAACAAAAAAGACAGTTGCACTCTGAAATGCTAAAGTATGCAAACATTGAATGCAAAAATACATTACTGCTTAAGGAAATATAGGAAAAATTGAAATATTTAGCATACAAAAATGGCCATTTTAATATCTGCCCAGTAGCCACGTCAAGGCATATCTTGTTACTGGCAACCTACACTAAACTGAAGCCTCTCTCTCTGATTTACAAATCTGCATGCCCTTACAAATGGAGGTTTGTAAGCCAGAGAGAGGCTTTAGTTTAGTGTAAGTTCCCAGTAACGAGATACACCTGGACATGGCGACTGGGCAGATATTGAAATGGCCATTTATGTATACTAAATGTCAATTTTTTCCTACATTTCCCTTAAGCAGTAATGCATATCTATATTTTTGCATTCAATATTTGCATGCTTTAGCATTTCACAGTGCAACTGTCTTTTTTTGTTATTATATATCATGTTCAGTGTTGCACCTGTTCAGACTGCATTTTGGGAGTGCCATCAGTCTTTTTGTCTGTGAAACAAAAATCGGACCGCATAAGGATGACATCGAAGCGCAGTCACATTTTTATTGACTGACAGAATGGAGAAGATGGAGAAATATTTCCCTTTATTCTTCTCCAGAAAAATGGGTGTTGCTCCTATCAAATTTTTATGAAACCGATAAGAGTCTGATCAGAGTCAAATAAGCATAATTGGACCGTTTTTCTCAGATGGAGAAAACACAGTTGTGCAACCGTAACCTTAGCAGTAACCATTGTTTTATAAGATATTCAAATAAATTGGATTGGTGAGGAAGGGGACAGGTCATTAGTCTTTCATCTTTAAGGCCTTTACTGGCAGTCGAACAGTGGAGGCTTCAAATCTGTGATGGATCTTTGTCCTGCATAATAATCAGGGTTTTCTTAAAACATGCAGATTTTCTCGTGTCACACTGCTTGAAGAAAGAGTCTTCTAAAAACTGGCAGGAGGTTTGGGAGTCGATTTTTGTGTCCATTTTCAACCTGAAAAGGTCCAACTGGCTCCTCTGTAATAATACCAGCCCATAGCAGTTCCCGCCTCCGCCTTGCTGCTGTCTTGAGTCTAAGTGGTGATCTTTGCTGGTTTCTGATCTAGCCACAAGCCCATTTGGTCCATCAAAAGTCCCTTTCATCTCATCAGTCCATAAAACCTTTGAAAACTCTCTCTTCAGATATTTCTTGGCCCAGTCTTGATGTTTCCCCTTCTGTGTCTTGTTCAATGATGGTCAGTTTCAGCCTTCTTACCTCGGCCGTGTCTCTGAGGACTGAACACCTTGTTCTTCTGGGGCTACTGGGAGTTCGTAGTTCTGGAGTATGACAACACTGGAGGATAATGGACTCCTGGTCACTTCACGTTTGATTCTGCTCAAACTTTTGAAGTGACCGTTTGTCTTTTTTTCGCAACACGCTGTTTGCGATGCTTTTGACTGTTTCCAACAAAACTTTTCCCTTTTCTGTAATCACACCCCAATATCTTAGGAATTTCAAGAGTGCTGCGTTCCTCAGCATGTCTTTTTAACTGTTTTATACTTTTCTGAATCAGTGACATCTCTCTTGGCAACTTTTGCCTGAGGAAAACAAGCTGCCTAATAATTCTGCACAATTTGATAAAGGTTGTTGTATCCTTAGGTTGCATCCTGCCTCATTACACACATACACATCACCTGATCTGCTTCATCCAATCAGCATTCTCGCTTATGCAGCTTGGAGTTTGAAAATCTGCATAAAAATGATGATATGGTGAAAACAATCACCTGCCTAATAATTGTGCACAAAGTGTATATTGTTTAAAGGGAACCTGTCAGGTCCAATATGCACTGAGAACCACGAGCAGTTCTGGGTGCATATTGCTAATCCCTACCTAACCGTCCCTGTATACACTAGCATAGTTTAGAAAAAGTATTTCTAAATATCTTTTATCGTATGCTAATGAGCTCGGGGACTAGTCCCAAGGGCTTTGCTTCCCTTGCTAGTCGGCCTCATTAGCATGTTAGTGCTAACATATTAATGAATTCGTAGCATCAGAGGATGATCTCACTCACCTCTCCATCGCCATTGCCACCCGACACTGGACTTCGGAGTTTCGGTCATGCGCTCTATGAAGCCGGGTGTACTCTTCACGGCTTCAAACTGAAGTAGTACGCGTGACTGAAACTCCGGGGTCATGCGCACTGAGCTGAAATCCAGCGTAAGGCAGCGATGGCAGCTGAGAAGTGAGTGAGATCATCCTCTGATCAAAGGTAGGAAGTACAACAGCTGTTATGCTCGGGGGTGTAGGCGGGAATGTAACCACTAGACCAGCATTGGTTCACCTGATGAGTCTGAGTAGGCGCACACCGGTTATTCACCAGAGCCTCTGATGGTGAGGTTGGGCTTGGCTGCTGGTAGCCACCAGTTGCTACTCAGGGAGACACGGTACTGCGGCAGCTGGCCCCACTGGTAGGGCTACGGACACTGAAAGTCTTTATAAGGCTATGTGCGCACGTGTGCGTAATTCATGCAGTTACGCTGCGCTTTGTAGCGCAGCGTAACTGCATGCGTCTTGTGTCCCCTGCACAGTCTATGGAGATTGTGCAGGGGCCGTGCGCACGTGGCGTTTTAGAGCGCAGCGCTTCGGCTTCTGCCGAAGCGGTGCGTTCTAAGAAGTGACATGTCACTTCTTCCGTGCGCTTTGCCGGCAGCTCCTGCTCTGTCTATGGCAGTAGCTGCAGGCAGAGCGCATGGAATCGGCTTTTTTTTTTTTTCACTGCGAACATTTCTGCAGCGATTTAAAGCGCACATGTGCTCTTCAGATCGCTGCAGAAATTTCTGCAGTGACTGTACGCAACGTGCGCACATAGCCTTATGGTCAAGAGGTAAATACACATCAGACAGCTTGATGCATATTGACCATTATCTACTAATTTTCTATTTTTACTTGTCAAATGTTGACATTTATTCTTGCAATATTATTTTGGTTTACTTTATACATAAACAGGTGTATTATATTTTGATTATTTAGAAAACGTATTTATTTGTAAATTAAAGAAAGATGAATGCATTAAAATGACTGAAAATAACTAATTACAACTTGTGATTTCTTAATTAGGATTCAGTAATACTAATTGGGTTAGATTTGCTTATTTTGTAGCAATTAACCTTATGTTACCAATTGTAAATCATAATCTATAATGGCAAGCTGGTTGCATTCTGTTCTTCGCTACGCCAAAATGCTCTTAGTCCAGTCTTAAAAGAAAGTCCCACCTACTAAGGAAAAGACGTTTCTGAAAACACAAATGTAAGACATCTGGATCTATAGATTTTTTATGAATATTCACTGCTTCCCCCACCCACAATCTGTGACAACGTCTGTGATTGGATGCAGTCAGACTGCGCTCTCACACCCTGTATCGGTGTCTGTGTTTGGTTGCTCTCTCGGTAGTTGTCTAGACCCCTGAAGTAGAGTTTAAAATTAAATAAATAATGGAAAAAGTTACGTGTGGTCCCCGTATTTTAACACCCAGTGCAGCCCCCAGCTATGTGCTTTATCTTGGCTGTGTACCAAAATACGAGGAACCCCATGTGTTTTTTTTAAGTTATTTAAATAATAAAATTAAAAAAAAAAAAAAAAAAAAAAAAAGGGCATGTGGTCCCCCCAATTGGGATGCCCAGCCAAGATAATGCAGACAGCTCGGGGCTGGTATTCTCAACATTTTTTATTACCGTGAAGTAGTGAACTGAAGAACTTTTGTAAAATGAGCACAACGTCATTGTTTGTATTCCTGTTTGAAACGATAGGCCCATATCGGTCCCATAAATTAAAGCGTTATTCTGGTAATCTATTGTTTCAGAACATTTGATGCTCTGTTTTAAAAATTGATATCCATGGTTATTGCTTTGGTGATTTATTATTCTCTGCTCTGATGAAAACGACGGACTGAATGCTGCCTTTCCCGTAAACCCTAAACAAGTTAAAAACACATATCTGCAGATATCTACTTAGCAGGGCTTTAATCTGTTGTGTTCTTTCCATACTTGGAACATTCCTCCCATTATCATGGTGCAGGTTGATAAATAATTGCTACAGTGTTTTAAATAAAGCATTTATCTACAATTAAAAGCCGCAGTCTATCTGACCTCTTCTGTCTATGACTAATAGAGTTGTCCGAGAAACATGGGGCAGGATAAATAACATTGACCTCAAACCTATCAGTGCACAGAAGTATTGTAGCTCGTAGACCAAATTTATTATCCCCTTACACAAGAGTTGTTCTGCTTGTTGTCATTTTCACAATCTAGAATTTGGAAGTGATAATCAGAAATTCTGCTGGCAATCGCGAAATTGTATGCAATAATACAATGGTCATATTGTATGCAATGCATTTCACGTTATTCTAAATTGAAAAGACTGTAAATGATTTAGAAAACAAACTGTGATGGACACTGAGCTGTTAAGCGGATTTTTTATGATTTTCAGTATTGTATATGCCAGTGTTGCTTGATAGCAACACTAAATTGACAGCATAGTCACCAGTTCCTTGTAAGGCTATGTGCGGACGTTGAGTATTTGCTTAAATATCTGCACCGTTTCTGCATCTCTTGTTGGGAAAAAATGTAGCACAAAAACTTGTATTTTTACCTCGTTTTTTATACATTTTTGCCGCATTTTTTATACACTTTTGCCCCGTTTTTTATACATTTTTGTCGCGTATTTTTTATACATTTTTGCCTCATTTTTTATACATTTTTGCCTCATTTTTTATGCATTTTTGCAGGCTTTTTTCCCCCATTGCTATCAATGGTGAAAAACACTGAAAAAATTGACATGCTGCAGATTATATTCTGCACCAAATCTGCAATGAAAAAACTCAACATATAAACTACACTTCAGAATTCTCATTGACTTTGCTGGCATCAGCATTTGCTTGCAGTTATGTGACAAAGTTGCACTAAAAAAAAAAGCAATCAAAAAAAACTCTGTGTGCAGCTGTATTATGTCGTGAAACTGAAATGGCAAAGAAGAGGAGCGCAAATGGTGTCTTATCTGGTGGTACCAGAAAGAATTTAATTAGGTGCACTAACCTGGTGCGGTTGTGTGATAGGCACAACCACTATAACCATCTGTTGTGGAAGGCCACTGCAAAACCCTGGAAGATGGCGTTGGAGTAGATGGAAGAAAAGGATCTATCCACGCTGCCAGAAGATCACTGAAAATCAACGGGGATTAAGACATCGGATTTTATTGTTCTACACATTTCGGAGCTGTAAAGCCCCTTCCTCAGGAACAAAAATCAACAATGTACATTATTGATTTTTGTTCCTGAGGAAGGTGTTTTACAGCTCAGAAAAGCGTAGAACAACAAAATCCGATGTCTTAATCCCCGTTGATCTTCAGTGTTCTTCTTTGCGCAGTGCGGATAGATCCTTTTCTTCCATCTCCTCCAACACACATATTGCAAGGGATGGTATAGCAGGATTGAAGTTGTGACAATCTGTGCAGAAGGTGGCTCCATTTTATTTTTTCTTGCACCATCAGTGTCTTTCCGGGCACCATATAGGTACTACCACTGGGGCAATTTTGCTCGTATTGGGCTGATATTTTTTTACTCAGCAGCTGGACAGGAGAAGTGCTTTGCCTTGATTCCTTCATTTTCCTGTGTAGCAAGGCCGATTGTACCCTCTGCTTTTCCAATGCCTTCACTTACCTTGACCGCCAGTGCACTAGTTAATCAGTTATTGGTATTCCCACAATTATTTATTCTAATACATGAACCAATATTACATAAGTCAAGTCATAGCTCAAAATGAATGTCTGTCTTTTTCATGTTTAGTCATATTTTTGATACTTTACTCAGCATGAAAGATAAAAAAGCAAGTGATGCAGCGTTCTAGATAATCATTCGGATTTGCATTCCAAAATCTTGATTTACTAATAGTTTTTTTGACTAACCCACCCACCTAAACTTGTCATACAAAAGAATAGGATGCCACTGCCTATAATGAGATCCACTTACTAATTTTCTTTCATACAAGGGTCATTGTTTCACCCTGGAAAGGTGGCCATTAAAAAAGTGGATCGCTTTATGCAACTCTGGTCCATGGAACAGGTCAGTGCGTACTGGCCATAGACAGGTGCAGCTCAAATTTCCAGGGTTTCTTGGTTCATCCTTGCGGCATCTGATTCTGCAGCCTGGCGTGACATGATCTCTGTGGCCCACAGGTGACATTTCGCCAGCCAAAGTAATCATAAGAGGAGCCTTGGATCCCAAATGGAAAAGAAATTTGCACAGCTACTTTCCTTGGCCAGAAAACACTGACCTAGACCATGGACCGGTGTTGCCCAAGAAATCCGATTATCTCTAGTGGGTCTCTTAAAGACATGTCTGCTGAGATCAGCGTGATCTTTTTGCTGAGACTAGAGATGAAGATATTGATTCACGTAGGATCAAATTTGAGTTAATCTTCCGGAAATTTGTGGTGTTATGCTAATTTTTGCTTTTTGGGTCGCAAAAAAAAACAAAACAAAAGTTTGCATGGCACCATTTCTCACATTGCTCAAGTCATGTGTCCGAACCTTTAAGAGTTTGTCCACTACGTTTACATTGATGGCCTCTCCTTAGAATGATATCAATGTCTGATCGGTTGGCGTCCGACACTGCACACCACTGCTGATCAGTGGCGGTGGCAGCCCAAAATGCTCAGTTCCGGAGCTGCTCTGTCTTCGATAGTGGCCGTGCCCGGGTACTGCACATCCGCCTCCTATTGAGACCAATAGAAGGTGGATGTGCAGTATCCGTCCGCAGCCACTATCAGAAGACAGAGCTTGGCCTGAGCTGAGCTTTTCCGGCTGCCTGTTGCCGTCACCGGGGCCGAGAACAGCTGATCGACGGGGGTCCAGGGTATCAGACATTGATGACCTATCCTAAGGATAGGCCATCAATGTAAAAGTAGTGGACAATTTCTTTAATGTTCAACCACCTAACTGTGCAAAGGAAAGCACATAAAATGGTCTGTAATGCAGAACCCATTCAATTCTATGGCCCATACGTTACCTCTTGGTGCCTGTTGTTTTTCATGTAATACAAGGTGCATGATCATAAATAATAATTTAATCCGGTTTTCTCGATAACACATTGAAAAAAAGGGGCGAGATGTTGATCTTTCTGAGTAGATGGGGAATTCTATTTGCATATACATGTACTGCAACCTGACTCATTAACTCTATGTATCCTTTTACAAATCTCTTTACAAAAAATAAAATTATGAGATTAATAAACTTACAGAAAATTTATTTAGCAAACAAAATGGCCATAGAAGTTTATAGTTGCACTAATTAGTTTCCTTCATTACTATGTTATTACCATGTCAGTCGAGTACAGCTTTTAATGCGGCACTTTCTTTTCTTTTTTTTTGCTGCTGATATTTTAAAACTTTTTTTTAATTTCCCCTAAGAATAATTCTGTTCCCGATTAATAATGTCAGAGAAACGACACAGAATTTCTAAATAGAAAACTTCTATATTTATTTGTACAACAAATAAAGATGAATGCATTAAAATGACTCTGAAAATAACTAATTACAACTTGTGATTTCCTAATTAGGATTCAGTAATACTAATTGGGTTAGATTTGCTTATTTTGTAGCAATTAACCTTATGTTGCCAATTGTAAATCATAATATATAATGGCAAGATGGTTGCATTCTGTTCTTCGCTACGCCAAAATGCTGTCTTAGTCCAGTCTTAGAAGAAAGTGCCATCTACCACTGAAGAAGGGAAAGACCCGTTTCTGAAGAAATTAAGTTTAGACCTCTGGAGCGTTCGATTTTTAATGTTTGCTACTTATAATGACGTGGGACACTAGATTTTGAAGGATTTGCTTTCCTAGGTATAGGAAAGGGGATCCTTTGTTCTATAAGACACGTGGTCTTACAAGGAATTTCTGGAACATACTGTAACCTCAGTGTTTCCTTATGAAAAATAAGTCCATGGATGACCTTGTGACCATTACACGTATATCCATCAGGTCTGTTTTTTGTGATGGTCATAATATCATATGTGGTCTTCTCTTTCATACTGTGTTATCAAGGTTACGGCTGCATATGTTTGGTCCAGTGTATGATGCCGGCTTAGGAGATAAACCTACTTGATGCTCGCTGTACAGCATCTGCCTATATCCACAGCGATGTGAGCTGAGCTCGGCTCGCTGCTGTTAACCACTCTAAATGCTGCTGTCAATTACTAATGGAGCAGGCTCTGTTAGCGTGTGTTCTCTGTCTTGCACCACTTTTGCACATATACGTGACAGACAACCGAACGTAGTCGACTACGTTCGGGTGTCCGTCTACAGAAAATGTATATGTGCAAAATTGGTGCAAGACAGAGAACACGCTAATGGAGCCTGCTCCTTTATAGTCAATGGCCCTGTCTGCGCATGTGTCCGAAACACGTTTTGCGGGGTGGGGGAGGTCGGTTCGGACGGATGCCCCGATGGGACCACTGAACATAAGTAAAAACGCAGTATGAAAGTACATATAGGAAAAATGAGTCATTATGCAATAAAATATTTTTTACAAAAGTATCAAAATTATTTTGTTAGAGATCTAAAACACATATTATAAACAGCACATGCAGGGTCTCCAAGTGATGAAAATAGCCCGAAAAAAACTGGTCTTCACCATGGACTACATAATTAATTACCTAGTGGCACATTATATATTGGGATTTTATTGACCTCACTTGATTACACAATATTAACTCAAAAAAATGTTTTTGCAGTGTGAAAGTAGCCCAATAGTGGTATTTAAAGAGGACCAACCATCAGTATTTGTATATATAAACCAAAGCCAGTGCTATACTGGCGCTATCATGCTGATTCTATACATACAGTTAGTTGTGAGATCGGATGTATACGTTCTGAAATATAGGCAAGTAAAGTTTGTGAAATGCACGGTTATTTGATGAGAGCTGCAACAGAATACCTAATAGGTGGGTCGGGTTTTGCTAGTTATTCCTACCCCTGTCTGCTGGCGTGTCCTTCCTCCCCCTGTTAATACAGGGGTAGGTAGGGAGGAAGGACAGGCAGCAGACAGGGGCGGGAATAGCTAACAAAACTCGACTCACCTATTAGATATTCCGTTGCACCTCTCATCAAATAACAGTGCATTTCACAATCTTTACTTGACTATATTTCACAAACTATACATCCGATCTCACAATTAAAGGTATGTATAGCATCAGCATGATAGCGCCAGTATAGCACTGGCTTTAGTGTATATAGGAAAATCCTCGTGGTTGGTCCTCTTTAAAGCAACACAATTGCAGGGTGCTGTTGGTCTACTGAAAGCCCTGTGCTTGCCATGACAGTGCTGCTATGAAATCAGCCTGTAGTTTGGCTTTATAGGAGATCTAGACTTTTAATATATAATGCACTACTGCCAAATTAAGTGAAAATAAAGTAAAAAATAAAAACATCCTTTAAGGATATAAAATAAATATAAAAAACAATCACCTCCACTTTCCCCCATTAAAATAAACCAATTGAAAACATAAACATGTGGCCTCTCTAACAGTCTGATCTACAGAATATCACAAAAGTGAGTACACCCCTCACATGTTTGTAAATATTTTATCGTATATCTTTTCATGGGATAACACTGAAGATCTGACACCTGATACAAATGTACAGTAGTCAGTGTGCAACTTGTAAAACAGTGTAAATTTGATGCCCTCTAAATAACCCAACACACAGGCATTAATGTCTAAACCTCTGGCAACAAAAGTGAGTACATCTCTAAGTAAAAATGGCCAAATTGTGCCCAAAGTGTCAATATTTTGTGTGGCCACCATTATTTTCAAGCACTGCCTTAACTCTCTAGAGCATGGAGTTCACTAGAGCTTCACAGGAGCCACTGGATCCTCTTCCATCCTCCATGATGACATCACGGAGCTGGTGGATGTTAGAGACCTTGCGCTCCTCCACCTTCCATTTGAGGAGGCCCCACAGATTCTCCATAGGTTTTAGGTCTTAAGACATGCTTGTCCAGACCAGCACCTTTACCCTCAGTTTCTTTAACAAAGCAGTGGCCGTCTTGGAGGTGTGTTTGAGTCGTTATCATGTTGGAATACTGCCCTGCGGCACAGTTTCTGAAGGGAGAAGATCATGCTCTGCTTCAGTATGTCACATTACATGTTGGCATTCATG
This sequence comes from Anomaloglossus baeobatrachus, assembly GCF_048569485.1. Classification (NCBI taxonomy): domain Eukaryota; kingdom Metazoa; phylum Chordata; class Amphibia; order Anura; family Aromobatidae; genus Anomaloglossus; species Anomaloglossus baeobatrachus. The sequence goes on from NC_134358.1 coordinate 88,081,337, forward strand.
GTTCCTTCAATGACCTGTAGCTCCTCACAGCCGGCAGCACTTTCCCAACCCTAAACCATGATACTCCTACCACTCTGCTTAACCTAATATGACGCTGAGCACGTGCACTCAACTTCTTTGGTCGACTATAGCGAGTCCTTTTCTGAGTGGAACCAGTTAAACTGCTATATAGTCTTGATCACCGTGCTACAGCTCAGTTTCAGGGTGCTGGCAATTTTCTTATAGCCTAGGCCATCTTTATGTAGCATACCAGACTTAAGCTTAACAAAAAAACCCATGGGGCAGACATTAATAGCTCTATATTAGGGAAAAATTAGTTCTCACTTTCACCTATGACAATCAGACTAGTTCCCTTGATCAGCATCCCATAATCTAGTACCCATAACCTGTAATATTTTATTTTTGAAGAAAGGCATCCAGGTCCTTCTTGAATTTTAGTAGTGAATTAATTATTACATCATGTGGCAGAGAGTTCCATAGTCTCACTACGTCTGTGATGATGATTAAAGGCCACTTTACACGCTGCGATATCGCTAGCGAGCGTGCCCGTCGTTCAGGCAAATCGCTGCCCGTGGCGCACAATATCGTTAGGCCCTGTCACACATACTTACCTTCCCTGCGACGTCGCTGTGGCCAGCAAACCGCCTCCTTTCTAAGGGGGCAGTTTGTGCGACGTCACAGCGACATCACACGGCAGGCAGCCAATGGAAATGGAGGGGCGGAGAGCAGCCGAAGGAAAGACACGCCCACCTTGTTGCCGGAGGACGCAGGTAAGCTGTTGTTCATGGTTCCTGGGGTGTCACATGTAGCGATGTGTGCTGCCTCAGGAACGACGAACAACCTGAGTCCAAAAGCAGCAACGATAATCGGGATTAGAACGACCAGAGAACGATCAATGATAAGGTGAATATTTTTGATAGTTAGCAGTCATTTCTACGGTACGTTTCACACGCAACGATGTCGCTAATGAGGCCGGATGTGCGTCACGAATTCTGTGACCCCCAACGACATCTCGTTAGTGTTCTTTCCGCTAGACATAGGTGATGCCCTCTTGTCACTATCGATAGCCTAGGTGTAAATAGATCAATATACAGATCTACAGTACTGTCCCATTGTAATAAGATTGCGCCTAAGCCTTCGTTTTTCCAAACTATATAACCCTTACCTGTCTTGGTATTGCACTGCACCCAGTCCCTTAATAACTTTGGTTGGTCTTCTCTGCACCCTCTCATGTTGTACTATGTCCTTTTCATATACTGGAGCCCAAAATAGTACACAGTATTCTATGTATTCTTAGGATATGTCATCAATATCAAATTCGAGAGGGTCCACTGCTTGGAACCCACACCAATCAGCAGCTAGCAACAGTCTCCGTTGGCGGGTGTAACCAGCGTATGGAGTGGAACCTCACCGCTTCATCACATTGTTTAATGGTCACTCCCGTGTACTGCAGCTCATCTCCTATTCACTGAACAAAACAGACCTGCAGTACCTGAAAGTAGCCACCAAACCATGTGATGAGGCCGTGGAGTTCCTCTCTGTTAACTCTTTACACTCAGCCACCAGAGATTCTACCAGCTGGTGCTTGGACGTGCCATGTAGTGGAAAACCACTTTAAAAGACTGTCAGCACAGAATGACTGTTAAAACCAAGCACAGACGCTTGGTGCATCATGGCATGGCCAAACATTTAAGTTCACCTTCCAACCTGCTTGTTTTCCCTCTATCTCCGCTCTTTCCCCCTCTTTAATTGACAGCTCTGGCTTCATAAAACCTGAGAGGGATGGAGATAAATGGAAGACAAGCAGGCGGAGAGGGGCACTTACATGTTTGGCCTCGCCGTGATGCTGATAGTCCCTTCAATGTTCAATATGTTTGCAATGTTTTAACTAGACCCGATCCAGTGATATTTTGCTTAGATTGCATGTTTTGATTCTCTGTGGGATTACGATGCCAATGTTTCCAGTTTAGTGATAGTAGTTCTGCAGTTTTCTGAAAATATACAATTAAACATCTATTGCCCTGTAGCGCTGGGCCATAAAGTGGTATCCATGACAGTTGTGCTTTGAGAAGTAACAATTATCACTATCTGCCAGCTTGAAGCCTCAATCAAGGAAGAATAGACACAGAACAGCAATTTATTTTTTTTTGTTTTATTTCTTTATTCTAGTAATACCCCTACACTTTTTTGTATCTTATCAACACATCTACTTGTAGAAGTTTACACAATCCTGTGCCTGAAGCTAATGATGCCTGTAAATCCACCTGTCCCCCCACTACTCCCCGACCTCTCCTCTCTGCCAATCCCTTCACTGTCTTCCCATTGCCCAACAACTCCAGTTCAAAACACTAACCATGACATTCAAAGCCATCCACAACCTGTCTCCTCCCTACATCTGTGACCTAATCTCCCGGTACTTACCTGCACGTAACCTTCGATCCTCACAAGATCTCCTCCTCTGCTCCCCTCTCATCTCCTCTTCCCACCATCGCATCCAAGATTTCTCCCGTGCCTCCCCCATACTCTGGAATGCTCTGCCACAGCATATCAGACTCTCGCCCACCTTTACAAGCTTCAAAAGGAACCTGAAGACCCACCTCTTCCGACAAGCCTACAACCTGCCGTAACCCTCAGTCTGATATAATGCCGCACAACCAGCTCTACCCTAACCGTCTGTATCCTCACCTATCCCTTGTAGACTGAGAGTCTTCGTGGGCAGGGACCTCCGTCCTTCTGTACCAGTCTGTGCCTTGTATTATTTATGATTATTGTACCTGCCCCTATTATGTACACCCCTTTCACATGTAAAGCGCCATGGAATCAATGGCGCTATAATAATAATAATAATAATAATAATAATAATAAATTGTTCCAGAAAATAGCAAACGTACCCACACACTAAGACGCTCCTTATTGTAGTACCATCTTTTAGTTACTATCCTGTATCCATCAAGTAATTAAAGGGATATTCCCATGAACAATGTTAGTTTTAAAGTTCATTTAGTCAATAGATCTTGGAATAATAATAAGTTCCACAATCGGATGTGATTAAAAAATTGTTCCAGTGCTGAGATAATTATATATATATATATATATATATATATATATATATATATATATATATGTCCCTGCTATGTAATGTGTAATGGCCGTGTCTGATTGTACAGGGACATGGTCAGATCATACCACATCTCCTGGGCAGGGGAGGTCGGAAATGAGAGTATATAGACATTAGAGTATGGGATCATAGCGGATTCGTTTTGTGAGGTAAAACATTTCCCTGTCTGTTTTTTAAAAATGTTTTACCTCAGAGAATTATGTGTGATCCATTGCTGTAATGTCTATAGACTTTTACTTCCTCCACGGCCCAGGAGCTGTGGTATGATCAGACCATGTCTCTGTACGGTCAGACACGGCCATTACACATTACATAGCAGGGACAGATAATTTATCTTAGCATAGAACATTTTTTTTAATCACATCCAATTGTGGAACTTATTATTATTCCAAGATCTATTGATTAAAATTAACTTTGGGGGAAATCCCTTTAAGTAGTAGTATTGGCTTCAATTTAGAAATTCACATACTGTTGTGCCCATCTCACAGAGTTATCTATAATATTGTGCCAATCACTTGGCAGCAAACATTAGTTCAAGTCATAGTAGTGCACACAGAGTAGTTGCTTGTAATATACTAAACTCCTAGCATTTTAGTGATGTTCTCCTTTGTTAGACGCTGTTGCTCTGGTTTTCTTTGCAGCAGAGACGCTGGACTATGCATGCTCAGTGCGCTCTTCTGGCTAGCCTTGCAGACTACTATTTCCTTTGTACAATCAGAGAGCCTGGTTAGTGGCTGACTTGATAGCTATTAAGTGTTTTGAGTGCACAATGTAGGTTTGTCTCGTCGTGCCAATTGTTGTTTCTTTACTGGTACGTTTTATTTAGAATTTTTTCTGAAATCCGGATTTTACTGTTGCTCCTGCTATGGCCTTCATTTTTGGATGGTTTGACTCTTCGCTTTTCTTAGAGGTCTTTACAGAGTGGCTTGTGAAAGTCGGCCTGTAAAAGCCTCACGAGTTTATGAAAACCATTACCTGATGCTGTATCCATTGTAGCCCTACATTATACACACAGATAAGGGACATTCTCATCATACAGAGCAGTTGACCTCTTACTGCAGTGTCTTCCCCACTTCTGATCTATATGTTGTATAGTGAGACATTACCAAGAGTTCAATGTATCCTGGACATTTGTTTGACGTGAGTTCTGGGAGATCTGCTAGAAACAGATGTCTCCCACCCCACATTATGCCTTCGCTGATTGTAATGTTCCCCAGGCGAGCACAAGATTAGTGAATTCCACTGGACTGAAGGTACCGATCACTGCCTGGAGGAGCAAACTAGAATAGCTACCGAGTGTTCACTAAAGCCACCGGAAGTGACGATAGATACACACCCGAGATAAATGGTACCTCGGCAGGCTGGCGCCACAGATATGGACACAGTCTTTGATAGCAGAAGCAGCAGCTGGTGTCGTTGATTCAGCCGGGATGGATGGATGTAGTAGCAGTGGCCGGTATGGATAGTTGTAGCAGCAGCGACTGGTATTGGAAGAACGGCCCTCATGGATAGTTGCAGCAGCAGGTGTTGTAGGAGTGGACGGAGAGGATACTTGCAGCAGTGGATATCATGGAAGCGGCTGGCGTGGATAGTTGCAGCAGCGGACTTGTAATGACTGAAACACAGATAGAAATCAGCAACAGCACAGTAACAGCAGCACACAAAGGGACCTGAGAACTAGCAACATAAAGAACTCATTGCCCAGCCACCTACCTTAAGGGGAAGGTGCCTTAAATACCTAATACCTCTCACCCATATGCTGAGAGGCACTTCCGAGTCAGGGCATACTCACCTTTTAAGGAAAGGGGTTTGTCCACATGTGCTCCCGAAGGACATTCTTGGAAGACCTGTGTGGCGTGCGCAGGCCTCGGGTAAGAGCAGCAGGGACTGGGGACTGAGCAGTAGCCGCTGGGCAGCCGGGAATGTGAGAGTGCCTGCATCCCCGCTGGGGGAGCCGGAAAGGACAGTGTAGGGATACCAGTACAGGTGTTACACTAACACAATAGTGTCCAAATGATGGTCACAAAATGAATACCACTAATATGTATTTGGTCATTAAAATAAAATAGATACTTATTTAGTAGTCTTGGAACTGTGGATGACAATCATAGGATTGTATATTTTTTCTTTAAGAAGGAGTTGACAAGTTTTATACAAGAGCAAAAATGTGCGCCATGGTTGAACATGTTGAACAATATTATGCCATTTTTGCCTTGCCTGACAAGGAGACACGACCTTGCTGGTAAGTGGCGTGACTGAAAATATACCATTCACCCAAAAAAGTGGGCCAAATTTTTAATTAAAATTTCTGGCACGGGCAAGCCAACTAATAGGTCGTGTAAAGATGTGACATATTTATGAAATAGCCTATATATTGTACGACTGTCTAGTCTAAGTTTAAAAGTCTAAAGGCCGCTTTACACGCTGCGACATCGCTAGCGATTGCACCCCCCCTCGTCGTTGTAACGATATGTGGTGATCGCTGCCGTAGCGAACATTATCTCTACGGCAACGTCACACGAACATACCTGTGCAGCAACGTCGCTGTGACCGCCGAACAATCCCTCCCTCAAGGGGGAGGTGCATTCAGCGTCACAGCGACGTCACCGCAACGTCACGAAACAGCCGGCCAATAGAAGCGGAGGGGCGGAGATGAGCGGGATGTAACATCCCGCCCACCTCCTTCCTTCCGCATTGCCGGTGGAGGCAGGTAAAGAGATGTTCGTCGTTCCTGTGGTGTCACACATAGCGATGTGTGCTGCCGCAGGACCGACAAACAACATCGTACAGTACAATACTGTACCACACAATAGCCTTATATTAATGTGGCGCCCTGGACTAGCCAGGTCATCACAGGTAACACACAAACACCCCCACCCCCATTAGGCAGTAACATTAGCCAAACATAAAACCCTTGTTGCCTCCCTCCAGGGTCTTATGTCCACACCAGGTGGGGAGGAGCCAAGCGGTTGGCCCCACCCACCGAGGAGTTCACTGGCCTGGAGGCGGGAAAAGTGTCAGTTAGAAGTTGGAGATTGAAGTGAGAGGAGGTTGAAGGGAAGAGTGTCTGGGTTTGGGGCCCAGGCACTGACAACAAGGTTGGCAGACGGTGGTGGCCGTCTGCAGGAGTGGTGAATCGACGCATAACCGTAGGACCGGGGTCGGGCGTTGGCCCGCCGGTACCGACCGGGCAGCGAAGTGAAGCCAGCACACACAGGCAAGGCCATCGGACCCCGACTAGGCTTGGAGTCGCCGTCAACAGTCAAATCCGAGTGTGACAGGAACCCCAGGGGTTTCCTAACAGCCAAAGACCCGATAGAAGGCAACCGTCCGCACCGTGAGGGTATACAGCTACCGCCTAAGGCTAGAGACCCAAGGGCCAGCGCCTGCGAGCAAACAGGCTCCTCCGGCATCCATACACCGGGGAGCGGACTACCGTTGGGGATCCACCGTAGTCAAACAAGTACACAAAGGTGCAGGGAAAGACAGCCGCCATCACCTGTCCGGGGAGAGACACTGCAGCCGGCTGCGGGACCCGTTCATCCAGCCGTTTGGTTTACTGAGGACTTTGTGCATCTCTTACTGAGTGAGTACACCCGTTCCATCCGGCACCGCGCCGCGCTGTCCCTGCAACCCTGCACTTCACCAATCCTGCCTCCCCGTCACACCACCGGGACCACCGACCCCTACCCACGGAGGGGGGAAGCAACATCCCAGCTGCTCCCTACCATCGCTCCCGGGATCCCAGTCACCAGCAGCAGTGGTGTCTGCCTTCACCACAACCCGTGGGTGGCGTCACGGACTAAATCCCCCAAACCAACCACCCCTTTCACTCACGGGCGAGGAGCGCCGCTCGAGTTCCCGGATCCGGCCCACCGCTCGAGCCACCGAGCAGCAGCAGCCGCAGCAGCGCCGGACCCGAGCGTTAGCGAGCGCGGCAGCGGCGTCCTCCCCGCCCGCGACATTAAAGCTCCAGAAGCAAGGACTAGGGGAAACTATATGCAACTGGGTAAGGAATTGGCTAAAAGATAGGAAACAAAGAGTAGTCATAAATGGTACATTCTCTACATTGGCTGCAGTCAGCAGTGGGGTGCCGCAGGGATCTGTGCTAGGACTGATTCTTTTTAATCTCTTTATTAATGACCTTGTGGATGAGATTGATAGTAAAGTGTCAGTCTTTGCTGATGACACCAAACTATGTAGGATATTAAAAACTGACCTTGATAGTACAATATTACAAAAAGATCTGGATAAGATGTCAGAATGGGCAGATACTTGGCAAATGAGATTTAATGTTGATAACTGTAAAGTAATGCACCTAGGACGGAGCAATCCTATAACTGCGTATACATTACATGGAAGTAAACTCGGGACTACAGAACAGGAGAAGGACTTTGGTATTCTGATTACAAATAAGCTGAGCAGCAGCACTCAATGTCAGGCAGCAGCTGCAAAAGCAAACAAGATTCTAGGGTGTATAAAAAGAGAGATTAGATCCCATGATCCCAACGTATTGTTACCCCTCTATAAATCACTTGTAAGGCCACATCTGGAATATGGGAACCAGTTTTGGGCTCCACATTTTAAAAAGGACATTCAGAAGTTAGAGTCAGTTCAAAGGTGGGTAACTAGACTGCTACAAGTAATGGAAGGCCTCCCATATGATGAGAGGTTGAAAACGTTAGATATGTTTAGCTTAGAAAAAAGACGTCTCAGGAGATCTCCTTTATATGTAGAAATACATGTGTGGTCAATATAAAGGACTGGCACATGACTTATTTCTTCCAAAAACAATACTAAGGACCAGGGGGCACTCACTGCGAGTGGAGGAAAAGCGAATCCGGCAGCTAAATAGGGAAGGGTTCTTTACAGTTAGAGCAGTCAGACTGTGGAATGCCGACCACAAGAGGTAGTAATGGCAGATACTATAACTACTTTTAAAAAAGGGCTGGATGCTTTCCTCAGTGCACACAACATTGTTGGTTATAAATGACTTAGTGACCAAATGTAGAACTGGTGGAGGAAGGTTGAACTAGATGGACCTAGGTCTTTTTTCAACCTAAGTAACTATGTAACTATGACAGCAGCAACAATATTAAGGAAATGAGCACGTGTCAACGAGCAACGATTTTTCACCTTTTTGTGCTTGTTGATCGTCTCTCATTTGTGTCACACGCTGCAATGTCGGTAATGGCGCCGGATGTGCGTCACTACCGACGTGACCACGACGATATAACGTTACCGATATCACAGCATGTAAAGCCCCCTTAAGTCTAAAAATTAGACCGTATTGATTAATGTGGGCATATTTATCATGGTGAAAAGTGTGATCTGGAGGTACCACTTACTGGCAATTTTTCTTAGTGGCTTAGTATATGTTAATATGTTCTCCAATTCCCTTATCTCATGTTAAGATTTTATTCTTAGAATCTTATGATAAAATGTATATAATTTGTAGATGCGCCGTCCCTTTAATAAGACGTACGTGTCTGCATCCAGACTATTACCCTGTGTACGGCGTTTGGACATGAGCGGGTTGTTCACACCTCGCCAGCATTTGCATTTTGAAGGCAATCAGAGGCAGTTCTTATCTTTCTTTCTTCCTTAATCACTGTTGCTCTGGGAGATTCTGTGGCGTTCTTCCAAGATCACGTCCGATCCAAGTTTGTGTGTTTTGGAGAGAAAAAGAGAATTGAGATTGATTGCCATCATCAACCAGTGTGTGCCATTATACCATTTCCCCTGTGGATGCATTGGCATAGGCAACATGGATATCAAAGCAGCAGGTTGCTTGGCATCACGAGTGGCAGCTTCGCGGCTGGAGCATCTGCACGCCTGCCATGTAGAGATGGGAAGAAGCTCTGCTTATCTCTCACATTCACCGCGCCTCTGGCTGTATTAACTCTCTGGTAACGACATCAAATGCTGTACAGTACATTAAGTAGTAAACATTGCGATAACTGTGAAATAATAGGGAAATCATATGTTACAAATTACCAACAATTGGACTGCACAGAGACAGACGAGTAATTCTTTTTTCAGCACTGGACATGATACTCGTGAATGAAAAATAGCTAAAAATAAACAACTTTTTTTGTAAAATGCATTTATTTAAAGGGGAGAATAGTATATGTGCATAGAAAAATTAGTGCTATTGGATATAGTTACAAAATACAGATGACGTTACCATTTTTTTACATCATTATAACGGTCTTCTATACCCAAACTATCTATGTACACCATCCCAGACATCTAGGTTACACTAGCTACATGACGTGATATATAGGTACTGTAATTAACATGAAAATAACTTGCACCAGCTACAGTCTTGAGGCCCAGTCACACTAAACAACTTACCAGCGATCCCAACAATGATACAACCTGATAGGGATCGCTGGTAAGTTGCTAGGAGGTCGCTGGTGAGATGTCACACTAAGCAACGCTCCAGCGATCCCACCAGCAACCTGACCTGGCAGGGATCGCTGTAGCGTCGCTACACGGGTTGCTGGTGAGCTGTCACACAAGCAGATCTCACCAGCAACCAGTGACCAGCCCCCAACCAGCAGCGCCGCGTGGAAGCATGCTGCGCTTGGTAACTAAGGTAAATATCGGGTAACCAACCCGATATTTACCTTGGTTACCAGCGCACACCGCTTAGTGCTGGCTCCCTGCACACCTAGCCACAGTACACATCGGGTTAATTACCCGATGTGTACTCTGCTCCGTGTGCAGGCAGCAGGAGCCGGCTTCTGCGGACGCTGGTAACCACGGTAAACATCGGGTAACCAAGAAGCCCTTACCTTGGTTACCCGATATTTACCTTCGTTACCAGCGTCCGCCGCTCTCACACTGCCAGTGCCGGCTCCCTGCTGCCTGCACACATAGCCACAGTACACATCGGGTTAATTACCCAATGTGTACTGCAGCTACGTGTGCAGAGAGCAGGAGTCTGCACTGACAGCTGAGAGCGGCGGACGCTGGTAACGAAGGTAAATATCGGATAACCAAGGTAAGGGCTTCTTGGTTACCCGATGTTTACCGTGGTTACCAGCGTCCGCAGAAGCCGGCTCCTGCTCACTGCACATTCAGTTGTTGCTCTGTCGCTGTCACACACAGCGATGTGTGCGTCACAGCGGGAGAGCAACAACTAAAAAATGGCCCAGGACATTCAGCAACAACCAACGACCTCACAGCAGGGGCCAGGTTGTTGCTGGATGTCACACACAGCAACATCGCTAGCAACTTCGCTGCTACGTCACAAAAGTTGTTCCTTAGCAGCGATGTTGCTTAGTGTGACGTGACCTTTGTGATCACAGCAGTATCTGCAATAATTTAAGGCATAAAGGAATTGGAGATAAGGAATTGTAATGTGAGCTAGCAGGGCTTTTAAGGATCAGACTGCAACTTTACATTATTAATAATAATAATAATAATAATAATATTATTCCTTATAGCGCCATTTATTCCATGGCGCTTTACAAGTGAAATGGGTCTACATAAAAACTAGTACAATAATCATTAACAGTACAAAATAGACTGGTACAGGAGGAGAGAGGACCCTGCTCGCGAGGGCTCACAGTCTACAGGGAATAGGTGAGGGTACAATAGGTGAGGACAGAGCTGTTTGCGCAGTGGTGTGCTATATTTATATCCCTGCCTATCAGTCCCAGCCTATAGTGGCATAGATAAAGAGATCTTTAAAAAAAGTTTTTCTAAAGATCCCACATGATATGCTACTGAGGCCAGGAAATAGTCGCAAGGGTGTTAGTTCCCTTGGCTAGTCGACCTGCTTTGCATGTAAGCACGCCCCTGTGGCCGTCCTAACATGCTAATGAATGCGCAGCATGAGAGGATGGACCTCTCTGTTGCCATCGCCTTTGGCTCAGTGCGCATCATCCCAGACTTTCGGTCATGCACACTGTAAAGCAGTGTGTACGCGTCCTTGCTTCAAACTTGTGTAGTGCGCACTGAGCTGAAATCCAGGATTCAGACGCGTTGGCAGCGGAAAGGTGAGAGCGACCAACCTCTGATACTGCACATGTATTAGCATGTTAGCACACCCACAGGGGAACTAACACACCAAGGGAACTAACACCCTTGCGACTAGTCACCTGCCTCTTTATCTATTCTACTATAGCCTGGGACAGTTAGGCAGGTATTAGCAATATACAGTTCTGCTGACCCAAAAGTATTGGCACCCCCTTTGTCTTCAATGAAAAAAAAAAAAAAAATTGTCATAAAGCCAAATTGGATATAATTCCACACCAAACATAAAAAAGGGGGGTGGACAAAAGTATTGTCACTGTTTGAAAAATCATGTGATGCTTCTCTAATTTGTGTAATTAACAGCACCTGTAACTTACCTGTGGCACCTAACAGGTGTTGGCAATAACTAAATCACACTTGCAGCCAGTTGACATGGATTAAAGTTGACTCAACCTCTGTCCTGTGTCCTTGTGTGTACCACATTGAGCATGGAGAAAAGAAAGAAGACCAAAGAACTATCTGAGGACTTGAGAATCCAAATTGTGAGGAAGCATGAGCAATCTCAAGGCTACAAGTCCATCTCCAAAGACCTAAAAGTTCCTGTGTCTACGGTGCGCAGTGTCATCAAGAGGTTTAAAGCCCATAGCACTGTGGCTAACCTCCCTAGATGTGGAAGGAAAAGAAAAATTGACGAGAGATTTCAACGCAAGACTGTGCGGATGGTGGATAAAGAACCTCAACTAACATCCAAACAAGTTTAAGCTGCCCTGCAGTCCGAGGGTACAGCAGTGTCAACCCATACTATCCGTCGGCGTCTGAATGAAAAGGGACTGTATGGTAGGATACCCAGGAAGTTCTTATACCCAGGTACTTCTTACCCCGAGACATAAAAACTTCTTATACCCAGGTACTTCTTACCCCGAGTTCTTATACCCAAGTACTTCTTACCCTGAGACATAAAAAAGCCAGGCTGGAGTTTGCCAAAACTTACCTGAGAAAGCCTAAAACGTTTTGGAAGAATATTCTCTTGTCAGATGAGACAAAAGTAGAGCTTTTTGGGAAAAGCCATCAACCTAGAGTTTACAGGAAAAAAAAGAGGCATTCAAAGAAAAGAACACTGTCCCTACAGTCAAACATGGCGGAGGTTCCCTGATGTTTTGGGGTTGCTTTGCTGCCTCTGGCACTGGACTGCTTGACCATGTGCATGGCATTATGAAGTCTGAAGACTACCAACAAATTTTGCAGCATAATGTAGGGCCCAGTACGAGAAAGCTGGGTCTCCCTCAGAGGTCATGAGTCTTCCAGCAGGACAATGACCCAAAACACACTTCAAAAAGCACTAGAAAATGGTTTGATAGAAAGCACTGGAGACTACTAAAGTGGCCAGTAATGAGACCAGACATGAATCCCATAGAACACCTGTGGAGAGATCTCAAAATGGCAGTTTGGAGAAGGCACCCTTCAAATCTCAGGGACCTGGAGCAGTTTGCCAAAGAAGAATGGTCTAAAATTCCAGCAGAGCATTGTAAGAAACTCAGTGATGGTTACCGGAAGCGGTTGTTCGCAGTTATTTTGGCTAAAGGTTGTGCAACCAAGTATTAGGCTAAGGGTGCCAATACTTTTGTCTGGCCCATTTTTGGAGTTTTGTGTGAAATGATCAATGATTTGATTTTTTTTTTTTCCATTCTCTTTTGTGTTTTTTTTCATTGCAAGCAAAATAAATGAAGATAATAATACCAAAGAATTTGTGATTGCAAACATTTTCAAGAAGAAACTGAGTGTTATCTGACAGAATTGCAGGGGTGCCAATACTTTTGGCCAGCACTGTACACCCAGAACTGCTCGTGGTTCTTGGTGTATATTGCACCTGACAGGTTCCCTTTTTAAGACGTCTACAGTACAGAGAGGTTTTACAAAGCAACAGCACATGTAGATCCAAGGTCACCTTTTTTTTTTTTTCACTGACAAAACTTTTGTCTTGCCAAAATCTGACCTTTCTGTGTTCATTAAATGATCAATATTTCAGCTTTGCAGCAACTTTGTTTTCATAACGTAAACCAAATTTGGGAGGGTTTCAGCTTTCAAAAGAGTTAATTCATCTATTGGTTTCATAAATTAAAGTCAGGTTATAAGCTTTTATTTACATAACATGGATAAGCGACAGAACTTCTGTCAGGGACTGTATAGGAAGAGAATGGCGGCCACAGCACTCACTTCCTGTTAATTAAAGGGGTTCTCCACTACTTTGACATCGATGGCTTATCCTTGGATAGGTCATCAATGTCTGATCGGCCAGAGTCCAACATGCCGCACCCCTGCTGATTAGCTGATCTCGGTCCCAGCAGCAGGCGGCCGGATATGCTCAGTACCGGCGCTGCTCTCTCTTCTGATAGCAATCGGATACTGCACATCCGCCTCCCATTCTAATCAATAGGAGGTGGATGTGCAGTACCCAGCAGCGGCTGCTATCAGAAGCCAGAGCAGTGCCGGAACTGAGCATTTCCAGTCGCCTGCTGCCGCCGCCGGGATTGAGAACAGCTGATCGGTGAGGGTGCGGCGTGTCTGACCCCGGCTGATCAGACATTGATGACCTATCCTAAAGGCCCATTTACACACAACGATATCGCTAACGAGATATCGTCGGGGTCACGGTGTTGGTGACGCACATCCGGCCTCGTTAGCGATGTTGTTGTGTGTGACACCTTTTTGCAATCAGTAATGATCGCAAAAAGGTGTCAAATCGTTTGTCGTGTACGCGTCGTTCATATTTAAAAAATCGTTCCTCGTTTGGAACGCAGGTTGTTTGTCGTTCCTGCGGCAGCACACATCGCTATGTGTGACACCGCAGGAACGAGGAACAATATCGTACCTGCGGCCGCCGGCAATGAGGAAGGAAGGAGGTTAGCGGGATGTTCCAGCCGCTCATCTCCGCTTCTATTGGGCGGCCACTTGGTGACGCCGCTGTGATGCCAAACAAACCTCCCCCTTAAAGGAGAGATTGTTCGGCGGCCACAGCGACGTCGGTGAACAGGTAATTGCGTGACGCTGCCGTAGAGATATTGTTCGCTACAACAGCGATCACCCTGTGACGCGCCATCGACGTGGGCGGGTGCTATCGTTCGCAACATCGCTAGCGATGTCACAGCGTGTAAAGCCCGCTTAAGGATCGACCATCAATGTCAACGTAGTGGACAACCCCTTTTACTTGTTTGGTAATAAGGCGGGGAGACAGAAGCTGGCAGTGATTGGACGAAGGGCTCACAAAACATCACAATCCCACTTGAGCCCTAGCACTGCAATCCTGGACATCTCTGTAAGGGCGCCAGTACAGCAAGTGAGTATAGGCTTTATTATTTCACGTGGGGGAAACGTTGAATCAGAAGACTTTTGTTCTAGTAGTGGACAACCCCTTTAAATTGGAAATAAGCATCGTAGATGGAACGGAATGACACGACTGCAAGTTCAAACTACACAGGGTTTATTTGAGGTCTGAAAGAGCGGGACAAATCTGTATATGAGTAGCTGAATACTCCTAAACAGTAGGACATTTTTCAGCAGCAAGTATTCACAAAGTTGCTGCTTTTGTCAATTTTAATGCAATAAAAAAAATGACATGCCGTAACATTTTATTGGTGGTTTGGACAATGTGAACATGTCCCAAGACTCTACTATTAATTTGCTCAACTTAGATACTTGCTGTGGCGAATGGGAATATTTCCTTTATGTTGTCATCTAAATGTTGAAAAAAAAAGCAGAAAAAAGCGTTTATTGTTAGTGTGTTTGCCTGGATGTTAAGAAAACACATCTGTACGCACTGTATCATGCAGCTATTCTGACATTCATTATGTGGGTTGAGAATAGTAAGTGCACTGTACGGGTCTGCTGTCCATTCTCTCAAGCAGATGGCTCCTACAGTTGTGTGTCACTTGCTTATTACATCCTCTTAAGATTAGTAGCTGTGTGTCCAGATGGGCCTGGAAGAACAGCTGTGTATAAAAAAATAGAAAATAAATGAAACCTGCATTAAATATGAAAAAAAGTGTCCTAGTTGCAATGAAAGCACACATTTCTCTCCCTACGTGAAGACGGTTTTAATCGTTTGTGGCTTGTTTGTATTTTTGTTGTTAATTTAAGTAAATATTCATAATTTGCTTCTTTAATGCAACTGTGCATTTATTCCGCACAAGGGCAATATAAATAGTGAAATTATCGAAAACTTGTCACAATGCAAAATCAAGACGATGCCTCAGAGAAACGTATGTTACAGTTGGAATGTTTTGAACAAATTTATGCCATTAGCACTAAAACATGAACAGCCAGGTAGAAAATCCCAGCAGAACATAAACAAATGCCATGAATTATTCATCGCCCTTTTTTTTTTTTTTTTTATCTTTCCTGGTTAAACTGCAAATGATGTTTTGAAGGTTGTCGGGTTGTTCGTTTTTCTCTTATTTTTCGACTTTTTTCTTTTTTTTTTAATCAGAGTGATTTATTTGAAAATATTCCAGATATGTTATAATTAAAAACATTAAAACGTAACGGCAACACTATTTTACCACTCAGTCCAATTTAAGTACCATGAAAATGGGTAATTATACACATTCCTTTACATTTATTCCATTCAAATATTTAAAGAAAATTTGAATACCCTGTATATCATTAAATTATTATTATTTTAATTGCCACTTGCTTTTTAAAGTTATTTTCTCTCGCATCCTAACAATTCTGTGATCCTTTAGCAATTTTGGTTTGCAATTTTTGGAAACCATTGATCACTTACTTTGGTCTCACTTTCCTCCTTGCATTTGGTGGAAAAACTAGGACAACCATGAATGCTAGACGAAGGCCGGTTTCACACATCCGGCTTACGCCACTTTGCGGGATCCGTCACACTCCAGTACAGTGTAATACAGTAAAGTGGCATCACGGCAAACTCACATGCTCCGTGACCAGAGCTTGCCGCGATGCCATTGTGCTGTATTGCACTATACTGGAGTGTGATGGATTTGGCAAAGCGGCGAAATGCTGGATGTATGAAACCGGCCTTAAAGTGAACTTGTCAGGTGCAATATGCACCCAGAACCAGGAGCAGTTCTGGGTGCATATTGCTAATCCCTGCCTAACCGTCCCTGTATACACTAGCATAGATAAAGAGGTCTTTAGAAAAAGTATTTCTAAAGATCTTTTATATGCTAATGAGGCCAGTGACTAGTCACAAGGGCGTTACTTCCCTTAGCTAGTCAGCCCCCTTAGCGTGTTATTACGCCCCCTTGGGTGTACTAACATGTTAATGAATGCGCAGCATCAAAGGATGGTCATGCTCACCTCTCTGCTGCCATCATGTCTGAGTCCTGGATTTCGGCTCAGTGCATATGATCCTGGACTTTCAGTCATACTTACTACATGGGTTTGAAGCCAGGATGCGTACACCCGGCTTCATAGTGCGCAAGATCCAAAGTCCAGGATCATGCCAGGATCATGTGCACTGAGCCAAAATCCAGGACACGGATGCGATGGCAGCAAAGAGGTTAGAGCAACCATCCTCTGACGCTGCACATCAGTAGCATGTTAGCATGCCCACAGGGGCGTGTTTACGTGCTAAGGGGCAGACTAGCTAAGGGAAGTAATGCCCTTGCAACTAGTCAATGGCCTCTTATGATATGGGATTTTTAGAAATACTTTTTCTAAAGATCCCTTTATCTATGCTACTCTAAGCTGGGGAAGTTAGGCAGTGATTAGCAATATGTACCCAGAACTGCTTGTGATTCTGGGTGCATATTGCACCTTACAGGTTCCTGTTGTGAATGTCATCCAAGTGGATGCTGGTGTGGAGCTCCCTCTGGTGGCCAGGAATGGTAATGAAGCTGAGTCTGAATCTGTGACTCAAACAGGTGATGGAATTAATTAGGAATCCAGAAAGTCCTATTGCAGATCAGCCTAGTGTATTTAGGAGGGCAGTTTCTGCTTGGCGGCCGCCGGTGATGGTTGTTTCCTGCTGCTTCTGAAGATGGCTGGGAGTTTTCCCTTCAGTTTCTGGGTCTAAATCTACTCCAGATAAGTTTACTAGTTTCTGTGCTTAATTGCTGGAATTGCACTTAAGGGTGTTTATGCTTATTCCTTTTTGTTCTGTTTTGGTTTCTTGTTTGTGAGGATCTATCTCTCTGCCTTTGTGAGCAGGGCAGTTCCTCCAGCAAGAAAGGGAGCTTGCTCCCTGTTCATGTTTGGATTATTTGCACTTTAGAATATTATTTGTTCTGTGATTTTGTTTCTTCCCATTATATCTGCGGTTCTGTTTAAACAAGGGTGCTTGATATAGTGGGGGAGAGACCGTGTGGTCTTAGGATTTTTTTTCTATCAGGAATTTGGTACTTTTTGCAGGGTTTTTTGCTGGCCGCAATCAGTTATCTTTCCTGTCCTGTTGTATCTAGTAAGTTGGGCTTCACCTTTTGTTAATCTATATTTTCTATCTGTGTATTGTGTTTTCTTCTGTCACCGTCATTACATGTTGGGTGCTTGCTATTCCTTTGGGGACCTTGGGCAAGTTAGGATTTCTCATTTCTATCTTTCGAGGTGTAGCAAGTTTCTTCGGCAGTGACGAGGTGTCTAAGAGTGTTAGGAACATCCCACTGCTACTTCTAGTGTTGTATGATAGATATGGGATAGTGGTCAGCTTAGTTTCCAACTACTCTCGTGGTTTTGTTTTTTCCTGAGTAATGGGATTTTTTTTGATCGGCCACGGTTACCAGTTTATGACAGGTTCCCTTTCATAGAGTAGATCTAGTAGCAGAATACAGGATGTGTCTAACATCAGATTTATTAGTAGCATTCACTATAATGAAAAAAATATTGTATACTAGCAAGAAGATGGTGTAAAAATGGGAAAAGAATGACTAATTTGGTGCAACTCGCTAAGCATTTTACTCCTCTAGTACAGCATAGAATGCTATTTACGCCTTGGCAAATGTACCCTCTTGTCATAGAGAAGCAAGTAAAGATTATCGCATCTTCATTTTTATTTTTTGTTCAAATATGCCATATTGTTGAGACATGGACTTTCTTTAGTGGTAATTTTTTCTGGTCTTTGACCTGCGGAAATAATATACCATAAAAACAGGCCACTTTACACATGATGATAGGTCCTCTTTAACCTTTAATAAAGCAACAGTGCTCTATAACCTTTTTAAGAATGCCTAATATCACGATACCTCCGCTCATTGATCATAGCATGCTAAGCTGTCAGCTGGGTGAGTATATAGTCTGTAAATGGCATGCACAGTTGGGTGAATGACAGCTCAGTTATCACACCTTTAGCTCGGGCGTGCTAAGTTCTTGGTGTTTTGAGTGACCGCTCAGTCATCCAATCTTATACTGGGAGGTGTTGGGTTTCTGCAGGTGTTCCCTGTTCCCAGTTATTGCCCAGCTATTTAGCAGAGCAGTTTATCCCAGAGCACTGCCAGTCTTATCCTTCTGTTCAGTGGTGCTTATTTGCCTCAGTTATATATGCTCTGTGGATTGATTTTTTGCTGTCAGACCTCTGACTTTGTTTCACCTTCCTATTGTCTCGTCCCCCTGCTTTGATCCGCTGCCCTCCAGGCATTCTGACCCCGAACTGTGACCTGACTACACCTCTGCCTGTTCCCTTAATTTAGACGTGCTTTCTTGGCATGTTACTCCAGAACTTTGAAAATTATCTCTCTCGTCTTATCTGTATAGTGACTAGCATCGTGACTTCCTAAACTGCTTCTAACTTTATACAGATCATAGTTCTTAGTGACAAAAGCAGTTGCCTTTTTTCAAGTTTATTGTCGTTCATTGCTCCAATGGATCTAAAATTAAAAATGAAGTAACTTTGTAAATATTCTTTGCTGATACAGACTACAAACACGCCCTGTGTAGTCTGATCCTTCAGTCATATGTCACTTTAGTCTGTATTTGTTTGTAAGTACTGTATGTGAAATTTCTGTAAAAATGAATTAAATTACATTAACCCAAAAAAACATACATTTACCTAGTACTTAAAGGGAAGCTGTCACCACTTTTTTGGCTTATAAGCTGTGGCCAGCACCACAGTGGCTCTTATATACAGCATTCTAATATGCTGTATATAAGAGCCCAGGCCGCTGTGAGAACATAAAAAACACTTTATAATACTTACCTAACGGTCGCGCGGTTGGCCATATGGGCATCTCCATTCTCTGGTGCCGGCGCGGCCTCTTTTGGCCATCTTCATCCTCTTTCTGAAACCTGTGTGCATGACGCGTCTACGTCATACTCACTCGCCGGTCCTGCGCAGGCACACTACAATACTTTGATCTGCCCTGCTCAGGGCAGCTCAAAGTGCGCCTGCTAAGGACCTGAATGCCGATGAGTGTGGATGACGTCAGACGCGTCATGCATCGCGGCTTCAGAAGATGGCCGAAAGAGGCGGCGCCGGCACCGAACAACGGAGACGCCCATTAGGCCCACCGCACGACGGTCAGTAAGTATTATAAAGTGTTTTTTATGTTCTCACAGCGGCCTGCCTCTTATATACTGCATATTAGAATGCTGCATATAAGAGCCCAGTGGTGGCCGCAGCTTATAGGTCAAAAAAGTGGTGACAGGTTCCCTTTAAAGGAAACCTTAAGGGTATGTAAATATGGAGCCTTTTTTTGGATGTTTTAGAGCAGAAACTAAGTGAAAACTGTGCAAAACCTCTCTAAGGCTCTGTTCAGATGTTGCTTATTTGTCTGCAGGCAAAACCTCTTGGCAGTAACGAATCTGCTTACAAAAAATAGGTTTTACTGTACTTTTGCTGCTTTTTTTGGTGCATTTTTGCATGTTTATTTTTGGTGCAGATTATGTGTGTCATTTGGCTACAGTACATGTTTAATAAGAAAATGTTTTAGCCACCCAAAATGCATAGTTGCGTTTTTACAACATTTTTGCGTTTCCTCATTGCTTTCTATAATGAAAAAACACTGATAGTATTCACATGCTGCAGTTTTCAAGAACAAAGCGGTTTTCCAATTCAATCGGGAAACAAAAAGCAATTATGTGCATGAGATTTCTGAAATCTCATATCTTTTGCTGGTACTGTAAAAAGCAGCTTTTAATTTGCATAGAAAAATTCTGCAAAATCGCAACATCTGAACATAGCCTAAATCCTCCTTTGAATCTTTTTCATTTAGTTTATGCTTTTAAAACTCAACAAAAAGAGTTTGTTTGCACAGAGCTTAACAATAGAAGTCCCAGAAATGTCGAGCTCCCCCCTGAAGTCCCGAAAGAGAGTCAAATGACCCTTAGTCCAAACTGAATAGATAGGTAGAAATGTTAAATGAACCCTCTCTGGGACTTCTAGTGTTAAAGGGGTTTCCACTACTTGTACAACCCCTTCTCATTCCCCTTGTTCGATTAATTTAATAAGCCTATACTCACCTCCGATGCGGCCATGGTTCCTGCAACGTCTAAAGCCGCGTTTCCAGGGCCCATATGACATTTTTATGACACATGAGCCCTGCGATTAATCAACGCCGGCTTCCTTCACCCTGCTTTCGGACATTTGAGCAGCACGTCAGCGCTACGCTCACGTTCTGCTCAAATGTTCTAAGGCATGGAGACAAATGACGGTCGCTGATTAGTCGCGGGGCTCGTGTGTCATGATGTCACATGGGCCCCGGAAATGCGGCTTTAGACATCGCTGGAACTGCAGCTGCATTGGAAGTGAGTATAGGCTTATTTAGTCTTACTAGGGCGAACAAGGGGAATGAGTAGGGGTTGTCCAAGTAGTGGACAACCCTTTTAAAATAAACTTCATGTTTGCAGTCAAACTCATGACTACTTTGTTGAAATGCAACAGTACTAACCACTGAGACTACATGCATGTGTCAAAATGATGGGGAGGAGGAAGGTATAAAAAATTAATTTAGTATCGTAACAATTGTTCTTGTCTCTTTCATTTAGGAGGTGTTCCTGGTTGCTGTGGCCATCTTGGTACTTCTACTGGCTTTCTATGCCCTGTTTTATTATAACTTAGCTCCAACCATGGAAGTGGGAGAAGACTCGGCAGACTAGTCTGTGCCAGCTGCCTCGATGCTGGGATTTTGCATTGGAGAACTCAGAGCATTTAAGCATACATTCTATGCTATATCCGTCAAAGATGTTACATTCCATTTCTAGCATAATGATAATGAGGAACAATATACAAAGTCTTAAGGCACTCATAATTAAACATTCCCGATCTGAATCGTTATCCGACATATGAATTGTTGATTATGTATTAAACACAGACATCTCTTTTGGGAAAAACAAATTTTAATTTTTTTTTTTTTTTTTTACAAGTTTCAATTTTTACTGGATGTGTGCCTAATACGTTGATTTGTAAATTTCATTTTGATTAGCAATATCATGATACTGATGAAGGCAAACATTTTAAATCTGGGTATTTTGATAAAAGTGAATCTTTCTTTATAAATGATGCAATTTTTGTATTCAACACATTAAACATATTGTAATCTTCATTTGTATGCCATGTTTGTGTTGTTTGTGGTGCAACATTTCTGGAACATCTGTGCCAAGGGATATGACTTGCTGGCTGATGTGATTTCATACACACTTCTAGAATGTAAAATGATATCTCTGTAAGCGAATTATTTTTTTATTAATACAAGGACAGGATGCATTGCATGTTTAGTTTTATTCTTATTTTCCTTTTATTATAAAAGATATACAGTATCTATAATAACCAAAATATCAATGCAAAAAAGATGATAAACATCGAGTTTTTTGCTCGTAGAAACCAGAAAACATCTTTATGGAAGAATACAGTACAATAGTTCCAAGTTCACCATTTACGAATAAATCACAACATAAGAAAAAAAAACTTGCAAATTTGTCGAACACAAGGCCTCAAAATTACATTGTCAGAAGGAAGACCAGGCAGCAAAGAAAAATACTAAAAGAAACAAAAGAACATGATGCAAAGTAGGTTAAAAAAAATCTGAAATTGGTTGAAAACTAGTCATCCGACTGCACGCATATCCTTATACGTCAGGGAGAAAGATGGATGGTAAGACCACATCTGCGTAACTTTCAGTAAAGTTGTGGCCCAGTTACAAACCCATATTTAAGAGCTTTTTAACATTCTGTTTCAGAAGGTTCAACAGAGTTAAGGCTGCTTTACACGTGTCGTTTTCTCGTGCGATCGCATTTGCGATTGCACCCGCCCCAATCGTTTGTGCGGCACGGGCAATTTCTTGCCCGTGTCGCACAATGTTGTAACCCCCCGTCACACGCACTTACCTTCCAAACGACTGTGGGCGGCGAACATCCACTTCCTGAAAGGGGAGGGACGTTCGGCGTCACAGCGACGTCACACCGCGGCCGGCCAATAGAAGCGGAGGGGCGGAGATGAGCGGGACGTAAACATCCCGCCCACCTCCTTCCTTCAGCATTGTTGGCGGGACGCAGGTGAGCTGTAGTTCATTGTTCCCAGGGTGTCACACGGAGCGATGTGTGCTGCCCCGGGTACGATGAACAACCGGACGTTCAATTTTTAGAAAATGAGCGACGTGTCAACGATGAATGAGAAGGTGAGTATTTCTGCTCGTTCATAGCTGTCACACGCTACGATATCACTAACGATGCCGGATGGGCGTCACTAACGATGTGACCCCGCCGACATCTCGTTAGATATATCGTAGCGTGTAAAGCCCGCTTCAGTTAAAGTGACTCTGTCAACAGGTTTTTGCTATGTAATCTGAAGACTGCAAGTTGCAGATGTTAGCACACAGATTTCAATAATGCCTCTCTTATCACACTGTGTGCTGTTTACCTTTAATGTTTGTTTTAGCTTTAGGAGATACCGTATTTTTCGCTTTATAAGACGCACCTGATTATAAGACGTCCCCCCAAATTTGGTGAAGGAAAAAAGAAAAAAAAATTGAGTGTTAAGTGGGGTCCGTCTCATAATGCCAGTGTCCGTCTAACAAATCATATAGGGTATATGTCCCTCATAGCCCCCATCCTAAAATTAGCCCTCTTAATCTGGATATGGCCCCATTATATTGAATATAGCCCCCTTGTGCTGGCACACATCCCCCAGTGATGGCACATATCCCCCATTGCTTGCACATGTCCCTCATTGCTGGCACATGTCTCCTATTGATGGCACACGTCCCCTATTGCTGGCACACATCCCCTACAACTGGCAAAGGTCTCCTATAGATGGCACACGTCTCCTACAGCTGACACAGGTCTCCTATGGATGTCACACGTCCCCATGTGCTGCCAATGGCACCCTATGGATGGCACATGTCCCCCTGTGCTGCTCATGGCCCCCTATAGATGGCACACATCCCCCTGTGCTGCACATGGCCCCTATAGATGGCACATGTCCCCCTGTGCTGCACATGGAACCCCATGGATGGCACACGTCCCCCTGTGCTGCCCATGTCCCCCTATAGATGGCACACGTCCCCCAGTGCTGCCCATGGCCCCCTATGGATGGCACACATCCTCCTGTGTATGATATGGCCCCCATGCTGCTGCCCATAGTAAAATAAAAAACTCTTTACTTATCTTCTCCAGCGCAGTCCTTCCTCGTGTTTCCCTTCGTGCTGCTGAGCTCCTGCACTTCCTGGTTCTTGGTGCCGGTCATGTGATCGGCACAGCAGAGTGACATCATCTCTGCGTGCCTGATCACAGCGGCAGCAGGGAGACACCGGAGATCAGCGCTGGAGAAGGTAAGTTAAGAGGTTTTTTTTTTACTATGGGCAGCAGCATGGGGGCCATATCTAACACGGGGGGGGGGCATGTGCCATCCAAGCGGGGGGGCGCAGGCACATATAATATGCGCCGCTCCCCCAGTCCATCACCGTGGTGCGGTTTCAGCACCACGGTGATGGACAGCGGCAGTGCATATTAAATGAGCGGGAGCAGGCGATCTCTCGCTGCCTCCTGCAGCCTTCACCGGCCTCCAGCACCGCTCCAGAGCTGCCCCCACCTCCCCTGGGCCCTGCAGTATAGGACGCACCCCCTACTTTCCCCTAAAATTTGGGGGAACAAAAGTGCGCCTTATAAAGCGAAAAATACGGTAATAATTTTAGGACTAAGGCTATTTTCTCACAGGGCTTTTTTGGTAAGCTTTTTCCTGACCAAAACCTGATCTTGTAGCAGGAAATCTCATTTGAGTCATCTGCTTTTTTGGTGCATTTTTAGTAGTGCTTTTGGTGCGTTTTTTCTACAAAAGAGTTTGTATCAATGAAAAAACGCTGCAAAGAATTGACATGCTCATTCTTTGAAATCTGCAGCAAAAACGCAGGTATTTGACGAAACAGTCAGGAAAAAAAAATCTGCAGGTGTGTGTGTTCATGAGATTTCAGAAATAAAAAAGCAGCTTTTTATTAGCATGGATTTGCACAAAACCAAGGCAAATCTGCAGAGAAAAAACACAGCAAAAACTTACCAAAAAAGCCCTGTGTGAACATCCCCTAAGTCAGTTAGAGATTAGCTAGTGGAGCACGCCCCCTGCTGTGATTAGCAGTTCACGGTCTAAAGATTTTGTAAATAGAGAGCTTGTTGTGGGGGGGAAGCCTTCTGAGCTCTGCTGTATTGCTAAGTCTAAAACCTCTCATTGCGTCAGAGCCGAGGATGACCAGCCAGTTCGCAGTGAGAAGCAGATGGGCCAAAGAGGTGAGTGTGAAAATAAAGATTTTTATTTTTTACATATTACAGTATTTTTTTTACATATTACAGTAAGTAACCTTTCTGTGAACTGAATTCTGAGAAAATAACGCTCAAACACATGAATTCTAATTTTGCCTGTTGTGCTCATCTCTAGTGTTTCCTCAAGCATGTATTGGAATCAAGAACAATGGGCAAGCATAACAATCTGAATTGAAATTTTAACAAAGGCCCAATTGTGATGTAAATTTGGGGTCAGAATTTAACAAGTCACGGGGTTGCCATTATGCATCGGTTCAATGGATAAAGCAAATCAGGAAAAAAGGCTTAATCCCACGCTGTCATTTAGAATGAAGAGGAGATCCAATGAAAATTAATAACATGATTATATTAATCTATGCGTTTCGGAGTCTTTGCTCCTTCTTCAGGAAGAAAATCACTGATGTACATCAACAGTCTGATACAAAGGTGATCTATTTATACAGGATGCTACTTTGAAAAAAGGCATCCTGCTATATAAATAGATCACCTTTGTATTTGACTGTTAATGTACATTAGTGATTTTCTTCCTGAAGAAGGAGCAAAGACTCTGAAACGCATAGAATAATAAAATCACGTTACTGATTTCCATCAGATCGCCTCTTAATTCTACATGGCAGCGCAGGATTAACCTCTTTTCCTCCTTTGCTTTATCCATTGACCACAGACAGGGTCTGCAGCAGCGTGTGCATATATCATGCCCTTAGAGTTGTTGTAACTTGCAGTGTCGAGTTCTGGTGTATAATGCAGAATCAGTAGCTGAGTTTGCATCATACCTGGCAGAAGCTGGCTTGTTGTTGACACCTCACCAATCAGAAACTCACTAGTGTTAACCCCTAAAATGAGGCTTCCAGTCTTTGAAAAAAT
This sequence comes from Anomaloglossus baeobatrachus, assembly GCF_048569485.1. Lineage (NCBI taxonomy): Eukaryota > Metazoa > Chordata > Amphibia > Anura > Aromobatidae > Anomaloglossus > Anomaloglossus baeobatrachus. The sequence goes on from NC_134358.1 coordinate 88,107,009, forward strand.
AAATATTAAATATATATATATATATATATAATTTAAATATAATTTAAATTTATATATAAATAATATATATATATATATATATATATATATATATATATATATATATATATATATTAAAAATATTAAATATATTTGATCAAGCTCCTCAACTCAATTCCCCAGAATGGCAGTTTTTCCATCACTGCAGCTCTGCCAAAACGCAATAAGAATCGATTATAACGTCGTATCTATCCCAAATTGGTATCAATAAAAAAGTCATCATGCCATGAAATAAACAAGCCAAGCTATGGGTCTCAGAAAATGGGAACACACAACCAATTATTTTTTATTTATTTGTTGTTTTATTTTTTTCAAATTTCTGAAAATGTTTTCACTTTATAAAAAAGCTTTACAAGGTTGATCTCACCATAATTGTAATGATCTGTAGAATCCTATTGCCATGTCATTTTCACAGCACAATGAACTCCGTATAATAAAACCCCCAAAATATTGGCAGAATTGTGTTTTTTTCTTCGATTTCACCAATCGTAGAATTTGATTCGTGTTTTCCGGTACATTCCATTCCATTAATAGGGTCATTCAAAACTAAAACTCATCTTGCAAAAAGCAAGAACTCATTGCACTTTGTTGAAAAAAGTTATGACTCTTGGAAGAAGGGAAGGAAAAAACCAAGAGCACAAAAATTGAAAATTGACTGGTCACGAAGGTCTCATAATTTACCATGCTGGCTTCCTGCAATCACCACTAACGGGAGCATAGGGGATGACTGCATTCTGCTAATAGATTGTACTCAATATAATATAGTAGGCCGTTAGAGTCTAGGTTTCTAAATACTTTATTCTCTAGAGATAAACATAGTTTAGGATGAGACTAGTATTGTTCTCTTATTAACCTTTTCATAGCAGTAATTTTTCACTTTTGTGCATCCTTTCTTTTGCTACCTTTCATTTTTTTATTTATCCATTAATATAGCCGTATGGATGTTTGCTTTTTGCAAGAGTTGTAGTTGTGAATGAAATCATATTGAATTCACTTTATCCTATAATGTGCTGAAAATGGGTGTAAATGGTGTAAAAATCACAATTTAGTGCAAGGTTTTAGGATCTTCATTGTGCAATAAAATTAGCATATTTTCCCGCGTATAAGACGACTGGACATATAAGATGACCCCCAACTTTTCCAGTTAAAATATAAAGTTTGGGATATACTGTATGTAATAGAGTATGAGCCAACCCGAGTAATGAACCATTGTTTAGTAATGTCCCCTGCAGTAATGAGCCCATTGTTTGGTAATGTGCCCATCCTTGTCCCCCCCCTCCCCTTGTAGTAATGAGCCCATTGTTTAGTAATGTCTTCTTTCTGGTCCCATTTTTGTCCCCTATTAGGCCGTTGTTTACACACAATAAACATTCTCACTTCTCCATTCCCTTGGTGACCTCAGCTGCTTCTTGTAGACCGCAAGGTACATAGACCCCTCCATAATAGCGTCCGGTTCATGGGGATGCTGTCTGCCATCATGGCTTTACTGCAGTTCAATGCCTTGCTGTGCTGTAAAGCATGCAACTGCAGTAAAGCGCTGACAGCAGCAGCCCCATGTATGGGATTCGATCATGGAAGAGTGCTTCTTGCGGACCACAGGCCCATAGACCCCTCCATGATGACGTCCTATATACGGGGCCACCGCCGCTGCTGTCAGCGCTTTACTGCAGTTGAATGCTTTACAGCACTGCAAAGCATTCAACTGCAGTAAAGCCATGACGGCAGCGGCGGTTGCCCTGTGTACAAGACGCTATCACGGAGAGGTCTATGCACCTGCAGTCTGCCAGAAGAAGCTGAAGGCACCACGGGAACGGAGGACAGGTGAGAATAATGTTTATTGTATGTAAGAAGGGGATCGGTAGGAGGACATTACTAAACAATGGGCTCATGCAGCACCGTACACCGCCATATAACAAAACACCCGACGTATAAGACGACCCCCAACTTTTGAGAAGATTTTCAGGGGTTAAAAAGTTGTCTTATACACCAGAAAATACGGTGCCTATAAACATGATTCTTCAGGTCAGATACCAAACTTGCATAGGTTTTTTTCTTTGTAGTTTAAAAAAAATTCTAAACTTTTCATAGAATTTTTTTTTTCTGATTTGGGAAAAAAATCTTTATGAAGTCTTGATTTCTGTATGACAAGCTAAAAGTTTACATACAGTGGCAACCAAAAGTTTTATTTCAGCCTGGTTGTTGTGATGCCATTTTCCTGGTGATTTTAGTAAACCGGAAGCAAATGGTTGTCAGCTCTAAGGATGGAAATTGCCATTGTTTTATCTCTTTGTGTTAGTTTTCTACATTTGCTGGGCCAAATATTTTGCATATTTTGTCAAGGGTAGTCTCATTTTACATAATTTTTGTTTTTTGTTTGTACATTTTTTGGATAAAACATGGCAAAGAGCCAAATTTATTACCAGATGTCAGGAAACGTTTTATCCTGAGAGTGAAGTCAGGCAAAAGCCAAAAATTCGTAACTATAGAATTCGACTATTCTCAGAGTCAAGTGTCATGTATAATAAAGAAAGAAAAAGAAGGTTATGGAACAGCTGACAAACCTAGAAATGGATGACCACTGAAAACATCCTCCAAAGTTCATCACGTTATTAAGAAAAAGTCTTTATCTGGTGTCCATAAAAGTTGTGTATGGATTTCACACAAAATGAAAGGAGAATATGGGGTCAAAGTGAGTCACCAAACTGTGGTGCAAATAGCAGTAGGGTTGAATACTCAAGTTCCAGTCAAGAAGCCTTTCATCTCTGCAAAGAACCAAAAGGTCCGAATTGAGTTTGCCAAAGAACACAGCCAATGGAAAGAGACAGATTGGTCTAAGGTGTTGTGGTTGGATGAATCCAATTTTAATCTTTTTGGTAGTGATGGCAGCACTATATATACCGCCCAACTACAAAATGCAATGCTATTGGGCTCCAAACATCTATAGTGAAACGTGGTGGCAATGTCATAGTTTGGGGTTGCTTTTCTGCATCTGCCGTAGGCCCTCTGCATAGAATTGATGGAAATATGCTACCATGTTCAAGGATATAACGGAGAATGTAAGGCTGCCACATGGTAAAACCATAGAAGGCAGGGGCTGGCAATTCTAGTAAGACAATGATCTCTTGAACTCACATCCAATTTAGTAAAAAATTGGTTAGCAAATTAAAATGTTCACCTGTTTCAATGGCCGATGATCCGATCCCATGATTTACACCCCATAGAGCACCTTTGGAATGAGTTAGGGCGATGCCTGTACCCATAGCAATAAAGATGAATTGTTTGAAGATTTGCAAATGGAATGGAGCAAGATCCCTCAAGATGTCTTGAATTAGCCTAGTCTCTTCAATGCCCCGTCAGTGTGGTGCAGTAATTAAAGCAAGAGGTTATGCTACAAAATACTAAGTTATGGCAATGTAATCAATGAGTTACTCTATATATTGTGATCATTAAATAGTATGTGCAAAACTTTTGGGAGTCAGTTTTCTTTAATTAAATGACCAGACCTATATTCAGAAGCATTTTGGTTACAATTAAGATCTTATATGATGACAACTTCACACACTTTCAATTAATCTCCAGGAAGATGGCATCACAACACCCAGACAGAAGTAATCACAAAAAAAATATGCAAAACTTTTGGTCACCACTGTATAATATTTTGGGTTCTTATGACATGCTTTTGTAGTACTTTTGGGGGAGATGCAATTGCTGAAAAATGGAAATTCTGGTTTTCTTTTGCTTGTTTTTTTTTTTTTTTTAACAGTTTTACCTTATGGGTTCATTAATGTTATGTTTTCACAGAATTTACAATGTGGCAATGCAAAATGTTTTTTTTTTTTCTTTCTTCCTTATTTTTGAATTCGGAACAGGGAGGTAATTCAAACCTTTTATATTTTTCATAATATTTTTTAAAATATTTTTCTTCGTTTTTACTTTTTAATTCACCTGAGGGGAATTACATTTGCTATCACAATATTGCAGTATATCAAAGAAATTATGATCTGGTATGAAGCCCAGCCCATGACTAGGCTTGATGGCAGTACAAAACTGGCAGCGTTGGGACCTTCAGTAGATCAGGTTGCAGGAAGACAGGCCAGCGTCAGTGGAAGGGTTGTATGACACAATCCTCCATTTGGATGCCAATGTTAAAGATTGACAGTGGCATTTAAAAGCTTAAACAGCAGTGAAGAGAGCTATCATTCACCGCTTCTATTAGAGTCTCAGGTAGGTATGAACAAATCATTTGAAATATAAAAAGTACAGTGCTTACAAGAAAATGAATAAACGAGAAAATAAGGTGATGCACAAGCAGAACGGTTATAATTATTAAAAAGGAGAAATAACAGAAATACCCAAATGTTTTCATCTAAAGTTTTCGTTTCCTGGAGGGTATGGAAGGTTTATGGATTACACTCAGTTTAGCTGACCCATAACATCTCAACACCTTTCCATTGGTTAACCCATCTTTTTATATGCCTGGTCTTGGGATCAAATCCCCCATATAGCGTGTAATGCATATAGAAATCTGATGTGTTTTAACTTTACCATGGGCTATAAGGAGACAATATTAAAAGCATTGCATATTAAATATTTTGTTTTTTTTAAACCCCCCTCACCTATAGTAAATAGGAGATGTCTAGTTTGGTAAAAAGGACCAGCTTTCCAACCTTTGACGCTCCTGCTCACCAGGCCGAGCTGCCAGGTACAATACTCTCGGCAGAATCCCCCTACGTTCCTCTAGCCTCACAGATGTTATGGCTAAAGATGAGAGAGCACAAAATTGCTTGAGTGCTCGGTGCTCGAATCGAGCATGTCAGACGCTTGGAAATACTCAACTTGAGCACTGAGCATAATAGAGGTAAATTGGTGACTCGAACATATTTTTCCAAAAGAAATGGGCTTTAACCTGCCCTCACACTATCCGTAGCCACCACAGTCCCCAGCATCTGTGTGCAACAGCAGATATCACCCAGCAACCTTCATTCCATCTTCCCCATCTCCACAGTCCCCATCATCCCTGCAGCTGTCATCGCCCAGCAACTTCCGTTCCATGTGCACCATCCAAAGGGTCTCACCCAGCCAAAGTAACTGTGCGGTTAGTTCTGCTTAAGTCCCTCTTCTGGAAAAGAGAGAGATTTATTTTCCGTAAAGGGAAGTTGAGGGGAGTTAACCGTACAGTTACTTTGGTCTTGATGAACATTTGAATGGTGCACATGGAAAGGAAGTTGCCGGGCAATGCCAGCTGCATGCAGATGATGGGGACTGTGGTGGCCAGGAAAACAGAATGGAGGTTGCAAGAGTGATGTCTCCTGCCTGCTGCATGTGAGTGATTGGGACTGTGGTGGCCAGGGTTGTGTCAGTAGAGGTAACAGAATGGTGACTCAAGCATTTAGCTTGAGCACCCATGGTACTCGACCGAGCACCGAGTGTCTCAAGCCCACTGATTCTTGGCTGAATACTGAGTAGTGCTGAGCTCGCTCATCACTAGTTATGACTTTTTGTGCAGTGCTAAACATGTTAATGGCAGATTTATTCTAATATTATATTCCTAATATTATCATTTCGCTTACACACACTCTTAGTAATGTAAAAATGACCTTCACATAACTGGGTAAATAGATGGTAGCTGTTTTTCACAGCTTTCTTGTCACCTACACTATGGGTGATGTTTATTCAGCCTCTTTTAGGCTTTCTCAACTGTTTGTTGTTCTTAAAGCATTTCTGTGTTCTTATTCTGAATCTGCAATCAGAATTTTCTATGGACACCAATTTTCCATAATTTTTTTTTCCAATAAATTTAGCCTACATTGCCCCTTCATAAATTACTTTTGCTTTTTCAATCCTGGGATTGTTATAACTTTGCACTGTTCTTATGAAGTCGATTTTTCATACTTTGGTAATAAACAAAGCTCTGGATTTTTTCCCAAGGTTGACTGATCTTAGGGATTTGCACGCTTTAGGGTTACATACCAAAACGCCTCATTATCTCACTGTCCTTTGTGAACATCAGTTGTATTTTTATCACTTCTTTCTTTTACTTTAAGCTGTTATTATTTATAAATTTAATTTTAATTTTGTTGTTTTTGTGCCGTTGGACATTTTGTGGTGGCACAGTTATGTAAACTCCCCAACAGCGCTTGCTATATTTGTGGCAAAGTGACGTTAAAATCATGGAGAAGAAGCATAATGCTGTTGGTAGAGAAATTATTTCCTCTATTTTAAGTGCAACATTGAAGCTCAAGACACTTTGGTCTCCCCATATTTGTTGCTCATCTTGTATTACACTTCTCAGAAGTTGGCTCAAAGGTAAACCGAGGCACATGGCATTTGCTGTTCCAATGGTATGGAGGGAGCCAAGACACCATTCTACAGATTGCTATTTTTGTATGACAAATATTGTAGAATAACAATTAAAACAAGAAATTCTGTAAAATATCCAAACATTCTTTAAGCAATTAGGCCGGTCTCACATAGCGCAGATCTGTCAGTCCATACTCCATCAACATCTTGGACTTTGGATTCGGAAAAGATTTAGACTCTGAATGGGTTGAAGAAGTAGCCGATCAAGAAGATCCTTATTTCTAGGCTATGAGTCTGGGGAGCCTCACAAACTAGGCTCCAGGTTGATCTAAATTATTTAGTTAATGATCTGAACCTATCAAAAGTCAGGCAGCACTTTGGCTTTGAGGCTCAAAGGCTGACACTTGCTGGAGCAGGGTCCAAAATATGTACTTTCCGCCATAGGCATCAGGAGCATGAAGACTTATTTTCATTGGAAGGGTACCTAGTTTACTGCAACGATCGGAACTGTCTGCTAGATGCAATGGGACTAGAGCATAGAACTTAGGAAGACTTTTGAAAAAACAGTTTAAAAGCGGTACTTCTGCATGATGGCAATGAAAATCCATCTGTTCCGCTTGCTTATGCAGCAAATCTGAAAGAAACATATGAAAAGTTGTGCCTTCTGTTGTCAAGAATCTATTTCGAAAGCTACAAGTGAAATATTGTGGTGATCTGAAATTAATAGCCTTGGTTCTTGGGTTGCAGCTTAACTATATACAAAGTTTTGTCTGCGTATGGAACTGTGGAGACACAGACCATTTCACAAAAAACACTGGGCATTAAGAAACAGTTTGACTTCTGGAAAAAAGAATGTCCTACATCAGTCTCTGATGAAAGTTTTTCTTCCACATTTGCTCATAAAACTTGGGCCGATGAAGAACTCTGTTAAGGTGATAGATCATGATGATGAGGGTTTTACATACCTCAGAAACAAGTTTCCAGAAATCAGCGAGACCAACATCAGGGAAGGAATTTTCGTGTGGCCACAAATAAGGGAAATTATGAAAGACACTGATTTTGACATAAAAAGGGTATATGCCCACGATCAGGACTCACTATGTCCTGGACACAGCGGATCCTGACCTGTGGGTCCAGGAGTCTCCTCCGCAGGAGACCACAGCTGCTTGTGCCTATGATCAGGGTTCAGAGCGCTGCGGTCTCACATGCGAATCCGCAGCAAACAATTGACATACTGCTGTCTGGAAAGCCGCACCGCAGGTCAGTGTTTGCTGCAGAAAAAACAAGCACAGTGGGCATGGAATTTCTAGAAATCTCGTCCATTATGCTTGTACTGTACAATGCAGCGTTTTGGATGGAGCTGATGCATGCTGCGTTCAAAACGCTGCAAACACTGATTGTGGGCACGCACCCTTAGATTGAAGCTCCGGCGTGGGAGTCATTAAAAAATGTAATGGTGAACTTTCTCGGCAGCCATAAAACACCAAACTCTAGAGATCTTGTGACTGAGCTATTACAACGCTACAAAGAACTGGTCTGTAATATGTCTCTCAGGTTATATGTCCTGGTCTACCATTTAGATTTTTTTCCACCGGTAACCTTGGAGATGTCAGTAACGAACACGGGGAACGGTTTCATCATGACATTGTGCTACTCGAAGGCCACTATAAAGGGAAATTGAGCCCAAAAATGTTTAAAGACTACTTTTGAGGACTACAAAGGGATATGCCTACAGCTAAATATTCAAGAAAATCAAAAAATGTTTTCTAAATAATTAAAAAACTAAAATATATATTAAGTAATTTCTGGTAAAAATACAATTTTTCAAAAATATAAACAGGCGGTACTCAAAATCCCTGCCCAATAGAAAAATTATAAAAGCAGATTTGCAATTGGGGACAAATTACCATAAGAAGCAGCCTATTTCATGCATTTAACACAAACATTTAAATTTTGTAGGACAGTGATATTATCCAGATTAACATCAAAGTGGTAGCTGTATTCCCTGCATCTGCTTTTACAGGGCTAAGATAGTCTGTCCTAATCACGTAATGTGAAAGCTGCAATTTGAAATGAGCGAATATATTCAAGTGTAATTGAATTTTACCTGTAATAACTGAGATGGGGAGGAAGGACAGGTAGGCAGACAAGCGTGGGAATAACTAGCAAAACCCGACTCACCTATTAGCTATTCTGTAGCTGGTATCAATCAAATAAAATGCATTTCACAGACTTCACTTGCCTGTATTTCAGAAACTATACATCCGATCTCACAACTAAAGGTATGTATAGAATCAGCGTGAGAGCGCCAGTATAGCACTGGCTTTAGTTTATATATCAAAATTTTAGTGGCATTATATAATAATAAGAACAGAAAATATTATTGAGGTCAGAAGAATTGACATTGTATGGCAGCATGTTACGTACGAACAGTATAAAATCCAAGCATTTGAATTGACAACATAATTATTGGTATACATATTTCTACTTATAAAATCCTGAAATACAATCATTTTAGTTAAGCTGCATTTATTTATACCTGTGAGGCTGAATAAAACACACGGCTGCCCTGAAAGACGCTGCTGGCTGCATCATTAAAATGACAACTGTTCCACAGGTAGAACTTAATTTTTGTTTTTGAGCTTAATGATAAAATCCCTCGTATAGTGGAGGACTTGTTTTTCAGTATATCAGTAGGATGAATGCTCGATAAAAATATTTCTATCAACTGAAACTTTTAGCAATGACAAATTATTCCTTGGCACACAGGAGTTGGCTGGAGTAAGTGTTCTACAGTGAGTGTATAAAAATAGGAAAATCTACTTGAGCCTAAATTTACTTGCTAAATATGTTCTTTTGATTGAGGCGATAATTATAATGCACTTTACTGCAATGTGGAAATTATGAGATCAGAACTACTTAGAGTAGCACATAATGGATTGCCATTGCGATGAGAAACTGTTGGTAACTGAGCTGAAAAAAAGTGATACAAGTAGGAACCGTAATAAAATATTCTAATGTTAAAAAATAAAACAACTAACAAAAAACTGTGGGATATACCCAAAGCTGAATTGGGTTACGGTGCTGTGGTATAACTTATTAAAATACGTTTATCAAACTTTACCCAAGCTCAGGTTTGTCCCTTTTTTTGCACAGTGTTTGTGCTCCAGAGCTGTTCTTCATTCTGTAACACAACAAAGAATTTTGTAAAATTAGTCAGACATTTTGGAATCTATAGAAACAGGTAAGATAACAAGAAGTTGTCATGCGATGTTTGGTTCCAAACTCATTTGGTGCCATGGCAGCGTCAGGTTCTGTTCACACTGCAGAGTCTGACAGGCAACCTGATGCCTCCTAGTCATTCAGCCAGAGCTGAGTGTCGGCTGTTTCATGTCCACTATTCCTCAGTCTTGCAGGAGTTAATTCCTGCTGACCTGGGGACCTCTCCTAAGAGCTCAGGTTGCTAATTACCAATCTCAGCCATCTCCTTCCTATATAAGGTCCTGGATCCTGGTGCTCAGTGCCGATAATAGCTCCAACTTGTGCAGCGATTCCGGTCTTTTGTGGTGATCCAATATTGGTGATCTATGGTCTGCTTATTGTATTTAGTGGAAGTTTCCCAGTTGTTTACTTTCTCCCTTTTTATGGTATTTTCCCCTGTGGACATATTGTTGCGCCTTTGTGTGTGATTGCCGTGTGTATGAGTTTTTTGTTTTTTCCCCTGTCCATGTTTAGTTGTGGGATTTGTGACTATGATCTCGGCTCACCCCTTAGGTGGAGCAGGGCAATAACACCTGGTCTTGGACAGTAGCTAGAGTCACGCTGGCGATTTCAGACCTCGCTACCATCAAGTGTACCTCTGAGTTAAGGGACAGCACAGGGTTCCCAGTCTGATGGCCAGCCTAGCTGTCCCTGTCCAGTCATCCCATCCCTCATGACAGAAGTAAGATAAAATATTCAAATGTATATTATGAACATTTAAAAGAATTAAATTACAATAATGTTAAGTGCTCAAACAACAAGTAGCAAACGAGTAAATTTGGATATGGGCATACTGGTAGAAATTATGTCTTACATATAAACAATTGTGCCATAACGTTTTTTGAATATCAAATTAATATAATGTATTATAGTTAAATACAATAAGAAAGAAAATTATAAAAACATAACATACCATATAGGCAAAGACTTCCACCACTTGAAGGCACACAGACCCCCGACGTACGTTTCATACAGAGCTTTTTCACTCCTGTCCACTAAACAATGTTTTGAGCTGCAGTGCTGTGCATCGTACATGGCTTAAAACCAACCAGCAGGATCAGATATCTTCAGGTGTCAGATATCAAATGTCAGAGTCCCACCGATTTCATGTTGACCTATGATTTCCATGCACACATTGATATGAATGGGTGCACATAATGCAATTTTGCTGCCACTTACAGCATGCTGCTATTTTTTTGCATGCCGAATTGGCATGAGAAAAAATGTATTACGAGGCTTTAATAGATTTTCTCTAAATCTGTCATTGGTGGGCATCATCTGCAGGAGAGATCTATTACATGATGCCCATTAAAATTAATAAATGCACAAAATGCTTGATCAAATTGAATCTGTTGGACTGGAAGCTTTTCTCTACAGAGTATGATGGCATTGTCGTAATAACGGTTGTTAATGGTCATTCTGATATAAATGGTATCTGTCAGCAAGTTTTCGTTATGTAATCTGCAGCATCAGAGACCCTGAATACAATGATGTATCACTTAGTTTACTGGGGGAAGCAGTTATTTCAAATCTTTTTTTTTTTTTTTACATAACAAGTGCATCAACAGATTGTAAAATTAACAAGCAATTGTGAGAAAAGGGGGAGAGGTAGGAAGAGGAGTAAATGGTGGTAATGGTTAAAGATTAATAATTGGTGAAGGAAGGGACGAAGAATGAGGTAAGAAGGAGGAGGAGTTATTAGGAGGGAGGGAGTCAACATAAATGGTACTTTTTTTCCTTTTTTTGGTAGTTTTAAAATTATATTATATAACATTGCTGTAATGATTTATCTAAGTAACATTAACATATAGGTTTATTTTCTATCGTTATTGTTTGACTGCCAATGAGCATTGTGGTGAGAAGTTTTTGTACTAACATGACCAGTCATTTGAATATTTTTGGAATATATTATTCCTGATGGAATATGGTCCGCAGCACTCACTTCCCGTTGATTACTCATTTGGTCCAAAGGCAGGGAGAGGGAAGCTGGTACTGATTGGACTTGTGGTTCATGTGATGTCACAACCCCCCGTGAGCCCCGTCACCACAAGCCCAGACATCGCTGGAAGGACACCGCTATGGGAGGTGAGTATAGCCTTTATTATTTTATCTAGTAGTAGACAACCCCTATAAGCATCCTTTTGATGAAAAATTCTGTCTTTTAGGGTCAGCAGGTATGTTACAATTTTCTCTGCTGCCGATCTAGCAGATCTCAGAATGCTGAGTGGTGTATAACCCCACCCATACCACTGATTGACAGCTTTCTGTGTATAATTTATATTAAAGGGAATCTGTCAGCAGGTTTTTGCTACCTCATCTGACAGCAACATAATGTAGGCAAGGAGATTCTGAATCTAACAGTGTATTACATAAATTACTGGCTGAAGCCATTCTGAAACACTCAAATGATTTACATTCAAGAACACAGCAGAGCTAATTGAGCTTCCCTGCCAACACTAGACTCTCAGTAGAGATTGTGCCTTGACTGTGAGGTTTCAATCACAGCAGGGGGTGTGTTGGACTGGTGTGCCCATTAGTTTCTAGTCCTGTAAAGTTCATCACAGGGTTTTAAACCATTTAGTTGAAATAAACAATTGCACACACACTGATAAGAGAAGCACAGTTGTTGTTTGTATTTTAACTCTTACAGCACACTGTCCTCAGCTTACGTAGAATAAACCTGCTGAGAGATTCCCTTTAAAACAAAGCTGCTGATCAGTGGTGGGGGTGTGGTTGGACCAGGAAGCACAAGACACTTTGTAGTCATAATCTCCTGCTGATAAAACTTTTTTAAGATTTTTTTGAAATACCAAAACACAATAAGTGACACATTGCTTGAGTCAGGGTCTCCGCCGGTTCATCAATGCTGTTCTCAGGTTACATAGCAAAAACCAGCTGACAGGTTCCTTTTAACCACTGAGTAGAGTTGAGCGCGGTTCGTGGTTCGAGGTTCTCCAGTTCTAAGCTCGAGTGATTTTTGGGGCTGTTCGAGATCGAACTAGAACTCGAGCTTTTTGCAAAAGCTCGATAGTTCTAGATAAGTTCGAGAACGGTTCTAGCAGCAAAAAGCAGGGCTTTTTACAGCTACAGTGTGCAGGAGCCATCGCTGGCAGCCTGCCACAAGCTGGTAACCAAGATAAACATCGGGTATCCAAGCAAAGCGCTTTGGTTAGTAACCCGATGTTTATCTTAGTTACGTGCAGGAAGCCCACACTTCCCGCTCAGCTCACTCCGCCCCCTCCTGCCCGCGGCATGTACACACACACACACACACACACTCTCACACACGCACACCCCCCCCCCTCCCAGCTACAGTGTGCAGGAGCCATCGCTGGCAGCCTGCCACAAGCTGGTAACCAAGATAAACATCGGGTATCCAAGCAAAGCGCTTTGGTTAGTAACCCGATGTTTATCTTAGTTACGTGCAGGAAGCCCACACTTCCCCGCTCAGCTCGCTCCGCCCCCTCCTGCCCGCGGCATGTACACATATACACACACACACTCTCACACATGCACACACCCCCCCCCCGCTCGACTTACCCGCGGTGATGAAGTCCCGCCATCCCGACCTCAGCGCTGTCACTGTCCTCCATGGCCGCCGCTTGTCACATCACTTCTCGCTTCCGACCCGAGACTGACACTGGCGGTGACGTCACGGACCTCTCGCGATATTTGGCTGTGAAGGCGGCGGTCATTGACCTCAGTGACAGGGCCTGTCAGTGTGCTGGAGATCAGCGCAGGTAATGTACCTCGCTGACAGCAGCACTTGTCATCCCCTGCAGTGACCTGGGCTGACCCATTGATGTTAGCTCAGGTCACTGCATTGCTCTCCCAGCCAATGGGGAACATCCTGCTCTTCATTGACTGGGACAGTGTGGATCGTCATGGCAACCCCTTGGATTACAGCAGACCTGGATTTGTTTTTCATTCTAATAAATTGGTTAAAGAGGGAATGTTTTGGGGAGTGTTTTTTCAAATAAAAATGTGTTTGTCGTCTATTTTTTTTATTACTGACTGGGTTGGTGATGTCGGGTATCTGATAGACGCCTGACCTCACCAACCCCAGGGCTTGATGCCAGGTGACATTACACATCTGGTATTAACCCCATATATTACCCCGTTTGCCACCGCACCAGGGCGCGGGACGAGCTGGGGCGAAGCACCAGGATTGGCGCATCTAATGGATGCGCCACTTCTGGGGCGGCTGCGGCCTGCTATTTTTAGGCTTGGGAGAGTCCAATAACCATGGACCTCCCTAGTCTGAGAATATCAGGCCCCAGCTGTCTGCTTTACCTTGGCTGGTGATCCAATTTTGGGGAACCCCTACGTGTTTTTTTTTTTTAAATTATTTATTTAATTTAAAATAACAGCGTGGGGTGCCCTCAGTTTTGGATTACCAGCCAAGGTGAGGTTGCCAGCTGTGGTCTGCAGGCTGCAGCCGTCTGCTTTACCCTAGCTGGCTACAAAACTAGGGGGAACCCTACGTCATTTTTTTTTTCATTTTTTTGGCTAAATACAAAGCTAAGCACCCCTTAGTGCCACATGAAAGGCACCAAAGGGTGCTCCACTTTTTCTCCACTTTTTCTCCATTTTTTCTCCACTTTTTCTCCACTTTTTCTCCACTTTTTCTCCACTTTTTCTCCACTTATGGAGAAAAAGTGGAGAAAAAGTGGAGAAAAAGTGGAGAAAAAAATGGAGAAAAAGTGGAGAAAAAGTGGAGAAAAAGTGGAGAAAAAATAGAGAAAAAGTGGAGAATTTTTTTCTCCACTTTTTCTCCATTTTTTTCTCCACTTTTTCTCCATTTTTTTCTCCACTTATTCTCCACTTTTTCTCCATTTATTCACCACTTTTTCTCCACTTTTTCTCCACTTTTTCTCCATTTATTCTCCACTTTTTCTCCACTTTTTCTCCATTTTTTTCTCCACTTTTTCTCCACTTTTTCTCCACTTTTTCTCCACTTTTTCTCCATTTATTCTCCACTTTATCTCCACTTACTTATTCTCCACTTTTTCTCCACTTTTTCTCCACTTATTCTCCACTTTTTCTCCACTTTTTCTCCATTTTTTTCTCCACTTTTTCTCCACTTTTTCTCCACTTTTTCTCCATTTATTCTCCACTTTTTCTCCATTTATTCTCCACTTTTTCTCCACTTTTTCTCCACTTTTTCTCCATTTTTTTCTCCATTTTTTTCTCCACTTTTTCTCCACTTTTTCTCCACTTTTTCTCCACTTTTTCTCCACTTTTTCTCCACTTTTTCTCCACTTTTTCTCCACTTTTTCTCCACTTTTTCTCCACTTTTTCTCCACTTTTTCTCCACTTTTTCTCCACTTTTTCTCCACTTTTTCTCCACTTTTTCTCCACTTTTTCTCCACTTTTTCTCCACTTATTCTCCACTTTTTCTCCACTTTTTCTCCACTTTTTCTCCACTTTTTCTCCACTTATTCTCCACTTTTTCTCCACTTTTTCTCCACTTTTTCTCCACTTTTTCTCCACTTATTCTCCACTTATTCTCCACTTTTTCTCCACTTTTTCTCCATTTTTTCTCCACTTTTTCTCCACTTTTTCTCCACTTTTTCTCCACTTTTTCTCCATTTTTTTCTCCACTTTTTCTCCGTTCTTTTTCTATGGTCGGTCTACCCATTAGCTCTGCCATGCATACTGTAGCTCTACACCTACTGCACATGTTACTTTATGATTGACATCTCTTTTGTACCAGAGCTGTCTAAGTCTACTCTGACCCCATATTTGTCATTAATATATTGTCCTTGTACTGTATTATGACATTTGTATCATGTGTTTCATTTCTTGCTGTGTTGCAGTTTTTTTGCTGCATCCCAATTGTACCTCTACATTGTTCGAGTTTATGTTATTGTTCTCTCACTCTTATGTGATACTGATTATTGTCATTTTTTATGATTACATGCAGATAAGTCCAATCTCACGAAGGCTCAGGCCGAAACGTCAATTGTAACTTGTTTTGGACAAAAACATATATGCTTATGAAAAAAAAAATGTTCTTAATTCGGACCAATAAAGAGTGATTTTGCATTACTATCCATTGGGACTTACTGACTTAGTCTGGGAGATTTAGAGTGCCGAGGTTACTCACTAATTTTATCTATTATTACCTCTGAGCACCTATATACCAGTGAGCAGAGCTTCCTCTACAGTAGTTCTCCTGATTAGGCATGCCCTTACCTCATGAGCAGGGCATTGCAGCTTTGGTAGCAACCATTACGACATGGACTCTGCTGCTGTGGACCCGGGGAGAGTGAGTGCAGATTCATTGCACCCACACTCCTCACATGAAGGGTCCGCACTCCTAGAAAATGGGGGATACGTTCCCTGAGTGTCTCCCCCCCATATTCTAGACGGTCCAGAGTCGTCGTGGGACCCCTTTATTTTTTTTGTTACAATAAATTGGTGAAAGAGGAAATGTTTTGGGGACTGTTTTTTCAAATAAATTTCTTTTGTCGATTTTTTGTTTTTGTTAGTACTGACAGTTTATGATGTTGGGTATCTAATAGACGCCATGACATCACAAACTGCTCTGCTTGATCTCAGGTGACTTTACAGCTAGTATCAACCCGTTTTATTACCCCGTTTGCCACTGCACCAGGGCACGGGATGAGCTGGGGTGAAGCGCCAGGATTGGCGCATCTAGTGGATGCGCCACGTCTGGGGTGCCTACGGCCTGCTATTTTTAGGCTGTGAAGGCCCAATAACTATGGACCTTCCCACCCTGAGAATACCAGACCACAGCTGTCCGCTTTACCTTGGCTGGTGATCCAATTTGGAGGGGACCCTACTTTTTTTGTGTAATTATTAATATTTATAAAATAATTATAAAAAAGAGCATGAGGGGACCTCCACATTGGATCCCCAACCACGGTAAAGCTGCCAGCTGTGGTTTTCAGGCTACAGCCGTCTGCTTTACCCTAGCTGGCTATCAAAAATGTGGGGACCCAACGTCATTTTTTTTTTTTAACTATTTTTTAAATAGAAAAAATTAATGGGCTTCCCTGTATTTTGATTGCCAACCAAGGTAACGGCAGGCAGATGGGGGTGGCAACCCATAGCTGTCTGCTTTATCTGTCCAGCAATCAAAATACAGGGAAGCCCGTTTTATTTTTAGTTATTTATATAAATAATTAAAAAAAATAAATATGGGCTCCCGCTGCATTTTTTGTATTGCTAGCTAAGGGTAATCCAAGCAGCTACTGGCTGCTAACCCCCACTGCTTGGTGTTACCTTCACTGGCAATGAAAAATCCAGGGAAGCATTTTTTATTTTTTTTGCCAAAAAACTACAAAAAAAGGACGTGAGTTTCGCCATATTTTTGTATGCTAGCCAGGTATAGCAGGCAGGTGCTGGAAGAGTTGGATACAGCGCCAGAAGATGGCGCTTCTATGAAAATGCCATTTTCTGAGGCGGCTGCAGACTGCAATTCGCAGCAGTGGGGCCCAGAAAGCTCAGGCCAACCTGTGGTGAGGATTCCAATCCCCAGCTGCCTAGTTGTACCTGGCTGGACACAAAAATGGGGCGAAGCCTACGTCATTTGTTTTCTAATTATTTCATGAAATTCATGAAATAATAAAAAAAGGGCTTCCCTTTATTTTTGGTTCCCAGCCGGGTACAAATAGGCAACTGGGGGTTGGGGGCAGCCGTACCTGCCTGCTGTACCTGGCTAGCATACAAAAATATGGCGAAGCCCACATAATTTTTTCAGGGGGCAAAAAACTTCTGCATACAGTCCTGGATGGAGTATGCTGAGCCTTGTAGTTCTGCAGCTGCTGTCTGTCTGTATGGAGAAGAGCAGACAGCAGCTGCAGAACTACAAGGCTCAGCATACTCCATCCAGGACTGTATGCAGAAGTTTTTTGCCCACCAAAAAAATGATGTGGGCTTCGCCATATTTTTGTATGCTAGCCAGGTACAGCTGGCAGCCACGGGCTGCCTCCAACCCCCAGTTGCCTATTTGTACCCGGCTGGGAACCAAAAATATAGGGAAGCCCGTTTTTTTTTAATTATTTCACTTATTTCATGAAATAATTAAAAAACAAATGACGTGGGCTTCGCCCCATTTTTGTGTCCAGCCGGGTACAACTAGGCAGCTGGGGATTGGAATCCGCAGCACAGGTTAGCCCGAGGTTTGTGGGCGCCTCTGCTGCGAATTGCAGTCCGCAGCCGTCCCAGAAAATGGCGCTCTCATAGAAGCGCCATCATCTGGCGCTGTATCCAACTCTTCCAACAGCCCTGGAGCCGGGTGGCTTGTTGGGTAATCATGAGTTAATACTGGCTTTGTTTTACTAGCCAGTATTAAGCCAGAGATTCTTAATGTCAGGCACGTTTGACCCGGCCATTAAGAATCTCCAATAAAGGGTTAAAAAAAAGACACCACACAGAGAAAAAATACTTTAATAGAAATAAATACACAGACACATTAGAGACTCCATCTTTATTACCCCCTGTCAGCCCTCCACGATCCTGCTCTTCTGTCTTCTTTCTTTCTAGTGTAGTAGTAGTGACGATTGTAGTGAGGAAGGATGAGGTTCACCAGCTCATCACTTGGGGCTGGGGAACCTCCATCCTCACTACAATCCTCACTAGTGTAGTAGTAGTGACGATTGTAGTGAGGAAGGATGAGATTCACCAGCTCATCACTTGGGGCTGGGGAACCTCCATCCTCACTACAATCATCACTAATGTAGTAGTAGTGACGATTGTAGTGAGGAAGGATGAGATTCACCAGCTCATCACTTGGGGCTGGGGAACCTCCATCCTCACTACAATCATCACTACAATCGGGAAGCAGCGTGCAGCCTTCACTCCGTGAGTGATCAGTGCTGGCTGCTAGCGGTAACGCTGACAGACGCGTTACCATAGCAACGGTGCTCTCGGAGCCGCGGTTAGCGGTGACGTCACCGCTAACTGCGTTGCTATGGCAACGGGGATCTCCGTTAATGACCGGCTGTGTCAGCCGGTCCCTAACGGAACGGGGAGTCGACCGTGTGCTAGAGCATGTCGCCGGTACACGGCGATACACATATGTGCACCGTGTACCGGAGAGATGCACTCGCAGGTCCTACATGACGTGTCATAGTCATGTGACCAGTCTCTAGCCAATGAGATAATAGCCACGTGACTGGTCACATGGCTATTTTGACGTCACGATAGGTCCTGCATCTCTGCTGGCAGTGCAGGTCACCGGGAGGATTCAGCGATCATCGGATGGAATAGCGGCAGGAGACAGAGTGCAGAAGGGATCGCGAGGACCGGTAAGTGTTATGGCAATGTTTATTAACTGTTTGTGTACATTTATCATGCATTTTTATGTGTTTGCGATTGCCTCCCATTCTAGCCTATACGTTCGAGTTCGGTTCGTCGAACGTTCGACGAACCGAACTCGAACGGGACCCCCGTTCGGCGAACCGGCCTCGAGCCGAACCGGGACCAGTTCGCTCATCTCTACCACTGAGGCACATACCTACAGTGCATTTTTCTCTAATATTTAAAAATAAAGTTTTAAGAAACCATTGACAGACTTAATAAAGTAATTATACCACCCAGATCCATATGTTATTTTTTACATATTATAGTGATTGTGCTTTTCGTTGAAATTACTGGCTTAATTTTATGCAAAATGTATTATACATTTTGTTGACCAAGTTTCCTTGTGTTCGGAGGGAAAGGCAGCGTTTCGGTGGTACGTATTACTGCAACAGATGTCACTACATTATTTTGTAGCTTGTTTAGATGAATAAATATGCAAAACTGTGAAGTATTACATTTTACTTTTTTATCATAAAAAATAAGGGACAATCTGTTGCTATCCTAATTGAGGTAATGTGTGGTTTACAGATTTGGCAGTTATAACAGTGAATTTTAAATGATTTAAACCAATAAACACTGCTAAACAAAATATTGTAAATTGTTGCATAAATGTCTGGTACAACGTGCCCCCTGATTTTCATGAATAATTCAGGAAAAAAAAACCATGCACCACACTAGTGTATGAAATATTGTCTGTATTGTAATATCATTCTATTTCCTAAATTTCTGTTAAAAAATAGATTTTTTTTTTTAGGGAATTTCTTCCAAAAAATCTACAATAAAAAAAACCTGAAAAATGCAATTCTTGATAACAATATATTTGCATTTGGGGTATACAGATCTGAGCAGACTTCTGTTGAATACAGGTTACAAAATAAAGCCATGTGGGGTCCTGCAGATACAATATGTATTACTACCGCTGCTTATCACTAATCTGTTTGTAGGTAATAAAGTGTTCTTCACACATAACATGCAATGTACCTAAGAAAAATTCTTACCTGTTCTTTTTGTTAAAAATCTTATCTTGATCAGTTCAGTGGGAGATGAAAAGACATTGAAAAGTCTAAACATGAGAGCTCTTAACCTACAGTTCCTGAAAGTAAGCCTTTAAAATAAATGTAAAGGTCTAAACCAAATACTGAATTTTTGGATTATGAAATGCACTTTCCCTCCCAAAAACTTGGGAGGAAAATGAGGGGTGCGTCTAATAAGCCAAATGTAGGTGGTGCTGTAGAGGGGTCACAGGAGGCAGGGGCGATGCTGCGGGATGTGTTTTGCGTTGGACTGTGCTATGGGCGGTGTGCTGTGGGCTCTGTGGGCTCTGGGCGGCGAGGCAGGGGCCGCCAATCTGAATGTCGGTGGTGCAGGCTTCAAATAATGGTGCCCTCTCAGCTCAAGATCTCCTCTACTCATGTGCATCTCCCAGCAGCAGACTTAAGGAAAATGGCGCCCGCAGGTGGCATGTGCACAGATGAGATCTCGGCTTGTGATTAAGCCCATCACTCAATTTGCGCACACGCCGACCCTGGGCGCCATTTCTTTGAAGCCCGCCATCCGCAGCGAGCATCTGGGACAGCCACTGCACCGACAGCAGCATTGCCCTACTCCAGCACTGCCCCTGCTTCCTCCAACCCCGCTACACCACCACTGCTCGCCCCCCCTCCAGTAAGACACAACCGGATTATAAGACAGACTCCATATATATATATATTTTTTAATTTAAATTTGGGGTGCGTCTTATAATTCGAGGAGTCTTATAAAACGAAAAATACGGTAGTATACACAGCTATATTTCTAAAAATATTTTTAAGTTTTATTATGATCCCAAACAGTCTGACGAGGGCTTCATAAACAAAAATAACATTGTAGGAAGTACAAGAATTGGACTTCAAAGCTGGGGTAAAGATGTCTTCTCTGTTGAAGGCCCCTTCAGACTGTTTGGGACCTTTGGAAGAATAATTGACCAGAGAAGAAAAAGGTGAGTGCTACCATGAGTCCTGTAATGCCAACAGTGAAGCATCCTGAGACCATTCATTTGTAGAGTTACTTTTCATACTTGAAGGGGCTCATTCACAATTTTGTCTAAGAACACTGCCATGATTAAGGAATGGATCTAATCTAAACAATTCCCAAGAGTAACTTTGTCCCAATGATCCAGGAGTATTCAGTGATTAATAGTGATTAGCGGGCAAGCTTGGCACTGCTCGATACTCGATTGAGCATAGGGGTGCTCGGCCACACTCAATACTCGGCTAAGTATTGCGAATGCTCAAGCTCCTGCATGCTTTGGGGCTGTTAGACAGCCAATAAACATGTGGGAATCGCCTGCTAATCACGGTAATACCATAGACATGTTGGTTATCAAAAATATGGGGGACTCAAGGTCATTTGTTTTCATTTATTTATTAACATGTGCAGTACACTACAGAGGCAAGGCACATAGATGTCAGTCAGGTATATAATTAGTGCCTTGTGTGTGTAGTTTACTGTACTTGTCAATACATAAATACCTAAAAAAAATTCTAAGTGTGGTCCCCTCTATTTTGATAACTAGCCAAGGTAAAGCAGACAACTGTGGGCTGGTATTAGGCTGGAAAGTCCCATGGTTAGTTGGCTCTTCACAGCCTAAAAATAACAGCTTGCAGTCACCCCAGCTTTAGTGCATCACATTAGATGCACTTTGTCTTGGCTCTATTCAATATCCCTGGTGCGGTGGCACTCGGGGTTGTGGTACTTGGGGTTGATGTCAGCTGTGTAGTGTCAGCTGGCATCAAGCCCTGATATTAATAATGCAGAGGTGTCCATCAGACAGCCTCATTACAAGCCCAGTAAGTTTAAAGAAAAAAATTACACAAAAATATTTGATCTTAAAAAACACACCCCGACTCTAGTCCTGGTTCGCCAAGTTATTTTAAAAAAAATGAGCGAATCTCCAGCAGAGGTTGTACTACAGAATTGATGGACACTCTGGGAATACCATGGACTATGTCAAAACTGGGGGCATTATTTTTTTTTAATAATAAATTGGTGAATGAGGGACAGTGTCTTGTCTTTCTCTCTTTTTATGTTTTTCAGGTTTCCATTTCTGAACTACGTCAGATTCCGTGGACTACTTTGGATTTGTGGTTCTCAAAGAGAGGTGTATAAACAAAACTACAGAAATTGTGATAATCTCCAAGCACTAACTAGACAAGCATGGGTTGTCATCAGTCAAGAAGTTGATATACACCATGTCAAGGGGGAATTGTAGAAGTCTCTAAAAAGTAAACACTATTTATCCTGCTGGGGAAGTGCAATTAAAAAATGATAGAATTGTATTTTTTTTGTCCATCATGTTTTTAAGTCCCCAAAATTAATTTAAAAAGCAATATAACATCATATACACCATTAAAACTACAGCCTATTGCTAACCCCCCCCCCTCAACTCAAACAAAGAAAACAAATTAAATGAAACACATTCCTATTTTAAATGGTTTTCTTTCTTTTTTAAGTTCAAAAACATAAAAGCATGAGGTCAAAGCAATAAATAGTGCAGCTCAATGCTTCCAAATGCAAAATAAAGCACTTTGGAAACAAGTATCATATTGGTAGTTCTCTGCCAGTTCGGACTTCAAAAAATGAGGATTTAGGACGATTTTATTGACTGGCTCATAATGGGTCTTTCTTGTGTTCGAGCTGTAAGGAATGCAAGTAAAATGCTAAACTGCAAAGCTAAAAGTATGAAGGAGAGTGAAATTGTGCAGAACTATAGTGAGACCACATCTTTAAGGTCTCTTTCACACATCAGTAAAAAACACGTTTTTAACGGACCATGTTGAAGGGGCATATGGCTCCCCATGTGCTGTGATTTTGGCACATGTGTGATGTTCCTTTGCTATCCGTGATAGCACACGGAGATCAGGAACTTTTTACTCATCTGTCCCCGTGCTGCTGTCTCCAGTGCTGTTGCTTCCGGGTCCACAGTGCAGTGAATATTCATGAGCATAATTAAAGAGCCTGGAAGAAAGTGTCATTGTTTATTTATTTATTTCACAAACACATTTTCTCCGGTACGTGTCACACAGATCACATCAGTGTGCGGGCTGTGGGACATTAGTGTTGCCAGAGGAAAATGACCTTGGCTCCATGCGGAACACACGGACACGCATGTACGCCACATGGACACATGGCCCTTGAGAAATCACTGATGTATTCGCAAACCCATTGGTTTTAATCGGTCTGTGTATGTCCATGATTCTGCTACGTATAAAAATGGCGTCATACGTATCGGACTCACTGATGCGTGAAGAGGGCCTAATGCTGTGTTCAGTTTTGGAGACTTCAAAAAGACATAAATAATATTGCTCAACTTCAAAAGTAAAAAAAAAGGTTTTCCGTGTTCCTACTCAAGGTACAATAAAACAAAACATAGTTAATTTAGTAATTGTTTTAATAAAAAAGTAAAACAAATCTTGGAGCAAACTTCCAGCAGATATGATTGATACACCTATGTTAGGCTAGGTGCAGACAATCGTATGTTTTCTCATCCGAGAATATTGGCTAATTATGTTCATCACACTCTGATCAGACACAGTTCAGAGTTTGATCAGAATGTGATCAGAGTGGAATCCAGTTTTCTCTGATGTGGAGAAGATACAAAAAAAATGTCTCCAACTTCTCCATTGTGTCAGTCCATGAAAATCGGACCACACTCGGATGTTATCTGAGTGCGGTCTGGTTTTTCTACAGACCCATTAGCTTGCATAGCTAAGTGTGATCCAATTTAGGCTGTGTGCACATTGAGTTTTTTGTTGCAGATTTGGCGCAGATTGTTGCCAAAATCTGGTTGTCTATTCTTCCACCAGCAAAGTCAATGAGAATTCTGAAGTGCTGTGCGCATGTTGCTTCTTTTTTCCTTGCAGTTTTGGATGCAGAAAAAAGAAGTAGCATGTCAATTGTTGGTGCATTTTTTTCCTGTGCTTTTCAGCCCTTCCAGCCAATAATTTGACTAAAAAAAACTCACCAAAAAAATGCACCAAAAATTCATGCATTTTTTGGTGCATTTTTCTGCCACAATGTGTGTTTTTTGGTGCACAACATTTCTGCACCCAATCTGCAGCGTGCGCACGTACCCTTAGGGTAAGCAGCCACAATCAGGGTTAACAGCGTTTTGGACACAGTGTGTTTTCGCTGCTTGAAAAACTTTGCATTTTACAGTACAAGCGCAGTGGATGGGAGTTCGAGAAATTTCCTGCCCACTGTGCTTGTGTTTCTCGCAGCGTAAACTGACCTACGGCGCAGATTTCCGAGCCGCAGCATGTCAATTTATTGCTGCAGAGACTCGAGTCTTCTCTGCAGTGAGAACAGAGAGAAAGATCGCCGCAACCCAAACCCAAACCCTGATCATGGGCACGGACCACTGCAGTCTCCTGCAGACAGCACTTGCGGCCCCGCAGGAGACAACATGCCGGATCGTGCGAACATACCCTTACAGAGGCAAATCGGACATGCTTCAATTTTTATCTCAGACAGACTTGGTCAGAGAAAAAGTCAAATTTGCGCTCAGTCCCATAGAATAACTTTGCTCCAATTGCGATCCAATGTTTTGTCTAGCCAAAGATAAAAAGCAAAGCTTATATAGGCAGTTCTGCTGTCAAATATCTCTATTTTATATATCCATAACCTTTAATAAATTTTGTTTTTTAGATTTTTTTCTTTAGGTTTTTATTTATTAAAGATATCAGGAATTTCCAACGTTGCTGATTTGGTGTACTATAATGAGTATTTCTGACATAGGGAAGAAACTACGTAAACAGGCAAGAGGTTAATTATCCAACTTGCTCCAATGAAGGGGTTAATTATTCCTAGTTGATCAAATTAAAAGAGTTAATTAGTCTCATGTTTAATAATTAATTATGCTAACAAGAGTTTCGGTACCATTGCTGCACCAGGGAATGCATATACTGGCCAAAAATAGCAATGAGTTTGTATTCACTAGAACAATGATTCCCAAAGCCCTCCCAATTACCAATGCTTGTCTTATAGATCTTCTTACACGATACTGATGGATACATGACACTATTTAGGTTGCTAATCAGTTATTTTTCCAGAAACGCTGCAAACATAACACTGATCAAACTACGTTCTGCTACCTTGGAAGACTGGTTGAATAAAACGTGTCTCCATGGCCTTGGTCCAACTCAAGCCTAGTATGGTCCAATTCAAGTCTAGTAAGGGCTTCAATCTGCTTATCTACCATAGACTTAAATTGGAAATTGCTGAGGCCTTGCTCTGTTTCATTACTTCCTTACATTTTGCATCATGAGTCAAATAAGAAGGTCAAAACACTGTTTGCAGAATAAGTGGTGTTCTCTGGTGTTGCCTTGTTTATACAGTGTGTCCACCCATATCCTGTCCACCGCCATTAACTTGAGAACGGTGGCAGCTATAGGCATAGAAGTGGTGTCTAGGCATAGTAAAGTATCCATGCGCTACGCAATGAAACCACCTATAGCGCCACCTGGCGGAAAACAACGGAGTTAGCATTTTTATCTCGAAAATGGAACGAGATAGAGAAAAAAGTTAATTACAAAGTTGTAGGGCATCATCAACAGTTTCCCTTCTCCATCTCTTTCACGGGAGTAACTCCAAGGGGGCAATGCGCTATGGCAAGAATCAAGC
The DNA here is from genome assembly GCF_048569485.1 of Anomaloglossus baeobatrachus. Lineage (NCBI taxonomy): Eukaryota > Metazoa > Chordata > Amphibia > Anura > Aromobatidae > Anomaloglossus > Anomaloglossus baeobatrachus. The sequence continues at coordinate 88,132,602 of NC_134358.1, forward strand.
ACATGCTCTCAGACTCTTCCCAATGAAGGCCTAACTTCTCCTGAGGAGATAGCGGAAGAGAGTACATCATAGCTCTAGATTGCTAACGAAGGTTCCATTCAGAAGGACTGTTCTCTTGCTAAAGTTCTGTCTGTTGCACTATTCAAAGCTATGGGTTCTCTATATTTCACAGTCGATATTCTGCTTTGGGGTTGCCACAAATCACCCACTAACTGCAGGCTTTTTGTACTAGATGACTTGCATGTTCACATTAGTCATGAGTCAATCCACATCCAAGCTATGAAACTGAAACCAGTCTCTTGCCTAAAGAAATAATTCCTCCCATAGTGGGCTAGTCTCACATTTAACTGTTTCTGCCCCTGCAGTCACCTTGTTGCTGGGCAGAACTTCTTATATACCAATATTCTACATAACATTCCTATGCATCTTATACTACAGTACTATGCAAACATATAACCTTAAACTGTACTTATTTAATCACATTACAGTTCACATAATACAATTTACACAAAGATATATGACATATAAACGTGTTTGACTTCTTCAGGGAAGAAATATACTACCACCCTCTTTCATTGCTAACCTCTTTAACCATAGACGTCTTTAACCATGTAGACCTGGAAGACACTAAACACAATCACATGTAAAACAACAGTTTCCAGACCAGAAATGAATCCAAATATGTTTCTTCATTGTGGTTCATCATGACCCTGGTCCCACTGGGTTGGGACCCTGAACACAATGTTCAGTTTGTTCCATGTGGCCGTTAGGCCATTGTCCAGCACTGCCTAGGTTCAAGATAGGGGCACAGTCCTTTTACATTACAACAGACCACAATCACAAACGCTCACGTGTAACAGTCCTTCCTTGAAATGGGCAAAGTTCAAAACTCCTGACCTGGCTCCTCCCTTCTTTTTCACCTCAACAAGAGAATACCAGATCTCCACCATCCCCTCCTCCAGACACCTTCAGAGCTTCATACAGTCCATGGGGGCAGAGTCCACAAATGGGGATGGTTGATTTGACAGGGTCAACAGGACAGAGTTCAGGGTTGGATTGGGCACAGTCCACTACAAAAGATAATCAGTCCCTTAGTGGCCAAAGTGTCCTACAATCCAGCAGGGGGAACAAATTTACAAATGACATATAAATGTGGTGTTTTTAGAGGCAGGAACACACGACTGCCTAGGCCACTCTCTTACAGGTGTTATTGTTGTAGTGTGATGCATGCAGGATGTCACACCGGGCACACTAATTAGAAGAGGAATTGGGGATTCTAGCAGGGAGAAATTTGTAGGGCTTTAGTCGGTAGTCACAGACTACCAACATGGCCTCTGGACCAGGCTCCTGCTAATCATTTTGTTCCTCAATATCTATTAGATGTTTCTCCCTAAGCACAATAAAGGTGGCGTTACATGCTACGATATATCTAACGATATATCGACGGGGTCACGGAATTCGTGACGCACACCCAGCATCGTTAGAGATGTCGTACCGTGTGACACCTCCGAATGACTGTTAATGATCAAAAATACTCACCTTATCGTTGATCGTTGACACGTCGTTTATTTTCATAATATCGTTCCTCCTTCTGCGTTCAGGTTGTTCGTCATTCCCGAAGCAGCACACATCGCTACCTGTGAAACCCCGGGAACGACAAACACAGCTTACCTGCGTCCTTCGGCAACGAGGAAGGAAGAACATGGGTGGGATGTTCCGGCCGCTCATCTCCGCACCTCCGCTTCTATTGGGCGGCCAAGTGTGACGTCGCTGTGTCTTCAGGAAGAGGATGTTCACCGCCCACAGCGACGTCATTAGGGAGGTAAGTACGTGTGACGGGGGTTAACGACATTGTGCGCCATGGGCAATGAATTGCCCGTGACGCACAAACGAAGGGGGCGGGTGCGATCGCACGATATATCAAAGCGTGTGACGGGGCCTTAAGAGTCTAATGCACTGATAAATTAAAACAAAAATATTTGTGCACCCCTGTTCAAGAGGAACTGCAGACAGAACTTTATCGAAGGGCAGGTACGCCTTGTGAGTACACCGCTTGTATTAGTGAACATTTCTGTGGGGCATTGATCCAGCAAACTAGTCTGATTTCCATATGTGGACTCAGGAAGGAATTTCTCCCTTATGGCGTTATTAGTATCTCCCCCATGGGGTTTTGCTTTCTTCTGGCTGAAAGTGTTAAGCTGGTGTCACACACAGCGACAACGACAACGACGTCGCTGCTACGTCACCATTTTCTGTGACGTTGCAGCGACGTCCCGTCGCTGTCGCTGTGTGTGACATCCAGCAACGACCTGGCCCCTGCTGTGAGGTCGCCGGTCGTTGCTGAATGTCCAGCTTCATTTTTTGGTCGTCACTCTCCCGCTGTGACACACACATCGCTGTGTGTGACAGCGAGAGAGCGACGAAATGAAGCGAGCAGGAGCCGGCACTGGCAGCTGCGGTAAGCTGTAACCAGCGTAAACATCGGGTAACCAAGGGAAGACCTTTCCCTGGTTACCCGATATTTACCTTCGTTACCAGCCTCCGCTCTTGCTGCCAGTGCCGGCTCCTGCTCTGTGCACATGTGGCTGCAGTACACATCGAGTAATTAACCCGATGTATACTGTAGCAAGGAGAGCAAGGAGCCAGCGCTAAGCAGTGTGCGCGGCTCCCTGCTCTCTGCACTGTGACATGTAGCTGCAGCACACATCGGGTTAATTAACCCGATGTGTACTGTACCTAGGAGAGCAAGGAGCCAGCGCTAAGCGCTGTAGCACAGCGACGTTATGATCGCTGCTTCTGCTGTGTTTGACAGCTAAGCAGCGATCATAACAGTGACTTACAAGGTCGCTGTTACGTCACCGAAAATGGTGACGTAACAGCAACGTCGTTGTCGTTGTCGCTGTCGCTTAGTGTGAACCCAGCTTTAGGCTATAGTTGAAGTCGATGGACTTAAAAGGATATTCCCATATGCATGATCCTATCCCACTATATACCAGGTGTAATAATAATATTAGTAAATACCTCCAATTTGAAATGTACTGTAGTTCTCCTTATTAGCTAAGTCACTTACCACATGTGCAGGTTAATGCAGTAGTTTAGGTATACGAGTATAACCATGAACAACTGACTGTCAATATATGAGTGGTCATAACCATGGATACCTAAGCTGCAATGCCCTGCAATGAGGTAAGAGACATAGCTAATCAGGACAACTATACTGCAGTTCTAATTGGAGGTATTTGCTAATATTATTATCGTGCCTACTACATAATGTGATAGGATCTTGGAGATGGAAATACCCATTAAGTATACCTTCAGTTTTAAAAATAATGAAACTATGAAGATATAAAGCCCAGCAATATTTGTGTAAGTCAAGTAAGCTGTTGCCACCCATTATCTTGGATCTAGCAAACAGTGTGCTATACTTAAAATATGGTATTGGAAGGGGAATTAGGATTGTGTGCAACAGATTTTGGAAGCAATGACCATTTTAATAGATTTTTCCTCTCTAACTATGAGATTTATGGGAGTCTCTATTTGGTAATAATTATGAAGCAGGTTCAAGTAAGGATATATTATATACTGTATATAGGAGTGCTGGGTCAGGTAAGCTATATTCCTAAATATATAAGTGAATGTCACAGAAATGGGCATCAGCATTTAGTTCATGTTGGCAGAAAATATTTAATATCTCATATTAAAATGTGTAGTTTAAAGTTTAATATCCTTAACCGAGAATCAGCAAAAACACTAGTGCAGGCCTCATCATATCCCCCCTCGACTACTGCAACCTCCTACTCTGTGACCTCCAATCTATCCTAAACTCTGCTGCTTGCTTAATCCACCTCTCCCCTCGCTATTCCCCGGCCTCGCCACACTGCTAATCCCTTCATTGGCTTCCCATTGCCCAAAGAATCCAGTTTAAAACTCTAACCATGACATAGAAAGTCATCCATAACCTGTCACCTCCTTACATCTGTGACCTAGTCTCCCAGTACCTACCTGCACATAACCTCAGATCCTTACAAGATCTCCTGGTCTACTCTCATCTTAATACTTCTTCCCACAATCACAAGATTTTTCTAAGTAAGCATCCACATTTTTAAATTAAATGGCAATGGAGACAACAGACGCCAGTGTTGGGTACTTTGGAAATCTGAATTTCCATTAGAACCAAGCTTGACTATCCGATTGGTGTACAGAGCTGTTATCGGGAAAGTTATCTTTGTGGAGATACCAAAATAGAACAAATACGTGAAAGGCAATTGGTCAAATGTCTTTTCTGAGTCTATTGAAAGTCGTATGAGAGACATTTTCTGGACTGGCAGAGTTAGCACGGTTGAAAAAAAGAACACACGTCCATCAAATTCCATCAAGGGATGAGATATGATAAAGAGCATTGGTATAACCTTAATCCATGAAAAAATGTGCCCTAAAATAGGAAATGATTCCATCCTGATCCTGAGTGTTGATCGGTAGGATCAACATTTTACACATTCACAGCTATTTTTTTCTGAAAATCTTCTAAGCCTTTTTAGGAACCATCAATGGTGCCCACTGTGGTCAGCTCTTGAGGAATGCTCTTCCACAAATGAATAGTTTTCATGGTTTTTTAAGCATTGAATCTTTGTTCCTCAGAGGGAATATCCCATATATTTTGAGGAGGTTTAACATGAAACAACTATTTAACCAGAGTCACCACCTGGGAGGTAGAGCACCACTCTTTTCAATGCAGAAGACTTCTCCAATAAGTAGACTACCTGGTAGAGTCCCTTTAACGGGAACAATAAGCATAAGCCAAGCTCCCAAACATAAGTCAACAAACACATGAGGCTTCAGTTGTAGGCTGATTTTTTTTTTTGCTTAGTATATCTATGTAATCAAAAAATCGTTCTCTATTGTCAGCGAGCTTTGCCGCCACCTTTAGAGATTGTGTTTGACCCTTCTCAATTTAAATTCAACACCATCATGGATTCTCACAGAAGGCAGGAGACAGGGACTGTGCTATGCTTGACTCTTTCCCAAGAGAAGAGGTTATTTTTGTCAGTTTTCAAGTGTAACAAGAAGATCCCTGACAGCACCCATCCATCACACCATAAACAACTTGAAAGGCTGCCATCCCTCTTCTCTAGGCCAGTGGCAAGATAGACAAAGCTGTCAGTGTCCTAACAGCCCTTGATGAACACATATTGTTGTTAGAGATATACATGTTCTACCCTTTGACACCAAATCGGATTTCTCAACCTGCACATTGAGGAAAGGCAAATAACCAGCCAGGCTTTTGTGGTTTGCTTATCAAACAAAATCTAGTTTATGTTGATCGTAAGTTATACAAGTCCTCGGAAGTCACCTTGATCATTTATTATTAATGGACAACTTGATGAAGACCCAACATTTTTACAGACCTAATGATGAAGCATAAGGATATTTAACTAATACATGTTTATAGCTCAGAAAACTGATATAAACACATAAGTAGCAGTTATTGTGACTTGTAAAATGCTGATAATAACACGCACAATAATGTGAACAAGTTCCTTCAGCTTAAAAAAATAATCAAATTTTTCGAAGGACAGTGGAAAAATGTCCTTTTCATTAGTTGTCCAGAAATTTACGGACAGATGGCTACTGTGCCCTTACATGAAGTAAAATGCAAATGCAACATATGTATAGTATATAAAGTACATTACAATTTACTATTCTTACTTTTTGAAAATGCAAAATATTTCTCTACCGGTACGAAACAAAAATAACAAGGTGTTGTCCCTTATTGGAAGTAGCTAACTCATATAAATAGAACTAAAAAGAGTTTGCTTTTGTCCCATGTGGTATTACCATTTGGACTGCATAGTTGACTTGTCTTTTAAAAGTGCCGGTACCCCCCGAAGCATCTGATGATAAAATATTACCTACAGAACATTTCATACATATTTTGCTTGATTCATAGCATGTATCATAGCTCATTTTTATAATGAACTGCATTCACAACTTTTGTGGCTATCTGAGAACAAACGTCCCAGCATGAAAAACTGAATAAACCTACATTGATGGTTTGCGTTTCAGGAAAATGTAGTCGATTTTAGAACAAGAACTCAAAAGTAGAGTGAACCAACTCTCCCCGAATGCAATTGAGTAAAAACTTGAACATACTTTATGCAGTATGTTCCCACAAAATAATGCAAAACACTGACAATATCTGAAGGACATTATCTTCCTAACCCCTAATATTGTGGATCATCCCTTTCCTTCCGCACTTCATCTAGTTCACTTACATCTTTGACCCCATCACAGAAGTCTCTTCTGTTTGCCCAAATACCTACAATAAGGACCCCATTCCTTCACATTTCCTCCAGTCCTTCTTTTCCACCATTACTAGTACCCACCTAATTAATATTTCTAAACTCTGTTCTAGTATTTTTCTTCCCAGTTTCAAGCATGCCATCATAACTTCCTTACAAAAAAACTACTCTGCTAATTATAGATCTGTCTCTAATGACCCTTTCATCTCCAATCTCCTGGTTTCCATCTCTAAATACCTGTTGTACTCTTAATTAATGCACTATATTTATAATAACTCTTTTTGACCCTTTCTAGTCTGGTTTTTGGACTCTACATGACACAAACTGTCCTTACTAACAGCTAAATCTAGTGGTAAGTACTTTCCACTAATTCTTTGGGATCTCTGTGCAACTTTTGACACTGGATCGCCCACTCCTACATTTCTCTGACTACTCTCTAAAGACCGTTTTACACGCTATGACATCGCTAAAGCGATGTCATTGGGGTCATGGAATTTGTGACACACATCCGGGCGCATTAGTGATGTCGTTGCATGTGACACCTATGAGCGATTTTGAATTGTCGCAAAAATGTTCAAAATCGCTAATCGGTGACATGCCCCCCTATTCCCAATTATCGTTGCTGCTGCAGGTACGATGTTGTTCGTCGTTCCTGCGGCAGCACACATCGCTATGTGTGACACCACAGGAACGAGTAACCTCACCTTACCTACGGCCGCCGGCAATGAGGAAGGAGAAGGTGGGCGGGATGTTACGTCCCGCTCATCTCCGCCCCTCCGCTTCTATTGGCTGGCCACTTAGTGACGTCGCTGTGATGCCGAACGAACCGCTCCCTTAGAAAGGAGGCGGATCGCCGGCCACAGCGACGTCACTAGGCAGGTAAGTAGTGTGACGGGTCCGCACGATGTTGTGTGCCATAGGCAGCGATTTGCCCGTGTCGCACAACCGATGTGGGCGGGTAAGCACGCTAGCGATATCGGTTACGATATTGCAGTGTGTAAAGTGGCCTTAAGTGTTTAATTTTGTACCCCTTCTTCCACTACTTTTCCTCTTACTTTTGGGGATACTCAGGGTTCAGTTTTAGGGTCTCCTCTTTTCACTTTGTGCAGCCCCTATTGGACAAAAGATCAGCAGATTTGTTTTTTTAGTATCATTTATATACTGATGACAATCAATTAGGAAAGAAAATATCCTGTCTGCCTGCGGCCTCTGGTGCTTCTACTACCTGCTTCCCAGTCCCCTGTCTACCTGTGGCCTCCAGTGCTTCTGTTACCTGCTTGTCAATCTCATATCTGCCTGTGGCCTCCAGTGATTCTACTACCTGCTTCCTAGTCTCCTGTCTGCCTGTAGCCTCCGGTGCTTCTACTACCTGCTTCCCGATCTCCTGTCTGCCTGTGGCCTCCAGTGCTTCTGTTACCTGCTTGTCAATCTCATATCTGCCTGTGGCCTCCAGTGCTTCTACTACCTGCTTCCTAGTCTCCTGTCTGCCTGTAGCCTGTGGTGCTTCTACTACCCGCTTCCCGATCTCCTGTCTGCCTGTGGCCTCCAGTTATTCTGTTACCTTCTTGTCAATCTCATATCTGCCTGCGACCTCCAGTTCTTCTACTACCTGCTTCCTAGTCTCCTGTCTGCCTGTAGCCTGTGGTGCTTCTACTACCCGCTTCCCGATCTCCTGTCTGCCTGTGGCCTCCGGTGCTTCTGTAACCAGCTTGTCAGTCTCATATCTGCCTGCTGCCTCCAGTGCTTCTACTACTTGCTTCCTAGTCTCCTGTCTGCCTACAGCCACCGGTTCTACCTGCTTCTTAGTCTCCAGTCTGCCTGTGGCCTCCAGTGTTTCTGTTACCTGCTTGTCAGTCTCTTATCTGCCTGCTACCTCCGGTGCTTCTACTACCGATTTACCATGTGCGTCACCTGTTTGCTGCACCGACACTCATGTCCCGTGTGCCCACCCTGACCTTGGGCATGGAGGATCCACCTCATCAGGTGAGCTGAAAGACCAATGATTCCATCTGCTGTCTCCAACATCATGTCGTCCTTTTGCCATCTAGGATTGGGGACAGTAGAGGTCCCCCTTGTTGTTTAATATAGTAAGGTCCTATTGACACCACATTTTAACAGTATAGTGTATGGATTAGTGTAGTTCACAAAAGAGGTATCTTGTAAAAACCAAACAAACATTTTTCACTGTATGGTGCGAGTTGTGTATAGTGGTATCCATCAAAGCCTCTTATCTGAGGTCTATGTGGAAATTCACTCTAGACCTGCACCTCCAATGGAAGAATGGAATGAGAATGGAAGAGACTGGAACAGTCTAGAAGCTTCTCTACCTTTAAATACCCTTATTTTGGAAACTTTCTACATGATAAGAATAATCAAAGTTGCCTTTTTGTCAAAATAACCTCATTATGTTTTAACGAAACCGAGAGAAGGAACAACTTCTCTACATAAACGAGAAATGGAGTCGCAGAACTGGCAGAAAGTTTTCCGCTGACTGCCAACTTCGCTGTTTTAATTAGGCCTCATTACTACAAGTTTTCCCCATTGCACTTACAGTTGTGCCGTACATTTTATAAGGCTTCAGCATCAACAGATCTGGTTTAGCTAAACGATGTCTAAAATGAGTTAATTACCACTGTTGGCACATCAACAGGTGCCTAGCAGGTGTTCACAAGCTTAAATCTTTTCTTTGACTTCCGGGTTATCATCATGTTCAGAGTTTTTCCTTATTATGTTATTCAGGAGCATTCATGCATTTCACACCTGGAATGTCAACCTCCAGCTTCTCCAAATCACACGCATTCAGCCCAACCTCTGACTTCTGAGAGTTATTTGAAGATGAAGCTGGGAGCAAAGAGACGATGTTAAAAGTAACTTATTATAACTTTGTGATTCTAAGCATTAGAGTATGCGGAGAAGCCGTCGGGTTGGAGTAAGTTTAGCAATTTGCTGCTTTCCACGTAGTGACTGAATCTAATTTGGTATTTGTAACACGTTTTATGTAAAAAATGAAACTTATTCTTCCTCTAACTTTTTGGCTCAAAGTACGTAAAGACATCTGAGCCTAAAGGAGGGAAGCTCTGAGCAAAGTAAAGACCTGTTACACAGATTGAGATGTCATTTCAGCAACTACATATATAGCATATACTATCCTATTATTAGGCTAGAATAACTATGGGCAGATTGTAATGTACTATACACTTGGAAGACTAGGACCTAAATTTCGTGTTTTAATCTTTGAGAGGATTTCTTCATGTTTGATACTTGGTAATGGAGATACCATGGTTGCTGAGGTAAGAAGAGGCAGTTCACACTGCTGTCCGCCCTATATATCTGATCTAAGACTGATGGTATCAGCAGTGCTGATGTAAGAAGAGGCTGCTCACACTGCTGTCCACCTTGTCTATCAGATCTAACTATGATGGTACCAGGAGCGCTGAGGTAAGAAGAGTCTGTTAACACTGCTTCCACCCTGTCTATTTGGAGATAGCAGTGGTGCTGAGGTAAGAAGAAGCTGCTCACACTGCTGCAAATTCTGTTTATCTGATCTCGTATTGGTAGTGCCAGGAGTGCTGAGGTAAGAGGAGGCTGCTCACACTGCTGTCCACCCTGTCTATCTGATCTAAGAATGATGGTACCAGCAGTGCTCAGGTAAGAAGAGGCTGCTCACACTGCTGTCTTTCATGTCTATCTTATCTAACACTGAAGACATCAGTAGTACCAAAGTAAAAAAGAGTCTGCTCACACTGCTGTTCAACCTGTCTATCTAATATAATGACTAGAGATACCAGGGGAGTTGAGGTAAGAATAGGCCACTCACACTGCTATCTTCCATGCCTAACTGGTCTAAAACTGCAATTACTAGGATTAGTGATGAAGATGAGGCTGCTCACACTGCTGTCCACATAATGTTTCTGAATCCTGAATGGCTGCTGTGACAGGAAGATAATCTATACCATGTACTATCAAGCAATGGCCAGGACACAGCAGTGGAGTTTTGAGTGCACATGTTCATAGACACCTGTCCTATTATCTTTTGAGGTTTCTGTCACTATATTAAGACAACAGCTATTTTAAAGGGAATCTGTCACCAGGTTTTTGCTCCCCCATCTGAGAACAGAATAATGTAGAGACAGAGACCCTGATTCCAGCGATGTGTCACTTTATGGACTGTTTGCTGTTATTTTGATAAAATCAATGTTTTCTCTGTTGCAGATCTAGCAGATACACAGAGCTCATGAATATGCTGGACTACCTGCAGCACGCCAAGTAGTCCTGTTATGATAATCTATTGATTTTATCAAAACTACAATAAGCAGCCCAGTAAGTGACGCATCACTGGAATCAGGATCTCTGCCCCTCTTTATACTGCTCTCAGATTAGGTGTCAAAAACCTGGCAGCAGATTCCTTTTCCTGTACAACTGCGATTTGCTATGTAAAGGTATGTAGTAATTTGATGATAATGATATTTTCTTTATTTTTTTCTGTTCTCCAAGAACTCCTTTAAACTTCAATCCACCTGACACAACAGTTGCATGCCTGTTTTGGTAATCTTCCCTTTTGCGAAAATAGTCAGTCTATCCCTTCTCTAATATGCGATTTGGGTACAATAAAGGGTGCTTTACACGCTGCAATATTGCTAGTGATAGCTAGCGCGATAGCACCCGCCACCGTCAATCGTGCGACAGTTGGTGATCACTGCCGTAGCAAAAATTATCGCTACGGCAGCGTCACACGCACTTACCTTATCAGCAACGTCACTGTGACCGCTGAACAATCCCTCCTTCAAGGGGGAGGTGCATTCGGCGTCATAGCAACGTCACTGCGGCGTCACTAAGCGGCCATCCAATAGAAGAGGAGGGGCGGAGATGAGCGGCCGGATTATGCCGCCCACCTCCTTCCTTCCTCATTGCCGGTGGATGCAGGTAGGATGATGTTCGGCATTCCTGCGGTGTCACACACAGCGATGTGTTCTGCCGCAGGAAAGACGAACAACCAGCGGCATGCACCACCAACGATATTATGAAAAGGAGCGACGTGTCAACGATCAACAATTTTTGACACTTTTGCGATCGTTGATCGTCGCTCCTTGGTGTCACACGCTGCGATGTCGCTAACGGCACCGGATGTGCGTCACTAACGACATGACCCCGACGATATATCGTTAGTGATGTCGCAGCGTGTAAAGCCCCCTTTAGGGTTTCCATAATTTTGGGAAAGATTCATTTTGCTGTTTCAGCTCTGTAACTTAAAATTCAGGCAAAAAGATAAAGTAGCTGGTTATCAAACTACACCCCCTTCCTCTTGCCTGCGGGGCGCATGCACCGACTGCCCCCTGTGATTTATTTGGAATATCCAGGAAATAATTATACACTTAGTATGAATGATAACCTATTTGTAAATATGTGAAAAGAAATAATACACATTAATAATTTATTCTATATAATCTTTACGTTTTATTGAAATGGAGAGTCTACGTGAAGAAATGTTCATTTGCTTCTATACTACTCCCTGGCATTTTCCTCTCTCAAACACCCTCGTAAACATCCGCCATACTGTATGATTGAATGGAGTATGGTGATGGTGGGTGGTCCAAGATAAGCATGTAAATCACTTAATAACTGTTTGAGATCAATTAACTCAATTCTTTCAGTATGCAAAATAGTCTTTTAATTATTACAGAGAACAAATTTAGCAGAAGTAATCATACATAATTTCTGCAACACACCCTGGCAAGGTTTCAAACAATATATTAGTGCCAAATTGTATTTTTAATGAGTAGATTGTACCGAAATAGAATATTTTATTGTGCCAATAATTCATTTCCATTTTACTTTTCATCTACAGAAACAATTAGCTATTTACTATTTTATGTAACAATATAATAGGAAACATTGAAGTGTCATCTTAGCATTTGTCCTCCAATGGGATTCCTTAAAATCTGGCGGCTTTGTTCAATTCTGAGGGTGTTCTGCACAATTACATTTGTGCTTATGTAATAAAATAATCTGTAGATCATAGTAAACAGTGATGGCTTTTCTGCTATTGCAAAAACTACTACTCCCAGCAAGATATTATAGCTGCAAACTTGTACATTAGCAACAGCAGGAGTATCACAGTTTGGAGACCATTGGTGTTTGGTGTAATTAATGCCTAATGGACTCATGTGAATAAAAAGTGGCTAAGAAGAACAGTCATAGACACTGTGTGTGGCGGGGCGCTTCTGTACGTGATGGAGATATTCTCTGCTAGCAAAATTGCTTATATTGAAAAATACTTTATAGTACTGCTTCTAATTAATCAAGCATCGTCAACTGTCATGGCCACATCAGGATGTATGGAAACTCCATATTCTGGCACTTCTAACTTCTCTGTTGACTCGGACGTCGACCCACAGACTAGTAGTTAATAGACAGGCTAGCAAGATTTAATCCCTGCTGTTCTGCTTGTTGATTTCCTTTAGCCACATGATATGTGACAGCCAGTCATATTCACTACCCTCCTGTATATGCTGGCTGGACACTTCAATTAGTGGCAGCTATAGCTCGTCTATACTGGTCTGGAGAGGTGGTTTGATCCAGACTTTCTGATGCTTGTTGTGCATTACTGTTGTGAGCAGTTGTGGTGTTAACCCCTGTTGTCATTTTGTTGCTGCCTTACTTCTCTTGCTTTTTTCTTTCTGACAGTGAGGGCAGTCAGAGAGTGGAACAGGTGGGCACCGGAGGTAGTGAGCTCTCCATCAATGGAAATCTTCAAGCAGAAGCTGGATAAACATATAGCTGGGATGATTTACTAAAACCTGCACTCGCAGGGGGTTGGACCCGATGGCCCTTGAGGTCCCTTCTAACACTACCATTCTATGATTCTATGAAAAAATTTATAGTTAAAAGAAATGGACCTGTTCTGTATTTTGAATACACTAGTGATTTTCACTTTAAATTACTGATAAAACACTGACCCAAAAAAGTGATGTGGGATTGAGGTCTTCATAGAAGTTTGATTCCCTAATGAAAAGGGAACAAAGGATGGCAAGAGAGTGACCTCACCCTGAAAAAATTATGACAATAGTACATTTATTATAACCACTACACGTAAAAATAATAAACTTTGTAATATATCTTATGAAATAAATCTGCTTATTTATTTTCCTGGACTGATCATTCATTCTCAAAATTTTCAATGCACAGAAAAAAAAATATGTCTTCAATGAATACATATTTTCCCATCACTGATATAAGTTATGACACTTGGTGTAGAGATGAGCGAACCTTTCAAAGTTCAGTTTGCTGAACCTTACTTAACAAACGTTACATTCGCTGAACTGTTCAATGAAGCATTCAACGAACCTTTCAGATCTCATTGGATACAATGGGAGGCCAAAAAAAAGGCAGAAAAACACCTTTAGGGGGGGTCAAAAAGCTTCCAAAACAGCAAAAATACGCTTTACAGTGTAGCACCCCTGTTATGGCATAGCCATTAGCTTCTTAGACTATTGACTAAAGAAATATAGGGGTGAATGAGAGACAGGTGTAGGGCTGGTGCTCCCATACCCCTGCCAGTACAGACAAGACACAACTTGGAGATCCACCTTGGAGTCTTGAGATTTAAAAACATTTCAGGCTGACAGAAGTACGGGGGCATCAATTGCTCCCCCATTTCCTCATTTCCCTGTGTTTGCACAGCAGGGAAAAATGGTCCATGCAACACACAGGATGTGGGCTGACATTTTAATTTTAAAAATAAAGAGATACATGAGTGACAGGCGTAGGCTTCTTGCTCCCAGAACCCTGGCAATACAAACAAAATGCAATTTAGAGACTCACTATGGAGTCTTGAGATTAAAAACCATTCAGGCAGACAGCAGGACAGTGGCATCAATTGCCCCCCTCCTCCATTTCCTCATAGTGTGTTTGCACATGAAAAAATTATGGTCCATGCAACACACAGGAGGTGGACTGTCATTTTAACTTTAAAGCTCAATAGATGCATGAGTGACAGGCGTAGGCCTCTTGTTCCCAGAACCCTGGCAATATAGACAAAAGACAATTTGGAGAACCATCTTGAAGTCTTGAGATTAAAAATCTTTCAGGCAGATAGTAGGACAATGGCATCAATTGCGCCCCATTTTCCCTATAGTGTATTTACACAGCAGGGAAGTATGGTCCATGCAACATACAGGATATGAGATGGCATTTTAATTTAAAAATCAAGAAATGCCTGAGTGAGAGGCATAGGCCTCTGGCTCACAGAACCCTGGCAATACAGACAAAAGACAATTTGGATACCCACTATGGAGTCTTGAGATTAAAAACCTTTCAGGCAGACAGCAGGACAGTGGCATTAATTGCCCCCCCATCATTTCCCCATAATGAGTTTGCACAGCAGGGAAGTATGGTCCATGCAACACACAGGATGTAGCCTTGGTGCCTCACATGGGTCAAAAACACCAGGCATGGTCACTTCCTTAACAGCTGATGGGCTCTTAATCACCCCAACTGTAGCAGGTAAACAAGTGGCAGTTCTGCAGTCGGAGACCTGTGTGAGAAAAGTTTTGACGATGAAGCCGGAGGAGGAAAAAGCAACAGACGTTGTTGATTTGGGAGCCGGTAGTTGCAGTAGTTCGCATTTTATCACAGTGAGATTCCCATAGTAGCACAGTAATGCATGTTGGTTGCGCATGTGCCGGTTCATGCATTTAGTAGTCAAATTATTTGAATTTTTGCCTCTACTGAGCCGTTGCTTATAACGTTGACAGATAATGAAAGTTGGGTCATGCTTTGCTATCTCAAAAAAAGCCCATTCTAAGCAACCCTTCCTGTAAACTGCAGACCCTCCTTGACTTCCTCCTCCTCCTCATCTGCTGATCTATACAGCTGCGCTCCTCTGGGTTTCACCTCAAGAGGGATCTACAACTTCCTTGTCAGGCTCTATGTTGTCCCACTCCTCTTCCTGACTTGACATCACAGGACAGTACGCGTGCACCTCAGGTATCTGAGTCTCATTATCATCACCTCCACTCTTGGGGATTAAGGTCAGTTGACTAGGGTCGGGATCCTGCTCGGATCCTACTTCGTCTGGGTCGAGGATCCAACTGACAAAGATTTCGGTCATCGGTGCAGATGCTTTCCTCCTCTTAAGTCTAAGAATCTTTGGAGCAGACCTCTGAAGCCCATGGGATAGAATGTGTTAACAGCTCTGCAGACTCACCGATGTGGGGTTCACCTCAGTCAGTTTGCCAGTTGGAGATTTGTGAAACAAGTGTATTTGGGGTGGCACCTCTGAGGAATGAACTGTGTGTGATGTTGATATGTCGAAAGAGGAGGAGAGGCCACTTGATTCAGCGCTTACCATCGACTCTAGCTCATGCTGTTTAGCACCCTCATTTCGAAGTTGAAGAATTCTGCGGCTGCCAAAGAAATCTAGTAGAGTAGGCTACCCAGTAACGGAATTTGTTCTCACTTCTCTTGGGATAGGATGAGCCAGAGTTTGCTCACTAGAACTTTGACTAGTATTAAAACGCCCCACACATACAACTCGAGCACCCTGCTCATTCACCCTTCCACCACAACCTTGTCGGAATTTACCACTCATGGTTGGTACAATCAGATGTTTTGCAACCCTACGCCAACACCTGTCAGACACCTGACACAAAATATAAATTACTTATTTATTGCCTGATATGGCAAAAAATACCAATTACTAGAAATGTGGTTCAATGCGTAATTTGGAGTAGGCACTCAAAAGTGCCAAGACCTATTTAGTTAGTTCACTAGCAAATTTACAGCAGCCACTACTAACTAGCAATACCTATCAATGTGTTTTACTGCCTAATTTGGAGCAGGCAGTGATAAGTAGCAATACAAATTTAGATAGTTTATCGGTAACATTTAAACAGGCACGCAAAAGTAGCAATTGCTATCATAAAATGCCGATTTGTAGCACACAATATGGACATGCAGTGTAGGGAAATTCACCGCATGTCCATATCCTACACTATCGCTTTCCTATCTATCTCAACTACCTATCCTTAACCCCTTCATGACCCATGACGGATATATCCGTCATGGATCATGGGAGGTTATTCTCCGCCCCCTGCCGTGGGCAGGTTGCGGCGATCCGTGCACATATCAGTTGTTTTTAACAGCTGACGTGTGCCTGCAAGTTACAAGTGGAATCACTTCCACCTGCAACTTTTAACCCCTTACATCTCGCTGCCAAAGTCTGGCAGCGAGATGTATATGCACGCGGCCATTACTTTTACTTACCACCGCCCCCACCGGAAGTCACGTGCATGGTCACGTGACTTTCGGTGGTTGCCATGGTAGCACAGGGTCATGTGATGACTCCTGTAGCTGACATGAATTACTTTCGGTTTCACTCGGCCCGGAGCCGAGTGAAGCAGAAAGTGAGCATATCTGCTGTTTACAGCTGTATAGCTGTGATCAGCAGATAGGGCAGAGCAATCGGTTTGTTGATCCATATAGCCCCCTAGGAGGACTAGTAAAATAAAAAAAAAAGTAAAAAAGAGTTTTAAAAATAAAAAAAACTAAAGAAAACTAAAAGTTCAAATCACCCCCCTTTCACCCCATTGAAAATTAAAGGGTTATAAAAATAAAAAATATACACATATTTGGTATCGCCGCGTTCAGAATTGCCCGATCTATCAAAATGTAAAATTAATTAATCTGATTGGTAAATGGCAAAGCGGCAAAAAAATTCCAAACGCCAAAATTACGTTTTTTGGTTGCTGCAAGTTTTGCGAAAAATGCAATAACAGGCGATCAAAATGTAGCATCTGTGCAATAATGGTACCATTAAAAATGTCAGCTTGAGACGCAAAAAATAAGCCATTACTGAGCCGTAGATCCCAAAAAATGAGAACGTTACAGGTTTTGGAAAATGGAGCAACATGTATGCCACTTTTATTGGGCAAGCTTGTGAATTATTTTAACCCCTTAGCTACAAGTAAACCTATGTATGTTTGGTGTCTACAAACTCGCACTGACCTCAGGCATCACAACAACATATCAGTTTTACCATATAGTGAACACGGCGAATAAAATATCCTAAAAACGATGCGATGTGCGATCACACTTTTTTTGCAGTCTCTCCACACTTTTTTTTGCTGTTTTCCAGTACACTATATGGTAAAACTTATGTTTTCATTTAAAAGTACAACTTGTCCCGCAAAAAACAAGCCCTCATATGACAAGATTGACGGAAAAATAAAAAGGTCACGGCTCTCGGAAGAAGGGGAGCAAAAAAAAAAAATCGGAAAAACAGAAAGTGCCCGGGGGCTGAAGGGGTTAAAGCCAACTGTCTAGCAGCACTGGCGGCAGCACCTTTCCTAATGTTTAACATTCACAAAATGGCGCAGACACCACATTTCCGCATTTTATGTGTAGACGGACATGTGACTTAGGCAGCCAATTGAAACAAGACCTTGTGTCTGAACCTTGTGAATGTTTGCTGTGCCGTGATTGGCTGCAGGAATATGCACAAATAAAGTTAAGAAAAAAATGGTGCCGCACACCTCTGACTTTTCCTGAGTCCCCACCTATTTCACTCATTCAACACATCCCCCCATTCATCATACAGCACCATAATCTTATACTAAATTATAACATGTTAGTAGAAAAACATTTTTTTAAAATGTAGTCAGTGGTCAAACAAAACCGAACATTGCCAGCTTTTGCGGAAACGGCTCGGATAACTGAGCCCTAACCGAACAGGCTAAGGCTCGTATCCAATTTGAAATTGACGAAACTTTATAGAACAGGTTTCACTCATCTCTAACTTGTTGCTCATAATGTTCTATAGAGAACTCTAAAGGCCGCTTTACACGCTGCGATATCGGTACCGATATCGCTAGCATGGGTACCCGCCCCAACTGTTGTGCGACACGGGCAAATCGCTGCCCGTGCTGCACAACATCGCCCAGACCAGTCACACTACTTACCTGCCCGGCGACGTCGCTGTGACCGGCAAACCGCCCCCTTTCTAAGGGGGTGGTTCAATCAGCGTCACAGCGACGTCACCGCTGCCTCACTGAACCGCCACCCAATAGAAGCGGAGGGGCGGAGATGAGCGGGATGTAACATCCCGCCCATCTCCTTCCCTCCGCATAGCGGCCGGGAGGCAGGTAAGGAGAGGTTCCTCGTTCCTGCAGTGTCACATGGAGCGATGTGTGCTGCCACAGGAACGAGGAACAACCTCGTTACTGCTGCAGTAACGATTTTTGAGAATGGACCCCCATGTCACCGATGAGCGATTTTGCATGTTTTTGCAACGATGCAAAATCGCTCATATGTGTCACACGCAACGGCATCGCTAATGCGGCCGGATATGCATCATCAATTCCGTGACCCCAATGAGTTTGCATTAGCGATGTCGAAGCGTGTAAAGCCCCCTTAAGGCCATGTGCGCACGTTGCGTTTTTTTCATGCATTTCCGCAGTGTTTTGAGCTGCAGCGTTTTAATGCAAAATTGCATGCGTTTTGATTTCCAGGCAAAGTCTATGGAAATGTGGGCTTTCTTGTGTGCACGATGCTCTTAAAAACGCAGCGTTTTTGTTGACAAACATTTGTCAAACAACATGCAACATGTCAATTGTTTTTGCCATTTTGGCAGGGTTTTGCTAACATTGAAGTCAATGAGAATTATCAAAACGCATCCTGAAAGAAATTTATAGCCTTTTACAAGCTTTTTTGATGCTAAACGCATGCTTTTTTGTCAAATACAAAGCATGCCTTTTTTCTGCATTATAGTGAGGGCAAGAGGTTTCCATTTGCCCTCACATCCAGCCCGACTTTAAAAAAATGAGTCAAACGATACTTTTACTTTATTTTGAACATAATTATTAAATCTCATTAATCATTTTCGGTAAATTATCATTATAGTGTATGATTTAAAGGTTTTTTTGTTGTTTTTTTCCATTTTTTTCCTACTGTTTAAATGATCAAACTTTATTTAGTTGTGTATTTATAGTGAAAACGCATCTCAATTTAAGCACCAAAAATGCATGTTAAACGCGATCAAAAACACAATAAAAACGCATGCGTATTTCCTGCGTTTATGTGGTTAAAACCAAATTTGACAATGACAAATTCTGCCAGAGGATGCGTTCATTTCTGCAAGTTACTCAACGCAGCGTGCGCACATGGCCTAACTGTGGTTTCAGGAGAACGTGTATTAGAATGTCTGGTCAGCCTCTAGCTCCTCCCCCCTTCATTGCCTCTACATAGAATTTTACAAGGATAAACTGTCATCTCCGAACTCAATAATACTCCATGTTTCTCTGAAAATAAGACAGGGTGTTAAATTATTTTTGGTCTGAAAAATGGGATAGGGCTTATTTTTAAGGGATGTCTTATTTTTTTTCCATGAACAGAAATCCACATTTATTCTTGAACAAAAAATTCAACATTTATTCAAACATAATCATACTGCATTTTGGAACATCTATCTCTCTATCTATCTATCTATCTATCTATCTATCCATTATCTATCTATCCATTATCTATCTATTTATCTATCTATCCATTATCTATCTATCCATTTATCTATCTATCTATCTATCCATTATCTATCTATCTATCCATTATCTATCCATCTATCCATTATCTACAGTCAGGGCCAGAAATATTTGGACAGTGACACAAGTTTTGTTATTTTAGCTGTTTACAAAAACATGTTCAGAAATACAATTATATATATAATATGGGCTGAAAGTGCACACTCCCAGCTGCAATATGAGAGTTTTCACATCCAAATCGGAGAAAGGGTTTAGGAATCATAGCTCTGTAATGCATAGCCTCCTCTTTTTCAAGGGACCAAAAGTAATTGGACAAGGGACTCTAACGGCTGCAATTAACTCTGAAGGCGTCTCCCTCGTTAACCTGTAATCAATGAAGTAGTTAAAAGGTCTGGGGTTGATTACAGGTGTGTGGTTTTGCATTTGGAAGCTGTTGCTGTGACCAGACAACATGCGGTCTAAGGAACTCTCAATTGAGGTGAAGCAGAACATCCTGAGGCTGAAAAAAAAGAAAAAATCCATCAGAGAGATAGCAGACATGCTTGGAGTAGCAAAATCAACAGTCGGGTACATTCTGAGAAAAAAGGAATTGACTGGTGAGCTTGGGAACTCAAAAAGGCCTGGGCGTCCACGGATGACAACAGTGGTGGATGATCGCCGCATACTTTCTTTGGTGAAGAAGAACCCGTTCCCAACATCAACTGAAGTCCAGAACACTCTTAGTGAAGTAGGTGTATCTGTCTCTAAGTCAACAGTAAAGAGAAGACTCCATGAAAGTAAATACAAAGGGTTCACATCTAGATGCAAACCATTCATCAATTCCAAAAATAGACAGGCCAGAGTTAAATTTGCTGAAAAACACCTCATGAAGCCAGCTCAGTTCTGGAAAAGTATTCTATGGACAGATGAGACAAAGATCAACCTGTACCAGAATGAGGGGAAGAAAAAAGTTTGGAGAAGAAAGGGAACGGCACATGATCCAAGGCACACCACATCCTCTGTAAAACATGGTGGAGGCAACGTGATGGCATGGGCATGCATGGCTTTCAATGGCACTGGGTCACTTGTGTTTATTGATGACATAACAGCAGACAAGAGTAGCCGGATGAATTCAGAAGTGTACCGGGATATACTTTCAGCCCAGATTCAGCCAAATGCCGCAAAGTTGATCGGACGGCGCTTCATAGTACAGATGGACAATGACCCCAAGCATACAGCCAAAGCTACCCAGGAGTTCATGAGTGCAAAAAAGTGGAACATTCTGCAATGGCCAAATCAATCACCAGATCTTAACCCAATTGAGCATGCATTTCACTTGCTCAAATCCAGACTTAAGACGGAAAGACCCACAAACAAGCAAGACAGGAAGGCTGCGGCTGTAAAGGCCTGGCAAAGCATTAAGAAGGAGGAAACCCAGCATTTGGTGATGTCCATGGGTTCCAGACTTAAGGCAGTGATTGCCTCCAAAGGATTCGCAACAAAATATTGAAAATAAAAATATTTTGTTTGGGTTTGGTTTATTTGTCCAATTACTTTTGACCTCCTAAAATGTGGAGTGTTTGTAAAGAAATGTGTACAATTCCTACAATTTCTATCAGATATTTTTGTTCAAACCTTCAAATTAAACATTACAATCTGCACTTGAATTCTGTTGTAGAGATTTCATTTCAAATCCAATGTGGTGGCATGCAGAGCCCAACTCGCGAAAATTGTGTCACTGTCCAAATATTTCTGGACCTAACTGTATCTATCCATGTATCTATCTATTTATCTATCCATTATCTATCTATCTATCTATCTATCTATCTATATATCTATCTATCCATATCTATCCATTATCTATCTATTCATGTATCTATCTATCTATATATCTATTATCTACCCATCTATCTATTAGAGGGTAGATTGATAATAGATAGCTGAATAGGGGATACTTAGATATCTATTATCAATCTAGCTCTTATCTATCCATCTCATCTTCTATCTATCCATACACACACAGAAACACACCTACTGCACAAACACACCAGCTTGTCATCTTTTCAGCTTAAAGGTGGTGTCACACACAGCGACGACGACAACGACCATTTTCTGTGACGTTGCAGCGACGTCCCGTCGCTGTCGCTGTGTGTGACATTCAGCAACGAAATGGCCCCTGCTGTGAGGTCGTTGCTCGTTGCTGAATGTCCTGCTTCATTTTTTCGTCGTCGCTCTCCCGCTGTGAAGCACACATCGCTGTGTGTGACAGCGAGAGAGCAACGAAATGAAGCAAGCAGGAGCCGGCGTCTGGCAGCTGCGGAAAGCTGTAACCAGCGTAAACATCGGGTAACCAAGGGAAGACCTTTCCCTGGTTACCCGATATTTACCTTCGATACCAGCCTCCGCCGCTCTTGCTGCTAGTGCCGGCTCCTGCTCTGTGCACATGTAGCTGCAGTACACATCGGGTTAATTAACCCGATGTGTACTGTAGCTAGGAGAGCAGGGAGCCAGCGCTAAGCAGTGTGCGCGGCTCCCTGCTCTCTGCACATGTAGTGACGTTATGATCGCTGCTGCGTCGCTGTGTTTGATAGCTAAGCAGCGATCATAACAGCGACTTACAAGGTCGCTGTTACGTCACAGAAAATGGTGACGTCACAGCGATGTCGTTGTCGCTGTCGCTATGTGTGACACCAGCTTTAGACTTCTGTAATTAACAGACCTTTGGTCACATGACTGTGAAGTCATCAAAGGTCCTTAAACAATTTTAACCTTGGAATACAAATGTGAAGGTCCCTAAGAGAGTGAGGGCCCTGAGAAATTGCACAGTTTGACTCCCTCTAATGCTGCCCCTGACTGTAACTAGGGCTTATTTTCGGAGTAGGGCTTATATTTCAAGCATACTCCAAAAATCCTGTAAAATCACACTAGGGGGGCTTATTTTCAGTGTAGGTCTTATTTTCAGGGAAACAAGGTAAGAAATTCTGCCTTCACTAAATACAGATTTTACCCATGATTTGAGAGAGACAGATCAGTCCAGGAGAAGAAAGAAGCAGATTTCCCTAATAAGATATATTACAAAGTTGCTTATTTTCATGTGTGCTATTGATTTCTGAAATAAAAATTAAACCAATGGTTACTCTTTAAATACACGCTGAACAAAGACTATTCTTGTATCGGATACTTACTAGTTTCTCCTTCAAGTCGTTGAAGAACTATTTTCTGATTCTTATTGTTAAGATTGTACATTTTCTATATTGCAATACTTTTTGGGTAAAAGTATGTAAAATAGCGCTTCTCCACATTGAAGAACGCTGTTCCCTGACGCCATCTATAGTTCTTTCATCTGGACGAGTGCTATTTTACATTCCTACGGACTGTGGCGGTAATAAAATCACAGTAACCGAAAAGAAGTTATTAGAGGATTTCCCACAAGTGACAGAAACTTAGATTTATGCCTTTCTGCTCCTTTGAAAACATAAACACTGTGGGAGTTCTGCGTCACAAATCAAGATTAACTATGTCCACCCTGTGCTAAAGCCAAGAGGAGTTCAAACACAAAGACAAGTGGTTTTCTGTCTGGGAAGACGTCTTGAGTGTCAGTGTCATGGCCACTTTAAACCATCCTTAAAGGGGAATTTGTTTGACAGTGACAGTAATTTTCCTCTTGTCGTGGATTTTCCTGCCGAGCTGCGTGTATTCCAGCTCTTAAAGTAACAGTCATTATGGGTTTCCAGTGAAACAGCTGATAACATGTTTTTACCAGATGTGAAATTGCACTTGACTTTTCCCATGGCACATGTCTGAAATGAGTCTTTTTAAGATGTGATTACATAAAAACAAACTTTTCCTCTTGTAATTCTCCCATGCTGTATTTCAGCAATGTATAATAAAGAAAAGCTGATAAGGCGTATCATTTACCATGCTGTCACTGAACTGTGGCCATGTAATCTGCTAAAATAAACATATTATAGGATTTTGGGTGACAGGCGTGTAGAGTATCAGACTGCGATTTAACATATGGGCAACTACATGTTATCCCATGTTGTGAACTATTTTAAGACTATACATATTTATTTTTACTTACATATTTATTTCATACAACCTAAAATAAAAAACAACAAAAAGAGCACAAACCCTGCAATAAGTAAGTAGTAATATTATTATTTAACGGCCTTCAGTTCAATCTCGAGCCATGGCGACTTGATGAATGGTCAATAGTAAGATTGATCTTGAGCAGCCGAGATAGGTCCACCAGGGTCCTCTCTGACGTTTTCTTGATAATATGAAGCCATCTGGTTGCTGGTCTTCCTCTTCGCCTTGTTCCTTCTATTCTTCCGACCATGTAGTCCTTCTCCAGTGGTTTCTCTCTTCGTATGTTGTGTCCAAAGTAGGCATAGTTTTGTGATCCTTTCTTTGGGTGATATGTCTGGCTTGATTTGTTCCCAAATTGATTTCTTTGTTCTTCTTGCCAACAGTGGTATTGATACCATCCTTCTGAAGTACTTTATTTCGAAAGCGTTGATTCTCCTTCTTCTGTTTTGTTATTTTTATCGTGCTGGTTTTGCATCTGTATGTTACCACAGAAAATACCAGACTATGTAGGAGCCGTGTTTTTGTTGCCAGTGAAATATTCCTTCATTTGAAGACCTTGTCCAGTGACTTCATTGTTGATTTGCTCATAGCTATTGTCCTATTGACTTCTGGTGTCATCGCTGAATCTTGACTGATCATTGATCTGAGTAGGTTGAAGTCCTTTCCAACTTCATCGCCGACTATTTCAAAAGTGTCTCATTTGTACCTGGCAGTACTTAATATCTGTGTCTTCTTTGTGTCTGGGAACATCCTTTTCCAGCACCACATTTTGAAAGCGTTGATTCTTCTTCTGTCTTGTTTCTTTATTGTCCAGGTTTCACATTCATATTTTACTCCAGAAAAGACCAGACTATGTAGGAGCCGTGTCTTCATCACCAGTGAAATATTTCTCAATTTAAAGACCTTGTCCAGTGACTTCATTGTTGATTTGCCCATAGTAGAATTACATATACATACAAAGGTTTTTTTTTAGTGCACACTGTATTCGACCAAAGAAGCATAAAAGCTATCCAACTGAGTCAAGGTGTACTCAATCAGGATGATCTTATCCTCTAGTATTAAAACCTCATCTTTTGTATCAATCAACCTCAATGTAGATGGTGCCAGAGCAGGATTGGGACCCGACGAGTTTAGACACTTGCACATGGGAAACTATGTAAATGAAATGCCTGGCTCAAAAAGGGAGGTCCACAATCCCATTTGTACAAAGTGCAAGAAACTACAGCAAAACCAAAGAAATGAGCAGGAGCATATGTTGGTATACATGCAATGAACAGGAGCTTGTTCACACTGTGGCCATTTAACAGACAAGACCTAATATAGAACAAAATGAACATATGCCTTATGTGATTCAAGAGCTGAGCTTTATTCGTGAAGTAAAATCCCTATTGGCAAATATTCTGAAACATAAAATGAACATAAATTACTTTTTGGTGTAGAGTTTGTAAAGAAAACCTAATGAAATCTACTCTCCAGCCTTATCACTAATATTGCTTTATGTTTTAACACTTTCCAGAAATAGGACATAATATATTATGTCCTATGTCAGGTGCAGAGGCATGGAGTGGGCCATGGATCCGAACCTTCTCAATACTCAGCTGATGCTGTGTTATGCAGCCAGCGCCAACCAGCAAACATCAGGTACCAGAGCTAGCTCCAATCACTGCTGTTTAACCGTTTAAATGCAAGTGTCAATCTCTGACAGCGGCATTTAAATGATTAGATTGTATAGTGCAATTGTTTTGACACTCACCACCCATTTCCCCCTCCACTCACAACAAGATTACAAGAAGCCAACTGTCGCCACCATCTTGGTAATTACTCAAAATATTGCAATACTGTAGTAAAATTTGATATCTAATAAAAGTATAAAGAAAAATAAAATAATATGAAAGTTTAAATCACTCATCTATTTCCAATTAAAACATATATGATTTTAAAAAAAGTTTAAAGAAAAATAAAATAATATAAAACTTTCAATCACTCCCCTTTTCCCAATAAAAAAAATAAAGAAAACTATTATTTTTTTTTATTGTCATGTCTGTAAGTCTAATCTACCAAAATAAATCATTATTTAATCCATATGTTAAACACATATTAAAAGAAATAAAAAATACCGAATTTCTGTTTTTTCGCTGCACTAACCCCCCAAATGCTATGAAAACAATCAAAAAATTGTGTGTGCTCCAAAATAGAGGAGCCGCTCACTTGGAAAATGCCGAAATCCGAGGCCGTCAGCGGAGAGATACCGGAGGCACCTGCAGTGATCGTGCCTGAGCCCGAATCGGTTCCGACAGGCCGCTCCGTGCAGGAGGTTAAGCGGGAGACTATCCCTGTGCCCATCCCCCACGCCTCGGCTGAGGCCGCGCCTGGTTGCCGCTGTAAGGCAGCACCCCAGGCCATGACACCGCGGGACCTTCCCCCCAGAATGCCAGTACTGGGCAGCGTGAAGGAGGTCTCACGGGGCCCGACCCGTGCGCTGGGGCCCGCAGTAGCCCCTTACTGGGACAGGGAACAGACCCCGCTGGGCCAGGAGATCGCAGAGAGGGAAAGGAGGAAGGCGGAGCTGATAGCCTGCACGATTAAGGAGAAAGAAAGCCTCCGCCAAGCCACCTTCCATGTACGGGGCCCGCTCTATGAAGGACAAGTGAGGAGGTTTGACGTCCATCGGGGGTACGGGTTTATATATGAGCCGGGCCTGGAGGCCGAAATCTTTGTGGCCCGACGGGACGTCAATGCCCACCTGCCAGAGGACCACTCGGGCCGCAACCTGATGCCGGGGGACTTGGTCCAATACACTTGGCATTGCGGGGAGAGGGGTTAGTTCGCTCTGGACACTAAACTGAGGGGCAGTCAGGAGGCCCGAGTACCAGTCCGGCCCCCTCCCCCGGCCGACACCGTGGATTTGGAGTGAGTCAGCGGTCCACCGTTGTCAGCAGTTGTCCCCGTTGGGACCACCAGTTTAAAAGTTGTGAATGATAAGTAAATCAACAGAAGATGTCACCTGATTGGAACTTTGATTGAACTGGCCGCTGCCGGCAACCAGTCCCCGTAGGGACTTCCTGCAACCGTTGCGTAAGGGACTTCTTACGGACAAGTCCGAGAACTGGCAGGGCAACCACAAACTTAGTGGGATGTAAATAAAAATTGTTGGCTTGATACCTTTACCGCCTCCGGAGAGGCTGATTTGGGAGGATGGGCCTGGAGGAAAGGGATGGCCCAGGCCCGCCACTACCGTAACCGGTGGCGATCCTCCGGGGGGTTCAGGGGTCCCCATGGACGCGGGTCCCCTGAAAGAGACTGAACCCGCTCAGGCAACTTGGTGATGGACTGTGGCAAGGGGTGCTGCCCACTTCTTAGGGGCAGCATCAGGGCCAGGTTGTTTGGGTGGGAAAAGAGCGGAAGCCGTTACCATTTTCAACGTTTAAGTACTGTACCTCCCGTTAAGGGAAGTTTTATACAAAAGTAATGCTTGTTTCACTGTTTTATCTGTTTTACCCCTTTTCTACAGTTAACCAAAAATAAAACCGGTGATGGACGGGCAGCCCGCGGACGGTCTGCATTTTACTAAGGGGGAATGTGGCACCCTGGACAAGCCAGGACATCACAGGTACTGCAACAACACACCCCACACCCCGGCTAGGCACACCAAGGTCAAACACAAATCCTTGTTGCCTCCCTCCAGGGGCTGATGTCCACACCAGGGGGTGGGCCAGGCGGTTGGCCCCGCCCACCGAGGAGTTCACAGTCCTGGAGGCGGGAAAAAGGAGTCAGATGAGTTTTGGAGTTAGAGAGTGAAGTGGTAGTAGAGGAGACTGACCGTGTCCAGGTGCGTGGCCCGGGCACATACAGCAAGGTTGGCAGACGGTGGTGACCGTCTGCAGGAGAGGCTGATTGAAGTGAACCGTAAGGACCGGGGACGGGCGGTGGCCCGCCGGTACCGGATCGGGGAGCGAAGAGAAGCCTGCACCATTCGGCAGGGCCTACGGACCCCGACCAGGCTAGGAGTCGCCATAAAACTGGTCAAATCCGTTAACGAAGGGAACCTCCGGGGTTTCCCAGCAGTCAAGACCCGATTGAAGGCAACAGCTCAAACCGTGAAGGGAAACACAGTCACCGCCAAGGCTACAGTTCCCAGGGCCAGAGCCTGCGGGCAAAAGGAGCTCCCTCAGCATCCATCCAAGCTGGGGAGCGGGTTACCGGTGGGAAGCCACCAGAACCGAGAACACAACACAGGTGCAGGGAAAGGCAGTCACCACCAACCTACCGGGAGAAGAACAACCGCAGCCGTCTGTGGGACCCGTCCATCCAGCCGTTTGTTTTACCGGAGACTTTGCGTTCATCATTGGCTGAGTGAGTAGCACTGTGCCGTGCGGCACCGCGCTGCCCACGCGACCCTGCACCTCACCAGGCTCCGTAACCCGCCTGCCAAACATCCCTCCCCTCACCGGGCCCCGGGACAACCAACCCCCCTACCCACGGAGGGGAAAAACAACATCCAAGCTGCTCCCAGTCATCGCTCCCGGGATCCCCGTCCAGAGCAGCGGTGGTGTCACAACCTCACCACAACCGTGGGTGGCGTCACGGACAATAAACCCCCAAAACCATTACCCTTTTCACTCACGGGCGAGGAGCGCCGCTCGAGTCCCCGGGATCCGACCCACCGCTCGAGCCACCACCGAGCAGCAGCAGCAGCCGGACCCGAGCAGTGGGTGAGCGCAGCGTTCCCTCCTCCACCCGCGACAGTATGTTTACACTATTCACACTATTTAGTCACTTGACTTTACCTATGTATTGAGCGATGTTACATATACTGTATTTATTCTGTATAAGCTTTTAACCTATTTTAGGTTTTTAATTATGTTCCTTTCAATAAAGATTGTTACTTCTAAACATATGTCCTTCTTTATGTTCATACTATGTCTTTTTCTTGGATATTTTGAGCACCTCTGCTAGAAAAATGATGGAAAAGGCACTAACAAAATAATCAAAGAATAGTACTTTATGTTCAGCATTGAAAGATGTCAAATGTTTAAAAGAAGTGAGCTGACCAGTCTTCTAACATTCTCTAATAAGAATAAACTCAATACTTTACAGTGCAAGTCATTGTGAAGGCTAAAAAAAGATGCCCAAGTGTTTTCAAACGTTTCTTTCAGCATTTTTGTTTCAAAAATACTAGTGTTTTCTTTTTTTGTATAAAGGGAACCTATCAGCAGGTTTTTTTTATGTAAGCTGAAGACAGCATGCTGTAAGGGTTAACACAGAGAATTCAGGGATGCCTGTGTTGTCACAGCCTGATCTGGTGTATATTTGCTATATTTGTTTAACCAGCAGGACTTATCATTGCTACAATGTCACGCCACTGCTGTGTTTGACACCTCACTGTCAATGTCTATAGAGGCCTGGTGTGCGCGGGAGCAGCTTTGCAGACTCTGCTACATGACTAAAGCTAAAAGTACACATTGTGTAAGAACGGCTGCACCAAGAAATCTAAGTGATACATTGTTGTATTTAGAATCTCTTTGCCTCCATCATGCTGCTCAAATATGAGGTACCAAAAACCTGATTACAGATTCCCTTTAAAGGGAATGTCAGCAGGTTTTTGCAATGTAATCTGAAGAGCGCATGCTGCAAGGGTTAACACAGAAAATTCAGGGATGCCTGTCTTGCCAAGGTCCAATCTGTTGTTTATTTGCTATGTTTGTTTAACCAGCAGTACTTATCATTGCTACAATGTCACGCCCCATGCTGTGATTGACACCTCACTGTCAATGTACAATCTCTATTGAGAGCCTGGTGTGATCGGGCAGCCCCTGGACTCTGCAACATGCTAAATTTGAAAATTCTGATTTTGTCAGAACAGCCAGTAATCTAAGTGATACATCGTTGGATTCAGAGTCTCTTTGCCTACATGATGCTGCACTCAAATGAGATGTAAGACCTTATAATTAGGGATTATTATTATTATTATTTATTATTATAGCGCCATTTATTCCATGGCGCTTTACAAGTGAAAGATTGGATGATCGAATACTTCGATTATTCGGCTTCGCGAATATTTTCAGAATACCTCGCCGCTATACGACTATTCGCGAATATTCGATGCGCAATGTAAGTCTAAGGGAAACCCAAATAACAACTATTCGGTACTGTTCAGGCTTCCCATAGACTTACATTGCGCATTGAATAGTCGAATAGCGGCGAGGTATTTGGAAAATATTCGCGAACCCGAATATTTGAGGTATTCGATCATCCCTACTTATAATCCCCCCCACTGAGTGCAGGCATATAACCCGTGGAGGGAAGAAGTGACCCAAAAACCAATAAATATAAAATATAAAAATATTATTTTATTGAATTCATTTTTAAAAACATATAATAACATACAAGAATAATAAAAGACAGGCTCTCAAATGAGGTAGCAAAAAAACCTGCTGACAGATTCCCTTTAATGAACTGAAAAAATAAGTCCAGAAAACACCAATAAATAGATGCCCAATAATCAGTGAAAAAACCCAACCCATTCAAATAAAATACCGATCAACAAAAATGTTGAAAAGGTGTTCAGGAAATGACCAAAAAGAATGCTAAAAAAAAGACATTTTAAATTTACAAAATGTCAGAGAAAAAGAACGATTCCTGAAATGTCATCTACTTGAAAAACTGATGTACACTGGAACCTTGGATTAAGAGTAACTTGGTTTGAGAGCGTTTTGCAAAACAAGCAAAACTTTTTAAAAATTTGTAACTTGGTTTAAGAGCAATTCTTTGCAATAAGAGCAAATTCCCACCGTGCACACTTCCGGTTCTGTCCTTTCACTGCGCTCTGACCTGATCTGGAGGTAACTTTCTGTACATATGTACTGTTTACTGTATACTGTATACCATTGTACAGTACTGTATATACTATATATGTCTATCAATTTACATTTGTAGATACAGTATTGTACTCTTTTAGCTAACCAGTGCAGCACATTGCTTGTACAGTACCTCCCGCACACCAACAATTCTTTTGTAAGCTAATGTACAGATTAATTTGTTTTACATATTTTTTATTGTTCTGCACAGTATTTTGTATTAGTGTATTGTAATAATTTTATATGAATACAGGACATTATTTTGCATTACTGTAATAGGTTTGTATAAATACACTAAATATTTTTGGGTTGTGGAACGAATTGTTTGTGTTTCAATTATTTCCTATAGCACAAAACAGTGGACAGGATCCAGCTGGACTCCAAAGGGATAAATAAAAATGCTTCTTTATTTGTATCAATTCGATTAAAAATATATATCCATTTCTCAAGTAAAGACACCGGCTTGTTCACACTGATGAATGGCAGATGTATACCACTACGCGTTTCGGCGGGACGCCTTCCTCAGGTCATGACTGGGAATGGGATAATTTGCTTTGATATAAGAGTAACTTGGTATAAGAGCACACTTCCGGAACCAATTATGCTCGCAATCCAAGGTTCCACTGTACTTGACCACTGTAATAATACAAAGAGTGATCATGCACTTATAGCTGACGGAATCGGTAATGTATCTACCAAACCTTATGTAAAGTTGCATCGAACAACATGAGAGACCCTGAAAAGCCTATAGACGGCTTGATGCCAGATCACAATCGTATCAAGGACTATTTATTGGTCCCTCAGTCTGAGAGTAAAGGAATTTTACATTAACTACATTGAATTGAAGAAAAAAACACTGAAAGCATCACCAGCACCGGAGCTTCCATCCGAACACTAATACATTCAGCGAGCGAAGCTATGGTGAAGCATGTCTGCCGCTAATGGATTTTAAATAACAAGGAAGAAAAGCTTGCTTTCGCTACACCTAGGCGTGCAGATGTTTCCAGCACATATATTTGTTGTTTTTCTAACACAGCAGAGGAGGGAAGGTTATTTGCATTTCTAGTCTACAGCCTTTAACTGAAATGACATATGTGCAGTACTTCAGCAGGCAGATGTCAAGACTAAATTATAGCCCAGGAATGCTATCAATTGAGAGCTCTGAAATATCTGTCGTAACTGTTCACCCTGCAACGCTCAGACAAGGAGATGTTTTAAATAAAAACATATTGCTTTAGCATCTCACCGTTAACTCTTGCGGTGACGCCAGATGAGGAATGTGTAAGCGATAACGTGTAAAACCAGCCCATCTCGCCAGCAGATAGCGATTCTAATAATTCAACGGATCATTGATCCGTATATTATTCCTATTTATAAATACATCTATATATACTCTCATACACATATAAATGTATATGTAATATATTATGGAACTACTCTAACCATTTTCCTGTCATTTTTAATTGGAAAGATTAATAAAATGAGCTTCCTCTTTCCACCTCTAGGGGGGGATCTGTCTGCACCTCAAATTCAAAAGGACTGTCTGTAATCAAAATATTGATGACCTTTGTTAGGTGCTACTGAGTATTCACGCAATGTCTTAAATGGGTCCACCCTGAACTCCATGCTCTACTTCTGAGAATCTGCCTCTAGAGCTTATTTTTAATGAAATGAAGTGTTACCAGTGTGAGACATGTATTGACTGACAGTCTGCTTTCCTGATCTACATGTTTCACATTGGAACTGTCCCCTTTCATTTAACCTTTGTCCGGCTGAATAGGTACAATTGTAACTATTCCGTTTTAAAATTGCAATACATTTTTTGTTCCAAAAGCCGTAGAGGGCTGAAATTTCATGAGATCTCTGCAGTTTTGGTCCATTTTGTTTTGTCCAAATTTCAATAAAATATCTCCACCCCCTTCCGAGATAAGGGGTCGCTGTTAAAGTTGTAAAATTATGCAGCCTGACGAAGGTTAAAATAAGCTCTGAAGGCAGATTCCCAAGGAGATCAATGGTCGGCCCATACATTTTAACAGCTCAATTACAGATTAAGAAAACCTTAGAAACGTTCTGTGAAATAAGACATTTGATCACAGATATCGAAGTGTAATTTTTTCAATGTTCTATTACTTTATTGCCCATATAGGTAGCATAAGAAGGTTCATCATACTGACAGATTTCCTTTAATCTACACAGTAAAAGTTTAAAGGGGTTTTCCATTAGTAGGACAACACCTTCTGATTCCACATGTTTCCACCAGGCCTATACTCACCCCCCCATAACTGCTCTGTTGCAGCAGTCTCTGTGCTCACGGTGCTGGGGCTCATGTGGGGTTGTAACGTCAAGTGAGCCCTGCGTCCAATCAGCATCAGCTTCTGTGTCCTTGCCTTCGGACCAAATGAGTTAATCAACAGGAAATGAGCACAGAGCCTGCACTCACTTCTTGTTGCATTGGTCGTTTGGTCCCAAGGCAGGAAGAGATAAGCTGATTGGACGCAGGGCTTTCAGGAGGTCACAACACCACGTGAGCCCCAACACCGCAAACCCTGAATCCAATCAGCATTGGCTTCCGTCTCCTTGCCTTCAGATAAAATGAGTTAATCAACAAGAAGTGAGCACAGTGCCTTCACGCACTTCCTGTGGATTGCTCATTTGTTCTGAAGGTGAGAAGAGAGAAGCTGATTGGACACAGGGCTTGCGTGATGTCACAACCCCACTTGAGCCCCCCCATCGTGAGCTCGGACACTGCTGGAATGGCACCATCACTGGGGGTGAACATAATATTTATTATTTTACCTGGGGGAAACATGGGGAATCAGATGGGTTGTCCTACTGGACAACCCATTTAAGTACATAGTGTGCAGGCAGAGAGGACAATTAATGCACAAGCACTATGGCCCCTTTATACAGCTGATCTGAGCTGAGAGGCCTGCCCCATCGACCTACTATTGTTGAAGTACTGATATGCCATGCTAATTCTGTGCCTAGAAAATCTTCTCTATTTGCCTATTTAGATGGCCCAATTTTGGCTCATTAATGATCACCGATGGACTACATACAAGTTGATCCGTGCCTGTCTACAGGGGCCAACAAGAGCTGAATAAGTAATTGATTGCTCTGTTCCCATGCTGAACAATGTTGTCAACAGCATTTCCCTTTTATGCAGTCGATGTGCTGTCCATAAGGCCCCCTTCACATGTCCGTGAAAAGCCACGCACGTTATTTACGGACGTGTCAGAGGTGCGTTTTGCCCTCCGTGACCCGTGTTTATGGGCTACATATGTTCTCCATGTGTTATCCGTGATAACACATGGAGAATGGGAACTTTCTACTCACCTGTCCCTGGCGTCGCTGTCCTTGGTGCTTCGATCTCCATTCCTGCCGACTCCCTGCTGCTGCTTCCGGCCGCAGTGAAGTGAATATGCAATGAGCATAATGAGCGGCGGTGCGTGTCACATGGAACGCATCCGTGTGGTCTGTGTGTGTTCCGTGTGACATGTTTGCGTTCCGTGTGACACCCATGATGCCGGAGAGAAAACGGACATGTCGGCGTGAGAAACACACGTAAGTACGGAACAGACTCAAGTTCCGTTCGCAAATACTTACATGTGTCCGACACCATAGGAATACCTAGGTCTACGTGTGTACGTGTCTCCGATACGTGAGAAAACTGCCAAACATATACCGGAGGCACGTACGTGTGAAAGAGGCCTAAGGCTGAATTTCTGCCGATCTGATAACTTAATAAACAAGCCTTTTGTTGGGTCATTGGTTGATCACCAGCAGGCTGATAGTGAGACCAAATGTTCTTACAAATGCTAATCTAAATGAACCATAAGCAAAAAGTGGCTTAATTTACATCTATACAGATTGACCTACTAATGGATATAAGAGGAAGCCAAGAATATTTATTACCAGCTAAGGCTACGTTCGCACCATGAGTTTTTGTTGAGTATTTGATGCTGCAGAATTTCTGCCCTTATGTAAATAAAGTTACTTACATTTATTCATTGCGTTTTTCGGTGTTTTTTTTAACATGCTTTTCTAATCTCGTTTTTGACCTGTGGGTTTTGTATCTTTTTGGTGTGCCATGTTTTTATTTTTTAAAAAGCTGCTTAATTTTTGATAATTCCTGGTATTTGGCTTTAATAAAACTCTATTGATAGCCTAAGGTGCAGATTACATGTGCGTTTTTTACCTGTGAATTTCCCACATCTAATGCAAGTCTATAGGGAAAATTTGCACAAAAAAATCAGCACACCCGCAAGAAAATGACATTTGCAGATTTGAAAAACGCAATGCAGGTCAGTTTATACTGAGTAAGAAGAAACAGACTGGGCAGGAGATTTCTATAAATCCCATCCACTTTGCTGGAACTGAAAGACGATGCATTTTTGAGGCAGCAACAATATATTGCGTCAAAAACTCACCAAAAGTTAATCAAGGAAATGCAGCCCAACATACTGTATCCAATAGCATTCTCAGTGCTGCTTTCATGAATTTCCATTGGCTGAAGATCCATCTGTGTTCCTTACATTGTGGTATCTTTTGCATTCTTTTTATTTTTTCTGTTCACAGATGCCTCCATCCAATCTCATGCAATCTTATGCAAAGAAGATTGGGCTAAAATTTCAGCCTCTAGATGTGCAAAGCTGGTAGAGACCTATCTCAAAAGACTTGCAGCAGTAATTGCAGGAAAAAGTGATCCTACAAAGTATTGACTCAGGGGAGACTGAATACAAATGCATGTGACATGTTATCACACCCATAGAGGCGTAAAAACACGAAGGAGGGCCGACTAGTCTGGGAAACTAATGCCTCTGTGACTAGTCAAGGCCCTAATTAGCATAGGGACAGCGAGGTTTATAAGTCTTTTTTTTAAACATTCATATTACTAAATAGCGTTATACAGGGCTGGTTAGGGTGGGAATTTGGGCATACAGGTTACAAAGCCGCTGAGTTGGAGGACATAGGAGACTTGACAGATTCCCTTTAATGATGCTCAAAACTTATCAAAAATCGCTCTCTTGTTAATGCAATTGGTGCATCTTAGTCTGTGTAAAATGCAGTCTTGATGAATCTGGGCCAAAGTTATACTGTGAAATATCAATATGCACAAGAGATGCCAGACGGGCATACATGAATTAATCCTCATTGCTGATCTCCACCTTTATACTTTGCGAGCCTTAAGCTGCTTCCTACTCCATTATTATTGTATCCGTCTTTGTCATCTTCATCATTGCTGCCAACTGTTCTACCGGAAAACACAAGGACACGTCATTGTCATACTTCTTGCCTTGCTAATAAATTCCTTGTTGCAATATTTGCTAAATTTTCCTCAGAGGTACAGTGCATTTCTCAAACATGGATATGTGCTACAGGTTCACAATATCATCATCAGATTGTAGACTAATGTCATTAATGACCATTACGCTCAGTGTCGAACTGGCTACCGGAGAAACCACCAGTAACACCAGTCCTGGCTGTGGTTACCTGCATTGAACTCCGGAACTCTCACCTGAGCTCCGGAGTGCAGCCTGGATTGGTTTGCAGGATTGAACTGCAAGTGCCGACTGATTCCCCAGTGATTAAAGTTCAGTTCATGACAGCTGCGGACAGGCCGGACTGAACTCCAGAGCTCAGGTGACAGCTCCAGAGTTCAATGCAGGTTACCACAGCCAAGACTGGTAGTACTGGTGGTTTCTCCGGTAGCCAGTATGACTCTGGTTATGCTGTTGCCACTTTTTACTTGTTTTGTCACCTTTAGGGTTTAAAAATGTACAGCTATAATCAACTAAATCTGTAGAAGTGCCATCCATGCAGTTCAACATTCCAGAAGCCCACACACTTACAATACAACTGTTGAAAACTAATTTATTAGAATGGGCTGAAAATAATCTTGGAACATTTGTGTAATGCAAGTCACTATTTATGGATAGTACAGACAGTAGAGTAGTCAGCAAGCCGGGGTCTGGTAACAGAAGGACATGTATGGGTACAGGGAATACACAGACGCGTAGTCAGATCACAAGCTGAAGGTCAGAATTCCAGGAGGGTATGTAATAGATTCAGAGAGAAAACTGAGACATAGTCAGGTAACGGTCCGAGGTAAAAGCCAGGAGGTCACAACAGGAACAGGGAGCAGGCAGAGAGGAGTCAAACAACAGTCCAGGGTCAGGAAACAAAGATCAGATTATAGGCAGGAACTCAGGCCAACAACATAAAAGCAGAACCAGAATGTATGACTGGCAAGGTTCCACTCAGTAAAGAAGCAGAGCAATTACCAGGAAGGTGGAACACCTGCGTAATCAGCACTTCCCATAACCAGCATGGACCCCTGAGCTGTCAATCAACCTGCCAGTTCAGTAGCTCAGGAAAACACAGCAGAGCATCTCCTAGTGTGCAAGATGCTCTGCACAGAGAAATCCTGACAATTTGCCTGAAAAGGGTTCTATAATGAAGAAAACCTTTATCAATAGAGCAAATTAAAACATTATGAAGAAGAGACAGAACAGACACCAAATGGATTTGGCCTGGGCCAAGCATTGCATGGAGTAATATATGCAGTAATACTTCGTGAAGAAATATTGTAGCAGGTCATCTACAGGATTAACAAAAGCCAACTTCAATCCAGACAATCATAAGACAATCCCAAAAGTGACGGCGTCTTGAAGCAATCCCTTTGGTGATGGCAAATCTTTTTTTAAGTGGTTTTAATGGGTTTATAGTGAGAATAGCCAAAACATGCAGTACATGCAAAGCTTAATTAAGAGTTTCAGGATTGGTCTTGACAGCTTCACTTTTGGCAATGCCTTAGGGGCACTTTGTACACTACGACATCGCAAGCCGATGATGCGATGCCATGCGCGGTAGTCCCCGCCCCCATCGCAGCTGCGATATCATGGTGATAGCTGGCGTAGCGAACATTATCGCTATGCCAGCTTCACATGCACTCACCTGCCCTGCGACGTCGCTCTGGCCGGCGACCCGCCTTCTTAATAAGGGGGCAGGTCGTGCGGCGTCATAGCGACGTCACATGGCAGGCGATCAATAGAAGCGGAGGGGCAGAGATGAGCGGGATGTAAACATCCCGCCCACCTCCTTCCTTCCGCATAGCTGGCGTGAGCCGCAGGACGCAGGTAGGAGATGTTCCTCGCTCCTGTGGCTTCACACACAGCGATGTGTGATGCCGCTAGAACGAGGAACAACATCGTAACATCGGTCATTTCCAAATTATGGAAATGACAGACACTACACCGATGATACGATTATGACGATTTTGCGCTCGTTAATCGTATCAAAAAGGCTTTACACACTACGATATCGCCTGTGACGCCGGATGTGCGTCACTTTCAATTTGACCCCACCGACATCGCACCTGCGATGTCGTAGTGTGCAAAGTGCCCCTTAGTATGGGAGGGAGCTTGCTCCGTCTCCCTGTGTTAGCACATATCCATGGCTGTGTGTCATAGGGGCTGGCTGACTGTCTCATTTCAATAAGTAATCCAACCTCCTTCTTTACATAGAAGAAAACATGTGGAATCAGAAGGGTTGTCCTAATAATGGACAACCCCTTTAAACTTTTACTGTGCACATTATAAGGAATCTGTCAGTAGGATCAACCTTGCAAAGCCATCTATATCTGCATGTAAGTCATAAAAAGATAAATAAAATTACAATTTGATATCTGCAATCCAATGTTTTATTTTAGAGAATATGTAAATGAGCAGTTAAGATGCATGGGCCAGATACAGATCTAGCTGGGAATCTGCTTTTAGAACTTATATTAAATGAAAGGGGACATTATCAATGTGAGACATGTAGATCAGGAGATTAGACTGTCAGTCATTACATGTCTCTCACCGGTAATGCCCCCTTTAATTTAAAATAGGCTCTGGAGACAGATTCTTAAGGAGATCAGTGTCTGACCCAAACATCTTAGCAGCTCATTTTCATATTAATAAACTACTTAGGATTACACTGGAATCAGACATTGGATTGCAGATATCAAGGTATAATTTTATTCTTTGAGTTGCATACCTATATACACAGCTTGGGATGGTTTGATTCTATTGACAGATGCTCTTTAAAGTTATGTGTTTTTTTTGTATCTGCAATGCTGTTTTTATACTGCACTTCAAGGTACAATCTATGGAGAGTCTGTAAATCCTCTCCTCGTATATTGGGAAAATTCTTGCTCAAATCACAGAAATCTGATAGGTTTTTTTTTTTTTTAAATGGTTAAAAATACTCATTCTTGTAAAAAAAAAAAAAATTTCCACCTCACAATAAAAATATTCCGCTTTAACGGGTTGTTTAGGCATAAATTCATAATCTGTCATGCAGGGGCATACACCTGACGTGCAGTGCAACACACGGGGAAAAGCAAGGAAGCTGTATCGGACATCCCTGGCTATAGAGAGAGGGGAGAGGAGTCACATCTTCGCACTCACCTGTGATATCCCTGAGTTACTTAACATCCCTAGACGGGTCCTTCCCCCTGTGTGATATCATGTACCTATGCCCTTGCTGACCCTGAACTTACCCTGACTATTGAGTAGGTAAGAGAGACACTTGTCCCACAACTACAATAAAACAACACAAGGAAAGTAAAACAAATGGAGTGAGGAAAGAAAACAAATAACACTCCAAGGTTTCTTCAGCAGGAACCTTCACAGCTGCAACTGAAATGACACCTCAAAAACTCTATAGACAGGCTTCTTCAAAGTGGTCAGTATAGAGATTATATCACCGGCATGGAGTAAAGCCAGGAGTTGGTAAATATAGTGGAAGGGCATGAAAACAAGATGCCACAGCTGTGATTAAGGCTATGAGTAATCCAAGTCAAAAAGGAAAAAGTCCTTAATGCTTTCAACAGCAAATGAAAGTAAATCCGATCCAACACAAAATGTAATATGCAGATACCACACTCTTGTGACACTATCCTTAATGCAGGAGCTGAAGAGACAAAATCGGTGCAAATCGGATCTTACCCAGGTGAAGATTGGGTTGGAGATGAGATAAGAGGTTGCTCACTTGGGTGATTGTGACAGTCACAACTACTGTATAAGCATGTAAAAGAAAATCCTCAGCTGTGCAGTCCCATAGCTGAATATTTAAAGGAATTTGGAGATGAAAGGGTTAACCACCTCACTATCGTATGATGTATCAGGTTGGAAACTTCTTTTGAAAATATTGTAATTTATTTCTACACATTTCGGAGCAAAAGCTCCTTCTTCAGGATGAAATCACAATGTACATCTGGGATTTTCATCCTGAAGAAGGGGCTATTGCTCTGAAACGGATAGAAATAAATTACCATTTTTTCCAAAGACATTTCCAGTCTGATACATCATACGGCAGTGCGGTGGTTAACCCCTTCATCTCCTACTCCCTTTGTGACAGTATCCTTGGAAATGTCTATCAAATTCATATCAGTGGGTATCTGACAGCTGGAACCCCTACAATCAATTGTAATACTGAATGTAGCTGACCAACACAGCTCTGATTAATGTGTAGAGCCCCCTGTCAGATTCTGGAGCTCAGCTCCTATTTATGTGAATAGAAGCAGATCTGCAACATCTTGTAGCAGCCCCTACACATTAATTGGATTTGTGCTGTTCAGCTACTTTCAATTTTAGTTGCAAACATTGCAAAACTAGGGCAAAATAAGAAGACAACACAATAAATTCTCCAATATAAAGATTTGCAGTAATGCTGCTGGTACTGCTATGGGGGCCACTGTTATGGGATATAGTGACGCTAACGATGTCATTATGAAAATGGATACAGCAAAACTGTGGAAGAGAAGCGCAGAATAGGGTCTTACTTGGGTATACACCAGGTTATTGATTGGTAATGAACTCACCTAGGGGGGTTATGATAGTCACAACATCTGTAGTCACTAGAGATGAGCGAACCGGCTGTGGTTCGGCTCGAGTTCTGTTCGCCGAACGGAGGTCTCGTTCGAGTTCGGTTCGGCGAACCGGTTCGGCGAACCACTCGAACCGCATAGGAAACAATAGGAGGCAATCACAAACACATAAAAACACATTATAAATGTACACATACAGTTAATAAACATTGCCATAACACTTACCGGTCCCCGCGATCCCTCCTGCACTC
This sequence comes from Anomaloglossus baeobatrachus, assembly GCF_048569485.1. Lineage (NCBI taxonomy): Eukaryota > Metazoa > Chordata > Amphibia > Anura > Aromobatidae > Anomaloglossus > Anomaloglossus baeobatrachus. Next base: position 88,173,486 of record NC_134358.1, read on the forward strand.
TGTCTCCTGCCGCTATTCCATCCGATGATCGCTGAATCCTCCCGGTAATCGGCACTGCCAGCAGTGATGCAGGACCTATCGTGACGTGAAAAATAGCCATGTGACCAGTCACGTGCCTGTTATCTCATTGGCTACAGACTGGTCACATGACTATGACGCGTCCTGTAGGACCTGACATTGCATCTCTCTGTTACACGGTGCACGTTTGTGTATCGCCGTGTACCGGCGACATGCTCTAGCTCGACTCCCCGCTCTGCTTCCCCGTTCCCTTAAGGTACCGTCACACTAAGCGACACTCCAGCGATCCCACCAGCAACCTGACCTGGCAGGGATCGCTGGAGCGTCGCTACACAGTTGCTGGTGAGCTGTCACACAGGCAGATCTCACCAGCAACCAGTGACCACAGCCCCCAGCCAGCAGCACGCGTGGAAGCGATGCTGCGCTTGGTAAATAAGGTAAATATTGGGTAACCAACCCGATATTTACCTTGGTTACCAGCCCACACCGCTTAGCGCTGGCTCCCTGCACTCCTAGCCAGAGTACACATCGGGTTAATTTAACCCGATGTGTAGTCTGGCTATGTGTGCAGGGGGCTGGCACTGGCAGCGTGAGAGCGGCGGACGCTGGTAACTATGGTAAACATCGGGTAACCAAGGAAAGGGCTTCTGGGTTACCCGATGTTTACCGTAGTTACCAGCGTCCACAGAAGCCGGCTCCTGACCGGCTGACACAGCCGGTCAATCACGGAGATCACCGTTGCCATAGGAACGCGCTTGATAGCGGTGACGGGGACGTCCCGCTACCAGCACGCAGCGGCACCGCAATCACGTGATCGGAGCAGCGCTCCGTGATCGTGGCACCGCTTACAGCCGGGAGCCTGTGGTCACTCTCACAGAGTGATTTCTGCACGGAGCACAGCGTCTTCCCCCATGCAGCTGTGCTGTCTGATGGAGCAGACAGAGTTGCATGTGTTGAAGGGGAAAGAAGACAGAAGAGCAGGATCGTGGAGGGCTGACAAGGGGTAATAAAGATGGAGTCTCTAATGTGTCTGTGTATTTATTTCTATTAAAGTATTATTTCTCTGTGTGGTGTTTTTTTTTAACCCTTTATTGGAGATTCTTAATGGCCGGGTCAAACGTGCCTGACATTAAGAATCTCTGGCTTAATACTGGCTAGCAAAACAAAGCCAGTATTAACTCATGATTACCCAACAAGCCACCCGGCTCCAGGGCTGTTGGAAGAGTTGGATACAGCGCCAGATGATGGCGCTTCTATGAGAGCGCCATTTTCTGGGGCGGCTGCGGACTGCAATTCGCAGCAGAGGGGCCCAGAAACCTCGGGCTAACCTGTGCTGTGGATTCCAATCCCCAGCTGCCTAGTTGTACCCGGCTGGACACAAAAAGGGGGCGAAGCCTACATTGTTTTGTTTTTTTTTTTTAATTATTTCATAAAATTCATGAATTAATTAAAAAAGGGCTTCCCTATATTTTTAGTTCCCAGCCGGGTACAAATAGGCAGCTGGGGGTTACGGGCAGCCCGTACCTGCCTGCTGTACCTGGCTAGCATACAAAAATATGGCAAAGCGCACGCCATTTTTTTTGTAGTTTTTTGGCAAAAAAATAAAAAATGCTTCCCTGGATTTTCCATTGCCAGTGAAGGTAACACCAAGCAGTGGGGGTTAGCAGCCAGTAGCTGCTTGGATTACCCTTAGCTAGCAATACAAAAAATGCAGCGGGAGCCCATATATATATTTTTTTAATTATTTATTTAAATAACTAAAAACAAAAAGGGCTTCCCTGTATTTTGATTGCCTGAAATGACAGTGCTGTAAAAATAAATCTTTAAAAAAAATGAAGTAGCGCTCAGCGGTATTTTTGATTCTCAGTGCAGATAAAGCAGACAGCTATGGGTTGCCACCCCCATCTGCCTGGCGTTACCTTGGCTGGCAATCAAAATACAGGGAAGCCCATTAATTTTTTTTATTTAAAAAGTTAAAAAAAAATGATGTTGGGTCCCCCCATTTTTGATAGCTAGCTAGGGTAAAGCAGATGGCTGTAGCCTGAAAACCACAGCTGGCGGCTTTACCGTGGTTGGGGATCCAATGTGGAGGTCACCCCAGGCTCTTTTTTTATAATTATTTTATAAATAATAATAATTACAAAAAAAAGTAGGGTCCCCCCCAAATTGGATCACCAGCCAAGGTAAAGCGGACAGCTGTAGTCTGGCACTCTCAGGGTGGGAAGGTCCATAGTTATTGGGCCTTCACAGCCTAAAAATAGAAGGCCACAGGCACCCCAGACGTGGCGCATCCACTAGATGCGCCAATCCTGGCGCTTCACCCCAGCTCATCCCGTGCCCTGGTGCAGTGGCAACCGGAGTAGTAAATGGGGTTGATACTAGTTGTAAAGTCACCTGACATCAAGCCCAGCAGTTTTTGATGTCATGGTGTCTGTCAGATACCCGACATCACAAACTGTCAGTACTAACAAAAAAAATCGACAAAAAAATTTTATTTGAAAGAAAACTCCCTAAAACATTCCCTCTTTCACAAATTTATTGTGAGGAAAAAACGGGAATGTATCCCCCATTTTCTAGGAGTGCAGACCCTCCATGTGAGGAGTGTGGGTGCAATGAATCTGCACCCACTCTCCCCGGGTCCACAGCAGCAGAGTCCATGTCGTAACGGTTGCTACCAAAGCTGCAATGCCCTGCTCATGAGGTAAGGGCATGCCTAATCAGGAGAGCTATTCTACATTTCCAAATATTGGTATTTGCTGATATTGCTATTCCACCTACTATATATTGGGGATAGGATCTTGGAGATGGAATACCCCTTTAAGTCCAGTTATCCAGCTGAATGAATACTAAACAACAGAGCTCGCTATTTAGATGTGTTTTCTTGTGGCGTATAACGGATTCTCATGTTTGGTAGTCGTTCAGCAGGGCAACTATAAAATCAAATGCCTCCATTTGGAAATGTAGTATATAGCTCTCCTAATCAACTATGTTCCTTACCTCATGAGCAGGGCATTGCAGTAATAATAATAATTTATTCATTTATATAGCGCTATTAATTCCACAGTGCTTTACATACATTGGACACACTGTCTTCATTGGGGCTCACACTCTAAATTCCCTATCTGTATGTCTTTGGAGTGTGGGAGGAAACCAGAGTGCCCAGAGAAAACCCACGCAAAAACGGGGAGAACATACAAACTCCTTGCAGATGGTGTCCTTGGTGGGAATTGAACTCAGGACTTCAGCGCTGCAAGACTGCAGTGCTAACCACTGAGCCACCGTGCCGCCGATTTAGCTTACAGATGCATAACCACCACTCACTGTGTCTGAACACAGGAAGCTGAGCTGACAGCCGCTCTGTGCATGCGGCAGCGCCTATTGTGAAGGAGGGGGTCGCGGGGGATCAATGCTGCACAGGTACCGTGGGACACCGGGGAACACCGGTGGGGTTATAGGGGGTGACCTGGCAGGGCCTGGGGAGGAGTTTTCTGTCGCATGTGTCATGGCACATGCAACAGAAATCAGAGGAGTAGGGTGAATGCGGCCGGCGCGCTGCTGTGCGCGTGGCCATCTTGTATTTCTGGGAGAGCATCAGGGGGGGCACTTTGGCGACACTGGGGGACCGGAGGGGACCGGGAAGGAGATTTATCATGTTTGTTCATGCCAGATGGGAGATAAATAATTTTTTACCGGCGCTGTCATTTACTGTAACGTGATAATCGGTATACGCTGTATACCTGTGATCACGTGAGCGGGGACCGGAAAAACCGTCCTGAATCAGGATCTCCAGGGTTTCAGCTACGCCTGAAACTCCGGAGATTTTCTGACGCTGACGCTGATTTTCTGACGCTTTTCACTTATTTCTGCCTGCTGTTTATAAACGGCATATCAGAATAAGGCTACATTAACACGACCGATCCATTTTTGCGGTCTGCAAAAAACAGTCCGTTTTTTTTCACGGGTGCATCCGTGTGGCATCCGTTTCCGTTCCGTAGACAGTCCGTATGTCATCTGTTTGTCATCCGTGTGCCTTCTGTTTTTTTTGCGTACTGCAAAAAAACTGAAGGAGGGAAAATACATAAATTTACCCAGGATCCATAGCTTCAACCTACATGAGGCGGTCACATGTTCCCTCCAGTGCCATTTTCTACTGCTTTTCACAGCGTAGAGCGCTCTGGTGATTTTCTTGTGCTTGTGCACTTCATATCAGTCTTTTCTGTCATTATAATGGCAGAAAGAGGCATAATGTCCCACTCTCCTGCATTTTGTAATTTTGCACCCTTTGGTGCCTTTCATGTGGCACTAAGGGGTGCTTAGCTTTGTATTTAGCCAAAAAAATGAAAAAAAAAAAATGAAGTAGGGTTCCCCTTATTTTTGTAGCCAGCTGGGGTAAAGTAGACGGCTGCAGCCTGCAGACCACAGCTGGCAGCTTCACCTTGGCTGGTAATCCAAAACTGAGGCACCCCATGCTGTTATTTTAAATTAAATAAATAATTAAAAAAAAAAAAAACACGTAGGGGTCCCCCCAAAATTGGATCACCAGCCAAGGTAAAGCAGACAGCTGGGGTCTGATATTCTCAGACTAGGGAGGTCCATGGTTATTGGACTCTCCCCAGCCTAAAAATAGCAGGCCGCAGCCGCCCCAGAAGTGGCACATCCATTAGATGCGCCAATCCTGGTGCTTCGCCCCAGCTCATCCCGTGCCTGGTGCGGTGGCAAACGGGGTAATATATGGGGTTAATACCAGATGTGTAATTTCACCTGACACCGAGCCCTGGGGTTGGTGAGGTCAGGCGTCTATCAGATACCCGACATCACCAACCCAGTCAGTAATAAAAAAAAATAGACGACAAACACATTTTTATTTGAAAAAACACTCCCCAATACATTCCCTCTTTAACCAATTTATTAGAAAGAAAAACAAATCCAGGTCTGGTGTAATCCAAGGGGTTCCCATGACGATCCACACTGTCCCAGTCAATGAAGAGCAGGATGTTCCCCATTGGCTGGGAGAGCAGTGCAGTGACCTGAGCTAACATCAATGGGTCAGCCCAGGTCACTGCAGGGGATGAAAAGTGCTGCTGTCAGCGAGGTACATTACCTGCGCTGATCTCCTGCACACTGACTTCAATCATCTTCACAGCAAAGTATCGCAAGCGGCCCGTGACGTCACCGCTAGTCAGTCTTGGGTCGGAAGCGAGAGAAGGTGATGTGACAAGCGGCGGCCATGGAGGACAGTGACAGCGCTGAGGTCGGGACTTCATCACTGCAGGTAAGCCGAGCGGGACCATGTGTGCAGAGTGCCAGGTGGGCGGAGCCTAGCGGGGTAATGTGTGCAGAGTGTCAGGTGGGCGGAGCCTAGCGGGACCATGTGTGCAGAGTGCCAGGTGGGCGGAGCCTAGCGGGGTAATGTGTGCAGAGTGCCAGGTGGGCGGAGCCTAGCAGTGCCATGTGTGCAGAGTGCCAGGTGGGCGGAGCCTAGCGGGGTAATGTGTGCAGAGTGCCAGGTGGGTGGAGCCTAACAGCGCTATGTGTGCAGAGTGCCAGGTGGGCGGAGCCTAGTGGGGTAATGTGTGCAGAGTCCCAGGTGGGCGGAGCCTAGCGGGACCATGTGTACAGAGTGTCAGGTGGGCGGAGCCTAGCGGGACCATGTGTGCAGAGTGCCAGGTTGGCGGAGCCTAGCGGGGTAATGTGTGCAGAGTGCCAGGTGGGCGGAGCCTAGCGGGGTAATGTGTGCAGAGTGCCAGGTGGGTGGAGCCTAGCGGGGTAATGTGTGCAGAGTGCCAGGTGGGCGGAGCCTAGCGGGACCATGTGTGCAGAGTGTCAGGTGGGCAGAGCCTAGCGGGACCATGTGTGCAGAGTGCCAGGTGGGCGGAGCCTAGCGGGGTAATGTGTGCAGAGTGCCAGGTGGGCGGAGCCTAGCAGCACCATGTGTGCAGAGTGCCAGGTGGGCGGAGCCTAGCGGGGTAATGTGTGCAGAGTGCCAGGTGGGCGGAGCCTAGCGGGACCATGTGTGCAGTGTCAGGTGGGTGGAGCCTAGCAGCGCCATGTGGGCAGAGCCTAGCGGGACCATGTGTGCAGAGTGCCAGATGGGCGGAGCCTAGCGGGACCATGTGTGCAGAGTGCCAGGTGGGCGGAGCCATGTGTGCTGGCGGCGGAGTGTGAAGTGGGTGGAGCCTAGCGGGGTCATGTGGCGCTGAGGACGTCAGTGTCGTGGACTGCATGGCTGGGGACAGGTGAGTGTGTGTGTGTGTGTGTATGTATGTGTACATGCCGCTTGCAGGAGGGGGCGGAGCGAGCTGAGCGGGGAAGTGTCGGCTTCCTGCACACGTAACTAGGATAAATATCGGGTTACTAACCAAAGCGCTTTGCTTGGATACCCGATGTTTATCTTGGTTACCAGCTTCTGGCAGGCTGCCAGCGATGGCTCCTGCACACTGTAGCTGTAAAAAGCCCTGCTTTTTGCTGCTAGAACTGTTCTCGAACGTAACTAGAACTATCAAACTTTAGCAAAAAGCTCGAGTTCTAGTTCGATCTAGAACACCCCCCAAAATCACTCGAACCGTGAACTGTAGAACCGCGAACCGCAAACCGCAAACCGCGCTCAACTCTAGTAGTCACGTAGCAGATATGGCGCACAGCTACAGCGCCGAATGGAGACAGTATGTAGAATGTGGAGGAAACTTGGGGTTTTGCCGCGCTAACACCAAGATGAGAAGTTGATTAATTAATCTCTATGCGTTTCAAAGATTACAATCTCCTTCATCAGGACCTCAAGAGAAAAGGAAAAAATCACTTAGACCTGTACAAGAGTAAAAGAGAAGAATTATTCAACTTTACATCTTGGTGTTAGCACGGCAAAAACGCGACTTTCCTCCACATTCTACGTATTATGAAAATGGACCAAGAATTGTTTGTGATGATATATTTCTGTGTTATGATGATGTGATATTGTAACTGTTATAGCTGATGGTTTTTTTTAGACCTTGCGGTTTCGGATCAATGTACAACGTGATATCATTTTCAGTAAATACCATAAGCATTCCATTATAAAAGTAACATATCATTAACATCAGAGATTTTATGTCTGATCTCACATTCTTCCATTTAAATTAAGGTTACATAGTCTACATAGAGCTGTAAATTTACTAAATTGTGAAAATTTAATCTGCCACCAAATCCATCTCAGTATTTTACCCTGAAAGGTCAGGAATAATCGCTCAACGCAAAGAAGTGTTTTAAATAATTTATTCCTTTTAAAATGTTTGTGCCTTGTATGCAGCTGCCGAGCCATAATGCTTTCATTAAATTTCACATCTGTGCTGAATTAGAACAGGAGCCTGCTCCAGCGGAGGGATGCTTGTCAGGTTGAATACCTTTTCTTCTTTTTTTTTGTAGTTCCTGAAGCTTTTCCAAAACTGCAGACTGGAGACGGAGTGCAGGCCTTGTCACGAGCTGGTACTGAGCTTTAGGAACATTCTTCATAGGTTATTCACCGTCTGGCTCCATTCTGGAGGTACATCTCCCTAGTGTTCCGTTTACTAGCACGTCGATGACTGCCCCTTTTGTTTCGCAGTGGAAAATAAAATGCTTAAAATTTCCTCCATGCTTTCCCAGAGTTTTCCATTTAAAGTGCAAAGATTAAAGGGGAATTGTAAAGATTCAGAATTGAATATGGACATATAAAATGAATAGAGTCACTACTTCCATTTATATTTTGGAATCATATTTATAGACTCATTTATAGAAAATATCCAGTAGGAAAACTTCCCTTGCCTCTGTGGTCAGCACTAGATGGTTAAATGATTTTCTTACCTGGAAGATGTTCATCTGCTCCTCACTCACGGTGTCACTGTCGTCTTCCTGTTTTTGGAGACTAGTGACAGCTTTTAGACTGCGGGAGTTGATACGGCATTTCTGGGGTGATGCTCAAGTAGGGATAAAAAACAACTAAAGTAGATGTAGAAACTTGGCACTCAAGATAAATGTGATCCTTTATTGAAAAGAGCTTGTAGGACCAGCACAAGCACAGACGTTTCGGTCAAAGACCTTCATCAGTGAGCATACAAGGGATCCTCAGAAGGTATAGCAACTTTGCAAGGTATGACGTGCTGTCCACCACTGTCTATGTGGCTTCCAGACTACAGCCTCTCATCTCCATCTGGTTATCTACATTTAAACGTGGTTTTGTTTCCTTTAGTGCCTAAACGGTTAATGTCAGTTTTACTGCTGGCAGCTTCTCAGCAGTCTCTAGCTGAGTGTTTCAGCTGCAATAGCTTTGTAGTCATGCCCATCAGGTTTAAGTAGAGTTGTTACCCAGCAATCCCTGCTGAAGATACAAACTCTTCAGTATACTGACCCCTTTGGTGGAAGGAGCTGTGTTGATTTGAAGCGTTCCAAGTAGGCGACCTTTATCCTTTTGTGTTGCGGTATTTTCTCTATTTGTTTTCCCTCCCTCATGTTTTTGTATTGTAGTGGCAAGTCTAGTGAACTCGTCGGCCTACTCACTAGGCAGGGTGAGTTTAGGGCCAGCTGAGGGTCCTAGGTATCCTGCTCGCTGACCGGTTGAAAGAACCTGTATAGGGATGCTAGGGAGCTCAGGAGTCAACTTGAGGTGAGTTCACCCCTCTTCTTAGTGGCAGGGACCTCCATTGTATTGTGTCCCCGGTGATTCCCTGTTTGTGGTATTTTATCGGTTTATTCGTTGTGTGTCAGACTTCGGTCAGTCTCTCACAAAGCCTGAAATGTGACACATGATTTCTTTCACCATGAATACGTCTTTGTCCACTCAGAGAGTGAAAACTCTGCAGCTGCCCCTTCATCCACCCATCCTCTGATCTTTGTTATAAGTGCAGGTTAGTAAGAAGAAGCTGAACATTACAGGAAAGGTCCCAAACAACAAGTGTGATTATCTACTTTGCCACACTAGGACAACAGGGGGTCACTGACCTATTTCCGACAGTAGACCCTCCAGCGATGATTACATTGAACTCTAATGTAATAAACCACCAGAGACTCTGACATTAACCATTTATTACCATAGACCGGAGGGACGATGACATTCATAGTATTAGACCACCACAAGTCCTTTCCCTACACTAGACGAGTGGGAACACTTGCACATATCCTTTTCCTAAACTAGACCACCGAGAAACCTACATGAATCCCTTTCCTGCACTTGACTATCAGAAATGTCTACACAAATCTTTTCCTTTCACTAGATTACCATGGATTAGAGGTGAGCGCTCCTGATCGTCAAAAATCGGAAAATCTTAAAATTGTATGATCTTTGGCAGGATCGGATCGGTAGTACATTTATGTATTTATTTTACATCAGCACTATAATGCTGTCAGAGATGGTGGGAGCGCGGTCTGACTGCTGCCAATCAGAGATGCCTGTGGAAGGGGAAATTAGTGAATATGTATGAGGGATACTTAGCGGAACCAGAAGTAGTGCTGCAGTCGATGGGAGACTGAGTAAGTATGTACTGCTTTCTTATTTCTTTTCTTTCTTTTCCAACACATCACTTTTGCCTCCAGTTGAATTCAATGGGTTCAGCTAAGATCGATGATCGCATCAACTAGGATCGCCGATCTGATCGGCAATCTCAGGTGGGTTTGGGGATCCTAAACTGATTTGATCCTTGGCAGAGACACTCATCTCTACCAGGGATACATACACGAATCCCTTCCGTGCCCAGGAATGCTTACGCAAATTTCTTTCTTGCACTAGACCATTAAGGATGCTTATGCTGACGCCTTTTCTGTCCTACATATTCACAGATGCTAACATTATCCCTCCATTTCACTAAAGCACAATGGATCTCGGCATTGATCCTTTCAGTATCTAGACCAGAGAAGCTGTCAGGAACTTCATTAACAACCCTAGACCACTAAGAATGTTGTATTAATCCTTTCACTACAATTACCCCAGGGATAATTATCTAATAATCATTTAAATGTCTTTATGTGAACCCATGACCCCTCCTCCTCCAAATGACTCCTCCATTTTGATTATAAAAATGGCATCCATTATTGTTTTTCATACCAACCCAGCAGAATTGAGGAAAATTAACGCTACACTGTGACTAGTAGCCATGTTCAGATGTTTGTTTCTGCTCAATAAGGTTCATTCAGTATGTACAGTATGAGGACCTTGTGCCCCAATGAACTTATTTCCCACATAAAGAGCACCAACATATCCAATGGAATTTTTTAGAATTTGTTGCAATTCTCATCAATCCCTGTCACCAACTATCTCCAAATCTACGACTCTTACAAGGGCCAATTTCATAGAAGCCAATTAACCTATCATAGCGCTAATTATCTTAAGAAATCTAGAAATATATATTTGAATACATCTGTTCCCACAATATTTACCCAGCTAATTAAATGAAGAAAAGCCAAATAAGCATATGGACATATGAATGTATGTGTTACAGAAAGCCTTCACTTCAATAGAAACGTGGTAGAATTATTCATATTGGCTTTTTTTTTGCAAACCGTGCTCACTAATCTAATAGCTAAAGACGTCTGTGTTCTCTACATTCTTCATTGTAAGAATATAGTAAATTATTTATAGCATATGTGCATCTGTTTTGGAGCATGACATTTAAAGAGCATCTAATTACCATGGAAAAAAAATAAAATTCTGTAAGTGATATAATTTTTATGTTTTAGTATCTGTAAGAAAAAAGTGAAAAACATATGTATGCTCTATATAGAACCAAATTGTCACAGAGGCACTGTGTATGGTAGCCTAGTAGCTCCTACCCTGTTTCCCTGAAAATAAGACACTGTCTTATTTTTTTTTTTGCCCCGAAAGAAGCACTAGGTCCTTTTTTCAGGGGGTGTCTTATTCTCGAGGAAATATAGTTTGGGGTAAGTTTATCCCCTACATAAAGCAGACGCCCCTTCCCAGGATCATCATACTTACCAGCCCCGGGTGTCTGTGTGGCTCTCAGATCTCCCAGCACGTCGCCCTCCCCTGTGTCCATATATATCAGATCACACACTCACACATTAGATAGCATACACTCATATACACACACAGTCACACATCAGATAGCATACACTCATAAACACACACTCACACATCAGATAGCATACCCTAATATATACACACACACACGCACACACACACACACACACACACATCAGATAGCATACCTTCATATACACGCACACTCACACATCAGATAGCATACCCTCATATACACACACTCACACATCAGATAGCATACCCTCATATACACACACTCACACATCAGATAGCATACCCTCATATACACACACACTCACACATCAGATAGCATACCCTCATATACACACACATCAGATAGCATACCCTCATATACACACACACTCACACATCAGATAGCATTCCCTCATATACACACACACACTCACAGATCAGATAGCATACCCTTATATACACACACACTCACACATCAGATAGCATACACACACATAGACACACACATCAGATTCCACATCATTCCTCCCTGTGCTCTCCTGTGGGCGCTCCAGGCAGATGTGCTGCACACCGTCCTCCCCTGCGTCCGGCCGACACACATCCGATCGCATACACTCACACATCAGATAGCATACACTTACACATCCGATCACATACACTCACACATCCGATCGCATACACTCACACACAGTCACAATATCGCACATATGGGTACAAACGCGCTCACACACTCACAACATCCGGAGATACCATGTGCTTCCGGCCATTGGAACCTCCCGCAGGTCCTGGAAGATCCACTGCACAGCGTTTCAAGTCCTTACACGCGCTGGGAAGCAAGCGATATTGCTGGATGTGGGGAGGGTGTGGTTGCGATCTGTAATGTGTGTGTGCGTGTGCGCGTGCTTTCTCGTGTGTGTGTGTGTATATGTGATCTGATTTGTGTGTGTGCATGTATTCTGCCGCAGGACCTGCGTTCACCTGCTTCTGCTCGATGTCTGGTGAGTATGACTGCGGGGTCTTCTTTCTTCTGTCTTCTCTCTTCTGGGGGTGTACGCTGTCTATAATGAAGTGTCCTGCAGTATCTTTAACTTTTTTACCACTGCATGGACACTTCATTATTGACCGCGGCTAGGTCTTATTTTCAGGGGATGTCTTATATGTAAGCCTCCCTGAAAAATCCTACTAGGTCTTATTTTCGGGGGAGGTCTTATTTTCGGGGAAACACGGCAATAGGGCTTCCATTGACAAGCTTGACAAGCTTAAAGGTGTTGTCCACTACTTTGACATTGATGGCCTACCCTTAGGATCTGTCATCAATGTGTGATCGGCTGGGGTCCAACACGCTGAGCCCCCGCCAAGCAGCCGATCTCGGGCCTGATGGCAGCAGTAGGCGGCCAGAAATGCTCAGTTCCAGAGCTGCTCTGTCTTCTGCACATCCGCCTCCAATTCTAATCAATAGGAGGCAGATGGGCAATACCCGGCCGCGGCTGCTATTAGAAGACAGAGCAGCCCCGGTACTGAGCATTTCCAGCCGTCTGCTACTGCCTCCAGGACTGAGAACAGCTGATTGGCGGGGGTGCGGTGTGTCAGACCCCAGCTGATCCGACATTGGTGACCTAACCTAAGGATAGGCCATCAATGTCAAAGTAGTGGAAAACCTTTTTAACATTAGCCGCTCCATCTACCAAATCCCAGTGGTTGTCTTTACCTTCTGCCTTCAATTTCTGTACAGGGATTTAGACTTAAACGGTAATTACTGGCAGGTGGAGAAGACTGGCAGAAAGAAATCAGGAGGGTGAGTCAATACCTGGAGATCAGAGACAGGAAAGGAATCTTCAGGCTGAAAGAAAGTTTATACATGGTAATATGTTGAAATATTTAGTAGGGTACAGCAGATTATTACATCTGTTGTTCAGCCCACACGGCGCTACTGCCAGATTCAGAGGAAGTACAAGTTCCAGCCATACTAGAATTTCTGCCTGGACAAAGGTTGCACTGCTCAGAGCTTCTGGTCCTAACGTTTCCTCCATTAACAACACTGCTCACAGATATAACGCTTTCACAGCGCACATCATCAGGGCTGTTTTAAGATAATATAATGTAAAATTCCCTATCAGTATGTCTTTGCAGTGTGGGAGAAAACCGGAGGAAACCCATGCAAAAATGGGGAGAACATGCAAACTCCTTGCAGATATTGTCCTTGGTGGGAT